>NC_060179.1:75481751-76132584 GCF_021184085.1 Oncorhynchus gorbuscha
AGTTACAGGTAGAGCTCAGTTACAGAGACTCTGGGTTGGCGCCCAGGCTGTGTCGCAGCCGGCCACGACGGGAGGTCCGTGGGGTGACGCACAATTTGCCTAGCGTCGTCTGGGTTAGGGAGGGTTTTGCCGGTAGGGATATCCTTGTCTCATCGCGCACCAGCGACTCCTGTGGCAGGCCGGGCGCAGTGCGCGCCAACCAAGGTATCCAGGTGCATGGTGTTTCCTCCGACATATTGGTGCGGCTGCCTTACGGGTTGGAGGCGCGCTGTGTTAAGAAGCAGTGAGGATTGGTTGGGTTGTGTTTCTGAGGACACATGGCTTTCGACCTTCGTCTCTCCCGAGACCGTACGGGAGTTGTAGCGATGAGACAAGATAGTAACTACTAACAATTGGATACCACGAAATTTGGGAGAAAAAGCGCCACCAGAACCTACTTTAATCCCCAAAAAGTATAACTTAATAATTAAATTGGATGTAATAAATGTATCACAAGTCACTTTAAACAATGACACTAATATTTATATACCCTACATTACTCATCTCACATGTATATACTGTATTCTATACCATCTACTGCATCTTGCCTATACCGCACGGCCATCGCTCATCCAGATATTTATATGTACATATTCATTCCTTTACATTTGTGTGTTTAAGGTAGTCATTGTGAAATTGTTAGATTACTTGTTAGATATTACTGCACGGTAGGAACTAGAAGCACAAGCATATCGCTACTCTCACATCAACATCTGCTAACCATGTGTATGTGCAAACATGTGTATGTGCATTGGATTTGATTTTTGACTTCTGGGTTAAGCGGGAGGGTGTTAAGAAACGCGGTTTGGCAGGTCATGTTTCAGAAGACGCATGCCTCTACCTTCGCTGCAGCTCCCCAGCTGGCTCAGGAAGCAATAAAAGATCGAAATCGGGAAGAAAAAAGAAGGGTAAAATAGATAACTCATATATACACATATAATGTGTGTGTGTGTGTGTGTGTGTGTGTGTGTGTGTGTGTGTGTGTGTGTGTGTGTGTGTGTGTGTGTGTGTGTGTGTGTGTGTGTGTGTGTGTGTGTGTGTGTGTGTGTGTGTGTGTGTGTGTGTGTGTGTGTGTGTGTGTGTGTGTGTGTACATACACAGTTAAAGTCTGAAGTTTACATAAACCTTTAAATGTTAAACTCGGTTTATCACAATCCCTGACATTTAATCCTAGGAAAAATTCCGTCAAGTTAGTTAGGAGCACCACTATTTAAAAAATGTGAAATATCAGAATAATAGTAGAGAGAATGATTTATTTATTTCATCCCATTCCCAGTGGGTCAGAAGTTTACATGCACTCAATTAGTATTTGGTAGCATTGCCTTTAAATTGTTTAACTTGGGTCAAATATGTTGGGTAGCCTTCCACAAGCTTCCCACAATAAGTTGGGTGAATTTTGGCCCATTCCTCCTGACAGAGCTGGTGTAACTGAGTCAGGTTTGTTGGCATCCTTGCTCGCACACACTTTTTCAATTCTGACCAAATGTTCTATGCGATTGAGGTGATGGCCACTCCAATACCTTGACTTTGTTGTCCTTAAGCCATTTTGACACAACTTCGGCTGTATTCTTGGGGGTCATTGTCCATTTGGAAGAACCCATTTGCGACCAAGCTTTAACTTCCTGACTGATGTCTTGAGATGTTGATTCAATATATCCATATAATTTTCTTCCCTCATGATGCCATCTATTTTGTGAAGTGCACCAGTCCCTCCTGCAGCAAAGCACCCCCCACAACATGATGCTGCCACCCCCCATTCTTCACGGTTGGGATGGTGTTCTTCGGCTTGCAAGCCTCCCTCTTTCGCTCCAAACATAATGGACATTATGGCCAAACAGTTCTATTTTTCTTTCATCAGACCAGAGGACATTTCTCCAAGAAGTATGTTATTTGTCCCCATGTGCAGTTGCAACCCGAAGTACTGGCTTTTTTAATGCCGGTTTTGGAGCCGTGGCTTCTTCCTTGCCGAGCGGCCTTTCAGGTTATGTTGATATAGGAATCATTTTACTGTGGCTATAGATACTTTTGTACCTGTTTCCTCCAGCATCATCAACAGGTCCTTTGCTGTTGTTCTGGGATTGATTTGCACTTTCCGCACCACAGTGGTGTTTATACTTGCGTACTATTGTTTGTACAGATGGTGGTACCTTCAGGCGTTTGGAAATTGCTCCCAAGGATGAAGCAGACTTGGTCTACAATTTCTTTGCTGATTTCTTTTGATTTTCCCATGATGTCAAGCAAAGAGGCACTGAGTTTGAAGGTAGGCCTTGAAATACATCCACAGGTACCATTTTCTGGAATTTTCCAAGCGGTGGCACAGTCAACTTAGTTTATGTAAACTTCTGATCCACTGGAATTGTGACAGTGAATTATAAGTGAAATAATCCGTCTAAACAATTGTTGGAAAAATGACTTGTGTCATGCACAAAGTAGATGTCAAAACCGATTTGCCAAAACTATAATTTGTTAACAAGAAACTTGGAGTGGTTGAAAAACAAGTTAATGACTCCAACCGTGTGTATATATATATTTTTAAATTAAGACAAATTATATAAAGTTGACAGCTATATGATCTGGTCATTATTCAGCTAACAAGCCAAAAACGAACTAAAACATTGTTTAGAATGTTGCTTTTAGTTGTCTGGTTTTCTGTATTGACTTACTAAATAAATTTTTAAAACAGGTGCATTTAAATGGTGTTCAAATACACTAGTTACACTATTTTGCTGATATGCAGCCTGTAGTTTGTGTTGATTCTTTTTCATAACTACAAGTTTGTTGGACGACAATAGAATGTTAATGTCGTCGGTGCAACTGTCATAGTGTAAACCAGCCTTTAGTCTTGAGATCTTTGGTTGTTTTTAGTACATGGCCTCACATGCGACTCCTTAAAGAGATGGGGGGGCTAAGGCTTAAGAGGGTATGAACAATGTTGAATGGGTATAGACAAAGCAGAACTTGCCAGTCGGTTTACCAAAACATTCGAGGGCCATTTTCTCAAGTGAGGTTACAAGTATATCAACTTACAAAGCAGAATTACTTCCCCATTGTTCCTCAACTGTAGTGTATGATACCATTTGAACGCCGAGTCTCTACTTTTATTCAATGCAACAAACATCTTTTAAAAAACAATACAATTTTGCTACATAAGACCGAATCGAGCCGCTCGGTTTTTATTATGCTTTGCTGTTCGTAAAGCTAGCGTAGCTAACAAATTGTCAGCCAACATAACTTATAACGTAACTTATTTGAAAAGTCATTACTTTATTACATTGCAGAACATAGCTAAAGCTAAGAATTTGTATCCTCTCTCAGACTTCAGATGTATATTTTTTAGCCGTTTTCTTCAAATCTAAAGAATTGCCTTTTGGGGCCTAAAAAGCAAGGAAACAGTGGCCACTGCTCGTATACTTTATATTTTGTTGACTGTAGTACGACATCCAGAAACTTTTGGCATTCTAACCATAGCCATACTTCATGTGAGGTAAATTGAGTATGAATACTCATACTAACCATAAATGAACAAAACTAGGCTACTGTGGATACTAACCATACATGAACAAAACTAGGCTACTGTGGATAGCTAGCTAAATGGTGGTATACAAGCTCAGGTTAATCAATAAATGCAAACCGATATTTTGATTAGTTAGGTAGCTAGCTAATGTTTGCTTGCTTATCCGAAGTCCAGCAGCTAACGTTAGCCTTATTAGCTAGCTAACACCAGTCAGCTGAAAGCTAGCGAACAGGCGAAGAAAGGTACTAAGGTAGATGGTTATGGAAGTTTTTTTACACACATTACTTCAACCATAAGCTAGCTAGCTAGCTAGCTCTCTGTGTGTGGAGTAAAGGTGGTCTAGAGGTTGTTTTTTTCTCCTCTGGTTGCACATGTGACATGCTGGTAGAAATTAGGTAAAACAGATTTAAGATTGACTGCATTAAAGTCACCGGCCACTAGGAGCGCCACTTCTGGATGAGCATTTTCTTGTTTGCTTTACGACCTTATCCAGCTCATTGAGTGCTGTCTTTAGTGCCAGCATCGGTTTGTTGTGTTAAATAGACAGCTACGAATATAAACTCAGCAAAAATACAAACATCCCTTTTTCAGGACCCGGTCTTTCAAAGATAATTCATAAAATCCAAATAACTTGACAAATCTTCATTGTAAAGGGTTTAAACACTTCCCATGCTTGTTCAATGAACCGTAAACAATTAATGAACATGCACCTGTGGAACGGTCGTTAAGACCTAACAGCTTACAGACGGTAGGCAATTAAGGTCATAGTTGTGAAAACTTAGGACACTAAAAAGGCCTTTCTGCTGACTTTGAAAAACACCAAAAGAAAGATGCCCAGGGTCCCTGCTCATCTTTGTGAACATGCTTAGGCATGCTGCAAGGCATGAGGACTGCAGATGTGGCCAGAGCAATAATTGAAATGTCCGTACTGTGAGGCGCCTAAAACAGCGCTACAGAGAGAGACAGGATGGACAGCTGATTATCCTCACCTGCACAGGATTGGTACATCCGAACATCACACCTGCGGGACAGAGACAGGATGGCAACAACTACTGCCCGAGTTACACCAGGAATGCACAATCCCTCCAGTGCTCAGACTGTCTGCAACCGGCTGAGGTTGGCTGGACTGAGGGCTTGTAGACCAGTTGTAAGGCAGGTCCTCACCAGACATCACCGGCAACAACGTCACCTATAAACACAAACCCACTGTCGCTGGACCAGACACGACTGGCAAAAAGTGCTCTTCACTGACGAGTCGCAGTTTTGTCTCACCAGGGGTGATGGTTGGATTCGCGTTTATGGAACGAAGGAATGAGCGTTACACCGAGGCCTGTACTCTGGAGCGGGATCGATTTGTAGGTGGAGCGTCCGTCATGGTCTGGGGTGGTGTGTCACAGCATAATCGGCCTGAGCTTGTTGTCATTGCAGGCAATCTCAACGCTGTGCGTTACAGGGAAGACATCCTCCTCCCTCATGTGGTACCCAGGTTTATCCATAACCCTTCAGCATGACAATGCCACCAGCCATACTGCTCGTTCTGTGCATGATTTCCTGCAAGACAGGAATGTCAGTGTTCTGCCATGACCAGTGAAGAGCCCGGATCTCATTCCCATTGAGCACGTCCGGGACCTGTTGGATCTGAGGGCTCGGGCCATTCCCCCCCAGAAATCTCCGGGAACTTGCAGGTGCCTTGGTGGAAGAGTAAAGTAACATCTCACAGAACTGGCACATTTAGTTCAGTCCATGAGGAGGAGATGCACTGCAGTACTTAATGCAGCTGGTGGCCACACCAGATACTGACTGTTACTTTTGACCCCTGCTTTGTTCAGGGACACATTATTCCATTTCTGTTAGTCACATGTCTGTGGAACTTGTTTAGTTTATGTCTCAGTTGTTGAATCTTGTTATGTTCATACAAATATTTACACGTGAAATTTGCTGAAAATAAACGCAGCTGACAGTGAGAGGAGGTTTCCTTTTTTGCTGAGTTTATATAAGAACTCTTGTTACAGCTTATCATGAGGTACTCTACCTCAGGTGAGCTATACCTCAAGACTTCTTTAATAGACATTGCGCACTAGCTGTTATTGACAAAAAGACCCACACCCCGCCCCTCGTTTTACCAGATGTAGCTGCTCTGTCCTGCCGATGCACGGAAAACCCAGACAGACCGAGAGTAAGTAATCTTGCACGAGCCTTGGATTGTGCGAGGTGGAAAAACTCATGGGAGATGGGCTACAGAAACAGGAGCAGGAGCCTAAGGCAGCTATATGTACAAGTACAACCCCTGGACAGGACCCTTGTCTATAGCAGGCCTTACCCCTAATCTACCTCCTTAATGCTGAGTGCCAAGCAGATACACATCAGGTCACATTTTTCACAGGTCTTTGGTGACTCGGCCAGGGATCGAACTCCAAAACTTTCCAATCTCAGGGCGAACACAAACCACAAGGCTACTGAGTTAGAAGACCACGAGAAGACCTTACCTTTACTCTCTGGTTCTAAAGGCTGCTGGGGCAGGAGAACACAGGTGAGCACCTTTTCCCCAGACTCTGGGTCTATGTCATTCTGGAAGGTGAGCAGAGGCTGCGACTGGTTCTCTGACAGCCACAGGGCCTTGAGTCGCAGCGCAGTCAGAGAAATGGGTAGGTGGAGCAGTCTGGAGAGAGATGACATGGTATAGACAGGCTTCAGAAGAATATTGCAAAATGTTTTGTGAACCTGATTGATTTGTGGACAGCTAAGAACAAGTCTATTGGTGTCAAATATGATTTATTGTGAGCACCAGTCACATCTAAAAGCTTTACTGGGTCTGGTGTATATTCAAATGTGAATATTGTATATGATTAAAAAGGTTAATAAAGTGGCATTGAATGTTAATGTAGCCTACCTATTTCCGGAGACATCGAACACATGCAGCTCTGAGGCCTGAGAGATCTCAGAGGGAATCCTTGTAAGCCTGTTCTCACGTACACAGAAGACATTCAGGCTACTGCAACCTCCAATCTCGATTTGGGTAGGAAAGACATACAAGTAAGACGTGAAAACTGTGGGTTTAGTCTTTAGTTCACCCACACAATTGCATATTTGTTCCGTGTTCTGAGGCACACAGACATCTTGCAGGGAGGAAGAGGGAAAAGGCTTTGGTTAGAACAATTTAAGTAAAATATAAAAAATCTAAAAGTTACATTTTTACTTTACCATTACAAAACCACAGAAAAATATGGTGTGAGTGTGTGTATACCTTCATTGTTCAAAATATCCATTTAGTGTATTGGGCATAGAAAGGTAAACCATTCAGAGCATTTGGGAGCTTTGCCATAGAAATGGGCATATTTAAAATCCTGTGTAGCTTAGTTGGTAGAGCATGGCATTCGCAATGCCAGGATTGTGGGTTCGATTCCCACAGGGGACTAGTATAAAAATAAATAAAAATAGGAAATTTGTTCTGGATAAGGGTGTCTGTCTGCTAAATTACTAAAATGTATTGAACGGCTAAGGTGTTTGGCAGATTAGGAGCTAAAATTAGCTGCAATTACTAGTGTGTTAAGGTAGGGACCTGATGGGCCAGCTAAAGCTCTGTAGTAAGACTAATCTACTAACTAAATCAGTCATTGGCCAGACAGACTTGAACAGGAACCAAATACAGTAATGGAGTCTCATCATGTTAAAAGGATCTGGCTAAGCTGAAGCCCTCACTGGAGTAAATAAGAGTTCAAGACGAGGGAAGAAGAGAAGTCCAAATACCAACAGGAATCCCAGTTAGTAGGCTACGAAGTAGACTACTCAAAGTCTAGCTCAAAGGACTACACAAAGGACTACATGCATGGGCCTACGCTCAAACATCAATACCAGATACATTGTTTGTCTATGGAGATCTTCTTAAGTAGATATGAATATTGTTAAAATATTTGCATTAAAATGGAAATAAGCTAATATCAGCCTTTGATACTTTGAGCCAATTATCAATGAGTCGTAAATATTGATTTAAAAATCAACCACATACCTAACACCACGGTATTGTGGTAAACAAGTGCTTGTCTGGTACCAGGACTACAGTTAACATTAGAAACGTCATGCAGCATTCACGGTTTGAGACAATAAAACAATGACACTATCAATTCATTATCTAGGCCAAGTGCTGTGGACTCACACACTGAACTGTTTGCGTGACTGAGACACAGGGGCATTGTATAATCACTAAAGGGCCTTTCAGATAAAGATTTAACCAGAGGGAGCTTGCTTTCTCTCCAACAGACAAGAGGCTAGAATAAACACAGCACTCGGAGAATAAACCGTAGCTGAACACACCAGAGAACTGCAGAAGATAATAGAAAATAAATGGATTGTGGGGGGGGTGCATATTTTGTCTGGGAAAAACAGTGCGTTTGCTGTCTGCGCTCGAATCTCCTGGAAACAAAAGATAGCATGCCACCAGCCTAGGAGCTAAAATCATGCAGCTGCTACTGTATAGACAGTCACATGCCAGGAATGATGAGTGGCACAGCCATGTCTTAGGTGAAGACAGTCACAGTGGGAGATAGCCTTTGTGAAAGAGTTCTCCGGGGCGATTTGATAATCGACATTGGTCTGCATAGTGCCACAGTGGCATTCTGTATGCTTCTACTGAATGAGATTCAGTTCACAGAAACTGGATTTCCTGGTTAGCAGGTATGAGGATTAGCATTTCGCAATTCCCACTAAAATCAAAAGGGGTCAAGTCTAGTGCAGATAAGTTCTGCATGCAAATCACAGTGATTACTGGGGGATGCACTAACCAGATTACACTTACTCATGACTGAAGCTTCTATGATTTTACATCATTGATCCGAGCAGCAGGGTAAATCATGGAGGCAAAATGAGATGCGATCAAGGTTTAAATCAGCCTTTTTCTGAGCATGTTCAGACTGAGCATGCACAAGCATTTTGCTTAGGGTAAAATGGTTAGCTTAGCATTACATGCAAATAGACAGTTCCCTCACATTTAGTGAGGGGGGGGTTATTTCTACAGCAGAGCTAGGAAACAAGTTCTGTCAATTGGAGAAAGTGACCGTTTGAAATCATTTTAAAAAGTACCTCACAGCAGCAAGGGGACAGATTGCTTTTTGATCCAGTCTAAACAGTGCACTCCTTCATATAATACAAGGATTGTGTTGTAAATCAATGTACTGTGGAGCGACTTCACAAATGTGATAAATATGGTAAAATCACAAAGGAAGATGGAGTCAAACTTCGAGCCATTAAACAAGCCCTTATTTTATCACAGAAAGAAACAAAGGAAGAGGAGTCGTGTCCTCGTAACATAAAACATTTACAAGATAAAGATATGATCTAAGCCCATAATATAGTAGACTATGAACTGTGGTGCCCTTTGAAGCAACAAGTCTCAACAAGTCTCACAATTCTTATTTGCTTCAAACTACTACATGTGGAAAGACCATAGCATACCTCTTTTGGTAATGATGCTAATCGGTTTCTGTCACAGTTGAAGTTGGAGAGTCTCTTTAGTTTTCCAATACTTCTTGGCACACTCTAAAGAGGGAAACAACCAGTAAGAAACAACGACATTTTGCACATATAGTAATGGGTATAGCAGTGACACTTGACTGGCATGTGGCCCAGCATGGGGATTACTTACACAGTCCTCCTGTCAGGATGAAATAAACAAATCTAATTGTTTGTGCCAAAATGAGGATAAGTCCCTGGTGCACACTTAGATGTTTTTAGCCTCTTAGGAAGTGAAGACTAAGGGCATAATGAAGGTCAAAGGCTACAAGATTATAGGAGATGCATCCCTTCAGAAGGAAAACGAAATTGTGTCATGCTGTACTGTAGATCCTTAGGTCTTTCCAAGGACAGAAGAGCACAGCCATCAGAGGTGGGTAATTACTACTGTAGAAATCAACAGTAGCTAAAGAGAACAATGTTCTGACCTTGTTAGCACATAAATTAAACTGCTTGACGTTGGATGAAACCGTTTCGATTACATAACAGAAAAGTAATTGGGTCATTACTTAATTGGGTCAAACCTGCCCTCACAACAGTATGTATATATGAGGAACTACAGTGCTATCAAAAACACACCTGTAACTGATTCTCTGTGAGCATCAGTTCAGTGAGACTCTCACAGTTGCCAATGCTCTCTGGCAGCTGGGTAAGACGATTCTGGTCTGCTTTCAATATAGACAGTCGCCTTAGTTTTCCTGCAAAACAAAAAGCCTTACTTACTGTGATGCAGACATATACATGAGGGTAGTCAGGATAGCATGGGAATCATTATAATTCATGAAACAAGTTAATTGGCACCAATACCTATGGCTAACAAAACAATATACACTGCTCCAAAAAATAAAGGGAACACTAAAATAACACATCCTAGATCTGAATGAAATATATTTATTAAATACTTTTTTCTTTACACAGTTGAATGTGCTGACAACAAAAATCACACAAAAATTATCAATGGAAATCAAATCTATCAACCCATGGAGGTCTGATTTGGAGTCACACTCAAAATTAAAGTGGAAAACCACACTACAGGCTGATCCAACTTTGATGTAATATCCTTAAAACAAGTCAAAATGAGGCTCAGTAGTGTGTGTGGCCTCCACGTTTCTGTATGACCTCCCTACAATGCCTGGGCATGCTCCTGATGAGGTGGCGGATGGTCTCCTGAGGGATCTCCTCCCAGACCTGGCCTAAAGCATCGGCCAATTCCTGGACAGTCTGTGGTGCAACGTGGCATTGGTGGATGGAGCGAGACATGATGTCCCAGATGTGCTCAATTGGATTCAGGTCTGGGGAACGGACGGGCCAGTCCATAGCATCAATGCCTTGCTCTTGCAGGAACTGCTGACACACTCCAGCCACATGAGGTCTAGCATTGTCTTGCATTAGGAGGAACCCAGGGCCAACCGCACCAGCATATGGTCTCACAAGGGGTCTGAGGATCTCATCTCGGTACCTAATGGCAGTCAGGCTACCTCTGGCGAGCACATGGAGGGCTGTGTGGCCCCCCAAAGAAATGCCACCCCACACCATGACTGACCCACCGCCAAACCGGTCATGCTGGAGGATGTTGCAGGCAGCAGAATGTTCTCCATGGCATCTCCAGACTCTGTCACGTCTGTCACGTGCTCAGTGTGAACCTGCTTTCATCTGTGAAGAGCACAGGGTGCCAGTGGTGAATTTGCCAATCTTGGTGTTCTCTGGCAAATGCCAAACATCCAGCACGATGTTGGGCTGTAAGCACAACCCCGACCTGTGGATGTCGGGCCCTCATACCACCCTCATGGAGTCTGTTTCTGACCGTTTGAGCAGACACATGCACATTTGTGGCCTGCTGGAGGTCATTTTGCAGGGCTCTGGCAGTGCTCCTCCTTGCACAAAGGCGGAGGTAGCGGTCCTGCTGCTGGGTTGTTGCCCTCCTACGGCCTCCTCCACGTCTCCTGATGTACTGGCCTGTCTCTTGGTAGCGCCTCCATGCTCTGGACACTATGCTGACAAACACAGCAAACCTTCTTGCCACAGCTCGCATTGATGTGCCATCCTGGATGAGCTGCACTACCTGAGCCACTTGTGTGGGTTGTAGACTCCGTCTCATGCTACCACTAGAGTGAAAGCACCGCCAGCATTCAAAAGTGACCAAAACATCAGCCAGGAAGCATAGGAACTGAGAAGTGGTCTTTGGTCACCACCTGCAGAACCACTCCTTTATTGGGGGGTGTCTTGCTAATTGCCTATAAATTCCACCTGTTGTCTATTCCATTTGCACAACAGCATGTGAAATTTATGGTCAGTGTTGCTTCCTAAGTGGACAGTTTGATTTCACAGAAGTGTGATTGACTTGGAGTTACATTGTCTTGTTTAAGTGTTCCCTTTATTTTTTTGAGCAGTCTAATAAAACATAACATTTTGTGATTCCATGCAACACGACCAAAGAGGTCAATGTTTGTATCTCAGTCTTCTTATTGGGAAAAAAATTATAAATATTTTTTTATTTTAAATCAAATAATGCTAAATGGATTTAATTATAAAATTTTCCATTCATCCATTCTATTGTACCCTAGGGCCACATCACCTGTGATAAGTCAGGTCTGTTACCAAATGTGGACTCCATGTGGTTAACCTTTTTGATAAAACTACGCAATATATTTTAATCTGTTCAGATTAACTTCCCATTTATGCTCAGTTTACACTGATGTTGATCCCAGTTTTGACTCAATCAATATCAGCATGGATCAACATTCACAAATGCAAAGCAGCACATGCACGTCTCAAAGACACTATGGTGGTGTAGAGTGTAACAGCGTCCTGACCTATGCCCTCTGGCAGAGCATCGATGAGGTTCTGAGACACCAGCAGGTCAGTTAGGGAGACCAAGCCGCCGATCTCTTCTGGAAGGTGCTCCAGTTTGTTCTCCGATACATCTAGACACAGGAGGCTTTTCATGCTGCCTATCTCCTACGGGTTAAACACACTTCAATTATAAATGCATATCCCAGTCCGTGTTAGCCCTTAAAAATAATGGTCCATCTCGTGACTGTTATATCAACACAAGTCGCAATATTAATTTAGTCTAAGCACATCCAATGTTTTAAAATGGGTGAGAGCCTTTTACTTTTTGGGAAATCAAACCATATTCTACAAGTTCGTTCAACTGTAATATTAAGACATAAAAATAAATTAGTGCAAACATCTTAAAAATATCTTACTGCAGGTATTTCAGCCAACTGGTTTCCGTCCAGCCACAAGTTCTTCAAGCTGACAAGACAGCCTATTGTTTCAGGCTGCGTGGGAGGAAGGATTTTGGAGGCAGTGGAGATAGCGAGAGCGTGAGAGTGAGGAAATAATTATACACAGGTGACTGAGGCAAATGTAAACAAGACTGGAAGAATTTCAACCATGTGTAAACTGTCATTCCCTAGACTGATCTGGTTTCAGTTCATCTCTCAGAAAGTGTCTCTCCGTATCAGAGTTACATTTGCATAAACATTAAACCTGACATTGTTGTAAGACTATAAACTACAAAAATAAATGGCTGTCACACTAACCCTTCAGAATGACAAGACGGAGGAATCTTTATCAGTACTCCCAATTATGTTTCACATAACAAGAAAAGTGTTGAGTGAGATTTGAGTGCTGCCCATTCTACACACGTTTAGCTTGGCACATTGTTTACTTCAGTGTGAAAGTTCTCCCCACAAGATCAAGGTTACGTGCAAACAAGTCAGATAAACTTACCAAATTGTAAATTTCATTGTTCCCCAGGTCAAGTTCCTCAAGTCTGTGAAGTAGCGATAGTGACCTGTGGAATGCACCAGAGGGGTAGGAAATATCCTAAAACATCACATACTGTGTAGGCCCAAACTCACCACACACAGATGGCTGTACATTTGAGCTACTTCTCGGTCTGTTTCACTGCGGTTTCACTTTAACCATGTTCGAGTGAAAATGTATTGGCCATAGACCAAGCAGTGAGACGGTTAGATAGTCAGCGAGAGACTTGTGCCAACATAAATTGACAGGGTTCTCCCCAAAGAATGTAAGCGAGGCGTGGCCCCACTATGTAAAACCAAATATACATATGTATATATATTCTCTCACTTTATTTCTCATGAGAGAAGGTACATTGTTTCTCTAGATAGCAGGAAATGGAAGTTACAGGTGTTTAAAAAAGCTCAAATGTGTAAATCCAAAGGGGGGCACTGCCAGCCGTACTCAACACCAACTTGTTTCACAATCCGGGGGAGAACCCAGGTAGAACACTGAAGAGTTGTCTGTCTTCAGCCAAAGAACACACTGCTATCTACGTCACCTCTAAAGTCTAAATATAATCTTTTATATAAATGTCTGTCATGTGAAACACATACGGCTTCATTTACAGTCTAATTGGCTACATGCTTGTAATGTAGTCATACAGACCCAACTTCATTACATCCCTTTTCAGGGGAATGGGTGCCACTCTCAGAGTGTTTGTGGAACACAGATGTCTGGGGGGGGTTGGGAACAGGGCAAAATAAGAATTTCAGTCTCTGACGGACTAAAAAAGTAGGCCTAGTCGTCTTGTGCCTTCAATTAATATTTGCCCTGGAACAAATTATTTCCAGTGCATTCTGAAAGTTTTCAGACCCCTTCAATTTTCCTTGAGGTGTTTCTACAACTTGATTAGAGTCCACTTGTGGTAAATTCAATTGATTGGACATGATTTGGAAAGGCACACACCGGTCTATATAAGGTCCCTGCAAAGGTCCTATAAGGTCAAAGCAAAAACCAAGCCATGAAGTCGAAATAACTGTCCGTAGAGCCCCGAGACAAAATTGTTTCAAGGCACAGATCTGGGGAAGGGTACCAAGAACATTCTGCAGCATTGAAGGTCCAAGAACACAGTGGCCTTCATCATTCTGAAAGCAAAGAAGTTTGGAACCACCAAGAATCTTTCTACAGCTAGCCACCTGGCCAAACTGAGCAATCGGGGGAGAAGGGCCTTGGTCAGGGAGGTGACCAAGAGAGAACCTTCCAGAAGGTCAGCCATCTCTGCAGCCCTCCAACAATGAGGCCTTTGTGGTTGTGGCGAAACAGAAGCCATTACACAGTAAAAGACACATGACGGCACACTTGGAGTTTGCCAAAAATCACCTAAAGGACTCTGACCATGAGAAACAGCATTCTCTGGTCTGATAAAAGCATGATTAAACTCTTTGGCTCCAATTTGTAAGTCGCTCTGGATAAGAGCGTCTGCTAAATGACTTAAATGTAAATGTAATGCCAAGCGTCACGTCTGGAGGAAACATGGCACCATTGCTATGGTGAATCATGGTGGTGGCAGCATCATGCTGTGGGGATGTTTTTCCAGCAGCAGGTACTGGGAGACTAGTCAGGATCGAGGGAAAGATGAACGGAGCAAAATACATAGAGAACCTTGATAAAGTCCTGAGCACTTTGGAACAGGTTCTCAGGCTGGGGCAAAGGTTCACCTTCTAACAGGACATCAACCCTAAGCACACAGCCAAGACAAATGCAGGAGTGGCTTCGGGATAAGTCTCTGAATGTCCTTGAGTTGCCCAGCCAGAGCCCAGACATGAACCCGATCGAACATCTCTGGAGAGACCTGAAAATACCTGTGCAGCGATGCTCCCCATCCAACCTGACAGCACTTGAAGGGATCTGCAGAGAAGAATGGGAGAAACTCTCCAAAAACAGGTGTGCTAGGCTTGTAGCGTCATACTCAAGAAGACTTCAGGCTGTAATCGCTGCCTTTTTTTTTTTTTTTTGCTAACATTTCTAAAAAAACAGTTTTTTGGGATGTCATTATGGTGTCATGTGTAGATTGAGGGGGAAAAAACTAACAATTTAAACCATTTTACAATAAGGCTGTAATGTAACAAAATGACAAAAAAGTGAAGGGGTCTGAATACTTTCTGAATGCACCGGGTCTAGGGAAGTACTTACTCTGGTAAATACGTTAGCAGGTTCTCTCTGAGTTCCAGTGACACCAAGTTGGAGAGGCTGTGGAGAGAGACAAAAGAGAAGTGGCTATTTGTTGTTCGTGATAATCTGGGTACAATAACAAACAACAAATCATAGAGGGAAAAAAAGCACTTATATTTGTCCTTTTTATGAAGATTACTTGAAGCCATCTCCGACAGTCTCTGAAATCCAAGAATTAAGTCTTTCAGGAGAACGAATACCAACTAAAATAATGGCTGAGGTAATATCGTTGATCCCCAATGAAAGGGAACCATGGAGCGCAGGTAGAAAAAATATCATAAGTATGCACAATCTGTAACTAAATATTTCTTGCCATATTTGCTTCCATCTGATGGTGACCTATAAGAAAGGTATTCAAATAATTACAGCACTTTTGATTCCAGCTGACAGTGGGTGGTAAAGTGATGTGACTCACTCCTGCAGGTCTCTGGAGATATGGCTTGGACATCGTCACTGGTGAACTACGGGCCTAATTGCATCAGTTAAACGAAGCAGAGGAATCTCTCAATCTTGTGGACTGGAACATTAAAGTCAGAAATCCATGTATTGCGAATCAAATGGCACAAAAAGTAATCAATCTATATAAAGTGCGGTCTTAACTTGATTGACACAACGCTATGATTGAAGTCTTAGCATTTGTTATGACTTCCGGATTCAAAAGTACAGCTAAAAATATATATTTAAAAAGTGTACTTTAAGTCCATGTCAAGACTGTCCATTTAGACTTAGTTAAAGACTAGAACATGAATAAACCATGACACAGTAGGGCACTCTAAAAACATGTTTTATCTTTTTGATAAACTAGTGTGTCCATGTACACTCTCTACATAATGGTGAGTGTTTAGAGGTAATGTTCTCAGTGTTGGTTGTTATTACTTTCATTTGAAACGAGACAATTCAATTACCATTAGGTTATGATAAAGTCAGTGCTTCATTTGAGCTGGGTCCTGCCGGAACGCTCTAATAAAAGCACATTCTAATAAAAGCGATCAGAGTTCATTTCAAAGCGTGGATTCTCAGCACTTGCCTGATATTCTAAGAATTTATTCAGGTTGAGGCAGCCCAGCTTTATGGTTTGCGCAACATTGTAGCCTAGAGATCAACCCGTGGCTGTAGCTGCGGTGAGAGAGAACAATGCCTGTATCTCTCATAGAACTAGAATAAGAGTCACCTTCGATGATCTCTCTCCACTCTGCTAGACATGAGCCTGCAACTCATCTCGCCAGCGCTGCACTTCATTTATTTCCTCATAACCGCGGGAAGGGGGGCTGCTGCAGCACCCCTGAACAATTTAAATACATTTGCGAAAGTTCGAATTACAGGTGTCTGTTCAGAAAGAAATGAACTAATTCAGAATACTACACCAGGAGCAGGCATATCCATTTTGCCACAGATGATCAATAGCTTCTTTTTTATTATTAATTGCCTAGCTGTGGATTGTGTGTAGCCCAATCAAAAAGACATAGCCTACAGTCTGGAACACACAGTAAATCTGTCAGTGAACAGCATGCAGCCAAAACAGGCATTGCGCAATATTTCTACTACAATAGTGGAAAAACACAGGTTGAAAAGCAAATGGCTCCTGCTGAAAAGAGAAGACTAGTTCTGTCTGCTGTAGGCTACCAACATATTTTATTAACTTCCAAATAGGCCTATTAAGCGAACAGCATTGTTTTACAAAGTAAGACAAGACAAGATAGGCTTGTGGCATGAGCACATCGCCTAGGCTATTGATGGATTCAAGATTGTCATTTTTATTGAGCTCAGATTCTCAAGTGTCAAAAGAGCCGGTCATTTCGGTCATTCGTGCGGTATTTAAAAATATTATACTAAAGACTCCAGTCATGTAAAGTTACCTGGAACTGCATGAAATGAATTTATAAAAGGTCACATTCTTCTCCGGACCTTAGGCTACAAAGATATTTCCCCATGTGTGCAACTAATGCAAAACGCCTCTACTGTACTGCTCTATTCCACTATGCAAATGTGATATGCATACAATGCTTTATTTTAAATGAGATTTTCTTTTCATGCGTTCCAGTACCTCAGAGCCCCCCCAGGTCAACCCCCGTCTCTCTCTTACTGATTTTTTTCCAGTGACAGTATAATGAAATAAAATCCTAAAGTAGTTTTTGGAGGGAGGGAGGGAGGCAGCAAATCCTTTAACAAGTAATACAATTTGAATGGTCTACTGGCTCGGGAGCTTTTAATCGAAACAGGACAGTTGACAGTCTGTTCTTTGGTCTCTGAATAACATTAATAAATGGGAGTAAAGCAAATAAATGTGAGCCATGAAGTCTCAAACGACAGGATAAGAGTACAATTCTTCTTAATCTATAAGGAATCTCTCCTGAATGACAGGCTAACCCTCTGTGGTGACGAACCCGACTGGGTCTTTCTAGATTCCCCCCGTCACAACGTGAGGTTACTGGGACAGATTAAAAGGACAGAGAGAAATCTCTTCTAGCTCTGATGCTTGCAGTTTTAGCCCTAGCATTTCAGATGACCCAGGAGAGCCAACCAAACCACTCACAACATGCTGCAAGAGGTGCAACTTAACATTCACTAGGCTGTACATTAAGTTTTGCCACAGAGCCAGCCAGCTGAATAATACCATGTTGAGTTGATAAGGTGTCAGTGCCATTCACCCCTGTGACGGGGAGCTGCATGCGGTGTTGAGCCACACTAACTTGTTTTTAATCGTGTTCTAGTTCTCAGTCATTAACTCCCCTAGTTGTGAGGGCAGATCCTGACAGGCACTGACTCATTGAGTTATACAAGTTTGATAGATACAGGATCTTAATTTGACCCCTACTGTGGCAGCAAAATAATCCTGAAGCAACAGTTAAACGTTAATCAATAATGTTGCTTGATCAGTGGTTAGGCTATTATCTGGTCAAAATTAGACAACATGCGATGCAGGAAAATTCTCAGCAACAAAAGAGTGATCAAATTAAGATCTAACATCTGTATGGTACACATGCCTTTGGCGGAGGTAGAATCCTATGCCATCGGGAGGTAGACGAAATAGCTCTGAAAACTGATCTGTTATCCCTGAGCCCTCTAAACCACTCTGCATGAGGGTCGGATCCAGTGGAAAGCCAATAGAGAAATCTGTCAAATCTACTGAGAAAGTAAGAGCATAGATCAATGGCTCAAATGCAACACTGATATGATACATCAATGCTGGATGATTTCCAGCGTGGGTTATCCAAAAGTAGCTACTCCAGTGGTGTCTCGGTGAGAGGTTAGCTGGCCACATTCATAATCGTCATTTTAGAAACATGGTACTAAAATCTTGTGTAATTGCATCAGATGCTCGATTAAGTTCTGGGAGCAGATGTGTTGAAAAGACGAGGAGAGGAAGCAGAGCGTCAGCTGCACCTCCCTCTCTCTGAAGTTAGTCAATGGGACAAATATCCCCTTTGGAAATTCAAAAGATGTGAAATTGTGATTTGTTTAAATGATCAGTGATGAAAAATCTGAACGAAGGTTCTCAGTTGTCACATCCTACAATCTGTTGACAGACAGTACGATACCATTTATGTTGCGTGAGCCTGTCCGAGAGATCAACAGCGGTGTAGAAAAGTGTTTTTTTCTATAAATCCATAAAGCCTACACCTTTTGAGTACAACCTCATGTGGTGATATAATTTCAGTCCTCCACAGCTAGATGAGTGAGTGAATGGATGAACAATCAATATCTGGGCTAATGCTCTCCATTTATTCACGAGTAGGTCCGTCTTAACATTAACTGTCACGGAGCGCTTACTAGGTCACCATGGTAACGCAGATGACAACAGATTTAATAGGACTTAATCGAGCTGAGCGCAATGGATGTAACATTACTTAAAGTCTATAATCTAGACCTACTAATCACAGAGCCAGAAAACCAAGACTGAATCATTCTGCAAAATACCATCTGTGTATTAATCATGTAAGGCTATGCTACATACAGTAATCCCTAATTTACAGCAATATGTCAAATCAAAACAGAGCTTTGTTTATTTTTACACTAGTTGCTCCATGCTATATTAAGCCTTTATCTGAAGGGAGAGAGGGCTGGCATTCGTCTGCAAGTGAAACATCAAGGAACATGGCACGCTGGAGAAAATTACACAGGAAATTAACGGGGCCGCCGGGGATAGAGAAGGACAGGAAAGAAGCAGAATCTGCTGATACATTTACAGGGAGAGTTTTATCTGCCATAAATCCAATAACACCATTCTTGTCCCTTTGTGAAATTATATACTGAATCCTCATAAAAATGACCAAAATATTATTTTAAATATTATTAACATAAAAAGGACCATGAATGAAATGTTGTTGGTTTTTTTAGACTAAAAGGATGAGGTACTTACTTTCCAATGTTTTCAGGAAGAATCTGCAACGAAATGTCATTGATGGAAAGGCAAGTTAAATTCCGGAGCTCTGGAAAACTCTCAGGCAATCTGGAAAAACAAGAGGCATTCAAATATAAATCAGATTCTTGCGAGATGATAATAAATGGATGCAGATTCTTGAAAATCTATGGATCTGACTGTATTAATAGGCAATAAGGAAACATCCATAAAATATACTATAAAGGTGGGCCAACTACTTTACTCTCTGACAGGAAAGTGTCTGATCAACAGGAACTAACTTTTTCTTTACATTTGATATATTATGGTTTTAAGCCTTCATGACCTTATTCACACCTATCTAAAAAGTTGTCACCCAGAGATATATATTTTCTACATTTTAGTCATCTATCCACAGTGACTTACAGGAGCAATTACGGTTAATTGACAGACTTTACACTTAGTCGGCTCGGGGATTCAAAGCAGCAACTTTTCAATTACTGGCCAAAAGCTCTTAACTACCTAGCTACCTGCCGCCCACTCATATTTACAATGGTGACCCAGAGACAATCTCCTACACACAATGCTACTGTCAGTGTGGGAGAGTGAAAGTTTTATTTGTGGGTTGTAATGCCTGGCCACATTTCATTCCAAATCACAACGCTTAAACATGTATCATCTGCAGGTCAGTCAGAGTGCCAGCTTTCTAACAAGAACATCTAGGCCCTTTAAACTCAACTCTGCATTTTCCCCCATTGTTATCCTCTGATCAGGGACTGATTTAGACACCAGGTGGGTACAATTAATTATCAGGTAGAACAGAAAACCAGCAGGCTCCGGATCTCGTAGGGTAATAGTTGAACACCCCTGATCTAGGCCATATGTACATTACCAATGTGTAGCTAATCACACAGCCCAGTGCATGGCCAGCCCCAAACTGAACCATATGGCATTGTGGCTTTGCCTCCATTGGGGGTGCAAATTAAACATAGACCTCACCATGAGACCAGAGGACGCTGGTGGGAGGTGTTATAGGGGGACTACAATAGCTCTTCCCACCAGCCTCTGCATGAGACAGCTGACAGGAAAACTGGGGGGGAATATATCCCATACAATTATATTCATTAACTTAAATGACTAGTTCATGCTAATTGAACAATATTTTAGTTCAATGCCGTCAGATAGACTAGTTAAAGCAGCAAATAAATGCTGTCTGAAGACGTACCTACATAAAAAAAAAATTGTCCATTTTCCTTCCAGTATAGTTCTTATTTACCTTCCAGTATAGTTCTTATTTACAACGGTCTGCTAAGTGTTCAAACGATTGTTACTTTGTTGACGTTGTCATGCAGTTCCTACATACAGCCTACTATAGTGCTACTACACCGCTGTACTGTCCGGCTTGTTATCCTTCCCTTTAGCTAAACATTTATGGAGACATGAATTCAAAGTTCAGTTACCTTGTTAATGGGTTTCCACTAAAGTCTGCTACTTGGAGAGCTTTACAATAAGAAATGGTCTCTGGAATTTCTATGATGTCTATGAGGGAGGAAAGAACTTCATGTTAGAAACATCTTGATCAACACCCTGTAAATGGTATTGGGAAACAACACACTAAACACTGGCATAAAATGAAGAGCGGTTTTGTTAGCCAGGCCTAAGATTTCTTGGCCAAACTATAACGTGCCTCAGTCAAGATTACAACATAGTTCAGAACGTCCATCCAACGAGGCATTCCACTTAAAGCTACTGATCCAGAAACAACGTTAATAAATATCCATAAAGGAGAAAGGTCTATTTAGAATCACCACAAAATGAGTATGGTTGTGGCGCCAAACATAGAGCTGCATGTGAAACTGTCATTTGAACTTCTATAAATCAACATAATTAGCATTCTGGATTT
Organism: Oncorhynchus gorbuscha; assembly: GCF_021184085.1. Classification (NCBI taxonomy): domain Eukaryota; kingdom Metazoa; phylum Chordata; class Actinopteri; order Salmoniformes; family Salmonidae; genus Oncorhynchus; species Oncorhynchus gorbuscha. Next base: position 75,503,037 of record NC_060179.1, read on the forward strand.
TGTCCTACTGGGAAGCTCTGCGATGGCAGCTCTCTTTGAGAAATGTTAAGTCCAGAGGTTATGGGAGAAACCATACCAATGTGGCTCTGAAAATATGTTGGGTCTGTACAGTGAAGGGGATTGATAGCACTGAATGGTGGTTTGAGCTACTTCTATTGCTTGTCCAGCATTTATTGCATTTTCTAACAAAGAGCCTAGTCATAAATGAAGCATTATCAAAATAAGCAGGCAAGTTTAAAATGTTTTCATTCATAGCACCAGTGGTTGAGTCAATGAGAGTTTAGGCCTGTTTGGTGGGTCTGAAAATCCCACCAACCAAGTGTTTATAGTAGGGATGTGACAAGTGTAAAAAAAAACATTCTTAACGTTTAAACTGCCATTTATTGTTTAAACGATAGGAAAAACAAATCTTCAAATGACATGAATTCACAATTCAGACATGGTCCTGCTTGTGACCGCCAGGTGGCGATGCAGTTCAAACAACCACAGACCTGGCTGGCTACCAGACGGTCGCCACTATTTCTTCAATTTCTCTTCTTAAAATGTGGTTTTAAACGTAACCTTAACCACACCGCTACCCTTTTGGTTCGTTGCAGCGATGTATGACAGCGTGTTCATAGACGTCCAACAATCTGTTCTGCCACGTATGGTGTTTAAGAGCTTTGTAGGGCTATTTGCAGAGCAATCATTGTATAATTTATCCATCTGGGCCGTCACGGTTTTTCAGCATTACATCTTGTAATCTGGTTCTAGACATGCCATTAGGGAAACATTGAAGCCGAAGTCCTCTACCATAGACAAATGGCTGCATATCAACTGCAATCAGCACTGCAATTCTGACTCCGTCCCTTATCCCACTGCTGCCAGCAACGGGTTGGGTTTCACAGTGCCACCCATTCAGCATTGCACCTGTACTCCCACTGTAGCTCAATTCCACCTTGCAAAGTTTGCATTTCACAACCTTCTCATTTAACTTCTCAAAGTATTGCCACTTTGCTACTGTCGTTTTCCGGTCTCACTCGCTACCATTTTTTCAACTGTTAACGAGGATGACGTGCGGAGCTCTTTATATTCATGGCAAATAATTTGACAGATGCATATCTCCTCCTAATAACGTTACAGCATTGTTGTATTAGGTGTTTATTTAAAGGTGCAATAATGCAGAAATCGAGCAGCCATTTCCTGGTTGCTGAAATTCAATCAGTTCTCTAAATTTCAGTTTGTTACAAAACAATCAATGTACCATCTAAACCACTGAAATATTTTGAATACCCCAAAATATTGTATTTTCCAGCTCTTTCTATCTGGTGTACAAAACCGAAAGCAAAAGACGCAAAAACAAAACTTAAGACTGGAAGCATAGAAGTAGTGCACATAGAACATCTACTACTTCTTAGACTTGCTTTCAATGAGAATAACAGATTTATAACTCATATTTCTACGTGAATTTAGTTGGGTCGCCCAAAAAGATACATATTTTAGTTTCAATTACTTTTATTTAACCTGTTTGTTAGTGGTAATTTTGATAACTACACTGATTTTAACTTTGTATAAAAAAAATGTAAAACACTATTTTTTTATATTATTTTTTATGTTAACAATCCCAATTTAGTTTGAACGTCACACCCCAAGTTTAGAGCAGTGGTTCTCTTCTCACCATTACGAGAGACATCAAGTTCTACCAGCTGCATGAAGTTGGCTATCTCTGGAGGAAGCCTCTGGATCTCGTTGTCACTCAGGCCCAGCTTTCGTAGCTTTACCAGCTGAAAAAATGTCTGAAAAAGACAACACACAACAGATTAGCAGTAGGCCTACAGTCGACATGGACATAGGAAACATTCAGTGTGAACAAACACGATACAACATGGTGATCAATAGTTTGTCCCATCCTGAAAATGTGATGCAACAGTAGTACATTGAAAAAACATTTTCCAGATTGAACCGAATTAAAATGTTGAGTGAGTCTTAAAAACAGGTTGTAGGCTAACCATACTTGTCTACAAATCAACTCAGTAAATAAGTGTAAAACCAGCAAAAAAGTTAAGCAATTAGGCCTAAGAGTGGTGGTCAGTGGCCTGGGAAATATTGTTCAGTTCCCACCCAGTTCTCTGATGTAATCATCCATTCTTCTGGATGATGACCTACTTGGATGGTGTCTTATCCTGACACTGCCAGGCACTCCAAGTCAACATGCAATTTAAACGTCTCCGTTTCATAGATATAAAAATTACACCCCCAAAAAGACCCTTTTCAAAAACAGACAATTTCAAGAACACTATGTAAGATGGTTGGAAACGCTTCTAATCAGAACAATGTCCTGCACAAGTCTCACTCTAGGTCTCCACTAATAACTGAAAGCGAGATCAATCTTCATTGTCTTTTCACAGAAGTCGTGAGGGAATTATATATATAGCCCTCCACTTTAATTGAATTATGAATAATAGGCTACTGGTATAAAAATAAAAAAAATCTCAGATGAAGTAGGCCTATTTTAAGGACAAGTAGTCTACTTTGATTGCAAACCCAAGGCAATCAGTGATGACAGTGAACTGGACTCCAATTAGCATTTAAGAGCACACTCAATCTAGGCTTCCACCTTTGACATATTCTACCTACATTTTCCTGTTCACAATACCACATTTTTCTATGTCCACAACAAACCTAGCCTAATCATAACTGGACTGAAAACAGGTATTCATGGGACAGAGACACAAGACAGACACACCCAGACAAGACAGCACTAGATTAAACTAACAAAGGTTTCATCTCATGTTTGTCGTGACCTGAAACAACCTTATGACCAGACAGAAAGAGGAGCATACAAGCCTCTATTCTGTTCATTATAAATATAGACTAGGCCTTGGTCTGTTCTAATGTCCCAACAACAAGTTGAATCAGCCGTTCCAGAGTACAATGTCAGAAACAGGAACGGCAGGTTAGGCTTTCGTTCACCCCCCACGGCACGCCCCCAACTCATCCTATAGGTTAGAAGTACTGCTGTACACACATTTTCTATTCATATTATTGTCCATAAAAAACACAAACAATGAACAAAAATATTAAAACGCAACATGTAACAATTTCAAAGATTTTACTGAGTTACAGTTCATTTAAGGAAATCAGTCAATTTAAATAAATTCATAGGGCCAAATCTAAGAATTTCACATGACTGGGCAGGGGTGCAGCCGGGGGCAGGCATAGGCCCACCCGCTGGGGAGCCGGGCCCACCCGCTGGGGAGCCGGGCCCACCCGCTGGGGAGCCGGGCCCACCCACTGGGGAGCCGGGCCCACCCACTGGGGAGCCGGGCCCACCCACTGGGGAGCCGGGCACAGTCAACCAGAATGAGTTTTTCCCCACGAAAGGACTTTATACTCCTCACTCATCCCCCCGCAGACGATCCCACAGGTGAAGAAACCGGATGCAGAGATCCATGGCTGGCGTGGTTACATGTGGTCTATGGTTGAGAGGCCAGTTGGACATCCCTCAAAACTAGAGACGTGGCATTGTGTTGTGTGATAAAACAGGCTTTTTATTGTCCCCAGCACAAGATGCACCTGTGGAATGATCATGCTGTTCAATCTGCTTCTTGATATGCCACACCTGTCAAGTGGATGGATTATTTTTGGCAAAAGAGAAATGCTCACAAACAGGGCTGAAAACACATTTGTGCATAAAATGAAAGAAATAAGCTTTTTGTGCATTTTTTATTTCAGCACATGAAACATGGGACCAACACTTTATATGTTGAGTTTATATTTTTGTTGTGTGTATATTTATATTTCAGATAGATATTGCTCATCCTGATATCTTTATTTTGGGGATTTGTGTATTGTTCGGTATTACTGTACTGTTGGGGTTAGGAACCAGCATTTCACTGCACCTCCGATAACATCTGCAAAATATATATGTACAAAACAAATACAATTAGAATGATTTGATTGGCACCATGAAAACTGAAACAATATACCGTTCCCCACTCTAACCCAAATATTGACTTATCCTAAATTCAACTGAGGTGTATCCTAATGACTCCCACAAACTAAACTTTCTATTTGTCTCTATACCAGTGTGTTTACAAAAGGAAAGGCTCCTGTTTAAAAATAGATAAATAACTAAATAAAAATCTAGTAGACAACACAGTTGAACTCCTCAGCTTGAACAGCATAGCAGGGTTAGAGTGATCTGTTAATTTGGTCTGTTTGAGATAGCCTATTTCATGATTTAAGCTGTTCTTTAGATTTAAGTTCAGTGTCTATCTTGTACCTTGCACAGGACATTACCCAAAGCCAAAGGTATTAACTTGAAAACTGAAGAAAAAAAACTAGCCTACAATTAGCCTAGTTTAACCTAGGCATATTCCCTGTGGCCTAGCTCAAAGGTTCTCTAAACTAAACTGAACAAGCCTGATTAAGACCATTCAAAGTCATAGATGCTCAAGGACGACTTGTTCAAACAGAAGCCAAAATTCATTAACTTAACCTAACAAACTACCGGTACCGACTCCGTCTAGCCTATATATATGAGGGGCCCCAAGAAGTTAAACAAACCAGAATGGCTAGGGGTAAAGGGGTTTGTCAAACATTCCAAGCCATTTGACGTGGTTACTTTCTACAACATCTTTCATAGTTTTCAAGGGGAAATTATCACCTAGATCAGGGTTCCCAACTATCGGCACCCCAAGTTCTGAGCAAAAAAAAAACAAACAAAAAAAAATCTTGTTTTTTGGGGGGGGGGGGGGGGGTGGACAGAAGACTAAAAACACCTGCAAATCAGCTCAGTGATTTTCCTTTTGGAAATCTGTTCCCATGCATAAAACAGATATGTGATCGTATACAAATGTAAGCAAGGTTTGAAATTATTATGTTTAAGTTAAATATCTGTTTGGACTTCTTTTGGTCAATTTGCAGTCGACCATCCACTCCAATGTTTTATACAATTTAACAAATGTCCAGCGGCTAAATTGAGTTGATAATCCCTGCCCTAGATGAAGACATTACGGTGTGCTCTATGAGGACTAAAAGGTGTCAGCATGGTTAAGTTTAGCCGGCGGCTAGCTGAAGTATACCCGAAACAGAACGAGTGTCCTCGCATACTCTTAAAAGACCTTGTGCGTTTTATCGTTTTTCAAGCAAATAGTACTGTATGAACATTGAGACACCAAAGCCAGTATACACTTCCTCAAAATAGTCAGAATGAATCTTAGATAGCCTAATTAATGACAGATTTCTTGCGGTATCTCAAACAGACCAAATTATGACGTTTTTGCAAAATTGTGTGACTAAGATGTTTGGTGCAGTATCTCTCTTGTTGAATGACAAAATACTTCATTGAAGAATCCCTACAGTTGACCAATCACGAACGAAGGGGCGTAGACGTCAGCTCACAAACTTCGGCTGACCTCGAGAAAAACTAGCATGCCTGAACAGCCAGGAAAAAAAATACGTACCAACGTCCAAAACGGGGAGAAAAAAAACCCGTCACAAATTCTAGTCATAAGTGACCGACCGGCTCGATCTCATGTAGCAAAATTTGAAATGGTGTATTTACATTGGATAAAAGTAGACTCAGAGCTAGAAAATGGCATATCATACACTACAGTTTAGGAACAATGGGAAAGTAATTCTGCTTTGAAAGTTGATATACTTGTAACCGCACTTGAGAAAATGGCCCTTGAATGTTTTGGTAAACCTACTGGCAAGCTCCGCTTTGTCTACACCCAGACAACATTGTTCACACCCTCTTAAGCCTTAGCCCTGCCCATCTATTTACGGATTCACATGTGAGGCCATGTACTAAAAAAAACAAAGATTTCAAGACTAAAGGCTGGTTTATACTACGGGTGTATTTGTAAATTAATTAATGTAAACTCAGAGGGTTGTCAGTTTGTCCATTCGTAAATTCAGAGCATTTAGCTCTCAGAGCACACATTGGACGTTCTGGCTGAGAAGTAGGGTTGATCCAAGCGTTCTGACCTAACAGCAGCAGTCAGGCTCCCCAACTAACGTTGACTAGCTACTTCCAGACACATGAGAGAACAGCTCACTGACCATTTTAAGACATAGCTAGCTAAATAATTAACCATAAAGTAAATGTTACTACCCTGCATGAATCTGCAGGTAGCTAACGAACCAGGTTCAATGTTAGCTAGCTAGCTAACATTAGACCCAGGGTTGACCAACCCCTTCCTGGAGATCTACTGTCCTGGAGGTTCAGTCCAACCCTAAATTAGCATATCTGATTCAGCTAGTTAAGGCATTGTTGTGCAGCTAACTAGTAAAATCAGGTGTTTTAACTTCTTGGCGCACCCATCCCGTTAGTGGGATCATTTGTCAACATCCGCTGAACTGCAGAGCGCCAAATTCAAATTAAATTACTAAAAATATTTCATTTTCATTCAAATCACAAGTGCAATATAGCAAAACACAGCTTAGTTTGTTAATCCACCTGGCGTGTCAGATTTCAAAAAAGCTTTACAGCAAAAGCTATCCAAGCATTTGTTAGGACATCTCTCTCAGCAGACAAAACTTTACAAACAGCTAGCAGCCAAGTAGATTAGTCGCGAAAGTCAGGAAAGCAATAAAATGAATCGCTTACCTTTGATCTTCTGATGTTTGCACTCACGAGACTCCCAGTTACACAATAAATGTTCCATTTGTTCCATAAAGATTATTTTATATCGAAAATACCTCCATTTGGTTGCCGCGTTTTGTTCAGAAATCCACAGGCTCGAGCAGTCACGACGGGGCAGACAAATTCCAAATAGTATGCGGAAAGTTTGTAGAAACATGTCAAACTTTTTTTATAATCAATCCTCAGGTTCTTTTTACAATAAATAATCAATAATTTCAACCAGACCGTAGCTTTTTCAATAGGGGAGAGAGAGAAAATGTCTGCTCCAAGCTGTTGCGCATGTAAAACTCTCCTGGCATCCAGCCATCCACTGATGAGATGTGATCATTCTCGCCCACTGCAGGAGAGCCAATTGAAAATGGTCCAATTCACTCACTTATCAAGAGAACATCCCCGGTCATCCCTTCTGCCTCTGATTTGGCGGACTCACGAAACACAAAATGCTTATTTTGTCAAGTATGTCTGAGTGTTGGAGTGTGCCCCTGGCTATCCGGGAAAAAAAAATTATACTTAAGTACATTTTAGCAATTTTATGTACTTTGGATATTTAACTAAATTAAACCAAATACTTTTAGACTTTCCGCCACATCCGCACTGAGCTGAAGGGTAGAGCTGCCGCTTTCAAGGAGCGGGACTAACCCGGAAGCTTATAAGAAATCTCGCTTGGCTCTCCGATGAACCATCAAAACAGTCAAAGCGTCAATACAGGAATAAGATTGAATCGTACTGCTCCAACGCTCGTCGGATGTGGCAGGGCTTGCAAACTATTAGACTGCAAAGGGGGAAGCACAGCTGCGAGCTGCCCAGTGACACGAGCCTACCAGCCTACCAGATGAGCAAAAATACTTATACGCTCGCTTCAAGGCAAGCAACACTGAAGCATGCATGAGAGCATCAGCTGTTATGGACGACTGTGTGATCACGCTCTCCGTAGCCGATGTGAGTAAGACCTTTAAAACAGGTCAACATTCACAAGGCCGCAGTGCCAGATGGATTACCAGGACGTGTACTCTGAGCATGCGCTGACCAACTGGCAAATGTCTTCACTGACATTTTCAACCTGTCCCTGACTGTCTAATATCAACATGTTTCAAGCAGACCACCATAGTCCCTGTGCCCAAGAAAAATAAGGTCACCTACCTAAATGACTACCAACCCGTAGCACTCACATCTGTAGCCATGAAGTGCTTTGAAAGGCTGGTCATGGCTCACATCAACACCATTATCCCAGAAACCCTAGAACCACTCCAATTTGCATACCACCCCAACATATCCACAGATTATGCCATCTCTATTGCGATCCATACTGCGATTTCCCATCTGGACAAAAGGAACACTTATGTGAGAATGCTTATCATTGACTACAGCTGTGTTCAACACCATAGTGCCCTCAAAGCTCATCACTAAGCTAAGGACCCTGGGACTAAACACCTCCCTCTGCACCTGGATCCTGGACTTCCTGTCAGGCCGCCTCCAGGTGGTAAGGGTAGGTAACAACATCCGCCACGCTGATCCTCAACACTGGGACTTCACAGGGGTGCGTGGTCAGTCCCCTCCTGTACTCCCTGTTCACTCATTACTGCATGGCCTGGCACAACTCCAATACCATCATTAAGTTTGCTGACGACACCAGTGGTAGGCTTGATCACCGACGTTCATGAGACAGCCTTTAGGGAGGAGGTCAGAGACCTGACCGTGTGGTACCAGGATATCAACCTCTCCCTCAATGTGATCAAGACAAAGGAGATGATTGTGGACTAGGGGAAAAGGAAGACCGAGCACACCCCCATTCTCATCGATGGGGCTGGGTGTCCACATCACCAACAATCTATCATGGTCCAAACACACTAAGACAGTATTGAGGAAGGTACGCCAAAGCCTAAGAGACTGAAAATATTTGGTATGGGTCCTCAGATCCTCAAAAAGTTATACAGCTGCACCATCAAGAGCATCTGGTTGCATCAGTGCCTGGCATGGCAACTGCTCGGCCTCCGATCGCAAGGCACTAAAGAAGGTAGTGCGTACGGCCCAGTATATCACTGGGGCCAAGTGTCTTGCCATCCAGGACCTCTATACCAGGCGGTGTCAGAGGATGGCCCTAAAAATGGTCAAAGAGTCCAGACACACTAGTCATAGACGGTTCTTTCTGCTACCGCACGGCAAGCGGTACCGGAGTCTAGGTCCAAAACGCTTCTAAACAGCTTCTACCCCCAAGCCATTAGACTTCTGAACATCTAATCAAATGGCCACCCAGACTATTTGTATTGTCCGCGCCTCCCCTTTTACACTTCTGCTACTTTGTTTATCATCTATCCATAGTCACTTTAACTTCACCTACTTGTACATATTACCTCAATTATCTAGACTAACCTGTGCCCCCGCACATTGACTCAGTACCCTTGTATATATAGCCTCGCCACTTATTTTACTGCTGCGCTTTAATTATTTTTTACTGAACACTTATATTTCTGAAAAAAGGCATTGTTGGTTAAGGGCTTGCAAGTAAGTCTACCTGCTGTATTCAGCGCATGTAACAAATAAAATTCATTTTGAAGTAGTATTTTACTGGGTGACTTTCACTTGAGTCATTTTCTATTAAGGTATCTTTACTTTTACTCAAGTGTGACAATTGAGTACTTTTCCCACCACTGCTCTCCTGTAAAGTAGTGATGTGCAAAATACACCAAGTTTCCTGAAACAAGTCACATTTGAATTAACTCTTTCGAACTGTTTCAGCTGGGAAGCATGCGGATGCCTTAAGACTACTAATTTGATGCCTGTGTTGCTAAGTTGACAACACCTAGGCTAGCCTACATCGTAAATGCTAAAAATTGGACGAGAAGAACAGTTTTGATTAGGACTGGCTTTGGTATATTAGGCGAAGTTAGCACATCTGTAAATACTTAACAAAGACAATGGCAAACTTCAAAGGTGATGCCTAGAGCTTGACAGAACAAAGGAGGACTCATGTTGCGCCATAACACCCTGATACTGACTGCACCTTTGTTAACAACTTCCTTGTTTTCATGGCTCAATGTGAGGAAGAGCAGACCTGCTGGCTATCAGACATGACTAACCTAGCATAGAAGGCGGCATCTTATCGCTCAACAAACTAGGTAGCTTCTTATACTAGGCTCCTATGCCCTTTAGTCTAGTGAGGTTAGACTAAATTCCACATTGGTGATTGGGACTTTTGAATAGCCTAGGCCACCCTATGCCAAATGTGTGGAAATAAATTTAGAGGGCGTGGGGAAATAAAGCTATAACCTATTAATTTGTCAAATTTTCACCTCAAATAAGCATTTCTGAAAATGTCATGTCTTATGGCATCTCTTTATAATCAAAATCCCAAACTATCAATTTCTACTGATATCTAGACCAGCCTAATGCAGAATGATCAACATCTGAAAATGAGATGTGGTAGGCTTGTGCTGTGGTTAGGTGAACAGCTCCCTTTTTCCTGTAGTTCCTACTATTTAGGCTAAGTGAAGTTGTAAAAGTAAAATAGCCTAGGACAGGGCCGAGTTTGGGAAATTATGGCCTAGGCTATAGGCAACAGATATACTCACAGGACTTGGAGAGATCACTATCTCTATTGACAATGGCACAGCTAGTTCTACAAGTTAGGCTAGCCTGCAAGTATATGCAGTTAGACATCCCTTGCTTGATTCCTCAACGAAAGAAACACCTGATAAGTATCCTCAAAATCTAGGCTACTTCTTGTCCAATCATTCACTACCTGACCATTTGCTATCCCCTCCAAAAAAATCAGAGATTTATTTAACCACTAATAAACTAACACAAATCTTCTGGCAATTGTAGTGCACCAAACGGTTAATTTCTCTATAGACGAGTTCCTCGCCAACACTCATGAGAAAGTGATGGAAAAGAGGAAAAACAGGAACGTGGCCAACTCACTCCCGTTTCATGTTTCCACAAGTTGATAAAAAGCCCATTCTGCATTTTCTCTGCAATGACTCCTTTTCAAGAAGAAAAATGTATCACACTATTATGTAGACTATATAGAAAGCTATATGATACGTTAAATCAGAATTTGATTTAATTAACTTGGCAAGTCAGTTAAGAACAAATTCTTATTTATAATGACAGCCTTCCCCGCACAAAACCGGACGATGCTTGACCAATTGTACGCCGATCTATGGGACTCCCAATCACGGCCGGAGGTGATACAGCCTGGATGATCCCAATTTGTCCAATCGAGAACTTCTCAAGATACAGATGAAGAAATCAAAGAGCCTATGCCAGCCTTTTCCTCAACTCATTAACTTGAAACAGACAGACTAAATTCTTCATGCTGTACCATTGTCACAACAACCCAATGGTGAACACACTCATACTATAGGCCTGTCTAGTGTCAAGGCAAGTGTTACATCACCTTGGTAGCAAATCTGATGAGACCACACAATGAGCAGAGCACAGTACAACAGTTACCTGGATAATCTATTCTGTTGGACTCATATGGAGTTCATTTAGCTAGCCTAGATGGTATTGGTTGCATGTGAAGGAACACCAACAATGGTTGTGGTCCATCTTACTGCATGGAATGCAATGTAAGGGCGTAACCCTCTTCCCCGCAAACACTCGCACAAAGAAATGACATGCAAACTTAGAGAATGATGACTGGGATGAAAATGCATGTTTGCTGAATACATTGCTTTCCAGAAACTATTCAAGTTTGACAATCCTGTTTGTCATGGATGACTCATGGTGGTGTATGCTAAATGGGTCAACTTTGAGCACCTCTATCTCCTGAATGTTCTGGCACTGTGACCTGAATTTCAGGTCCAAAGTCACTGTCTGACCACTTTTACGATGGCCAAATATGTTATGGGAGGTTTCGATCAAATCAAAAGGGGTGAAGCCAAAAAGGTTTGGATTTTTTTAAATTTTTTAAATGGAACGAGCCCTTTATCTTTCAAATACCAGTACCATCATCTCTACACAGCCAGCCAAGTGTGAATCATGCTGATCGATTGTTTTAGTTTGTTATGTAGCTAGGCTATTCAATAAAGACGTGCGTAGCCAACTAGTCTTCCCCATAATAAAGATTAAATTGAAAGTAGAAATTGTAACTTGTTGGAGCAGCAGAAGTGTTGCAGTTTGCCAAATAATAGGGCGCGCATAATTTCAAAACAGTCCCAAACATGGGAAATTAATACGACATGCGGGCGTCCTCTGTCCAGGGTCTTGGCGAGAAGGGATCCAGCTTGTCATTTTAACGTCAGATTTGACTTTTCGTAGCAGGTTGGGATGTCACCCAGTAGGTTAGAATAATTAGGTTATGGTTAGCTCAACCGTAACCCCAAAAATATATACTCCTGATGATGTTAATTTGACAAAAGCTGTATCCCTTCTTGCCGCTCAGGGATCCCGAGCGGCGCAGCGGAATAAGGTACTGCATCTCAGTGCTAGAGGCGTCATTACCCGGGTTCGATTCCAGGCTGTATCACAACCTGCCGTGATAGAGTCCCATGGGGCGGCGCAGAGTCGTCCGGATTTGGCCGTAATTGTAAATAAGAATTTGTTCTTAACTGACTTTCCGAATTAAATAAAAGGTTAAATTAATAACATTTTTTTGTTTTAAGATCTCTGCCCAGTCCAGACGAATAGCAATATTGTATAATGATTATGTGCCCATGAAATGAAATAATGTACCCCAGTCACCTGTTCAAACTGTAGGTTGTTATTTTCCATGGATAAATAACTCGTCATTGATTACATTTAATGTCCAACTATTTTTTTCCTGACATGACACCACGTAACATTACATCTCATCAGTGAACTATGCATAATACAGTTTTAGTTAAGCCAGCTAGCAAACACATTCTGCTTACCTTGGGCAGGTCGCGGAGTTGGTTAGCGTCCAGCAAAAGTTCCTCCAAACTCCGACTGTAGCGGTAGATCTCATCCGGGACGTACAACAGAGAGCAGTGCCGCTTATCGATCACTTCAACATGACGGTTGCACCGCCACAGAGGTATACAGTGAAACATCACCGGGTGATGGCAAAATCCGTTCTTAACAAATATCCCGAATAGACGTCCAATTAAAGAAACGGAAGACGCAAATGAATACAGCCACCTAGCTACTAGATTGCTTGCCAAACACTTTATTGCAGTTGGTCGAACGAATTTCCAAAGCAAACATCTTAACCACCTCCCCCAGGCGTAAATAAATACCAATGGGCACCATGGAATAAAAACGGTGTCTGGCGCTCTCACATTCAATACTTTTGTAGGCTTGGTTTTTTTATTCTTTACTCACGTCGCCTCTGGAATGTTAGTTTTTCTAATCGGCTCCCGAAAAAGAACACATCTCTGTTTAGGTCTTATTTCGTCTAGCCTACTGATTTCCTTGTCCCAGAGTTATTTTTCCCTCAGACCAGTGGTGTACTCATTATGTTGCCAAATGTTTCTTAAACGGAAGCAAACGAAACGACATGGGCGGGACTTAACTGAATTAGTCCAATAGAAACTCTTGTTTTAGTTGCAAAACGTTTCTGCAACTGTTTGGACTAATGATTACACCCCTGTTTCTGACCCGGAACATTCACTCCCTCGTTTCAATCTGACGTCACCATTCCTAACTGCTCCTCCCTTTGTGTTTCACTCACACCCTCTGGAAAAGTAGAAGCAAGAGAGGATCACGATTGAATCAGTTGCCTTTCATCAGTTGGCCTACTGTACCTCAGCTCAGTGTTATTTTAGCCTGAAATATCCTAGTTGTCTTTAATACTCTGTTCTTAATACAGTTTATTCTGGGAGTTATGCTCCCGAGTGGTGTAGTGGTCAAAGGAACTGGATCTCAGTGCAAGAGGCGTCACTACAGTCCCTGGTTTGAATCCAGGCTGTGTTTGGGAGTCCCATAGGGCAGCGCACAATTGGCCCAGCATTGTCCGGGGTTGGTAGTCATTGTAAATAAGAATTTGTTCTTAACTTACTTGCCTAGTTGTTGGTTCAATTTAAAAACATACACACTTTAGAGTAGGTAACATACAAACAAGATTGACACCCGGCTTTGTTTTAAAGTCAAATATGAATCTGTCTTTATGGGGCAGCTGTCAGAAATGTACATGTAAATCTGGGGTGCGTTCAGTTTGGTTCAACATTCACTACGTTGTATTAGTTTGTAGCCTACTGAACACTTTCCAAGAACAGTGCACACAGTTCAACAGCCTTTGAGGTATGCCTGTTTTCTAAAATTTGGCTATAGCAATATGGGTGTGACCATTAGATATCGCAAAACTCATACACAATCGCCCTCTGGGCCACCATAACCACACAGTTCTTTACAACCAGTAAAGATCAGTACAGTACCGGTTCTGTTGAATTAAACCATTGAACACAGTTGTCATACTGAATGCACCATTGATGTAGGTCCATCCACCAAAAAGCAATGAATACAAATATAGAACCCATTTTCAAAATAGTGAGGGCGTAGTCTGAACTCAAGTCATCGATTGCCTTAGTAATTCAGGATGAATCCATCTTCACTTGATGAACATTAGGTCAGCGGGTCTCAACCCTGGGGTTAACTCTACTAGTACCTGGCATACCCACAGATGGTACTTGGGAAGACTCATAAGAACATGGGCATTGGGATCAGTTGGTGGGATATTTTGGGTAGAGCCAAATGTGTTGTGTACAGCACATGTCAAACGCATTCCACAGAGGGCCGATTGTCTGCAGGTACATTCTTCCCTTGTACTTGATGAATAAAGGTCACTAATTAGTAAGGAACTCCGCTCTTAATTTCCAGGTATTCATTTAAAGGAAAAAAACAAAAGCCAGCAGATACAAGGCCTTCATGGAATGAGTTTGACACCTGTGTCCAGTAACAAAAAATGTTGAGAACCACTACTCGATGGTGAAAAAAAAAAGATTGTTGATAATATGGGCATAACACTTGCATTTTCTTCTCTTATCCACTAAGAGGCACTAGAACATACTAAATGACAACACTAGCCCCCTGAAAATAACAGGCATCTGCCAAAATAATGTTAACACTTACGTAAATGAGGGATACAATGTATATCGAACGCAGGCGGTTCCACAAGGGTGTGGTTCCTGAATTAAGCAATTACCATGCTTAGGGTCATGTTTAAAATAGCTGGGCGGGCAATTAAAGTATTTTTGCTACCATGGCTATGCCACCATCAGAAGACTATGCCCCCTCCACAGGGAACAAATGGTTACAGAATGGTTTGATGAGCATGTAAACCATATGCCATTGTCATCTCAGTCACCAGATCAACCCAATTGAACACTTATGGGAGAATCTGGAGCTGGGCCTGAGACAGCGTTTCCCACCATCAACAGAACACCCAATGGAATTCCTCACAGCAGAATGGTGTGGGATCCTTCCAGTAGAGACCCAGACTCTGGCTCGTTGAAGCCCAACGCTCTATTAAGACACAGTTGGGGTTTCCTTTATTTTGGCAGTTAGCGCCATGTCCACAAATAGATGAAAGGCCAAAAACAATGCATGGTTTTCATCATATTTAATAGTGCAATTCAGTGTTTGACAATATGAAAACAAATAACATTGAAACATACCCATCAATCAAATGCAGCAATTGTTTTACAAGCAGCATGGGCAAAAAACTTCATACAAAGACGGCCCGGCCCGGCCCAATAGCTACACTGAGTATACAAAACATTAAGAACACACCTTCCTAATATTGAGTTGCACACCCCCCACCCCTCAGAACAGCCTTAATTTGTCAGGAATGGACTCTACAAAGAGTCAAAAGCATTCCACAGTTGTCAAGTTGGCTGGATGTCGTACCGTTCTTGCCAATTCTCCCTCTGAATGCCACACATACACAAGCCATGTCTCAAGGCTTAAAAATCCTTCTTTAGCCCATCTCCTCCCTCTCATCTACACTGATTGAAGTTAATTTAACAAGTGACATCAATAAGGGATCATAGCTTTCACTTGGATTCAACTGGTCAGTCTCATGGAAACAGCAGGTGTCCTTAATGTTTTGTATACTCAGTGTATAGTTAAAGCTCCAATTTGGTCTCAAAAAGTAAAGTAGGCCAAGGGACATTTGGCCTGGAATGAATAGTGAAAAGGCATGAAGTGGAATCAATGCACCTGTATCCACAAGTTTCCAGCAGTCCATCCATCCTCTTAGTCTTCATCTACGCCCCATCGTTTTAAAGGCCTTCAGAGACTTTGCCATCATAGGTGCCACCCCTCAAGAGAAAGAAGAAGTAGAACGTTCGCAACTTGGCCATAGTCTGTAACAAGCCTCATCTGTGTATTTCACAGTAAAAACAATGGTTAACACTGATCAAGCTGGTTCCACAGGCTAATTTGACCGGTCTAGGATTATGAACGGCCAGACTGATGTTGATTTCTATATTTGATATTCTATATTCTTCACAAGTACACCTTCTGTATACCATTGGCATGGGGTGTATTCATTAAGAAATGTTAACATAATCAGCGTAAACTGAAGCAAACAGAACCTATCTGAATTTGTCCAGTAGAAACTCTTGTTTTGCTCTGTTTGCTTCCGTTTGGTTCATAAAGAGTGAACAGTTTCCATAATGAATAAACCAAGTCTTTGTAGGACAAAACGCATTTCTGAATCGAATGAAAGATGCTGGTATATTTCAAGGAAAACAAATAAATGTTATGTAGCCATTGTGAACAGGCCATTTCTACTCCTACACAAAGTAATTCAGCAGAGTATTGATGTAATCCAACAGTCAAACTCACTTCTCACAAATCCCCCACTTTGTGGGAATGCAGACCTTTATCACCTGCTGGTTAAAATGTAATCCTGCATTAAGGCACAAGCATTGACTTCTACTAGAAGTTGCTGGCCTACGACAGCTGCATGCACAAAATGGGAGAAGTACAATTTGATCCACGTATATTACCATTAGCCTCACAAAAGGAATCAGTCCCTGGAGTAAAAAGTTAAAAATAATGTCAATACAATTACACTGTTCATGAATCAGTAGTGAAGTATTGTTAACCCATTAGGTGCCAAGTGATTCTACTTACGTGTTTTTTTGCGGGAATCTTGTCCTTGGCTTGTCCCAGAGACAGTGGTGCTTGGCCTAGGAGGTTCAACATAGCAGGGTCTGGCTCTGTTTTCCTGGGCCTTGACACTGAGAAGGAGAGAGGCAGTGCACAGTGTTAAGATCATGGCGTCTACATTACGGTTACATCCCAATTGCATACACACACAAAAATGATTTAATAACACTGTTAGAGAAACTGTAAACCATACTCCGACAGAAAACGATTAACAAACATGTTGGAGTTTGAACAAATCCGTTTTTTTAAACGGTTTAAATAGCATCAGTTCAAAAGCGCCACCAGAAATGTCTAAAACCATTTGTTGTATTGATACTGCCAAATGCATTGAGTCAAGTCTAGTGAACAATGTCTATTACAATGATTTGTTGCAGTGGAAAACTGAGGACAAGCAGAATGAATGACTAACCAGAATGAAACCAGTTTATCCGGCACCCTTCGAGAGAAAGGTGTTTAATCTAGCACTACCACGATCTTAACAGCCAGGTTATGGCTCTGTTTAGCAACCGTTGCTGGTTATTTTCATTTGGGGGAGTAGAGCGTAGACCATGGGAACAAATAAACACTGTCCGTGGTCAGGTGATTGAGCTACCAATGAAAGTACAATGACATGAGTCAACCATTGAGTAGTAGAATGTCAACCATGTGTTATGATCCTCTAGTGCATACATTAGGCTCAGTATTGAGTTGTTACCCATCTTATGAAATTATATTAGGAAAACATTACAGTTCATCAAGATATTGATTAAAATTAATTTCAGTTCAAATTCTAAATTATTCAAAGGATATCAACTCCATAAGATGTATGATTGTCATACTTGGAGCAAGAATAATGTATTTTCTGGCATATACATTTGTAGTTAGGCATCTTTGTCACCATGGTCAATATGAGAATGACAGGATGGTGGGGACAGACCTGGGCCTGTCCAGTGGGTGAGGCGGCAGTACAACACCAGTAGGTCCATTGTTCTCCTGCTGGATTCGTGGATGTCTTGCAGTTCCATGGATCTCTTGCTGAATTCTCACATTTCTAGGCGGCTTGGCAACAGAGTTAATAAACGCCATTTTCACCTGCCGGCCTGGGAGTGGGAGAAAGAGGGAAGAAATTACATTTTAGAAGATAAAATTCTTATTCCACAACTAGTATTAGTGAAAAGACCTACAAGTAAGTGAATATGCCAACTGTGTGGAGTCTAAGATATGATTGGAGAGACAAACCAAAGATGTTTGACCCAATAATAAAAATACAATAATTTACACATTAAGGAATAATTGCACTATAGCATTTAGTTTACTTTTAGAAATGGGGAGATATGGATTTTACAGAAACCCAGTCGGTGATGGGAAAGGCTTTATTCTACATAATCTCCAGCCCTACAAGGCCAGCAGAGGCCATGACAGATTGACAAGGTTTAGATTTAACCCCGTAGCCAGTCACCCTTTAGATCTATTCATAGCCTCTGTTGGTCGGGGGACAGATGGCCAGGTCGACATTAACCCAGTGCCTGGTCAGCATTAAGGGGTAGTCTTGCTCAGATCACTTCAAAACAACTGGGCCATCTGTTGCTCAGTCCCTTTCAACCCAAGACCAGAGTTTGTAAAGTGGAGGATCTCAGTTTAAAAGGTAGCATAACTTGACATCAGAGCATGAGCACTGTCCAAAGGCTGAATGGTAAGACATCTAGGGTTACTTTTTGACCTGTCCAATAACTTGAATGTCAAGGATTTCCTGTGAATGATGTGAAGCAATACAAAAACATGATGAAATAGCAAACCTTTGGGTTTTCCTGAATGGGCAGAGACTATGGTTTTAGTCAGTCTTTGGAGCTTCCTCTCCCTTTCCTCAGATAGCCTCATATGCATCTCTCTCCAGGACTCGTACTCCTCTAGATGGGCATTCCTGAAGTCCCGCTGACAGTGCTTCTCCCATAAGTGATCAGTCAATCCAACATACATCTGTCAGAGAACATAGACGGTTTAGCTGACAACTTCAAGAAAACGATGTGCACGATTCAATGGGGCAGAAGTCCTGTGATTATGAATGGCCAGATAGCTAGCAACAATGAGAAACTGCCATGTGGGGAATCGTAGGTGGCTCGTGTCAGCTTGTTCTTGATACCATGTCTTGTTGAGGTGTTGACTAATGTCATATCTATGCTAATTTGGCAAAACAAATTGCTAGCTAGCCAACCAACAACGATAACAATGTATTTGAGACAAGCACTCATTGTGCAAATGTATTTAAACATTGAAATATAGTTTACATGTTGTAAATAATCTAAGCCAACCAAGTGTTTTGTCCCATAGTAGCGTGCACGTCAGTTTTCTTGCTAAACAACCAACCTGTATTGGCTGATCAGTGAAAATGGCAAATCTGCTCACAGTACCCATATTTCTTACCAAACATTACAAATCTAAGCCATCAGTATTCACATCTATGAAGTGTCAAATTGGTGTAAGAATATTTGTTTTATACCAAGTTGCCATGGTGAAGCCATATTACCTATGCAGCACTATCAGACATACAGGAAGTACTTGCAGGTTGGCACTCAGGGGTAAAGTGATGGGAGGCCTGTCCAGCATTAACCCTTGCAGGCACAACACTTAAATCAGGCCTCCTCAAAATCAACTTAAGAATGGGATTCTTACCGGGTTGCACTCTTCAATACGAAACAGCTGATCGGGTGTACAGCGCTCTAGTACTGGCTCAAGGATTTCAAATGGGACCCCTCCGATCTCATAGAGCACTAAGAAAAGATCAGAGCGTTAACATTCTCTCCATCCAAAGGACAGCCTGCATAAGAGTGTTGAGGTTCCCTGCCTGGGCCATACTCACAGTCAATGTTGTTCTGCAGTGCCCGGATACATTGCTGGTACAAGGACATCATGGTTGGGAGAAAGGCGGACTTTGCACCAGAATAGACCTGCATCTTCCGGTTGAGTCTTTGACCAGTGAAGACCGGGCCCTCAGAGACCAAGACTTTAGATTTCTCTTCCACTGAAACAAATTACACAACACCCCGAAAATACTTTATTTGATAATTAATTCAACAGAGAGTCCCATTGAGACCAAGGTCTAACAAGGGAGCCCAGCATTTGACATAGCAAGATAAAATAGGATTCAAGTCATGACATGCAACTACATGTTCAGTGGAGTTAGATTAAGTTTGTAAAGCTTGCTCAATCACAAACCCTTGGGGAAAAAAATACCACAGTTTACACTCACTTTTCCTGTCGTAGTAGTTGAAGTTGGAGATCTCGTCATATTCGGGTAGAAATGTTGGCAATGGAATATTAAGCAAGTCCATCACAGACCCCTTCATTGCCTTAAAAAGGACGTCTTTGATCAATGCAACATTGTTGAATCAGAATGTCACCTCAAAACATTTATGAAAATATTTACAATGCATTACAACTCCATGCCAAATGTACCTTTTTAGGCAGTGAAAAATCTGCAGTCGCCGCAGGTAACGGCTTATTGGTTTTCGTGCTGGGTGTCTTCACAACCTTTACTTCTTTTTCAACAGTCTTAAGTTTCTTAGGTGTTTTTTTACTGTCAGATTTTTTCTTCCTCTTAGGCGTGTTGATGTCATAGCTCAAGAAAGACTCAAAAGACATGGAGGGCAACTCGACGTCGTCGCCATTCGGCTTGTCCTCAATCGCCATTTTCTCTTTGGTCTTTGATTTTCCCTCTTGTTTAGTCTTTTTGTCTTCATGGCAGACTTGATTTCTTTCACTTGGTTTCCGCCTCTCTCCATTACAACCTAGGGAGTCACTCACTTTTTTGTTGTCTTGGTCATTGGATTTGTCAATAACTGTCCATTTTCTATCAGGTTTAGATTTTGATGACTCGTCGCTGGATGGTTTAGGACACGGCAGTGTTTTTCTATTGGAGTCTCTCCTTATCCCACATTTCCCTCCGTTATCTGAATTGTTGTTAGATTCTTCCCTGGAAATCGACTTGGCTTTCTTGTGGTTGCTCTTAGATGAAAATGTTGTGTTTGGCAGCACAACATTTTCATCTTCAGAATTTCTACTTTTTTTTCCAGTAACCATTAAACACTCTCGTGTCCCCTTCTGTTTTTTCCCCTCATCCTTGTCCTTCTTCCAAGTACGCTTGTTTTCCTTCTCACTTTTAAAATGATCATTTTTCAATTCACTTGAGTCTTCATCTACTTCCTGTAAATGAGACATCTCTGCAGTACCTTGGTTTTTGTCTTCAGTTTTCAAATGCTCATCTTTGGAAGTACCTTGGTTTTTGTATTCAGTTTCCAAACTTTCTTCATTTCTGTCAGTTTTCAAATGCTCTTTTTCTGAAGTGCCTTTGTTTTTCTCATCAGTTTTCAAATGCACCCCTCTTGAAGTAGGATCATCTTGGTTGTCCGCATCGGTTTTTAAACGCTCATCTTCTGAAGTATTTTGACTTCGGTCCTCTATTTTTGAGCATGCCTCTTTTGAACGGTTTTGAATCTCTGCATCGGTTACCAAAAGCTTGCTCTGCGAAGCGTCCTCTGTATGGCTGTATGAGGGAGAAATTCAAACACTCTAGTAATGAACACAGGACAATTATTCAAATTATTCCAAAGCATGTGTGCTAAATACAATACCTCAAGGTTTCTTTAGGAACCAATTTCTTCCAGTGACTGACCAATAGCCTAACAGCTTCTCCTGCATCCCCATGCTTGCGCAAAGAGTTCACAGCTTTGCCGATTCCAGTCTCCTAATCATAATCAAGACAAAAATACATGAAATTGAGTACAAATGGGCACATGCAAACCACAACTCTTCATGCAACACACACACAATTTTAAGTATAGGAGTGTCTTACTGCAAGAATGTCTAGGGTTATATCCAACTCCCTTAGTTTCTTTAAGATTTTCAGGACCTGTAAGATAAACAGATGGCTATGCATAAACCAAAGACTGTATATGGTATACATTTTCAGTTTACATTAGGATGCAAACATAGTGCCCATTTCCAAACATTTGTACAAAACTGTCCTTGCACGATTAGAACGCCTAAAATGTTTATCATGAACTACTACCACAGGGGGGATCATGTTTATCATGAACAACTACGACAGGGGGATCATGTTTATCATGAACAACTACCACAGGGGGAATCATGTTTATCATGAACAACTACCACAGGGGGAATCATGTTTATCATGAACAACTACCACAGGGGGATCATGTTTATCATGAACAACTACCACAGGGGGGAATCATGTTTATCATGAACAACTACCACAGGGGGAATCATGTTTATCATGAACAACTACCACAGGGGGAATCATGTTTATCATGAACAACTACCACAGGGGGAATCATGTTTATCATGAACAACTACCACAGGGGGGAATCATGTTTATCATGAACAACTACCACAGGGGGGGGATCATGTTTATCATGAACAACTACCACAGGGGGGGGGATCATGCAGAGTTTGTATGAAAAAATTAATGTTTTTTTTAAGTTAACAAAAGCTGAAACAGCAACAGGAACTAATGGACAGACATGCACAATATGGTAATCCTCGTTTCAGTTCACTAGAAAGCAGTGCTTGATTTGGACATTAGCGCACCAGAGTAGAGTACCGGCACCTAAAATGTTCTACTGCTTGAGGTCCTGTTCCTCTTAATTATTGTGGTGCTCCTGCACCTACATAGAAACAGTAACAGCACCCAAAGTGAATACCTGATCCTATTTCAGTTCGAGTCAAGTACTCCTAGAAAGTCAAAATTTCTGAAGTAGTATGGGACAATCCCCTCCCAGCTTGCCTGCATCCACATCAGTTGTAAAAATGTGGCTGCCTACAGTATGTAGCCTACTGCGTGTGTGCAGCAGAGGCCTCACATCCAACCCAGAAACACAAGATACACCCGAAACAAGGTATTCGCGTGACAGGTGGCAAACGTTTCATCTGTATTCATAATTCTCTCAAACATAACTATTCCAGTAAGTGTTTCCGCAACTCAGCGCCGAGTTGACAGACAGCAGCCGCAAGTTGGGCAACTGGCTGGGTTGTTAATTATAGCGCCAGAGCACTGCTCATTCCCCCCAACAATCTTCCCCACTCCACACTGGTTGACTAGACGGGAAGCATTTTATGTCAAATGTGACTTTTCGTAGAAGGTTGTGAATTGTGTTAAGGTAAGGAAATGGGTAAACTAAAAATCGCCCCCCCCCCAAAAAAAAATAGATAAATAAAAAATATTTTTAAAAAAATCAACGTGACTCGAACAGGCAATTTTTGACGTCACTTTGACATTAGCTGCAGCACTTCCTGCCATAACACTCCTCACGCCTACCCCAATATTTGTTGCACACATGCACAGACAACGAATCACCAGCAGCATATACTTAGTCACAAGAGTCCCATGTTGTTAAAGTTGTTCATAAACTCTTCCAAACATGCACGTGTCAAACAAAACACGCATTTAATGAATTGATTTGGGGGAGCAGCCCTGCTGACATGGAATATGTTTAAATAGACCACGTGACTTATTTTGTAAACCTCAGTGCTTCCATCACTAGCCTACCGTACAATAATTGTGATTCAGTCGAGAAGGCTATCTATTTATTACTGTCCAGGTAGAGTAAGTGTACAATAAATAACCGGCGTAAAACTACAATCAATTACACTTGTGCGTCTAAAATACCTTCTTTGATTCTGTCGTTTCTTTGAGCTGAAGTTTTAACTGCAGCACTTTCTTCGACACGTCAAGTGCGTCCATCACGTTGGCTCACGTGCATTAATTGACCCGAAAGCGCTACTGCACCACAGTCACGTTATATAAGGGGCGGTGTCAAAGTATTTTTTATTAAAGAGGTATGTCCAATTATCCAAATATCAATTAGTGAACGTGAGCAGATGTCAGTGTCACTGTAAAAGACCCCTCTACATCAGACCAGATGAAATGATGTGGTCCTAAAGTCACAAATGACACATCCATAAGACACATTAGACATCACGGTTGTCTGAGAATCTTCCTTCTCATGATAATATTTTTTCTCCATTTGCAATCGGAACTTTATCACTAGTCGAATGAATCACCAGATAACCATGACGTCTATTTGAGCTATTACATTGGGTTGACAATTAGGCCCTACCCATAATAATCAAGCCAGAGAGATGGATTTGAATGTAGCCTATGCTATATGACAAGTTAAAACCCTGACCTGTTCACCGGACGTGCTATCTGTCCCAGACCTGCTGTTTTCAACTCTCTAGAGACTGCAGGAGAGTTAGAGATACTCTCAATGATCGGCTATGAAAAGCCAACTGACATTTACTCCTGAGGTGTTGACCTGTTGCACCCTCGACAACAACTTATTATTTGACCCTGCTGGTCATCTATGAACATTTGAACATCTTGGCCATGTTCTGTTATAATTTCCACCTGGCACATCCAGAAGAGGACTGGCCACCCCTCAGAGCCTGGTTCCTCTTTAGGTTTCTTCCTAGGTTCTGGCCTTTCTAGGTAGTTTTTCCTAGTCACCGTGCTTCTACACCTGCATTGCTTGCTGTTTGGGGTTTTAGGCTGGGTTTCTGTACAGCACTTTGTGACATCAGCTGATGTAAGAAGGGCTTTATAAATACATTTAATTGAATTTGATTGAAGCTACCATATTACAAGTCAGTAGACTAGTATTGTGTCCCCCTCGCACGTATTGGGCAATACTTCCATTCGCATGCTCAGAGGAGGAGTTTACTCCATATTTCTGGCACTGTTGAGTATAACCAGTCTCTTTTGCCCACTATCTGAAGGTGCAAGTCTTTTTTCACCTGCTTCTCATCTCTTTGGTAAGTAAGCCATGTTTAGGCCATATTATTCCTATGTTTGTAATGTCTTTGTGTCTGTCTGTCAATTACAAAAGTAGCCTAAATGTTTGTTAACATGTTTGGTTTGATTTTGGCACAGTGACACAATACAGTAACCTAATGTGTAGGTTTGACACCATAGTTTTATTGTCATTTTATTTCCATCAGATTTCAAATTAACTAGGAAAGTTTTTACAAAAGGCTGATTATTTTTTAGGCTATAATTATAGATCTGCTGACTTCCTGGATAATGTTTTGGATTTTTCTTTCAACTTTCAGTTTCTTTACATTTATAATTTATACAAAGGTGAATTATGTAATTGATTAGTTGATCATTGGGCCTTCTTTTTTTAAATCTTCAGAATTAACTGAACTTTTTAGAAGGACATTTGGCTACGTCCTCCTGACACAAGTCTATAAAAGGAACGTCATGGGTGAGCTATCCAGCGTTGCTATTCCTGGTCACAGAACTGATACATCGCGACAGATGCAGATAGCGGAATGTTGATTCGCTGACTTGCGCTACAGCATTATTCTGGAATAGGCCAACTATATGTAGTTTTAACTTATTTGATGGAGAAAAAAATGGTAGTCTATTGTAATGATGTTTACGTTGATTATGTCTAACAACATTGCTTTGAATTGTTATCAAATTTGAATGTAAAAAAATGCAAGTAGGATAGAATGGGCCTTCATACTGTTAGAGAATGTAATACTCTTGTCACAATCGTCTCCAAATGTATATTAAAATAAATGTAAAAAATACAACGGTTTATATTTTCATTAAGGTGTTGAACTTTGGTTGCAACTTCCAAATATCAAAATAACCGTATAAATGCAAAGAAATGATTGTGTTTTCTTCAGACAGCCTCACTTGTTCACACTGTATTCAGCCACTTTGTCAATTATTCCACAACATACATTGCCAAATGGCCGCAGCAACGTACATAACACGCCTAGATGCAGGACTGACTTTTCGAAAAGAAGGCCTACTTATAACCACAAATACAAGTAAAGCTGTAATGATTATGATATTACACATTTGAATTTGACAATATTTTGTGTGACAATATTTCACTCAACTGTACATCTGTCAATTTTGTCATACATGTATTAGTTGCCATATGGTGTTGTGATTGTTTTTTCATTTCAACAGGTTGCTCTTGCTCTGACATATTCTTATTTTCCTTCAAGTAGGTCTGGGCTGTGTCCATCTGTTGCAGCCATGGCACCCAAAAAAAACAAGACTGCCAAAAAGAACAAAGGGGATAACAATGAAATTACTATAATGGTCGAGGACAGCCCGATCAAAAACATTAACGGGCTGAACACCTTGTTGGAGGGAGGAAACAGCTTCACCTGCATCTCAAGTGAAGTCACTGACCCTGTCTATGCTCCTAACCTCCTGGAAGGTCTTTGTACCATGAGGCAGGACAGTTTCCTCTGCGACCTGACCGTCTCCACAAAGTCAAAGTCCTTTGATGTCCATAAAGTTGTCATGGCCTCCTGCAGTGAGTACATTCAGAATATCCTGAAGAAGGATTCCGCCCTCACGAAGATCGACTTGAATGACCTTTCACCCACAGGCCTGGCCACTGCCATCACATACGCCTACTCAGGTAAACTAACCCTGTCATTGTACAGCATTGGCAGCACCATTGCAGCAGCCATGTTGTTGAAGATCAATACCCTGGTGAAGATGTGCAGCGACTTCCTTATGCAGGAGCTCAGCGTGGAGAACTGCATGTACGTGGCCAACATTGCCGACACCTACGGCCTCAAAGACACCAAAGAAGCCGCCCAGAAGTTCATGAGGGGGAATTTTATCGAGTTCTCTGAGATGGAACAGTTCCGGAAGCTCACCTACGAGCAGATCAATGACTTCCTCAGTGATGATTCCCTGCAATTGCCCTCGGAGATTACAGCCTTCCAGATAGCCATGAAGTGGTTGGACTTCGATGAGAAGAGACTGAAATACGCCCCAGATCTTCTGACCAACATTCGCTTTGGCACCATCTCAGCTATGGACCTGGTCAATCATGTCCAGAATGTGCCCAGAATGATGCAGGACCCCGAGTGCCATCGTCTCCTGGTGGACGCCATGAATTACCACCTGTTGCCTTACCAGCAGAACATTTTGCAGTCCCGCAGAACAAAGGTACGTGGTGGCCTCCGTGTCATGCTGACAGTGGGTGGACGACCAGCTTTGGCGGAAAAATCTCTCAGCAAAGAGGTTCTCTACAGGGATGAGGATGACGTATGGAATAGGCTGACAGAGATGCCAGCCAAGAGCTTCAATCAGTGTGTGGCAGTCCTGGATGGCTTCCTTTATGTTGCTGGTGGTGAAGACCAGAATGATGCCAGGAACCAGGCGAAACATGCTGTCAGCAACTTCTGCAGGTGAACATTTGATTCTGTATGAGCTTATTCTTTTGTAAATGTATCCTTTCTGCTCTTATAGTATGGCTGATATTACACAGACCATGACAAGATATTGTACTGTACATTCAAATAATAATTTGTATCTAATAACATGTCTTTGTCCATTAGGTATGATCCTCGATTCAACACCTGGATTCATTTGACCAACATGATCCAGAAGCGCACCCACTTCAGTCTCAACACCTTCAATGGTCTCTTGTTCGCTATTGGAGGTCGTAACTCTGATGGATGCCAAGCTTCAATGGAGTGTTACGTGCCTTCCTCCAACCAATGGCAGATGAAAACCCCCATGGAGATCCCCCGGTGCTGCCACGCCAGCTCTGTCATTGATGGCAAGATCCTTGTTAGTGGTGGTTACATCAACAATGCGTACTCCAGGGCTGTGTGCAGCTATAACCCTTCCACTGATATGTGGCAGGATAAGAACAGTTTGAGCTCCCCTAGAGGCTGGCATTCCGCTGCTACAGTCGGAGACCGGGCTTATGTGATTGGTGGCAGCCAGCTGGGTGGTCGTGGAGAGAGGGTGGATGTCTTGGCTGTTGAGTGTTTCAACCCTCACAATGGACAGTGGAGCTACTCTGCCCCGCTAAACACAGGAGTGAGCACTGCTGGTATAGTCAGCATGAATAATAAGATCTATCTCCTTGGAGGCTGGAACGAGATTGAGAAGAGGTACAAGAAATGCATCCAGGTGTATAACCCTGACCTCAATGTATGGACTGAGGATGATGAGTTGCCAGAGGCTACAGTTGGCATCTCATGCTGTGTCGTTACCATACCCACACGCAAAACACGAGAGTCCAGGGCCAGCTCTGTTTCATCTGCACCAGTCAGCATATAGAGTCTGGCAGGTTGTTTGATGTAGTCTGCCAGAGGACCAAAAATCCTCGAGCCAGTCCAATTCAGAAAATCCTTTATGCAGAAAGTGATCATCCCTCTTTGAGTTAAAAAAAACTGATAACCTACAAATGTCACACACACACACATCTATTTTGGAATTGAATCAGATATATTCAAATAGTTTTTTATACGTTTTATGAAGGATGGAATTTCTTCCAAATGAAGGCAAATCATAAAATTGTTATGTGCGACATGAATTCAGGAAGTTGTTTTGTGTTGTGAGACAAATTTTAATATTTTATTATCAAGGGAAACATTTCTTTCCTTTTGGGGCCAATTCAGCCGTAATAGTTGAATCAGCCCTACTCTCCCTAGACCACAGATTTTATTCCCAATATTAAATTTATTTGGTGTTGTGCTAATAGTAACTGCATTATTTGTACAATACACATAAACATGCCTATATGGTGAACCCTTGTTATGTCACTATCATTACTTTCCAGTGACATAAAGCTAAATACACTGTATATAGTATAATCAACGACTGGACATATGATGATGATGGAAGACCATTGACTTAAATCCTCATATACAGCAGTGGAGGCTGCTGAGGAGAGGACAGCTCATTAAAATGGCTGGAATCCATGGAATGGCATCAAACACATGGTAAACCACAAGCCCGTTCTCCACAATTCAGGTGCCACCAACCTCCTGTGATATACAGGTATACAACTGTGATTAACATTTAAAGGGACATTTAAAAAAAAATGTAAACTCCTATTCATCATCTCCAGCACCACCCCAACATACAACATATGTAAATGAGGGCGTGTTTCTATGTAGATGGAGAAAGACGAGTGTTTCCACAGACATCATCCAGTATGTTGATGTTGTGGTGGTGCTGCTAGAGATCATACATTTCCCTTTGAAATCTTCAGATGTCAATGCAGAAGATAAACTAATTACTAAGCATTCTTTGTTGCTGAAATATATTGTAGCTTCAAGGAGTAGACGCTGCTGGTTTCTTGTTTGTTTGTTTTCTTTAACACACTATACACTACAGTCATGTGAATTGTATGTACTGTCCTGACTCAGAAGAAGTTGGGAAAATGTTGTTATGATGACATTGGTAATATTTGTTTTGTAAAAAGAGTGAATACTGGAAAATACAGCTATTAGCCTGAGCTGTTACGGGTGTGGGCACTCTGCAACAGTGCCTCCTAATTTCCCTGACAGCTCATGATTTATTTTGTTCTTATATTAAACATTTTAAAAGGTTGTGTTTGACATATAACTGAAATTGTTTAAGAGGTGGATGGTTCTAATTTTCACTTGTAGGTGAAGCTGGATTGATTAGTCTCACACATACCATTTAAGGCAATACACCAGTATAAAAAAAATCCTACATAAATAGTCTGAATTTGTCTTTTCCTGTAATTTATGCAAAGCTATATTTTACAATCATATATGCAAACACTTTTTCACTTTATCTTTGGCATAAGTTCTCATATTTTTACGGGGCCACAGAAGCATTTTGCTTTACGATTTTGGCTAGAAAACTATCATGTTTTCTTGCCAAAAGTTTATTACTAGAGCATGGGGCAAAACGACAGGTCAAGGGCAGGCAGAGGTCAGTAAACCAGATCAGAGTCCATAAGGTACAGAACGGCAGGCAGGCTCAGGGTCCGGGCAGGCAGAATTGTTAAAACCGGAAAAACAGACAATAGAAAAGACAGGAGCAAGGGGAAAACCGCTGGTAGGCTTGACGAACAAAACAATCCGGCAACAGACAAACAGAGAACACACTGGGGATAACGGGGAAGATATGCAACACCTGGAGGGGGTGGAGACAAGCACAAAGACAGGTGAAACAAATCAGGGTGTGACAAAAAAGTCACTCATCAATCAGTATATCAATCAGTATATCAACTGTACTTGAGTTGTTGTTTTAGTTTGCTCTGTACAATGGAACCAACGGAGTAGTCTAATTGAAGGAGTGAAACAAATGAAGCACCCCTCAAACACTAAGTACACATGACATGCATTTGACCCATGTCTGCTGAACATGTATGAGCTTACCTTGCTTTAGTGCAGTAAATCCAGTGGCTGTGAGACACATTTGCCTATGAATACTAAAGATGAGATAAAGCCACCTGTATGTGAGTCACCCTGTTTCATGGTCTATGAGTCATAGTTGTTGAATCATTGTGACTATCAGGTTCAAACAGAAGACAGCAGAAGACTACAGAGGGCGTAATTTTCAGTCCTCTCCACAGTGCCGAAATGTACAAACGTTTTTGTCCTATAACTTGCAGCATACAGTTGAAGTCGGAAGTTTACATACACCTTAGCCAAATACATTTAAACTCAGTTTTTCACAATTCCTAACATTTAATCCTCATAAAAATTCCCTGTCTTAGGTCAGTTAGGATCACCACTTTATTTTAAGAATGTGAAATGTCAGAATAATAGTAGAGAGAATGATTTATTTCAGCTTTTTTTGCCTTTAGCATTGCCTTTAAATTGTTAAACTTGGGTCAAACGTTTCGGGTAGCCTACCCCAAGCTTCCCACAATAAGTTGGGTGAATTTTGGCCCATTCCTCCTGATAGAGCTGGTTTAACGTAGTCAGGTTTGTAGGCCTCCTTGCTCACACACGCTTTTTCAGTTCTGCCCACACATTTTCTATAGGATTGAGGTCAGGGCTTTGTGATGGCCACTCCAATACCTTGACTTTGTTGTCCTTAAGCCATTTTGCCACAACTTTGGAAGTATGCTTGGGGTCATTGTCCATTTGGAAAAACCATTTGCAACCAAGCTTTAACTTCCTGACTGATGTCTTGAGATATTGCTTCAATATATCCACATAATTTTCCTACCTCATGATGCCATCTATTTTGGGAAGTGCACCAGTCCCTGCTGCAGCAAAGTACCCCCACAACATTAAGCTGCCACCCCCGTGCTTCACAGTTGGCATGGTGTTCTTCGGCTTGCAAGCCTCCCCGTTTTTCCTCCAAACATAACGATGGTCATTACGATCAAACAGGTCTATTTTTGTTTCATCAGACCGGAGAACATTTGTCCATAAAGTATGATCTTTGTCCCCGTGTGCAGTTGCAAACCGTAGTCTGGCTTTTCATGGCGGTTTTGGAGCAGTGGCTTCTTCCTTTCTGAGTGGCCTTTCAGGTTATGTCGATATAGGACTCGTTTTACTGTGGATATAGATACGTTTGTACCCGTTTCCTCCATCATTTTCACAAGGTCCTTTGCTGTTGTTCTGGGATTGATTTGCAATTTTCGCACCAAAGTATGTTAACCTCTAGGAGACAGAACACGTCTCCTTCCTGAACGGTATGACAGCTGCATGGTCCCATGGGGTTTATACTTACGTACTATTGTTTGTACAGATGAACGTGGTACCTTCAGGTGTTTGGAAATTGCTCCCAAGGATGAACCAGTCTTGTGGAGGTCTACACATTTTTCTTATGCGGTTTTGGCTGATTTCCTTTGATTTTCCCATGATATCAAGCAAAAAGGCACTGAGTTTGAAGGTAGGCCTTGAAATTCATCCACAGGTATACCTCCAATTGACTCAAATTATGTCAATTAGCCTATCAGAAGCTTCTAAAGCCATGACATAATTTTCAGAGAAGAGAGAGGAAGAGAGGATGAGAGAGGTAGAGAGGAAGAGAGAGGTAGAGAGTGAGAGAGAAGGAGAGAGGATGAGAGGTAGAGAGGAAGAGAGAGGAAGAGTGAGGACAAGAGGAAGAGAGAGGAAGAGGAGAGGAAGCGATAGGTAGAGAGGAAGAAAGAGGAAGAGAGGAAGAGAGAGGAAGTGAAGAAGAGAGAGGAAGAGAGAGGAAGAGAGGAAGAGAAAGGTAGAGAGGAAGATAAGAAGAGAGAGAAAGAGAGGAAGAGAGACAAAGATAGAGGTAGGAATGGTGAGGAAGAGAGAGGAAGAGAGGACGAGAGGGGAAGAGAGAGGAAGAGCGAGGTAGAGAGGAATATAGAGGAAGAGAGAGGTAGAGAGGTAGAGAGGAAGAGAGAGGTAGAGAGGAAGAGAGAGGAAGAGAGAGGTAGAGAGGAAGATAAGAAGAGAGAGGAAGAGAGGAAGAGAGACAAAGATAGAGGTAGGAAGGGAGAGGTAGAGGAAGAGAGATGAAGAGAGAGGTAGAGAGGAAGAGAGAGGAAGAGAGAGGGAGAGAGGAAGAGAGAGGAAGAGAGGAAGAGAGAGGTATAGGAAGAGAGAGGAAGAGAGAGGTAGAGGAAGAGAGAGGAAGAGAGAGGTAGAGGAAGAGAGAGGAAGAGAGAGGAAGAGAGAGGAAGATAAAGAGAGAGAGAGAGAGGAAGAGAGGAAGAGAGAGGAAGAGAGGGGAAGAAATCTGGAGGATCATGAGAGAGAGAGTACCAAAGAGAATAGTAGAATTCCTCAAATAGAGAAGCACCTCTTTTATCTCAGATTTTTCTGAACTAATAATCTCTGGATGCCCCACCCTCTCCAACACTGTAATTCTGGGAGATTTTAACATCCATGTTGACTAACCCAAGTGCTCTATGGCTGCTGACTTCCTTAACTGGGCTGGCTAAACCTGTCTTTGCAGATGGTATCGGAGAATCGGGTCACAGACCACCAGGCTCAGAGACAGCTTTTACCCACAAGCCATCAGACTGCTGAACACCTGAGCTGAGACGACCACCTGTACATCAACAGTCTCCTTGTACTGATTCTTCGTGTCATGTTTGTCATTTATTATCATGTCTTGTCCCTGTGCTCCCCATTCTATTCGTTTCCCTCTGCTGGTCTTATTAGGTTCTTTCCCTCTTTCTATCCCTCTCTCTCCCCCTCCCTCTCTCACTCTCTCGCTCTCTCTTCTCTCTTTCGTTCCGTTCCTGCTCCCAGCTGTTCCTATTCCCCTAATCATCATTTAGTCTTCCCACACCTGTTCCCGATCCTTTCCCCTGATTGGAGTCCCTATTTATTCCTTTGTGTTCCGTTCCTGTCCTGTCGGTTCCTTGTTTAGTATTCACCGTGCTGTGATTGTGTTTCGCCCTGTCCTGTCGTGTTTTTTTGCCTTCATCAGATGCTGCGTGTGAGCAGGTGTCTCTGTCAACTACGGCCTGCGCCTACCCGAAGCGACCTGCAGTCTGTGGCCGCTTCTCTTGTTATTCCCCTCTACAGACTAGAGGATTTCTGTTATTCCCTGTTTGGACTTGAATAAACTCTGTTTCTGTTAAGTCGCTTTTGGGTCCTCTATCACCTGCATGACAGAAGGAACCGACCAAGGAATGGACCCAGCGACTTCAGACGCTCGTTACACTGCCGTCAAGATCCAAGGAGCCATGCTCGGCAGACACGAGCAGGAATTGTCTGCTGCTCGCCATGCCGTGGAGAACCTGGCCGCTCAGGTTTCCGACCTCTCTGGACAGTTCCAGAGTCTACGTCTCGTGCCACCTGTTACTTCCTGGCCTGCCGAGCCTCCAGAACCTAGGGTTAATAACCCACCTTGCTACTCCGGGCAGCCCACTGAGTGCCGCTCCTTTCTCACGCAGTGTGAGATTGTGTTCTCTCTCCAACCCAACACATACTCTAGAGAGAGAGCTCGGGTTGCTTACGTCATTTCACTCCTTACTGGCCGGGCTCGAGAATGGGGCACAGCTATCTGGGAGGCAAGGGCTGATTGCTCTAACAAGTTCCAGAACTTTAAAGAGGAGATGATTCGGGTTTTTGACCATTCAGTTTTTGGTAGGGAGGCTTCTAGGGCCCTGGCTTCCTTATGCCAAGGTGAACGGTCCATAACGGATTATTCTATTGAGTTTCGCACTCTTGCTGCCTCTAGTGAGTGGAACGAGCCGGCGCTGCTCGCTCGTTTTCTGGAGGGACTCCACGCAGTGGTTAAGGATGAGATTCTCTCCCGGGAGGTTCCTTCAGATGTGGACTCTTTGATTGCTCTCGCCATCCGCATAGAACGACGGGTAGATCTTCGTCACCGGGCTCGTGGAAGAGAGCTCGCATCAACGGTGTTTCCCTGCTCCGCATCGCAACCATCTCCCTCCTCTGGCTTTGAGACTGAGCCCATGCAGCTGGGAGGGATTCGCATCTCGACTAAGGAGAGGGAACGGAGGATCACCAACCGCCTGTGCCTCTATTGCGGAGTTGCTGGACATTTTGTTAATTCATGTCCAGTAAGAGGCCAGAGCCCATCAGTAAGCGGAGGGCTACTGGTGAGCGCTACTACTCAGGTCTCTTCATCTAGATCTTGTACTACTATGTCGGTCCATCTACGCTGGACCGGTTCGGGTGCTACATGCAGTGCCTTGATTGACTCTGGGGCTGAGGGTTGTTTCATGGACGAAGCATGGGTTCGGAAACATAACATTCCTTTCAGACCGTTAGACAAGCCTACGCCCATGTTTGCCTTAGATGGTAGTCATCTTCCCAGTATCAAATTTGAGACACTACCTTTAACTCTCACAGTATCTGGTAACCACAGTGAGACTATTTCTTTTTGATTTTCCGTTCACCGTTTACACCTGTTGTTTTGGGTCATCCCTGGCTAGTATGTCATAATCCTTCTATTAATTGGTCTAGTAATTCTATCCTATCCTGGAACGTTTCTTGTCATGTGAAGTGTTTAATGTCTGCCATCCCTCCCGTTTCTTCTGTCCCTACTTCTCAGGAGGAACCTGGCGATTTGACAGGAGTGCCGGAGGAATATCATGATCTGCGCACGGTCTTCAGTCGGTCCCGAGCCAACTCCCTTCCTCCTCACCGGTCGTATGATTGTAGTATTGATCTCCTTCCGGGGACCACTCCTCCTCGAGGTAGACTATACTCTCTGTCGGCTCCCGAACGTAAGGCTCTCGAGGATTATTTGTCTGTGTCTCTTGACGCCGGTACCATAGTGCCTTCTTCTTCTCCGGCCGGGGCGGGGTTCTTTTTGTTAAGAAGAAGGACGGTACTCTGCGCCCCTGCGTGGATTATCGAGGCTGAATGACATAACGGTTAAGAATCGTTATCCGCTTCCCCTTATGTCATCAGCCTTCGAGATTCTGCAGGGAGCCAGGTGCTTTACTAAGTTGGACCTTCGTAACGCTTACCATCTCGTGCGCATCAGAGAGGGGGACGAGTGGAAAACGGCGTTTAACACTCCGTTAGGGCATTTTGAGTACCGGGTTCTGCCGTTCGGTCTCGCCAATGCGCCAGCTGTTTTTCAGGCATTAGTTAATGATGTTCTGAGAGACATGCTGAACATCTTTGTTTTTGTCTATCTTGACGATATCCTGATTTTTTCTCCGTCACTCGAGATTCATGTTCAGCACGTTCGACGTGTTCTACAGCGCCTTTTAGAGAATTGTCTCTACGTTAAGGCTGAGAAGTGCTCTTTTCATGTCTCCTCCGTTACTTTTCTCGGTTCCGTTATTTCCGCTGAAGGCATTCAGATGGATTCCGCTAAGGTCCAAGCTGTCAGTGATTGGCCCGTTCCAAGGTCACGTGTCGAGTTGCAGCGCTTTTTAGGTTTCGCTAATTTCTATCGGCGTTTCATTCGTAATTTCGGTCAAGTTGCTGCCCCTCTCACAGCTCTTACTTCTGTCAAGACGTGTTTTAAGTGGTCCGGTTCCGCCCAGGGAGCTTTTGATCTTCTAAAAGAACGTTTTACGTCCGCTCCTATCCTCGTTACTCCTGACGTCACTAGACAATTCATTGTCGAGGTTGACGCTTCAGAGGTAGGCGTGGGAGCCATTCTATCCCAGCGCTTCCAGTCTGACGATAAGGTTCATCCTTGCGCTTATTTTTCTCATCGCCTGTCGCCATCTGAGCGCAACTATGATGTGGGTAACCGTGAACTGCTCGCCATCCGCTTAGCCCTAGGCGAATGGCGACAGTGGTTGGAGGGGGCGACCGTTCCTTTGTCGTTTGGACAGACCATAAGAACCTTGAGTACATCCGTTCTGCCAAACGACTTAATGCCCGTCAAGCTCGTTGGGCGTTGTTTTTCGCTCGTTTCGAGTTTGTGATTTCTTACCGTCCGGGTAGCAAGAACACCAAGCCTGATGCCTTATCCCGTCTGTTTAGTTCTTCTGTGGCTTCTACTGATCCCGAGGGGATTCTTCCTTATGGGCGTGTTGTCGGGTTAACAGTCTGGGGAATTGAAAGACAGGTTAAGCAAGCACTCACGCACACTGCGTCGCCGCGCGCTTGTCCTAGTAACCTCCTTTTCGTTCCTGTTTCCACTCGTCTGGCTGTTCTTCAGTGGGCTCACTCTGCCAAGTTAGCTGGTCATCCCGGTGTTCGAGGCACTCTTGCGTCTATTCGCCAGCGCTTTTGGTGGCCGACTCAGGAGCGTGACACGCGCCGTTTCGTGGCTGCTTGTTCGGACTGCGCGCAGACTAAGTCGGGTAACTCTCCTCCTGCCGGTCGTCTCAGACCGCTCCCCATTCCTTCTCGACCATGGTCTCACATCGCCTTAGACTTCATTACCGGTCTGCCTTTGTCTGCGGGGAAGACTGTGATTCTTACGGTTGTCGATAGGTTCTCTAAGGCGGCACATTTCATTCCCCTCGCTAAACTTCCTTCCGCTAAGGAGACGGCACAAATCATTATTGAGAATGTATTCAGAATTCATGGCCTCCCGTTAGACGCCGTTTCAGACAGAGGCCCGCAATTCACGTCACAGTTTTGGAGGGAGTTCTGTCGTTTGATTGGTGCGTCCGTCAGTCTCTCTTCCGGGTTTCATCCCCAGTCTAACGGTCAAGCAGAGAGGGCCAATCAGACGATTGGTCGCATACTACGCAGTCTTTCTTTCAGAAACCCTGCGTCTTGGGCAGAACAGCTCCCCTGGGCAGAATACGCTCACAATTCGCTTCCTTCGTCTGCTACCGGGTTATCTCCGTTTCAGAGTAGTCTGGGTTACCAGCCTCCTCTGTTCTCATCCCAGCTTGCCGAGTCCAGCGTTCCCTCCGCTCAAGCGTTTGTCCAACGTTGTGAGCGCACCTGGAGGAGGGTGAGGTCTGCACTTTGCCGTTACAGGGCACAGACGGTGAGAGCCGCCAATAAACGCAGGATTAAGAGTCCAAGGTATTGTTGCGGCCAGAGAGTGTGGCTTTCCACTCGCAACCTTCCTCTTACGACAGCTTCTCGTAAGTTGACTCCGCGGTTCATTGGTCCGTTCCGTGTCTCCCAGGTCGTCAATCCTGTCGCTGTGCGACTGCTTCTTCCGCGACATCTTCGTCGCGTCCATCCTGTCTTCCATGTCTCCTGTGTTAAGCCCTTTCTTCGCACCCCCGTTCGTCTTCCCTCCCCCTCCCGTCCTTGTCGAGAGCGCACCTATTTACAAGGTACATAAGATCATGGACATGCGTTCTCGGGGACGGAGTCACCAATACTTAGTGGATTGGGAGGGTTACGGTCCTGAGGAGAGGAGTTGGGTTCCGTCTCGGGACGTGCTGGACCGTTCACTCATCGATGATTTCCTCCGTTGCCGCCAGGATTCCTCCTCGAGTGCGCCAGGAGGCGCTCGGTGAGTGGGGGGTACTGTCATGTTTGTCATTTATTATCATGTCTTGTCCCTGTGCTCCCCATTCTATTCGTTTCCCTCTGCTGGTCTTATTAGGTTCTTTCCCTCTTTCTATCCCTCTCTCTCCCCTCCCTCTCTCACTCTCTCGCTCTCTCTTCTCTCTTTCGTTCCGTTCCTGCTCCCAGCTGTTCCTATTCCCTAATCATCATTTAGTCTTCCCACACCTGTTCCCGATCCTTTCCCCTGATTGGAGTCCCTATTTATTCCTTTGTGTTCCGTTCCTGTCCTGTCGGTTCCTTGTTTAGTATTCACCGTGCTGTGATTGTGTTTCGCCCTGTCCTGTCGTGTTTTTTGCCTTCATCAGATGCTGCGTGTGAGCAGGTGTCTCTGTCAACTACGGCCTGCGCCTACCCGAAGCGACCTGCAGTCTGTGGCCGCTTCTCTTGTTATTCCCCTCTACAGACTAGAGGATTTCTGTTATTCCCTGTTTGGACTTGAATAAACTCTGTTTCTGTTAAGTCGCTTTTGGGTCCTCTATCACCTGCATGACACTTCGCACCTTAGTACACATGCACTCGCCCATACATTCACTCACACATATGCACAAACACATACACACATACAGACACTCATGCACACACTCACACCCACTATAACTAGTATAGTAGGCATTGGAATGAATGTACAGTATAGGACGCCGGTAGGACGTCATTGAAAATAAGAATTTGTACTCAACTGACTTGCCTAGTTAAATAAAGGTCAAATAAAAAGAACTTTTTGGGCAATGTAATCAATGTAATCAATGTAATCACTGTAATCAATGTAATCAATGTAATCACAGTAATCACTAACCAGCAGTGGCGGATTTAGGTATGGGCGGCATCTTGCCGGGGGCGGCACGAGGCGCCTGCACAAAAAAATTGGAACGGTGACATTTGTGCGATCGCTCATTTGCACGTCACATCAATGATATCATGTCACCGTGTGAGACTGTGGGTCAATTAACCTTGTCAGAGTGGGCCCCCTTATTCTAGGTTGTGAGCTAGGCAGGCTACTGCCTGGGAAAGTCTCACACTCAGAAGTATGAGATGGGGAGGGGCGGGGGGAGGTAGACCTCAGGTCTCCCCACTGGAAGCCTGAGGTAGGGGGAGCGGTGAAATCTATCAAATATAACGCACCTCTAACTTTGTATAGTACTGATGCAATTAGTAAAATCAGTCACACTATCAAATGCTACCAAATAAACCACAATTCCTTCATAATACTGTGAATATATAGTTTCACACACATAGCTTTTGTGATATATTGAGTCTTTTGGGGTGTCTTATGCCTAGAATTAGCCAAGGAGGTTGTGTGGTTTATTTGGTTCCTTTTCTGAAAGTTTGATCAATTGTGCATAATGACATGGATATTTAATTGCGCAACAAACACATTTTGAGTGTCAGACTCATATAATGTTTTTCAATGCAAATTCAGGGGCACTTCTGAAATATTTTGGAGCACCCTCTGGCACTGGCCAGGATGAGGAGCCATCTACCTCCTCAGCCACACAGGCATCTCCACAAATGTTGTCTGAGCCTGAGGATGAAGACCCATTTTCTTCCACTTCCCCCCAGCAGGATTCTTCAGGTGTGTTTGTGCGCAAACGCATGTGTGTGTGTGTGTGTGTGTGTGTGTGTGTGTGTGTGTGTGTGTGTGTGTGTGTGTGTGTGTGTGTGTGTGTGTGTGTGTGTGTGTGTGTGTGTGTGTGTGTGTGTGTGTGTGTGTGTGTGTGTGTGTGTGTGTGTGTGTGTGTGTAAACACATGTGTGTGTACCCACCCACCCACACACACACACACACACACATGTGTTTATGTGTGCATCCCTGCATAAGATTAACAAAATAAATAATTTCCCTTTTCCAAAGTTGTAAGTTTCCATATTGTAGGTAACAAGGATTTTATTATTACTGGGTATGTGGGATGTTCCATCACTATAACTGCTGTGAATAACTTGTGTAAACTAATTCCCATGTGCTCTCCATTAGAAATGCCTGTAGCAGCATCCCCACCAGACTGTCTACAGACCCTGCTGCTGAGGATGAACCACTGTCTACAGACCCTGCTGCTGAGGATGAACCACTGTCTACAGACCCTGCTGCTGAGGATGAACCACTGTCTACAGACCCTGCTGCTGAGGATGAACCACTGTCTACAGACCCTGCTGCTGAGGATGAACCACTGTCTACAGACCCTGCTGCTGAGGATGAACCACTGTCTACAGACCCTGCTGCTGAGGATGAACCACTGTCTACAGACCCTGCTGCTGAGGATGAACCACTGTCTACAGACCCTGCTGCTGAGGATGAACCACTGTCTACAGACCCTGCTGCTGAGGATGAACCACTGTCTACAGACCCTGCTGCTAGTTGCAGAGGACCTAGTGAGGTACCACCTAACTTAGTTTTCGAAAGGAATGACAGTGATGGAAGAAGTTGCCACCACCAGAATTTCAGGAAGACCTTGGGGAGTGGTGAAAAAATCCCTAGAAGTTAGTTGGTATATTCTGAAAGAAACAACAGCCTCTTCTGCTTCTGCTGTAAACAATTTTCAAATAAGAAAATTAACTTAGCATACTCAGGACTGACAGATTGGAAACATGCAAGTTCTTTGCTGACTTCACGCGACAGCAGTCACGAACACCAAAACTGCATGAAAACATGGAAAGAACTGGCATACCTTCCAAAGTCTCTCAAATGAGGAGCTGACAGAACAATGTGAGGCCCTTAGTATGACACTGCACTATAAAGAACACTCAGACTCGGATGAC
Source organism: Oncorhynchus gorbuscha (assembly GCF_021184085.1). Taxonomy (NCBI): domain Eukaryota; kingdom Metazoa; phylum Chordata; class Actinopteri; order Salmoniformes; family Salmonidae; genus Oncorhynchus; species Oncorhynchus gorbuscha. Next base: position 75,543,174 of record NC_060179.1, read on the forward strand.
AGAGATCTTGCACAGGAACTGAAGAACTTGCCTGACTTGCCATCAAAGACGATGACCCTGCTTGAGCTGCTGATATTTATACAAGAAAGGGAGCTCTCAGAAATGTATCCAAATTTGTAGACTGCTCTCAGAATTAGTCTTACTCTTCAATAATCAGGTTCTCCTCTTTGTAAGTGTGTTACTTTACATTTACATTTAAGTCATTTAGCAGACGCTCTTATCCAGAGCGACTTACACTTTATTTGTGTGATATAGGATTTGTGCAATTTAGTTTTATTTGCGTGTTTTTTGTTAGCAATAGGGTAATGGTGTAATAATTTGTATTTATATACTACAATTAGTTTGTCTTTGTTGCTTATTTTTTATATTTATGAGTGTAATGATGTGCGCTGAGAGTCGGGAAGCAAGTTCAGGGAATGAGTGTTAATACAAAACAAGAAACATGCAGTTTATTAGGTTACAGATACATTCGATTATGATGAACTTCACAGGGTGGTAAAACTGCACGTGATGAGCTTGATGCTCCTTTGCAATAAATACACAGGGTCTTATTCTGGTGACATGATGATCAAAGCTTGGCTGCCGTTTGACAAATCTTCTCCATAATAATCTCATCATGTGAGAATGAGAATCGCAGAATGGTGAAATTACTAACTGACTAGAGTTGACTGTGTGATATTAGGTTGCTTCTTGTGTAAATATTTTCCGTCTGGATTTGAATCAACTACCGTGTGGATTTGAATCAACTGTGAATGAACTAGCCTACCCGCACTGTTTCTTGAGCTGTTGGTTCGAGTGCAAATGCCAAGATGAGTAGGCACATTCGCTATATAACGCACGTTTTTTGTGACTATCTGTAGAGTTGAAAACGCGATGGAAACACATTGAACATAAATGTTTTATTTGGTACATGACAATTATTATTATTTTTTTTACATGACAATTTAAAGGAAACATGTTGTGTGCACTACGTCATCGCCTAATGATTTTGTGTGTGCAGGGCGTCATCGCCCTCTTCACGCTCCCTCACCTATGTTTGCATCGCCCCACTTCGCTTCTCATTGCTTTTCTTTCATAGAAAATGAATGGCTTCCGTTGTTTCTTCGCCCGACATTGTCCCCAGTTGACACCGGCCCTTAGCCCAACTCCAACTTTACTTGCATTCCTCCAGACTGGCATCTCAACACAATGTATTAATTACACTCTGACTAAGTGGTGATATAGAAACAGATAGTAGACCAATCCTGATGTTCTCTTACAGTTTATTATGCTACATTTAAAAAAAATATATATATATTGTAATGACCTGACTAGATCATAAATGAACAGTTGTCCAGACAGAGGCTTGAGTTTGCGAATTGACGGTTTATTAAACCAACTTTACACAGGCTACTGTTTGGGCCGTAGCACACGCCAAATAGATGACAGATAACCCACAAGCCAATCGTGACCTTCTCTTGTGAAGCCCAGACGTAAGAGAGAGAGAACAAAGGCTGAACCTGGTCTTAACTTCCAATGCACCACCCCCCTGCATTCCCGTGATTGGCAGATAGCAGGTTGATTGACATGTCGGACCCCGCGAACACCGGGTACTGGTCAGTACAACACAACCACCTCCTAGCCTAACACATAACACACAGCTGTCTGTGCGGGTCGCTACAATATGAATTTTACAGAGTGGCGCACGGTGTGGTGTCAGCCACATAGATCTCAACACATTTATTCCTGGGCAATAGGGTAGGCTACTCATTCTATTATGCCAAACTATGACTTTGGCTTAACGCCCAGTTGTGCAAAAATGGGAAACTAGGTGAAAGACCAGCACTGTACGTACAATCATTTGCTTTGTCATCGTTACAATATTTTCCTTTTTTTAGACACACCTTATGGTGCTTTCAAGACAACTGTGAACTCGGAAATAACCGAGGTCAAATCATAATTTAACCTTTATTTAACTAGGCAAGTCAGTTAAGAACAAAGTCGTATTTACAATGACGGAGCTCTACAAAATCGGAGCTATACAAAGATGCCCGAGTTTCCAACTTGGAATCCCGAGTTGAATGACCATTCAAAATAAATTCCTAGTTGGAGCTAGTTTTTCCCACAGTTCCCAGTTGTTTTGAACGCGGCAGTAATGTAGCGGTTAAGTAGACTTTATGCCTACTGGTTTGAGGGAGGAGGGAAAGACTGCTGAGTCACAATGACGCGTCCCCCCGTTGTGGTTTAAGTAATTGACAACGTCATAGATGTACAGATTGCTATAACATATAATGTAGTTAGCTGATGTGTAAAACAATCTCTCCGGGCGTTGTAAGATCTGTCAGACAAAGCATAGGAAACGTCTGAGCGGACAAACGCGCCCACAGTCACACGTGTTCAGTCACTGTGAGTGTGAAGAGTACAAGGAAGGAAATTTTGTTCACTCGGTGTTGCACACTGAAACAGACGATTATTGGCTAGTCGAGTGAATTTACCGGTCCTCACTATATAGTAGTGATTCCATCAAGGAAAATATATTTAGGTGTAGGTGCTGAATTAGATAGGTATTGCTGGGGGGGACAACCTTGGCATTATTATAGGCGCTTGGGACATTGTGTCAGCGGGTAATTTTAATAGCTTGCTAGCTCGCTAGATAACAAGAGATGTGTGAAGGCCTCCCTTGTTGGCTAGCTAATAAGTATCCAGCGTTACAGTTAAAATAGCAAGACCATTGTTGGTTTGGCTCAAGTTCTGTTTTGTTGACAGTGGCTACGTCGCTAAACTTGGATAACACGTTAGCGAGCAAAAATTATAGATAGCTAAACAAAATAGCAAACGCCAGTCTCGCTGTCGGTGCCGAACGCTTGCGATATGGGCTTGCTGTCAAAAGGGTCACCGCTCAACTGGGAAGAAACCAAAAAGTATGCAGACCATGTTCGGAAACATGGCATCATTCAGTTTCTCAACATCTATAACAAGGTGAAAGAACGACAGAAAGATGTCTTATTATGGGGCGATGAGGTAAGGGTGTCGTTTTGCTTAACCTTTGCATAACATGCTTAAAAAAAAAAAAAAACTTTTGCATAACAAAAAAATGTACATGCGATCCACACATGGCATTGTCAGTTAGTCACCAGTTAGTCACCAGTTAAGTGAAGTTGTAACTATGTTGCCAACTTCGGTTGTGCAGATGAAAGACTAACCGAATTGCAGCAAAGTGTAACAAGTGTTTTAGGCTACATCATGTAGTCAGGATAGTAGTTGTAGCGAATGCTTAGATGTTTATACTCCGTCCATAAACAATGAACCCATTCAAAGCATCTGACCATTACATAACTGTTTTAGATCTAGACAACTTGAATCAGTAACTGATGTGTTATTCAGTTACTTAGGCCATTGAACCGTTTATATTGTTGCTAGGAGCGGCAGGTAGCCGAGCGGTTATAACGTTGTGCCGGTAATCGAAAGGTGGCTGGTTTGAATACCTCCTATGTGCTCTTGAGAAAGGCACTTAACCCGAATGTGCTCCAGAGGAGAACCATACAAGTGTGGCTGACCCTGTAAAACAACAACTTATCAATTCGCTGTATGTGAAATATTTTATTTAAAAAAAAAATATATTATCTATACAATTGTTTACATTTCATGAGAACCGATGCATACTTAATACAAACGTGTTAAAAATGTCTAATCGAAAAATGGTTTGGTAAGTAAATGTCTAAAACAGAATAAATGTGCTTATTTATCATAACATGGTTTGCACCTATTGAAACATTTTATTTTTGAGAGATTTCTTATCTAAGCTTTATATGCTACTAAACATGTTCAAAGGTTGTCCCTTAACATGTATCTGGCATGTAGATAGGTTGTTTAAAAAAAGTTGCACATAGCATCTAGATGTAGTCGATATGTGATTTCTGTCTGTGCTGCCTTCAGTGTGCCTCAATTTCATGTGGAATGTTGTTGTTACAGATTAATCCCTCTTTCAGACAGGGGGATTACAGGGTAGTAGAGTCAAAGTCAAGGAAACATAATTGATGAATTGGAATGGATGTGATGGTGCCTGTTTTGATCTTGGGAAGTATGGATCAAGGCTTTGGGTCTACACAGTGACGCACATTGGAAAGAAAGGTGGTGTTTGGAGACATGATCTGCACCATTCTGGTCTAATGAACAAGCTTCATGGCTGATAATCTTGCATTGTCATTGGAGAATAGAAAAAACTGTTTTGCGATTTAGGCCACACCATCCTATTGATGTTGAATGCCACTGTGGTGTCTTCTTGTCTCATATGTCAACATGTGCAGTAGGCCTAACTGAATTTGCACACTGTTTTTATGGTTCGAAATACGAATTTATGTATTTAAAAATATATATATAAAAAAATAAAAAAAATGTTTGTCCTTTTAGGTGGAATACATGTTGATCGAAATGGATGAGAAAAATGGAAAGGTACGTCTTGTTCTCAATGGTGGGGAGGTTTTGGAAACCCTTCAAGACAAAGGAGAAAAGACCAACCCCAAGTAAGTCATCTTTAAATCTGTTTATAAAATGACCAGGTTGTGTTGTGTGTGTGTGTGTGTGAAACAGGCTGTTATGTATCGGCCTTTCTTATGCGAACTCATTTGGGTGGTTTACACTGCAGGCACTAAAGACAGCTTCTGTTGCTCAATAAGGCAATGTTCATTAGCCTGTTCTGCAACTTTTTAATTTAAAAAATGCAATAAAGTGGCACTTCCCTCATGGGTCATGCAAAAGCTCCTTTACAAGTTTGCAACTTCGGCATGAGTTTTACATGTTTTGTTTTCTTGAACTACTACCTTACAAATTGCACTGGTGTTCAACCTGCCGCTCTTCCCTGGGCTACTAAATTTATTTAACATGGGTTAAAAAGCCTTCATCTCTATTTGATGTGAATGTTTTTGTACAAGCCTCACTGTAGTAGTCTGCTTGCTAACTGTCCATGACGTGCTGAACCTGTGAAGCTGACTTAACCCAGGGGAATTGTAACTATAGCTGTAGCATTCCTCATTACTGCCTCTCTGTTGCACATATTGAAGAGCACGCCCCTGTAGCACAAATGCATTGCCCACAGCATTTTCCATCCGCTGAGATAGTGGCTCACATCTGATTTTAAAAAAACAAAAAAAACATGTTTACTTTAATGTGAAAGATTGGCATAATACAATTGACTCTGTCGGACAGAGACCTTGTTTTGTTAGACAACATTATTCAATGGCTTCTAAAAATGGAAGTTTGCTTATTAAAATATATAATGCATTGTTTTTCCTTGTAGCCATCCTACCCTTTGGAGGCCAGAGTATGGCAGCTACATGATCGAAGGGACTCCGGGGCAGCCCTATGGTGGGACGATGTCAGAGTTCAACACAGTGGAGGACAACATGGGGAAGCGAAGGCGAGAGGCCTCATCTGTGCTGAATAAGAATGAAACGCTTGCCACCATTACGTCATTCCCAAGGTAGTTAACTACCTATTGTCACTCACTAAATCACTTGAAACGGTTAGATTTTATTTATAGTACCTTAACATTAATGTTATTCTTGTAACATTGGTTTTAGGTTAGGCTGCCCAGGCTTCACACAGCCAGAATACAAGCCAACACCTGTTGAAAAGGGAGTGTCAAAATCACTGTTCTTCCCAGATGAAGCCATAAACCAACACCCAAGATTCAGGTAGGCTTGAATAATATATATTCGAAATACGGGTGGTACCAGGTATCGAAGCCACGATCCTGGTGTTGCAAGCACCATGCTCTACCAACTGTTTTATAGAGGTTGCTATGGTATTAAGTTTGTCACAGGTATTTGCACTATTTTGTGTCACTGCATGATATGTGACATTTGAGATCTTTATTTGCATCCCATTTAACAAAGTATGTTGTGAATGTTTTTTCAGCACCCTGACCAGAAACATTCGTCACAGAAGAGGAGAGAAGGTGGTGATCAACGTACCCAGTAAGTCTAAATCAGAACACATCTTCACCATTTGCACTCAATAATTACACCTTTCAGTCAAATACATTTCGTCACATTTTATTTTCAGTGGTCAAATTTAGGCCACATTTACAATTGAGTAATTTAACAGATGCTCTTATCCAGAGCGACTTACAGGAGCAATTTGGATTAAGGGCCTTGTTCAAGGGGACCTAGTCTGCTCGAGGATTTGAACAAGTGACCTTTCAGTTACTAGCCCAATGCTTTTAACTGCTAGGCTACCCATCGCCCAAAATGTGGCACAACATTTTTTTATTAATTGAAATAACTTGCTTATCAGTATCTACTTTCCTTTGTGCTTCTTTCTCCTTGTTAGTCTTTAAAGACAAATGCACCCCATCTCCATTTGTGGAGAAGTTTCCGGAAGACGATGGGGAGGCTGCCAGGGCAGCTCTACCTGATCACATCTACATGGATGCCATGGGATTTGGAATGGGCAACTGCTGTCTTCAGGTATACACAACACATTATAGAACTGTAACCCTGGTATACTTATGTTAATTTACTAGACTAGAGAATATTTTTGAAGTCATGGACATGTTTTATATAAACAGGTTGAGTAATCTTTAACTTGAACCCTTTTTATAATGTTTTTCCAGGTGACATTCCAAGCTTGCAGCATTGAAGAGGCGAGGTACCTTTATGACCAACTAGCAACATTCTGCCCTATAATGGTAAGATTTTCTTAGAAAACATACAGGAAAAAGTATTAATTGCCTCAATGGTAATAAAAAAATTCAAAGGTGTCATAAACAGTTTTGGTTAACCACATTTTTGAATCCTTACAGTATTCAATAACGCTTTGATTTTTTCGAGTGCCGTTTCTGTGGTGGAAACTGGAACGCTAACTGCTGATCTGTTTATAGATGGCCCTCAGTGCTGCTTCGCCGTTCTACAGAGGCTATGTGTCAGACATTGATTGTCGCTGGGGAGTTATTTCTGCCTCGGTAGATGACAGGACTGGGGAAGAGAGGGGGCTGGAGGTGAGCAGATGAATCAGGAAAAACTGGCTCCTAATTAAAGAAACACGAGCCAGCCAAACAAGGCCCTGTTGCTAGTTGCTTCAGCAGGTTGAATGGAAGACTCCGATCGTGTCAGGCTCAGACAGGCATTATTAATTTCTCTGTTGATTTCCTGGTGTTCAATTATGTTAGCCAGAACAGGTTTTCAGTTATTTGTTTGCTTTGTTCCTTGAAATGTCAAGGTTTTTCAGACTTCTCTTTCAATGTGCATGGAAATGTGTTTTCTTTGCAGCCTTTGAAAACCAACAAATTTCGAATCTTGAAATCCAGATATGATTCAATCGACAGCTACCTCTCCAGCTGTGGCGATAGGTACAATGACATAGATCTGACAATAGACGAGGAGATCAACAAACAGCTGTTGGATGCAGGTAAAGAACTTTGTAACGATGACGTGAGTATTAGATTCTAGATGGTGTATAGAAATAATAAAATATGATGAAGGATAAGTAACTGGTGAAAGATCCCAGATGAAATGTGAAATTTACTTTTTATGTATTTTTCAAGCAATGAAATTGTTTATTGTACAATGTGTTTATTTGTATTTTAATCATAAAACCTTCTATAGAGAAGTGATCAAAATCTGTTTGTAGGGATCGACAAACTGCTGGCCCAACACATAGCCCATCTCTTCATTCGGGATCCGCTCTCACTATTTGAAGAGAAAATTTACTTGGATGATGAAAACGAGTCTGATCACTTTGAGGTAAAAATGATACCCACCCAATACTGACTTATAGTGACTACATGACTGTTTGCGACTAGACCAATACCTGTGATTTTATAAGGAGGCATTTTTGTTGATATAATCACATTTGTCTGTCTTGTAGAATCTGCAGTCAACCAATTGGCAGACAATGAGGTTCAAACCTCCTCCTCCAAACTCGGACATCGGATGGCGAGTTGAGTTCCGTCCCATGGAGGTAACATAAGCCTAAGCAATCTTGTGTGTTAATAGAGTTGTATGTCATTTGGATATTTACCTGAAATACACATTGTTTTAAGTAAATATTGTTTCAAGTAAATACTTGCAAAAAGGATTTACATGTACTGTGTCTTAACCAGTTTTGTACAATGTTTGTAGTGTAGAAATATTGAGTGCCTGTTTTTGTTTGTTCCAGGTGCAACTTACCGATTTTGAAAACTCTGCATTCGTTGTTTTCATCGTCCTGCTCACCAGGGTTATACTGTCCTATAAACTGGACTTTCTCATCGCCTTGTCAAAGGTGAGATCAGCTGTTCTTCTGATATACTTTTAATTAGCTGAATTTTAGGAAATTCTAGTGCATGTAGGGTAATGATATACCATTTATGCGTTCTGTTTTCTATCAAAAGGTTGACGAAAACATGAAAGTTGCCCAGAAAAGAAATGCAGTCCAAGAGGGCATGTTTTACTTCCGGAAGGACATCTATAAAGGTGAGAGGATACGAGTCAGATTCCAGTGTTTTGAAACCTGGTCGGGGAGCGTTTTGGCAAAATGCCTGAACAGGTTGATGCTAAAGCTTCTCTTGTGTCCTCCCATAGGCTGCAACCCTGCCCTCGATAGCTCCACATCGGCTGCCCAGAATGGCTTGGACAGTGAGGGTGACAATGAGTACACACTGATGAGCATTGACACAATCATCAATGGAAAGGTGCTTATTAAAGATGCGGTATAAAGGTTTTGGATCATGTCAGCCAGTAGTACAAAGTCATCCATTTTATATGGTATGTCACGTCCTGGGGGGGGGGGGAAGCATATCATATGATGTGTTACAAATTCCAATTTGTACAATTTGTTTTTAATTTGTAAGTGGTTAAGATCATGTTCAATCTCTTTTAATAATATCATTAAATATATATTTCTATTGCACTCTTTACTTTAAACCATAAGTTGCTGTTTCTTATCATTTAGGAAGGAATTTTTCAAGGGTTGATACCAATCCTCAACTGCTACCTAGAAAACATGGAGGTGGATGTTGATACAAGATGCACCATCCTGAACTACCTGAAGCTCATCAAGAGACGTGCCTCCGGTATATTTAGCAAATGAACACTGACAATTTGACTCTGGATTGGGTAACAGGGTTTTGTGAGGTATTGTTGTGGGCTTTCCACATCATTGGTGGAGATTAGCAAAAGCATGCGGCATTCCAGTAGTAGAAGGCACATGTTGCTCCCTGACACTGTCAACAAGGTTTTGATAACGCTTTGGCTGCATTGAGACAGGCAGCCCAATGCTGAACTTTTTTTTTTCCATCACTAATTGATCCTCTGACACATTAGGTCTTTTCACATCAGATCTTTTTCAGAGCAAATCTGATTGATCAAATTACCAATTTGGTGGGGAAAAAAGTGTAGAATTGGGCTGCCTGTCTAAACGTAGCCTTAATGCTTTTTAGTGTTGAATCTGAACTCAAGTCACATTAACAATTTAATGTACAGGGTTATAAATGCCAAACATACATAAACAAGTTTATCTTAATTATCAACAGAAAAAATAAACATGATGTTTTCTCACATTGTTCTTGTTGCTGATGTAGGTGAACTGATGACCATGGCTAAATGGATGAGGGAGTTTGTGGACAAGCACCCCCAATACAAGCAAGACAGTGTCATAACTGACAGAATCAACTACGACCTACTCCGCAAGTGTGACAGCATCACAAAAGGAGAGGAGCGATGCCCAGAACTTATTGGTGACCCAGTCAATCGGGGCAAATGAACTTACTGTCACAGCTGTAATCAATTCATTAATGTGTTGTCCATCATTGATATTCATTAGCATGAAAAAGACCAAATATCTGTCTGGACAAAGTGGTCCAAACAAATGAAGTTTTAATGGAGAATATAGTGTGCACTGCGATGGTCAAGCGGGTGTATTGCATTTGTATATACAGTATCAGATTTGTACAATTCGAAAACTATTTTAATAAGTGAAATTCAATCGGATGTGTGATGGCAATTGGATATGTAATTTGATATCCTGTGTTCATGCTAACAAAGTGAGTGTGAAATTATGTAAATGCAGCAAACAAAGTTGTAGACTAGATTCATTTTAATCTTTAAGTCTACTGTAAATACTGAACTTTGATCTGCTCTAGAAACATTTAACAAGGGTTATTTCATTTCCGAATATGGTACAGCTGCATTATCTGTCAAATGATTTGGCCTTTTAATGTGAGAAGTGTCAAATGAAAGTGTTTGATTTGCTGTGATATAGTAGAATCTTAAACTATTAAAGGAGTCTTGCATTGAAGTGAATGTGAACGTTTGATTGGAATGTTATGTCTCAATCAATAAATCTGTGTACAGCACTGACTAAGCATAGTATTTTGCTTGGTTACATGGTTCTATCAATTGTTGCCTGCGCGACTAGCATCATTACTCTGGACGGTTCTGTCTTAGAATATGTGGACAACTACAAATACCTAGGTGTCTGGTTAGACTAAACTCCAGACTCACATTAAGCATCTCCAATCCAAAATTAAATCTAGAATTGGCTTCTTATTTCACAACAAAGCCTCCTTCACTCGTGCTGCCAAACATACCCTCGTAAAACTGACTATCCCACTGATCCTTGACTTTGGAAATGTCATTTACAAAATAGCCTCCAACACTCTACTCAGGAAACTGGATGTTGTCTATCACAGTGCCATCCATTTTGCCACCAAAGCCCCATATACTACCCACCACAGTGACCTGTATGCTCTCATTGACTGGCCCTCACTACATATTCGTCGCCAAACCCACTGGCTCCAGGTCATCAATAAGTCTTTGCTAGGTAAAGCCCTGCCTTATCTCAACCCACTGGTCACCATAGCAACACCCACCCGTAGCACGCGCTCCAGTAGGTATATTTCACTGGTCACCCCCAAAGCCAACACTTCCTTTGGCTGCCAATGACTAGAACGAATGGCAAAAATCACTGAAGCTGGAGTCATATCTCACTCTCTAAGCATCAGCTGTCAGAGCAGCTTACATATCACTGTACTTGTACGCAGCCAATCTGTAAATAGTACACCCAACTACCTCATCCCCATATTGTTATTTATCTTCTTGCTCTTTTGCACCCCAGTATCTCGACTTGCACATCATCTGCACATCTATCACTCCAGTGTTAATGCTACATTTGAATTATTTTGCCTCTGGCATATTTATTGCCTTTACCTCACTACTCTTCTACATTTGCACACACACTACATAGATTTGTCTATTGTGTTATTGACTGTACATTTGTTTGTGTAACTCTGTGTTGCATTACCTTGCTTTATCTTGGCCAGGTCGCAGTTGTAAATGAGAACTTGTTCTCAACTGGTCTACCTGGTTAAATAAAGGTGAAAAAAATTAAATAATCTCTGGATAATATGCTCAATGTGGAGTGAGACCTTTAGTCCACTACAGGCTGCTGGTGACATATACATAATGTACATGACTGTAATGTGGCCAAATGGACAATATGGGAAAGGAAAGTTGGACAGTTGTACAACTGAATGCCTTCAACTGATATGTGTCTTCCGCATTTAACCCAACCCCTCTGAATCAGAGAGGTGTGGGGATCGACTTATTAATCAACATCCACGTCTTTGGCGCACGGGGAACAGTGAGTTAACTGTCTTGCTCTGGGGCAAAACGACAGATTTTTACCTTGTCAGCTTGGGAATTCGATCCAGCAACCTTTCGGTTACTGGCCCAACGCTCTAACCACCTGCTGCCCCATTATGGAGATGTGTTCATGTGGAGCTTTATGGCAATCTTTTCAACGTAAACCTCTTTGATGATAGCTTAACATATTAAGGATGGATGCATTAACAATAGAGTCCATTTACACCAGGGTTGGAAAACACATTCCATGGAGGGCCTAGTGTCTGCGGGTTTTCCTTTTTCCTTTCAACCTGGTGGGGGCAGTTCCTTACTAATTAGTGACCATCAATTCAAATCAAGTACAAGAGTGGAGCATGAACCTGCAGACACTCGGCCCTCCATGGAATACATTTGACAGCTGGTGATTTACATAGTACCTCCAAGGGAACCTCACGTACATGACAAATCAGTGCGAATGTAAAGAACGGATGGTGTTCCAAGCTCTAAAAATGTAGGCCTACACTTGGCTAGTGTCAAAAATGCCAACCTATTAATTGGATTAGTCTTGTTCACCAAGTCATCCTAGCAAAGTGCCAATGTTCAACTTTATCACCATCTGACCAAGGCCATATTTTTCCTTGCCAAAATGTTCAAAGATGCTGACATGTATTGTAAGGCAAGCAGTTCAAACTGTTTTCAGGCATTGAAGTCTCCACCGAGTAGGCTAGCTAGGCTATGGTTTGTTGCAGCAATTGGACAGTTGTACATTTGATGTGTATAAGCCATATATATAAAACATGCAGTTTGAAAAGAAAAATGTATTTCTGTTTAGTTGCCTACATAGAGTTTTACATTCTGCCTCACTATAAGACAACACATACCGTGATGTGGTGATACTGATGGATTGCTGAGACTGGATGTCTGTTTACATAGTAGGTTAGGAGAATTAACATGGCAGGTTAAGATAATTAACGTAGCAGGTTAGGAGAATGAGGTTAAAGGTTAGCAAAAGGGTTAGGGTTAGGCCTAGCTAAAATGCCATGTTGTCAACAACTATTATCCCCGAAGCGACAACTAGATGGCGCTGTACTTAGTATCCACAACCGTACAGACCATCCGTCTCAAAAATCCATCAGTATCATAACACAGGTTACTGAGCTCTGCTCTGTGTAGCCATCTGAGTGATGCAGTGATTTGATTGGTCTCCACTGACGAGAAATGAATGGGGTGACATCGGCTTGCTAACTGATTTATTAACTGGTTGTGAGTAATGCACTGATTTGATTGGTCTCTCCACTGATGCGAAATGAATGGGGTGACATCCGCTTGCTTACGGACATGCTATCTGGGACGCGTTCAGCAGGGTTGAAGGTTTTGGAACGTTCAGATAGAAATAGGCTAAACTATAGCTCAAACATGCCTCTCGGGCGTATATAAGGAATCACATCGGCTCTAGTCATGGCATTTCTATCTGCAACGTTCGAGAACGTTTGGCAACTGAACATGGCCTAGGTTGAAGTTATACACGTGCCGCGTTCAAGCAGTTAGCAAGTCAGAAATTCCCGTGAACGCAGCATTGGGGCATAGGCCATTGGGCACGTTTTCTTGTCACTTTTTCTAAATCCAGCATGTCACCTATACTATAGGCTACGAATAAAACCTCACGAGTAACATTGTCTCGACTACAATGTACATCCCGGGTGTCTGTAGCCCAGGCAAAATGTAAAAGAGCGCACATTGGCTAAAAGAGAATAGCTCTTTGGCATATGTAAATGCGCAGTTGTGCTTTTAAAACTTGCCTCTACAACCAAGATTTTCACTACTCAGCAAACCATGCAGTTTATTATGCTACAGATGAAATAATGCTAAACTTTACAGGGTGGAGACACTGCACGGTGATGAGTTTGATGCTCTTTCCAATAAATGATGATCAATGCTTGACCGCTCTATAATAATCTCATCATACAGCTACCCGCACAGTTTACCAGCACTGTATCTACACGCTGTTGGCTAGAGCTCACATGACAAGACCAGAGTAGGCACATTTGCTATTTAATGCAACAGTTTTGTCACAAAACAATCGGTAGAGTTCAAAATGCCATAAACACATTGAATTTAAGAGAAACGGTACATGTTGTGTGCACTATGTCATCACGCACTGATTTTTATTTGCAACAAGTCGGTTTGGTGGAAAAACAATTGGTAGGAAAATGCCCATATTTTGTTTATGCCAGTTGTAAAATATTCACATGAAAATCTGTCGCCAATTGAATGGAAACCTATTTTAAGTGGGACGCCAACAACAGCAAACGGTCAAATCACATTCTGGATGATGATCACTGCCAATGAGGTAGGCCATTCGGGTGGCTGATAGCCAATTATCTACCATCTGAAGATGATAGCCTAATAGCTAGATCTCGTCACTTATGACGCTCAGGACAATTTGCCATATAGACAGAGTTTATGTGTTTCTCCCGCTGTTTCCACTGACCGACGAAGCTGCACGTTTGTGCTTTGGGACCTGGGCAGGCAAGATTACGCATCCTCCAGAGGTACGTTTTATGAGCTAGAATGTGGTTGGAAATAAGATAGTCTTAGTTTTTTTTGTGGAAATGCTATAACAGTATTTAGCATACATAATTTATATACTTAATACTTTTAGCAGCGATTTCATACGAGTTCATGTCTCGCTAGCTAGATCATGTATGTAGGCTATGTAAAACAATTGATCCTGAATCGGTGACCTCTGTGACGCGAACGATTGCGATTGTTGTTTGCAATGTGTGTGCGATAAGAGTTGGGCTAATGATTTAGACATTTTACTTTTCGCTAAAGACGTAATTATAATATAGGATTTGTCTACAAGACTAAACTTGGACAGTAGCCTAGTGTCGTAGCCTGCATCCTGATCCAGCACAGCAGCCATGAGCTATCTAACTTTCCTGCTATATATAATAAATTGTAGCGCTATTTGGCTATGATGCTCTCTCTCTTTTTTTTGCATTGTTTTTATTAGAAAACTTTAACGACATGTGTATGTGCTGGTTAGATCTGATCAAATGACACTATTTTGAGACAAGTCAGTTATAACTACAAGTCATCACTCACAATAAAGAGAAGTAATGGACCTCTATTGACCCAGAAATGATCTGGGTCAATAGAATAATGTAAATGTTTATGTTTGTATTTCTGTGCGTTTGGGACTGCTGAGCAGATACTTCATCTACTTAATAATTATAAAAGAAATATCTGAATAATAAAAACATATCAGCGTTCTTAACAGAGTTGGGGTCAATTCAATTTCAATTCAGGAAGTACACTGAAATTCTAATTCAAATTCTCTTCAATGCTTTTCCATAAGGAAAATTTGGAATTAGAAATTTGATTACATTCATAATTAACTGGAATGAACTATTGCATTGGGCCAATAGTCAGGATTATAGCTCAAGCCTTAACCTTCTGAATGAACTTTATAGCCTGCCTAAGCTGTAACAAGACCGGCATCCTTGCATGTTCCTTCAGTCCGAAAGTTGTTTTATTGTGAAGTCATCGTGACAATGATTGTACCTCTGCTACAATGAACCAAGCTTTGATTTCCCTTCAGCTGCTTTATGGAATTAAACAGACGTACATATTTTGTCAACACAGTTAAGCTGATTTGCGCCGTCATTCAACAACAGTGCTGCTTGAATATGGTATTTTTTAAAATATCTAAATCAGGGTTCCCCAGCAGGCCGATTTTGGGCCGCAGGTGATTTTATTTAGCCTCCCAAGTTTCTGAGCAAAGAAAAGATATAGATATTGTGAGTGATGACTTGTAATAATATATAAATTATTTTATTGTTGGACATAAAAGACTGTAAAAACACCAGCAAATCAGCTCCAAGTGATTTTAATTTTGGAAATATTATATCCGTTAGGGCTCCTTGCGGTCAATATGCTATTGACAAATTATTTGCAATTATGTTTTCTGACCCCCTGTCCATCCGCTCAAGAACAAATCGTCCCCCGGCTGAATCTAGTTGATGACCCCTTACCTAAGTGTTAGTAGTTTACCATACATTTCAGTCTATCAGAGTGTGTAATGTAACTATGGCTCTGGTGATAAGCTGCAATGTGTGACTGTATGTACTCTCTCATCTGTCTATTCAGGTTAGAAATGGAGGCTTTTAATCATAAACTAAACACGTACATAGACTCATGGATGGGTCCCAGAGGTAAGTGTTATTACTGTTGCATTACTGTAGATTAAATTACAGTATAATAATTATCATATGAATAAATGCTTAGTTATGGACTATTGATATAGAATGATTTATCACCATATATTTCCTCACAAAATGTTTGCCTTATGTGTTAATACATGGTCCTCCAGTGGAATGCACCAGGTCTTTTTGCATCTCCATGATTCTAGCATAACCTTTCCAGGAGTTAAACAAACATGCTTCGGTAGTCACTGCCAATTCTCACTCAAACTGTGTTGTGTTCTCTTGCCCTCTCCAAGCAATATGCCTGCCCTGCAGTGTAGCTACAGATGTAGGATCTTAATTTGATCACTTGTCTGTTGCAGATGAGCTTTGTGATTTACAGAATTTCACTGAAAACCCACACTAACACACGGTTATATAAACACTATTGTACTTTTCATGTAGCCTACTTATGGCCGGCTAATAGCCTAACCACCGATCAAGCAACATTATATACTAAATCTTGAAATCCTGTTAATGCAGGATTATTTTGCTGTGAACAACGTAGGTCAAATTAAGATCCTACCTATGTGCCCCTCTCTACGCTCAGTGCTATCGCACTGGTTCAGGGGATACAGTAAATATGGGAATAAGGTTCAGAAAAAAAGGGAACATTCTACTGTATGTTGTAATACCAGGCTGTTGTCTGTCTATGTATTTCAGATGAACGGGTACAGGGATGGCTGCTGCTAGACAACTACCCTCCAACCTTTGCACTAACACTCGTGTACTTGCTGATCGTATGGCTGGGGCCCAAGTACATGAGACACAGACAGCCGGTGTCTTGCCAGGGCCTCCTGGTGCTCTACAATCTGGCCCTCACTCTATTATCATTCTATATGTTCTATGAGGTAGGCAGGCTGCACCTGAAGGTGGTGTTGGTATCATTGCAGTGCAACACTGCTGGCAGATGAGGGGAAGTGAGAGGATCGGGTGACTGGTAGAAGTGGCTAAAGGACTCTGTGAGGATGAGGGAAACTGATCTTTGATTCGGATTAGACACAAATGGCGTCTTGCACTGATGCCACCCCGGGACACAGTGCTGTGGGGGAGTGAGTGGGGCACAGCTGGTCTCTGACAGGATCGTTGTTAAAACAAACAAATCTCTCACCCAACCTCAACACAACCCTCAATTGTTTTCTGAAAACCTGCTACTATTATTAGAATGTTTGAAGTTGCAACGTGTAATTCTGAAACTGTTGACAGTATATACTGATGAACTGTCTGTATCCTCAGTGGATATCTAGGCTAGTAGTTGATAGCATTATCCCTAATTATTGTATAGCGTAATGAGACTGGAGAGAGAGTGTGAGCTGCCAATGCTTTCTGTAGTGTAATCAGTTGTGGTAGTAAATATGTCAACATAGTGTAATATATATATACATATAGTGTAATATGACATTATCTAAATGTCATGAGCTAGTTATGCGGATCCCGAGGGACAAAGTCTTCTCCACGCACCTGTAAGTCTAAAGTCTTTTCTGTTCTCACCACCCTGGCCAAATGGGCTCAATTCGGTCTGCATTGCATAACCCCTCAAAAGATTGGCTGTGCCCATGCTGTGTAAATCATTAAACTCGCCCGTTCTGACTCTACCCTTGCTTTAGGGAGAACTTTTAGTCCTCATAAATCAATGCCACACGATTCCAATTCAAGTACAAAGCAGTTGCTTGCTGTTATCCCACACGGCACGTATATAAATTGTATATAAATTGCATTTTAAAAATGTCATTGGTGTGACATGTGTTTTAAATAGCCATACGGAAGAACAAAATAACCAAGGGCATAGGCCTGGGGTTTGTAGGTTCCTTAAGTTACTGTGGGATGCAAGCTGGCCACAATAAAGGCTTTAGGTTTAGAAACAGATCCTGAGCTCATTCTGCCTTTTAGATAGGCAATATCGATTGGAATGCGCTGGATCTTAAGCTAATTAAAACAGGTTTTTTTCTGCAGGAAACTGCATCTTCACTAATATCACGAATCAGCCCTGTTCCGCCCAAATCTATATGGACATTTGGATCTTGTGACACTTTGTTTTGAGTTACATAATATGAATAAAGACGATTTAGTAGTAGTGTATTAGTAATAAATAGTGTATTATAACTTAAGGGACATAGCCTAGCCTGCAGCATATTGTTGTTAATAATCGTGCTGTTAAAACACAGTAAAAATGTCAATGCAGCAGCACATTTAAAACAACCAAAGGCATGACAATGACAGTAGTATTGCTGAATGATTAGACACTCTCTCTGTAAGAGACTTTTGGGTTGTTTTTCAATGAGTCCTCTGCATGTTTCGGGATTACCCAGTTTAGTGGCACACAACATCTGCCAATCCCAGGCCTGTCCTTGTTCTGCTTTCATCCCCATGGGCACATGCAGGGCAGTCACTCTCCTGGTGCCACAATCATCGGATAATGACACTGTATGTCTCGAAGTCATCAACGTAATTAGATCCCTGCTTTGCACTGGTTTTTTACCATCCTGTTCTGGAATGGGTCCTGTCTCGAGCGAAATGCACTAAAATCATGTGGGAAAGCTTAATATTCCTCAGAATCATGTTTTCTTCAGTAGAACATAACCAGGGGGGCAATTCTGACCATGGGTTCTGCTCTGAGTTTGATGTCATATTGAGCACAAAACACTTGAAGCTGAACCTGAATCTTGTTATGTCTTTAGATGCTTTACATTTAACTCGTTGTTTTTGTCAGTTATTCAAGGCAGTGGTGGATAATGGCAGAGCTATTTCCATAGCTATCCCAAATTAGATGAAACGTGTGAACAAGGGCTCTATTTAAAACGGTGACATCACTGGCCTGCTCAATAACAAACAAATACAGGGACCCAATGTTGCAGTGGCAACAAAAATAATAATGATCTTATCGCTGGTTAAGGAGACTAAATGGAGAGGACAGACTCTGGGATATAATATTGTCCACTACTTCCACTCCTGCAGCAAGTATGTGAAGCTAGCATCCTAAATGCCAATGTAAACAGTTTTACAATCAGCTTTTGGGTGGGAGAAAGCAAATTGATGTTGCAGGTGATTTAAAATGTGGATCTTGTGACACTTGCAGTACAATAATGATATACATTTGATATTACAAAGGTAGTGCAGTATTTGGGTGATTCAAGTTGTTTGAAGATGTCAAAGACATGGCAGTCTGTGTTTCTACATCACCTTGCGGTCTGTCTCCAGATGGTGTCTGCTGTGTGGCAAGGGGGTTATAACTTCTACTGCCAAGACACACACAGTGCGGGAGAAACAGATACCAAGGTAAGACGGTCTTACTCAATATGTCACCCCTCTGTTCACTTATATAGAATTTTATATAAAACAATCTGTGTTAGGTTCAAAATATGGACTGTATATGGGGTAACAAATGCATCGTCACCAGACACCAGCTGGACTTCACCCTGTCACTCATTCCCTTTATGATATTTACAGATCAATATATACTTTGTTCTCTCCAGCTATTTTTGTCATGGTGGCTACCAATTCTATTGGTACAATTTATGTCAGACAGTACCTGCAAATCCTAACAGATAAGCCACAGAGTCAGACAGCCAGTCTATTTAATCTGTACTGCTGTGTCATCAGTAGTTACTCTCTGTAATGTCCCTTGGGAACATTGAACACTGAGAGGAAACTTGTTCTCACTGAAATGTGCGATTGGATTGCAGTTCTGCGCTGATTAAAACATGTATAAGAGTCCCTGCTGTTACAGAAGTGAATTAACTTATTTTTCACTTTATCCTTAATAGATATTTCATAGGCCTGTGTGTGCAGATTATTATCTTTGTCCTTAATAGATATTTCATAGGCCTGTATGTGCAGATGATCATCTTTGTCCTTAATAGATATTTCATAGGCCTGTATGTGCAGATGATCATCTTTGTCCTTAATAGATATTTCATAGGCCTGTATGTGCAGATGATCATCTTTGTCCTTAATATATATTTCATAGGCCTGTATGTGCAGATGATCATCTTTGTCCTTAATAGATATTTCATAGGCCTGTATGTGCAGATGATCATCTTTGTCCTTAATATATATTTCATATGCCTGTATGTGCAGATGATCATCTTTGTCTCTCAAAACATGTAACCTTTTTGGTCAAATTATTTGCACTGGCCAGTCCTCATTAGGTAAAATACAAATCTGTCGATGTATGCCTCTCAGGGGGAACATTGAGTATGTCCTTGCAGGAAAGGGAACTACTAGAAAATACATTGTATTGCTTGAAAGCTTGACTCTTCTTCTTATATTTTTTTCTCTCGTCTCAGATCATAAATGTGCTGTGGTGGTACTACTTCTCCAAGGTCATAGAGTTTATGGACACCTTCTTCTTCATCCTACGGAAGAACAACCACCAGATCACGTTTCTGCACATCTACCACCACGCTAGCATGCTCAACATCTGGTGGTTCGTCATGAACTGGGTGCCCTGTGGTCACTGTGAGTGTTTTAACTCAAAATTCCCTTTCTATCCTCAACACTGTGGTCACTGAGTGTTTTCAAATCAAATCAAATTTCATTGGTTACATACACATGTTTTTTTTTTACCTTTATTTTACTAGGCAAGTCAGTTAAGAACAAATTCTTATTTTCAATGACGGCCTAGGAACAGTGGGTTAACTGCCTGTTCAGGGGCAGAACGACAGATTTGTACGTTGTCAGCTCGGGGATTTGAACTTGCAACCTTCCGGTTACTAGTCCAACGCTCTAACCACTAGGCTACCCTGGTTAGCAGATGTTAATGCGAGTGTAGCGAAATGCTTGTGCTTCTAGTTGCGGCAGTGCAGTAATATCTAACAAGTAATCTAACAAATTTACAAGGACTACCTTATACACACAAATGTAAAGGGATGAATAAGAATATGTACATATAAATATATGGATGAGCAATGGCCGTGTGGCATAGGCAAGATGCAGTAGATGGTATAGAATATAGTATATACAGTTGAAGTCAGAAGTACACTTAGGTGGGAGTCATTAAAACTCATTTTTTCAACCACTCCACAAATTCCTTGTTAACAAACTACAGTTTTGGCAAGTCGGTTAAGACATCTACTTTGTGCATGACACAAGTCATTTTTCAGACAATTGTTTGCAGACACAGAGATTTATAAGTGAAATAATCTATCACAATTCCAGTGGGTCAGAAGTTTACATACACTAAGTTGACTGTGCCTTTAAACAGCTTGGAAAATTACAGAAAATGATGTCATGGCCTTAGAAGCTTCTGATAAGCTAATTGACGTAATTTGAGTCAATTGGAGGTGTACCTGTGGATGTATTTCAAGGCCTACCTTCAAACTCAGTGCCTCTTTGCTTGACATCGTGGGAAAGTCAAAAGAAATCAGCCAAGACCTCAGAAAAAATTGTAGGCCTTCCACAAGTCTGGTTCATCCTTGGGACAAACAATAGTACGCGAGTATAAACACCATGGGACCACGCAGCCGTCATACCGCTCAGGAAGGAGGCACGTTCTGTCTCCTAGAGATGAAGGTACTTTTGTGCGAAAAGTGCAAATCAATCCCAGAACAACAGCAAAGGACCTTGTGAAGATGCTGGAGGAAACAGGTACAAAGTATCTACAGTGGGGAGAACAAGTATTTGATACACTGCCGATTTTGCAGGTTTTCCTACTTACAAAGCATGTAGAGGTCTGTAATTTTTATCATAGGTACACTTCAACTGTGAGAGACGGAATCTAAAACAAAAATCCAGAAAATCACATTGTATGATTTTTAAGTAATTAAACAAAGGAGATGATCGTGGACTTCAGGAAACAGTGTCTCTTTGCTTGACATCGTGGGAAAGTCAAACGAAATCAGCCAAGACCTCAGAAAAAATTGTAGACCTCCACAAGTCTGGTTCATCCTTGGGACAAACAATAGTACGCGAGTATAAACACCATGGGACCACGCAGCCATCATATTTCCTGAGGTCTTGGCTGATTTCTTTTGACTTTCCCACGATGTCAAGCAAAGAGACACTGTTTCCTGAAGTCCACGATCATCTCCTCATTGACACCAGGCCCACCACAGGAGTTGCTGGTGCTTAATGAGACAAGGATATCCCTACTGTCCAAACCCAACGCGAGGCCAATTGTGCGTCGCCCCATGGACCTACCGGTCTAGGCCCGGCCGCGACAGAGCCTGGGCGCGAGCCCAGAGTCTCTGGTGGCACAGCTGGCGCTGCAACGCAGTGCCCTAGACCACTGCGCCACCCCGGAGGCCCTCCTTTGTTTTGTTGACGTTGCATGAGAGGTTATATTCCTGACACCACACCCCGAGGGCCCTCACCTCCTGCCTGTAGGCTGTCTCGTCGTGGTTGGTAATAAGGACTACCGCTATAGTGTCATCTGCAAACTTGATGATTGATTTGGAGGCTTGCATGGCCACACGGTCATGGGTGAACAGGGAGTACAGGAGGGGGCTGCGCCGAATACAACAGGCATTTCACCTTACTGTGAAATGCTTACTTACAAGCCCTTAACCAACAATGCAGTTGAATAAATATACTTTTATTTACTAAATAAACTAAAGTTTACAAAAAAAATCTAATCAAATCAAGAAGTAACACAAGAAAATGACATAACAATAACGAGGCTATATACAGGTGGTACCGGTACTGAGCCACAGAACCCTCTGGACAAGTTTTTCATGCAACCCAAAAGGGTTTTTACCTGGAACCAATAAGGGCTCTTCAAATGATTATCCTATGGGGACAGCCAAATAACCCTTTTAGGTTCTAGAAAGCACCTTTTTTCCCCCCCGAAGAGTGTACTGTATGTTATCTTTTTAAGTAGCTATACAGGTGTTATAGATGACATGTTTGTCTTGAATTGATTCTGTGACTGAGATACTTTCAAATCAATTTGATCCGTTGTTAAATGGTAAAGAAATGAAGTGTGAATTGAACCTACTGCTATTTCAGGACTGCACAGCATGCATTTTTTCGGTGATATACCATACACTCACCTCCTAATTGCTTTACACTGACAGTGTGGCACACTGTGTCCTAGAACAGGACACTGACCTATGTCTTACAGCTCGCTGTGTTTTACAGTGGACTCTCTGAGAATGAACACCTCAGCTGCTTTCCACTGTATGCCATTGACGTGGCTATTTCTTACTATTATAAAACAGCAAGAATTGTAATTTTGTATTTCACTGATGTCTCTGACCCTGCTACGGTACTCTAGATGATTCATCCACCCCCTCTCTCCTGTCTCTTCCTCAGCCTACTTTGGTGCCTCCCTCAACAGCTTCATCCATGTCCTGATGTACTCTTACTATGGGCTCTCTGCTGTCCCGGCCATACGGCCCTATCTATGGTGGAAGAGATATATCACACAAGGCCAGCTGGTGAGCCTGCATGTCCCTGTTTCAAACCTCAGAGATGTCATTTCACATCCATAGTTATTCACCATAGTGGAGGCTGCCGAGGGGAGAATGGCTCATAATGTCCGGAACGGAGCAAATGGAATGGCAAACACCTGGTAACCCTGTATTTGATACCATTCCACTCTGGTCATTCCCACAAGCCTGTTCTCCCCAATTAAGGTGCCACCAACCTCCTGTGTCATCCAGTGTATAGCTCAGCCAATCTCAGGGTTTTAGTGAATGTGACAAAGGCCCAATGAGATGAAACAAAAACATGAACCATTGGTATAGATTGAAAGTGCAATATTTCCCCCATCCATTTAAAGTATTCTGTAGGCCATGGATCAATGGTATTTATTTATGCATACTGTGTGTGCGTGCACGTGTGCATTGATGTTCACTTAGTTTACAAACAATTAATGACATTTTTGTCTCATTCCTCTGTAGATTCAATTCTTTTTGACCATGTCCCAGACCATCTGTGCAGTCATTTGGCCATGTGGTTTCCCCAGAAGCTGGCTGTTTTTCCAAATATTCTATATGGCCTCGCTTATTGCCCTTTTCTCAAACTTCTACATTCAGGTGAGCAAATATAAAACTCTTGCATTAATTAGACAGTATTTCAATTCATTATGGTGTTAAGTATTTTACACTGGTGGTGACGGGGTTAAATAAAACCGTGCATTGTCTACAGTAGTGACTTCTTCCCTCTGTTTTTTAGACTTACAAGAAACACCGTGTTTCACAAAAGAAGGCGTATCACCAGAATGGCTCTGTTGATTCGCTGAATGGCCATGCGAATGGGGTGACACCCACGGAAACCATTACACACAGGAAAGTGCGGGCGGACTGAAGCTTGAATAACCTCTCAATCCTAACTTTTGTGCATATCTACTATGTATGTAATATTGCTAGGAGCGATGTAGGATTTCTTATGAAAAAATACATTAGAAGAGCATAGCTAGTTTATTCACAATATAAGAAAAGCCATGTTAATCTGAAAGGGATTCCTAACGTTTTGCACACCGCTGTCTGTTACTATTCATATTGAATCTAAGTTATTTACAGTTAAGTAACAAGGATAGCAGAGGAAGCACAGTACAGAACAGCCCCAGATACCCACTTCCTTTTAATGCTGCACAAGATTTTCAACAATGTCTGGTGGGACATCGCTTTATTAAGCAACCTTGACCCATACAGAAATAACAATGTTTTTCCATGTTTTAATTCACAACATATGCACTTGTCTACATGCTAGATTGTGTCCTAATTGGACAAATCAGGACATCTATTTTGGGGTTTCCCTTGCATAGAGACAAGGCTGTCGGAGTCAAATGTGTCCACTGAGTAACTTTAGAGAGGTTCACCTTCATTGCTTGCATTGTAAAGTTTAGTTTAAAACCAGTTGCAATAATAGATTTGTCTATTGTCTGTATCAGTCAAACAGGTTTGAAAAGCATTTGTCCGTCAAATGGCACTGATCAGAACGATATTTTATGTGAACAAGAAATACTATAAATTCAGTTTTATTTTAGTTCTTGCTTTAGATAATGCTGTTGTTGTAGCAATAGTTTACATACAAGGACATTTTATGAGAGCCCTAATCTCTTGTGGACAGATGCAGGTAACATAAATCGAGCATCTGACGCAATTGTGCAATTTTAGTTCTGGGTGTCCGTGACTATTCCTCTACAGTAGCAATTTAGTTTCTATCTAATCTTTTCCCAGTTGGAATATTTATTTCCTACTTTATTGCAACACATTATACAACAAAGAGCTAAAATCACACTGATAGTGTCATGGATTGTGTTAAAAATAGATGAAGTGTGTTGAAATAGTTAAATGTGTCTACTCAACCCTCAGAATTCAGCCCCATATGATATTAATGTATGCATACATGACTGTAAATCACTTTGTATAACAGCGTCTGCTAAATGTCTTATTATTCTATGACATATATTCTCATTATCTCTCTGAACCCAAAGTCACCATTTTACTGTTATATGTGCTGAGAATGTCAACCTCATCTCCATGGAATGCAGAAAACAATTAATACAATTATAAACCAAACTTAAAACTCTGTATCATATTTAATATAGTTTACATATATGTGCTGTGTTTTAAACCCATTCCTCCCTCTTACACTAGTGTTTCCCTCATTAGATTGAATCAGGATAAAAGTTACATCAAGCCATGATGTGACTATTGTGTTTTCTCCAAAGCGTTGCCTTAATAGATGTTGCTACCTATATGTTTAACTTGTTCCCTTCGTTATGGAATTGTATTATAGTCCATGTATGCCTTAATTATGAAATACAGGGGCCAAATCGCCAACTTCTGTTGTAGAAATGTGTCTCCTTTGAAAGCCATTTAAAGCGCTTATCTATGGCTGGGTTTACACATACAGTCCAATGCAGATTTTTGTTCTTCACTAATTGGTCTTTTGACCAATCAGATCAGCTCAGAAGTAGATCTGATGTGAAAAGATCTGATATGATTGGTAAAAAGACCAATTAGTGAACAAACATATCAGAATTGGGTTGCCTGTTTAAACGCAACCTAAATCAGCTGAAGGATGTAATCTACTGTTGAAATATGGTGAGATGAATGGTGTAATAAACTGTTGTAAATGTGGCTGGATGAATGATGTAATCAACTTTTGAAATGTGGCTGGATGAATGATGTAGTTCTGGGTGTCCTTTGAAATGTGGTCAGATGAATGATGTCATCAACTGTTGAAATGTGGTCAGATGAATGATGTCATCAACTGTTGAAATGTGGTCAGATGAATGATGTAATCAACTGTTGAAATGTGGTCAGATGAATGATGTCATCAACTGTTGAAATGTGGTCAGATGAATGATGTAATCAACTGTTGAAATGTGGTCAGATGAATGATGTAGTTCTGGGTGTCCTTTGAAATGTGGTCAGATGAATGATGCCATCAACTGTTGAAATGTGGTCAGATGAATGATGTAAGCAACTGTTGAAATGTGGTCAGATGAATGATGTCATCAACTGTTGAAATGTGGTCAGATGAATGCCGTTTTGAGAGAGAAACAGCAGGACACCACATTATTATGTCCTCACAATCTGTGAATAGACTGCAAAATCAGATTTGTATCCACAGTAATCTGTAGAAATGTACTCCGCTTTCTAACAATGCAAGTGAAGCCAGCCTCGAAGCTGTTGCATTTGTAATGTCACTGAGATTGGAATTAATAAAAGCATTCATGCTTCATCTAGATCTCCCATGGTGTATTTCAGGCATCATTCTAGAATCTAGATGGAGCACTCTGATCAAGCCACAGCCATTACTGCTTCCTCATTAGCATCATCACCCTCAGGGCACATTGCAATTATCACTTAACCGGATATTCCCTAGCTACAATATCTCTCGCTTCTTATTATTAAGCCAGCTATTTTACAGTAAGCTTATTTATATTATAGATATAATTGTAAAGTGTGTGTTCAGTTATGCACCCCATAAGTAATCATTTCAAGCTTGTGGGGATTGTTATTTCACCAATCTCTCTGATGATTTCTTCCTCTGTTGTATGTTCATTTTCCCTGGTTGGTGAACAAAAGTATCACATGGGGAATACTCTGTTTTCAATCCAGACTTTGATCCATAGGTTATAATCATGACATTGAAGAGCATGAAAACATGACAGTATGACAGTGCTTATGAGGACACACCCTAACATGACACCTAGACAACTATCAAAGGTCATGTGAAAGATCAGATTTCACCATTATGAGAGGAAAGCTAATTTTAAATAGCATTTTTGCATTCAATTTCATTTAGATAAATTTTGCTAAATAGAACCTTTAATACGATAAGGTAGTGATGCAACGCAGCAAGCTTTCAATCATCATATTTTGTAATCCGATACAAATTGAATGTAGATCAAATATTTTTCTAATCCGTTTCATCTTTTCAGCCCTGGGTTCCTAGAATATGTAATAGGTGGATTATGTGTGCCTGGGATTTTTTTCTTGTGTTGGGTATGGGGCAGTGTTGTATTATGATTGGGGTTGTGTAAGAACTCTATCAGAGTTGTGTTTTGGTTGTTGGTGTGTGTGCATGCTTTATAGTCACAGATGACAGCAAGGTTTACATTTCAGTTTGCTGCACGGATTCCATTTCCTGGATTGTAAAAGCTAGTGAACTAATGTACCAAAGTAGGCCACATGTTTTCACTGCACCAGGCAGCTACAGCCACCGAAAAATGTAATTTAATTCAAAACTTAAATTTAGTGTAATATATTAGCCCAGATGCTTTGACCAGTCAAATGCAATGCTTTGTACACTACTCCCCTCTCATCCGAAATCTGACAAGAAAAACTACGTAGTTCCCACATGTGTTTATTCCAGTTGATCTCCCAGATGGGAGAAAATAGCTTACTACAGAATTAACAAAAGTGTGAAAACGTTAATTTTTGGGAACAGGTGAAAAACATCCTACTAATGCCATTTTATGTCATCATTCTGGACATCGATCCAGTCTTTAAAAGAAGGAATGATTTTTGTTTTCTGTGACAGCCAAAAACATAATGGCTGTGAGACCCACTCACACCATAAGATTAGAAGCAGATGCAGTTGATTTGTATACATACACTCATTAAAAAACATTTCAGCCACAAACCAACAGGAAGAGAGTTATGCATTTAGTCTAGGTGATGTGTAAACTCTGTCTCGGCTGCCCTACAATGGGCGTTCAGAAAATGCTGTGTAGCTCTTCACGCGTGCAAAGTAAAAGGATGCGTACATCTGGTCCAAGTCGAAGGCAGTGACAACTGTCTCGCCGGTGGATCTGCAGGAAAAAGTCTACATTAACATAACATTTTATGTCCCCAATAATTTCTCTTTTGCAATGACATTCATAGACTGAATGCTGTCAAAATCAAAACCCTGGATAACCAGTGTATTACCTGTAGGTGATGTGGCAGGAATGGTGGATCCAATTCAGCTTGTTGAAGCTCTGGCGCCCCCCGGAGGACAACTGCAGTCCCACATGAAAGCTGTGTTCTGTCTCGGGCGCCGCTGGGTTCCGCCGGCAGAACCGAGAGATTCTCTGGTACTCTGCCACCTTCTGTCAAGAGAACACACACAGGGAGTCAGAACTGGACAGCCAAATCACTTTTCAATCATCTGTGGACGATGACACGGGTCTAAGAAGTCTGAAGTGTTAACAATTTGGTCATTTGTAATTTTCTCCTTGTATTATGTGTCCTGCACTGCACCAGTTGACCCAGTTAATGTGTGAGGAAACTGCCTATCTTGTTGGGTTTAAGTTATAACAGGAATGGAAAATATGCTAATAACTTTCCACATCAAGTTATCCCTGTCCAATGCTGTTATCACCTCTTCTTTTCTCTTGGAGACAACAACAAAGACTTTGGTTTGATTGTCTGTGTCCTGCGACAGACGATAATGACCACACATAATGGACTCCACCCTGTGTAAAGGGAAAATTAAAGCCATTAATGTTACAAATCAAATCGTTTTGACAAAAAACAAACTATTATTGCCCTGAAATGTTACACTGTCGTCCAAGCCTGGAGTGTATGTTGTGTTCTAAAGACCTGGTGTTCCTGCTACGTAGACGGGGAACAGTGACCAGTGGGTCCTCAGGTGTGGTCAGCATCATGACTTGGCCATCAGGGAAGAAACGCAGATATCTGGGGACAAACAGTACACCTAGTCTTATCTGACTGCATGATAGATCATTAGCATATCACAACAAGGAAACTAGTGACTGACTGAGGGCCCTACCTGTAGTACTCCACTTGGTGCCAAGCCCTATAGAATCCATCAAGGGACTCCTCTCCCTGACGGATGTATGCCGTCTTGCTGATGTAAACACCTTCAAAATCAACATTGAAAACAACAGATAGATTGAATTTACCAAATAAAACAATTTTAGCTATGCAACTTATGCTAGACATGCCAACTGTGCATTGGTATTGAGGAAATAGACAAGTCTATGAAACAATCCCACATAAGGGATTTTCTTTCTCGAAGAAAGATAAATAACTAATGTTCCTTAAATGTTTACCATCAAAGCGCACACGTGGCCTCTCAAGAAACATCTCCCTCCAGGAGTTGAAGGGCACCAGTTTGGTACAGCTCCGGCCCCACGCTCTCAGACAGGCCGAACGCCAAATCTCTGGGTCCCTGAGGAAATATCAACACAGAGGGGAAATAATAATCTCTGTTCCATTTAAAAAACCAATATGTCATTTAGGAGCCTGTTTTGATCCAGTGTAAGGAAAAGTCATTCACAGCACTGGCATGAATTAAAATGAATCCAAACCATGTTCATTGAAAATATGATGGATTTGTATTGTCTATGGTCTGACCTAGCACAAATGTAGAAGCCTCTACAGACTAAGGAGAGCTGCTCCAGGGCACGCAGGTCCAGATCACGGGACACAACCCAACGGAAGATGTACATCAAGACCTCTGGGGGCAGGGCTGGGGACAGAAACCAGACTGTAAATACAGTATAATAATAGAGTAGTGCCAATCTAATATGCTTCCAGACAACGGTTTATTGAGACGTTTCCATCCTGACCCAAGATCCCAGTGGGATTGAAACACTGAAGACTTACCCGTGTGTCTTAATAAACCACTGTGGAAGCATATTATGGGAGTTGCCAACATGACTTTTTACGTTATTCATGTCTTCTGTCTAGGACCTGAATTGTGGTGGTCTTTGTAGCTCAGTTGGTAGAGCATGGCACTTGTAATGCCAGGGTAGTGGGTTCGATTCCCAGTACCATCCATTTGTAAAATGTATGCACGCATGACTAAGTTGCTTTGGATAAAGTCATCTGCTAAATGGCACATACAGTGCCTTGCGAAAGTATTCAGCCCCCTTGAACTGTGACCTTTTGCCACATTTCAGGCTTCAAACATAAAGATATAAAACTTAATTTTGCACGCCCAATTTTTCAGTTTTTGATTTGTTAAGTTTGAAATATCCAATAAATGTCGTTCCACTTCATGATTGTGTCCCACTTGTTGTTGATTCTTCACAAAAAAATACAGTTTTATATCTTTATGTTTGAAGCCTGAAATGTGGCAAAAGGTCGCAAAGTTCAAGGGGGCCGAATACTTTGGCAAGGCACTGTATTATTGCCTGAGCTCTCCCTACCTGAGATGTGCATCTGAGCCATATCCACCTCAGGAACACATATCTTCAGAGAGTTGTCTTGCAGAGTGAGCTGCTGATGGAAGTAGGCCAATAGATCCTCTATTTCACCATCCATGTCATTCTCATTGCTTAGGAAACAGATATGCAGTATCACACATGGTAGGACTTGTATGGAACAGAGGAGTGACAAGGAGTTCAGATGGCGCACACTTTCAATGTGTACGTTATTCAATGTAGTGTTACAAATTGCCAAAAGTATTAAGATAAAAAGACTTACCCGCCATCTGGATCAGGGGTACGACTGTAGTTGATTTTGAACTCAATGTCAGGCACAATCTGCATTGCCCTGCGATAGTACTTAATTGCTGTAAATTAGGGCAGGAAAAGGGTTTAGCTGTGCTTTTATGTAAAAATATTATTCCCAATCCCAACTACAGTCACACAAGAATCCCATTCAAGTCATGGTACTGATATTAGTATTTTTGCCGCATCATTTTATAAATCATCAATAAAATACTTTGTTGAGCTTCACAATCCATTTTAGATACATACTATGATCATTAGCACATCACATAGAAACCAGTGAGTGACTGAGGCCCCTACCTGTAGTCAAGCCCTATAGAATCAATCAAGGGACTCCTTTAGACATGACACACAAAAAAACGATATCAGTTCCATGACTTGAATGAGTTTTGCCACAAATGCAAAAACATTACTAAACTAAACCAAAGCATGGATTGCTGTCATACCTTGTCTATAGACTGTTTAGAGGGCAAGGAAACCAATGTGTCACTTTGTAATTGGGTGAACCATCCCTTTAAAAGGTCCATAATTTTAACCATACTGAGACAAAATACTAATTTTCAAAAGTGAGTGCTATTTTGCTTTTCCCAACTTGTCTCACAGACATGCATACCTTCATAAACAGCTCCATTCTCTTCTTCCTCAACAGCTTTAAGGAACAACTCTCTGGCCTAAGAGAAAGAAACAAAATATGGTAACGATAGTGAAGACAACTATTAGCATGCAGTCAAAAACTGCAAAACTACTGTAAAACTACTATTCTAAATGGCTGACTTTTTCCTCCCGGGCCAGTTCCTGTTTTCTTTTCAAGTCTGCAGCTCTCGACGACAGTCCTCGGTTCCCCCCATTGGACGCAGAGTTGGGCTTCAGTTCAGACATCCACTGGGCCCTGAACACATTGAGCTCCACCTAGACATATGGAGACATATGGACAATGATGTACAAGTGACTGACATGAAGCGTTTTCTCATTGCCTGGGTCAAGTAGTGAGTAGTCTAGTAAATGTAGCCTGCTCTGAGGTTACCACAGTGGGCAGGTGAAAACAAGAAAGCATTCCAGTGGCCTAAAACAGATCTTTCTAGTTCCTCCCCATTGTTTAAATAAAATACTGACAATTGATGGAAATCCGGCAAGTTAAGACCTGCTTTTTTTAAATACTGAGGCCAACCAAAACACAAAGAAATCCAGTACTGATCTTTCTGATTCCTCCCCTATGTGTAGGTGAATAGCAGCCAATATAATATAGTACTTCTGCATGTAAAAAGCTTGTAAAATTTCTCAGGGCAAGTGATCATAATCTTCAGCCAACCCCCAAAAAATACACCTGGTGCCTTTAAGACTTTAATGTGTACACACACAAAATGACAAAGCATGAGCTACAACACTCCATTGTGTCAGCTCTGTTAATCATAACTGAGTGCATGGCTGCTATCATGAAAAAAAAGAAAAGAAAAGGTCTATATGGATTTCTACATTTAAAGACATCATTATCATGCAATCCTGAGACGTAACAATAACTGTGTAGACTTTGTATTGTGGGGTTCCAAAGTGGCGCTGCAGTCTAGGGCACTGCATCTCAGCAGTGCCCAACCTGGTTCAATTCCGGTCTGTATCACAACCGGCCGTGGGAGTCCCATAGTGCAGCGCACAAATGGCCCAACATCATCCGGGTTAGGGTTTGGCCGGGGTAGCTCGTCATTGTAAATAATAAGTTGTTCTTAACTGACTTGCCTAGTTAAATAATGGCTAAATAAATAACAATTCAAAGTAAGTAATCTTACGTGGAGGTTTGCATCATCAGTACTTCCATTCTCTCCATCTTGATCTTCTACAATGCCAAGAGAGTTGATAACGCTTTCAGCCTGGGCAGAAAAAAAATGTTTTGTTAAAATAACTCGGCCTAAACATGGCAGAGAATCACAAACAAATGTCTAACAAATAGGGTTGAAATAAATCAGCAAATATTTAAGTCATTAACCAAATGCAAGCTTTGTTTATGGGAGTAATGTGGTTGGACAGAAAGACAAGCACAACAAATATTCAAGGAGGATGGGATCACGGTTAAAGTTTACTTTGAGGTGTAGCATGCACGATGTGCACACGTTAAGTAGAACACGTAGCTAACTGGAGACGAACTGCATTGGCTTTTGCCTCTGCCCGGCAAGGCACTAATTTAACGTTACCGAAACATGTGACAAACAGGAAGCAAGCATGGTTTAGCACGCCACATTGCCTGAATGTACTTTTCAGACAGTTAACTTGTCTATTCATCTTTAATGTATCAATACATTAACTACCAGTAGCTACCTAGTTAGCAAACGTTAACTAGTTCGTATCATTGTGGGACTCCCGAGTGGCGCAGCGGTCTAATGCACTGCATCTCAGTGCTCGAGGAGTCACTACAGACCCTGGTTAGATTCCAGGCTGTATCACAACCGGCCGTGATTGGGAGTCCTATTGGGCAGCGCACAATTGGCCCATCATCGTCCGTATTAGGCCGTCATTTTAAATAAGAAGTTGTTCTTAACGGACTTGCCTAGTTAAAAAGTGACATGTTTTACATGCATGTTTACGACTACGGGACACGTCATGCAACCACCAGCAGTAGGCGTGAGTGACCATACTTCCTAGCTAACGTTAGCTAGCTAGCTCGACAAACAAGTAGCCGTGTGCAAGGATTAGCCTAAAAAACAAACGACATTGAGCTACCATTATGGCTTATCTGTAAGCTCTTCTGTTGTCCGTAAACGTTTTCAGGAAAGGGTCTACAGATCACGGTCAGAAAAACGGACAACACAACGTGGAAATTTGAGGGATCGCAGAAATGCAGCCATTTCGACGACGTGCTGACGACTGTGTGTAGCGAGAAAGTCACTTACAACGGTGTGTGGGCGTGACGTCAATACACCACGTGACTAACTATTATGCACTATATCAGCACTCTTATCACAGAAGTTTTTACCTTTCTGCTTGTTGTAGGCTAATACATGTAGGCGAGTACATGGGCCACACAAACAAGTATCATCCTTCCTTGATTAGCATCTTTTGCTAAAATCGTTCAATCCTAGAGTGATCCTGATTCCCGACTGTACCATGTAGGGGGTGTTATTGTTATGAAAGAGAAAGTTAGGGTACATCTCAATATAGTCTGAATTGGCATCTTCTCTTCTCACAACTTGGAAAAACAGGACTGGTTAAAGCAATATGGTTAGGAATTAGCTTTACCTGTTCAGTGCAGATGAAGAAGCCACTTTATGCTATTTTTTAAACCTTTATTTAACCAGGCAAGTCAGTTAAGAACAAATTCTTATTTTCAATGACAGCCTAGGAACAGTGGATTAACTGCCTGTTCAGGGGCAGAACGACAGATTTATACTTTGTCAGCTCGGGGGTTTGAACTTGCAACCTTCCGGTTACTAGTCCAATGCTCTAATCACTAGGCTACCCTGCAAGATGTACCCAAATGTTTTGTTTGATTAAACTTCATAACATAAAAAAAAGTGGTACCCTCACCTCTGTCCCACCCTAAAAGCAGCCAATCACACACTCCCAGCATACAGCACAAGTCAAAAGTTTGGATACACATACTCATTCAAGGGTTTTTATTTAATTTGACTATTTTCTACATTAATAGAATAGTAGTGACGAAATCAAAACTACGAAATAACACATATGGAATCATGAAGTAACCAAAAAAGTATTAAACCAATCAAAATATATTTATATTTTAGATTCTTCCAAGTAGCTACCCTTTGCCTTGATGACAGCTTTGCACACTCTTGGCATTATCTCAACCAGCTTCACCTGGAATGCTTTTCTAACAGTCTTGAGGGACTGAGCACTTGTTAGCTGCTTTTCCTTCACTCTGCGGTCCAACTCATCCTAAACCATCTCAATTGGGTTGAGGTCGGTGGATTGTGGAAGCCAGGTCTTCTGATGCAGCACACCATCACTCTCGTTCTTGGTCAAATCGTCCCTTACACTACCTGAGGGTGTGTTGGGTCGTTGTCCTGTTGATAAACAAATTATAATCCCACTGAGCCCAAACCAGATGGGATGGCGTGTCGCTGCAGAATGCTGTGGTAGCCATGCTGGTTCAGTGTCCCTTGAATTGTAAATAAATCACTGACAGTGTCACCAGCAAAGCACTCCCACACCTTCTCATTCATGCTTCCTGGTGGGAACCATACATGCAGAGATCATCCTTTCACCTACTCTGCATCTCACAAAGACACGGAGGTTGAACAAAAAATCTCAAATTTGGACTCATCAGACCAAAGGATAGATTTCCACCAGTCTAATGTCCATTGTTCATGTCTCTTGGTCCAAGCAAGTCTCTTCATATTATTGGTGTCCTTTAGTAGTGGTTTCTTTGCAGAAATTCAACCATCAAGGCCTGATTCACGCAGTCTCCTCTGAACAGTTGATGTTGAGATGTGTCTGTTACCTGAACTCTGTGAAGCATTTATTTGGGCTGCAATTCCTGAGGCTTGTAACTCTAATGAACTTATCCTCTGCAGCAGAGGTAACTCTGAGTCTTCCTTTCCTGTGGCGGTCCTTTTGAGAGCCAGTTTCATCATAGTGCTTGATGGGTTTTTGCAACTGCACTTGAAGAGACTTTAAAAGTTCTTGAAATGTTCCGTATTGACTGACCGTCATGTCTTAAAGTAATGATGGATTGTAATTTCTCTTTGCTTATTTGAGCTGTTCTTGCAATAATATGGACTTGGTCTTTTACCAGATAGGGCTATCTTCTGTATACCCCCTACCTTTTCACAACACAACTGATTGGCTCAAACGCATTAAGATGGAAAGAAATTCCACAAATAAACTTTTAACAAGGCACACCTATTAATTGAAATGCATTTCAGCTGGTTGAGAAAATGACTGCCAAGAGTGTGCAAAGCTGTCATCAAGGCAAAGGGTGACTACTTTGAAGAATCTCAAATATAAAATATATTTTGATTAGTTTAGGGGGAGGGGGTAGAAAAAGGAAAGGTCACCTGGACCCAAGCAGGGAGGGTGGGTTGGCAGCTACAAAAGCTTGGTGAAGCTTGCTAACTGTGAAGCTGCTGAAGAGGCTAACGTTAGTCATCTCCAACTGACGCAACATAACAATATGACATGGCAATATGTGTTGAAGATTGGGTTGGTATCAGGTCAAATGATTTATGTATACACTAGATTGCACCCAGAGGGCACTGTTCTGAAGCCTCCACACCTCCATCTTGGCACTCCGTCACGGTGTAAAAAATATTTTGGAAGCTATATAAATGCATTTATTAATGTCTACATTTGTTTTTGCCACCTTGATTCTATTTCAGACACCTTAATGCATACTTTTAAAATATATTATGTGAAATAAACAGACAAATAAAAGATTGAAAAGTATATAAAACATTTTCTTTAAAGTATAGTTTTTTGAAAGTTCTGTTACTGTCCCCACTACAAGAAAATGTATCTTAAATATGTGTAATTTTGTTCTTGAAACATTTAATGAAATACCGTAGAATTCCATTTATTGCTATGGAGGACTGTTCCTTCTGGGGAGTGCCAAAATGGCCGAACAGTGGCTGGAATTCCAACTCGGGACTCTTTCTAGAGCTCCGGCTTTCAAACCACTGACGTCATGAATTGGCCATATATTTTTCCTAGTTCCCAGTTCTTTTGAACATGGCATAAACCCAGGTTTGCATATGCTATTGTCACGTTCAGATCGATTTCGCAGGCGTATTTTTCCCAGTTCCCAGTTGTTTTGAACGCACTGAAGTAGGACATTTCCCAGTTCCGAGTTCTTTTGAACGCGGCATTATATAAATCATTGGTCAAAGCAGAGATGATACACTTTGTACGCAGGCTTGGTCAGATGTGGTAAGAACACCAAGTCCAGTAGATGGCAGTAATGTGACATAACATTGGTTGCCAACCTCCGTCAAACACCACTGATGTAGAATACGCAAATCTGCGACGCCCTTGGTCGCGCAGCTGTGATTTATTGTGATGGGCCTGGAGGTAATGTGAGTGAGTGTGCTCGACTCTATACAAGTAGTTTATTGGTGTTGTCTTCAAATGTCCGTTATTCGAGTTGAAACGGATTGGGTGGGTGTCTTTTTAACTATTTTGACTTTGCTTTTTGTCATTATTATCAGCAGAAGTCAAAGATTGATCGTGTGTCTAGCTAACGTTAACCTTAGCTCGACTGCAACATCTGTTTCTCGTTGCAGCAGTAACCATAACATGACATTCTGGTCAGAAATCTTACCAGACAGTTTTTACTCTTAAAATCGTATGCATGCCTGCCCTGTAGGTAACGTTTGCTAGGTAGCTAGTAATGAAATAGGCTAAAACAGTCTGACTACTGTCTGTTGAAGGTCTAGTCAGAAGATCATTTGCATGAAATTAGAAACCATCTGTCTCAGATTCCTTGTATTGTCTGGAAACGGAAAAATAAGTGTATATTTCTCCCCTGTGATTGGTTCTATGGCTTCCTCTAATGACACCCCACCCCTTCCCATCCCTTTTCCTCAGGAGGAGGCAAGAAGCCCATGACAACATGAGTCCTCCAGCTGTGCCTGTGGTCCACTGTTGTTGTCACAGGAACATCTGGTTACACTCAACTGCTGCAGGAGGCTGCCAGCCTACCACCTCTGTTCCTTCAACCTACCACCTCTCTGTGTTCCTTCAGCACGTATTGATCTGATCTGCTCCTGGGCGATGGTGAGGAGAGGGCAGCACCATGAATAGATACACCACGCTCAGGCAACTCGGGGATGGCACCTACGGCTCAGTCATCCTCGGCCGCAGCCTGGAATCAGGAGAACTGGTCGCAATTAAGAAGTGAGTGGAGGTCACATTGTCATAGCATTGTTAGTATGAAAAAAAAGAAGGCTGTGATCTCTGTGGGCAATTGCAGTCCCACCTTTCGAAGGGTTGGTGTATAGTGTAGGTTACATATTATCCTCTGGTACCTAAATTGGAATGGCTTCAACTTACAAGTTGTTGTAGCTGCTAAGCCGTGTAGTAAAATTAGCTGCCAGTGCCTGTGGGATTCGCTAGGAATGGCATTAGCCGGTGGCCAATCCCACGCGTGGTTAAGCTGACAGCTGTCTAGGCAGATGTCGATGAATGAAAGTGCACGGATGACTGACAGGCCCACCTATTTGGCTGATTTGAAAAAAAGGCATCTGTTGGTGAGTACCTTTGGGCAGGATCATAAAAACGTCTGGCTTCTAGTTATAACTTTGACAGGAAGTATGTGGGGGGTTCGGCAGCCACAGACTAGTTGCATAAATGTATGATGTTGGTGGTGTCGCTCTCTTGAGATTGAAATGGACAGGGCCTCTGCCTGTTATAAACCTGCTCTTTTCAATCATACATTTTATACGTATTCATCAAACTTCTTATATCAATGAAAAGAGTCCCGATATGTTTTACAATAAAAAGTATGATCTATGATATGTTGGTCCTTTAATTCAGTTACGCTGAAATGATTACATATTTGTTTCAGAATGAAGAGAAAATTCTACTCATGGGAGGAATGCATGAATCTTCGTGAGGTCATAGTAAGTTCTCCTTAACAGATATGATGCTTGTGTGTAAAATGCTCCACCTAGTGCAGTGTTTCCCCTAGGATTTTGTCCAGCAGTGGTGGAAAGGGAGGCACTGCACCACACCGGTATAGGGCAGCCTAAAGAATACAGCCTATGCTTTCAGTTGTTCAGTTGTCTACTGTTTCACCTCTACTCAGAACCACAGAAACCAACACAAAGAATCTAGAAGGTGACTCTTGTGTGTACTGTCTTTGGATTTTAACTCTCTAGTTCCTCACTCAGAACCAGACATTCATTCTTTGCCGAGAGCTTGAATCCAAAGGAGTGTAGCAGCATTCTAGAAGAAAACCAGCCCTCCAGGGATCTTGGTTGGAATGTCAGCTGTAAATAGCATGTGCCACCACCAAGACCCATAACGACTTTCCCCTCTACTCAAAACTATGGCATGGTGCCTCCATTTACCTCCATCCTTTTCAGTGCATGGGAAAACTTCACCTGCATTTACTATGATCTGCTCTAGTTTTCTTTATTACACCTGAGTTATAAAGCATAAAGAAATCCCTAAAGGCTGCACCTTAAGAAATACCAGTTGTTCCCCACACTGTACCCAAGATGATATACAGTTTATTCATGCTTTGATTGTCAATCAATGTTTTTATTTTGAACTAAAGCGTATTTGTTGTATGCCGGTTTTAAGGGTCAGATCTTCTGTCTTACCTTTTTATGTTTCTAAGTCTGGAGGCCGACAGCAGCTTAATTGGGGAGAATGGGCTCGTGGTAATGGCTGGAGCGGAATTATTGGAATGGTATCAAATACATCAAACAAATGGTTTCCAGGTGGTTGATGCCATTCCATTTGCACCGTTTCAGCCATTGTTATGAGCTGTCCTCAGCTCAGCAGCATCCTGTGGTATCTAAGTCTGGCCATGATGGAGTGTTGCAGAGCTGTTTTTGATGATTTACAGATTGAGGTTATTTCCCTCATGCTTTGTCTTGATTGCTAAGGTACCATCTAATTTATTCACTCCTTTCAGTCCTTGAAGAAACTCAACCACGCGAATGTGGTCAAACTCAAGGAGGTTATACGGGAAAATGACCACTTGTACTTTGTGTTTGAATACATGAAGGAGAACTTGTATCAACTAATGAAAGACAGGTAAATATAGCTTTTTTTGATTCACATAGCCTAAATATAGGCTATTTGAAATGGGTTTAGTGCTTTGGGGATAATTGTCAGTAGGTCAAAATCATAGCTCATATATTGTTATCTGTATCATGTTACAGGTCTCGGCTGTTCCCTGAATCTGCCGTGCGAAATATTATGTTCCAGATACTGCAGGGATTAGCATTTATTCATAAGCATGGTATGATTAGAATGATACACTAGCACTTTTTGCTAATGCTTTTTACTTGTTACTTTGTATGCTCACTGTATGATTTTCCCCCTAGGATTCTTTCACAGGGATATGAAACCTGAGAATCTTCTGTGCATGGGACCAGAGCTTGTGAAAATAGCTGACTTTGGGCTTGCCCGTGAGATAAGATCTCGGCCGCCATACACAGATTATGTTTCAACGAGATGGTTAGTTTTGTTACCTCCATATGATGGGTTTATGTGTCACTAACCACATTTCTATCCACAGCTTTTATACGAGTGAAGTCATACCGTATATAAAAAATAAATTGCGCGATTTAAATGCTTACAGATCATTTGTTAATTCGACATGGTGGGATATATTTGTGTCGGTAAAGTTAATAATGCGAGAAATGGTGTTGGAAACACCTTTATGCACAAATATTGATATAATAACCATCATATGTCGTGGAATTTCAGTACTGAGAGAGACTTAGTCAGTTCTTCAAACAATCATCTTATTGCAATAATGAAACTGTCAACTCAACAGTCTTGACTGTTAGGCTGAGAACCTACCCTTTACAGACCATGCTGTTCCTTATATACCTCGTACCAAGATTGCTTAGTCATAGCTGGTTCAACCCACCCCCCCATATAGATAAGCCACTTTGGGTTCATCCTATGGTCATCTGCCTCTGGTGCTGTCTCCCAGATGCCAGGAAGATTGGGACTACTGAGGCCTTTGCTCTGTTCCTCCAGGCTCTCTCGATCTCGGTGACACCCACCGCATCTTTTATCTATGGAATGCCATCTGTAGGTTTTTACTTAGCCATCACTTAATCAGTTGCCAGCCCCAGCTTCAAAACACTCCTCTCAGTTCACTCAGGATGAAGGAAATATCTTACTACAATATTAGTTAAGTAAATCATTTTAAACTATTAATCTCATACAAATAAGGTGAAAACATAATTTTTCCCTCACACATATCAAAGTAAACTTTGAGTCACTCGATGATATGGTGTTTGGCGCTCCCACTACGACTTTGGAAACCATGCAGTTTATAAGGCTACAGATGAAATCAGTTATGTTGATCTTCACAGGGTGGTGAAAGTGCAGAGTGATGAGCTTGATGCTGCTTTCCAATAAATATTGAGGGTCTTATTCTGGTGACATGATGATCGATGCTTGAATGCCATTTGACAATTTATTTATTTTTTCTCACTCTTATCCATAATCTCATCATACACAGTAGGCCAGCCTACCCGTACTGTATCCGTGAGCTGTTGGCTAGAGCGCATGTGCCAAGCC
Source organism: Oncorhynchus gorbuscha (assembly GCF_021184085.1). Lineage (NCBI taxonomy): Eukaryota > Metazoa > Chordata > Actinopteri > Salmoniformes > Salmonidae > Oncorhynchus > Oncorhynchus gorbuscha. The sequence goes on from NC_060179.1 coordinate 75,584,072, forward strand.
CAGGGTAGACACATTTGCTATTTAATGTAACACTTTTTGTGACAAAACTATTCATAGAGTCGAAAGTCCGATGGCAACACTTTGGACTTTAGATTTTGATCCGGTACATAAAAACATAAGCATTGTGTGTGCACTACGCCATCACATACGTCTGTTTGGTGGAAACACCACTGGTGGAAAAATGTGCATATTTTCAATGCGAATTTTAGAATCTTCGCCAATTGGATGGAAACCTAACTACTGACACCATATTTAGTTATCTGAATTTATTTTTCTGATTTTCTGTCAATTTGTGACATTAAACCTCTTGTAGTATTTCTCTTATCATGGGGAGCATCAACCAGACTATAAATACCTTCTCCCTTCCCTGTGGTGTCTTCCAGGTACAGAGCTCCAGAGGTGTTGCTGAGGTCCACCTCGTACAGCTCTCCCATAGACCAGTGGGCTGTGGGCTGCATCATGGCAGAGCTTTACACCCTCAGGCCTCTGTTCCCTGGCTCCAGTGAAGTGGACACCATCTTCAAAATCTGCCAAGTCCTGGGAACTCCAATGAAGGTAGCCTTGTTCTCCGGGGCTGTTAGATCCAGAATGTCAGCCAAAAGCAAGCTATACTGTCCTCACATCATCATGTAAAATGTCTTGTGGTGGTGTTAAATAGAGAAATCACACCTCACTGAAGATGTGATCAGTCTTGTGTAATGTGCTTTTGAAATGACATTGTCATAACATCTAAAAAATGGTTACATCTATTTTATATGGTAAAATAAGCAGGTCAATAATCATTGTGTTGGATCCACTTCTTCTAGAATGACTGGCTGGAGGGCTTCCAGTTGTCAGCAGCCATGAATTTCCGCTGGCCCCAGTGTGTCCCCAGTAATCTGAGCAGTCTGATCCCCAACGCCAGTACTGAGGCCATTCAACTGATGAGAGACTTACTCCAGTGGGACCCTAAGAAGAGGCCAGCCTCTGCCCATGTAGCAAACCTTGGCTTGGGCATATCTCTGTTATAATCTATGCTAAAATAAATGTTTAGAATGGATCCTTAGAATAGTTATTTTACCATCCACTGATAGAATGGTGAATACTGAAATAATTATCAGATTTAAAGCTATGTTAGCTTGTACATTGCTAAACAGGTTAGATATTCTAACATTTTAATGGCATGTCAATTGATTAATATGTCCTGCTTTGGGATCCTTCAAAGCCAATCAAGTATTTTATTCTCCATTTGCAGGCCCTCAGGTACTCCTACTTCTACGTGGGTCAGGCGTTGGGCACTCCTCAGCAGATCCTGGAGCAGGGCAGGCCTCAGCCAGGTCCCCTACCTCCACAGCCACCACAACCATTACAGCAGCCCCTGCAACAACCACTGCTGCTGCTCAAGCCAGTGCCCCCTCCCCAGCCAGCGCCCCCAAATCAGCATTTCACCTCGTCCAGGCCCCTGCAACAGATCCATCCAGCCCCAGTCTCAGCCCCCACCCCAGTTCCATCGTACCAGAGGCACTCAAAGCTGTTGCGAGAGCAGCCCAACCGCATGGTGAAGCAGGAGGAGACTGAGATGGTCCCACAGACCCGCTTAACTTATGTTGTTGACAAGAGCTTGCAGAGCCAGGTGAGTTTTCAGTCACCAACCAGGGCTACTTGAGCACGGCAAGCATTCATCAGTGGAATGTCATTAAATAAATACAAAATTAAATGGAAAGTTGATGAATTCTTCATAAATGTAATTGAACTGTTTTTCTTCTTTCTCCCTCCATAGAGATTGTTAATACACCATTTCCTTTTTTTAACAGTTGACCCAGGAGGCTGAGAATGCCAACTTCTTAAGCTATCAGACGAAACCTAAGGGTGGAGGACGCCGGCGATGGGGCCATGGCACAGGCCTCCTAAAGGGTGACGAGTGGGATGACTTTGAGGACACTGAGCTGACCTCACTAAGTTTTCTGGGCAAAACAAACTTTCCTACAGAAAAGCGAAGAGAGGAGACGTTGAGCAGGTGAGATTGTCTGCCTGCGTTATCCCAGTGACCTGAGTAAACCTGCGTTATCCCAGTGACCTGAGTAAACCTGCGTTATCCCAGTGACCTGCTTTAACCTGCGTTATCCCAGTGACCTGAGTAAACCTGCGTTATCCCAGTGACCTGAGTAAACCTGCGTTATCCCAGTGACCTGCTTTAACCTGCGTTATCCCAGTGACCTGCTTTAACCTGCGTTTTCCCAGTGACCTGCTTTAACCTGCGTTATCCCAGTGACCTGCTTTAACCTGCGTTATCCCAGTGACCTGCTTTAACCTGCGTTATCCCAGTGACCTGCTTTAACCTGCGTTATCCCAGTGACCTGCTTTAACCTGCGTTATCCCAGTGACCTGCTTTAACCTGCGTTATCCCAGTGACCTGCATTATCCCAGTGACCTGTGCATTATCAGTCTGATCTTTTCAGATAAGGGCTTTATGTATTTCTGTTATGCCTTTCAGGTACGGAAATGTTTTGGATTTTAGCAGCCCCAAAGTTAAGGGGCAGGTGACGACAGGTGAGGATGCACCTTTGAATCTGAACAAGGCCATGTCCTACCAGGAGCCTTCAAGGACAGCCTCTGCCAAACAGTATTACTTGAAGCAGTCAAGATATCTACCAGGTAGAAAATACAAAAACCTTACCTTTCTTCCAAGTGGATATTTTTAACAAGGCACTTTCAGTTATTGCCAATGTACACTACTGTTCAAAGGTTTGGGGTCACTTAGAAATGTTCTTGTTTTTGAAAGAAGACACATTTTCTGTCCATTTAAAATAACATCAACTTGTATCTGGAGCATCAGCATTTGTGGATTCGATTACAGGCTCAAAATGGCCAGAAACAAAGACATTTCTTCTGAAACTAATCAGTCTATTTTTGTTCTGAGAAATGAAAGCTATTTCATGTGAGAAATTGCCAATAAAGAAGATCTCGTACAACGCTGTGTACTACTCCCTTCACAGAACAGCGTAAACGGTCTCTAACCAGAATAGAAAGAGTGGGAGGCCCCGGTGCACAACTGAGCAAGAGGACAAGTACATTAGATGGTCTAGTTTGAGAAACAGATGCCTCACAAGTCATCAACTGGCAGCTTCATTAAATAGTACTCGCAAAACACCAGTCTCAACGTCAACAGTGAAGAGGCGACTCCGGGATGCTGGCCTTCTAGGCAGAGTGGCAAAGAAACAGCCATATCCCAGACTGGCCAATAAAAATAAAAGATTAAGATGAGCAAAAGAACAGACTGGGAGATTGGAAAACAGTGTTATGGACAGATTCATTTAAATTTGAGGTTCACAAAGAAGAACATTCGTGAGACGCAAATGCTGGAGGAGTGCTTGACATCATCTGTCAAGCATGGTGGAGGCAATATGATGGTCTGGGGGTGCTTTGGTGGTGGTAAAGTGGGAGATTTGTACAGGGTAAAAGGGATCTTGAAGAGGAAAGGCTATCACTCCATTTTGCAATGCCATGCCATACCCTGTGGACGGTGCTTAATTGGAGACAATTTCCTCTTACAACAGAACAATGATCCAATGCACAGCTCCAAACTATGCAAGAACTATTTAGGGAAGAAGCCGTCAGCTGGTATTCTGTCTATAATGGAGTGGCCAGCACAGTCACCAGATCTCAACCCAATTAAGCTGTTGTGGGAGCAGCTTGACCGTATGGTAAGTGCCCATAAGGCCAAGCCAATCCAACTTGTTGGAGGTGCTTCAGGAAGCATGGAGTGAAATCTATTCAGATTACCTCAATGAATTGACAACTAGAATGCCAAAGATCTGCAAGGCTGTAATTGCTGCAAATGGAGGATTCTTTGACGAAAGCTGTTTGAAGGACACTATTAGTATTTCAATTAAGAATCATTATTTATAACCTTGTCAACATCCTGACTATATTTCTTATTCATTTTGCAACACATTTCATGTATGTTTCCATGGAAAACAAGGACATTTCTAAGTGACCCCAAACGTTCATAAAATGAGGTCACTAATCGGCATTGAGCCTTCTTTTTCAGTAAACTTTGAACTTGATGTAACTGCCATTTTTCTACCAAATCAGAGCCATAAGCATATGTACATGCTCTGATATAGAATGCCTAATGGTTTTCAAACCTGGATGAAACCACATTCTTTTCAGCACCTGATTATCAATGATCATCATCTCAGTGGCTATGTTGCTGAGTCATGATGTAGTCTTGTTGAACCACAAGGTGCAGCTTGTTGCAATGGAAATGACATATCAAACTCTATTTCCTAATCTATCCCATCTAACCCTGCAGGTTTAAGTACTAAAAAGAATATGGCAATAAATTCCAACTACAGTGAAAGCAACCTCTGGGGCAGCAAAATTCCTGTTGGAGGAACACTTCCTAACCGAGGCACTCATGGTAATGATTTGTGTTGGGACCAATGTCCTGCATGTTTATCACCTGTCATCCTACTACACTAGTGAGAGGGCTGTGTGGTATAAGCTAGGGTGATGTCTTATCTGTGGTGTGTGCTAACAGTATTACATGTAAGGTACATTTCCTGTTATCTTTGATGGCCCAATCACAGGTTCAAATACTCTTCCAAGCGGATATGTACCGAACTATTACAAAAAAGAGGTTGGCTCTGCTGGCCAAAGAGTGCAACTCGCACCTATAGGGGACTCGACAGCATCAAGTGAGTGATCTATAGGGGACTCGACAGCATCAAGTGAGTGATCTATAGGGGACTCGACAGCATCAAGTGAGTGATCTATAGGGGACTGGACAGGTCCCTCACTTGATGCTATCGGGGACTGGACAGCATCAAGTGAGGGACCTATAGGGGACTGGACAGCATCAAGTGAAGGACCTATAGGGGACTGGACAGCATCAAGTGAGGGACCTATAGGGGACTGGACAGCATCAAGTGAGGGATCTTTGTAGTCTCGATGCACAGTTGTCAATCCAGGCTAGGTGCTGTGTAGTAATGTAATTCTATTGTAAGGTAATAATGTGGCTTGTCTCTGCTGTCACAGATTATGCAACCTGGAGGTCGTCTAGCAGAAGTCAGATGGGTGCCTCGTCCTATGTGCCGTCGCCCACCAAGACTACGCCTGGCCTACGGTCTCGCCCCCCAGCACAGGCCATCCATGGGCGCACAGACTGGTCTGCCAAATATGGACACCGCTAGTGGCCTCTTTGGGACACTTGTGTTATTTCAGTACTTCAGATTTGTCTTTTCCTTATAAAAGGAAAAATGTATGTTTTCATATCAAAGTATGTACATGTTATACAGCAATAACCTTGGTTTTGTATTAATCTGTGTCTATTGTTCAATGTACAACTTTTTCAGTGTGTGTGTGTGTGTGTGTGTGTGTGTGTGTGTGCATTATATGGATAAATGACCTCTGCAAAATGTTGGTGTTGTCACATTTTGTTCAGTGACAAATTCCATACCATTTTTTTTTTTATTGCGTAGCATAACTTTCTCAACCCCTTCTTAAAATGTTTGTTCCATAGATTTTGTAAAACGGCCCCATGAAGTCCCCACGACCCAGTCTTTATGCATTTTATATTGCAAATATCACTGTGATATTTTGGCCAACACTGTTTTTCTGTTGCCAATTTGTCTTTATTTATTTTTTTACATGTTTTTCTTGGTGCTTTCTTTCATGAGACATTCTGGAATACAGGAAACACTTGTATCTTGATCATTTTTATATTTTATTCATTGTTTTTTTTCTCTAACTCAATAACTCTGTGCTTTATTTTAATCAGAATTGATGACAGAATTGGCTTTAGTCTTTCTTTGTAATGAATTGTGTGGCTCTCAAAAAAATGTATTGAGAGATTGTACGTTGACTTGGTTTATCTGCTGGGCCAAATTGTAAAAACATGTAATGCCATTGCTAACATTTTATGTGGTATTGTAATGACCATTTCATTAACAACAGTTAATAAACTCATTGGTGTGTATATCGTCTGATTTAGTAGTTAAGAAAAAAATCTTATTTACTGGGTTCTGGGTTAGCTGCCCAGGAGAAGAACAATAGATTTTTTTACATTTACATTACATTTAAGTCATTTAGCAGACGCTCTTATCCAGAGCGACTTACAAATTGGTGCATTCACCTTATGACATCCAGTGGGACAGTCACTTAACAATAGTGCATCTAAAACTTAGGGGGGGTGGGGTGAGAGGGATTACTTAACCTATCCTAGGTATTCCTTAAAGAGGTGGGGTTTCAGGTGTCTCCGGAAGGTGGTGATTGACTCCGCTGTCCTGGCGTCGTGAGGGAGTTTGTTCCACCATTGGGGGGCCAGGGCAGCGAACAGTTTTGACTGGGCTGAGCGGGAGCTGTACTTCCTCAGTGGTAGGGAGGCGAGCAGGCCAGAGGTGGATGAACGCAGTGCCCTTGTTTGGGTGTAGGGCCTGATCAGAGCCTGGAGGTACTGAGGTGCCGTTCCCCTCACAGCTCCGTAGGCAAGCACCATGGTCTTGTAGCGGATGCGAGCTTCAACTGGAAGCCAGTGGAGAGAACGGAGGAGCGGGGTGACGTGAGAGAACTTGGGAAGGTTGAACACCAGACGGGCTGCGGCGTTCTGGATGAGTTGAAGGGGTTTAATGGCACAGGCAGGGAGCCCAGCCAACAGCGAGTTGCAGTAATCCAGACGGGAGATGACAAGTGCCTGGATTAGGACCTGCGCCGCTTCCTGTGTGAGGCAGGGTCGTACTCTGCGGATGTTGTAGAGCATGAACCTACAGGAACGGGCCACCGCCTTGATGTTAGTTGAGAACGACAGGGTGTTGTCCAGGATCACGCCAAGGTTCTTGGCGCTCTGGGAGGAGGACACAATGGAGTTGTCAACCGTGATGGCGAGATCATGGAACGGGCAGTCCTTCCCCGGGAGGAAGAGCAGCTCCGTCTTGCCGAGGTTCAGCTTGAGGTGGTGATCCGTCATCCACACTGATATGTCTGCCAGACATGCAGAGATGCGATTCGCCACCTGGTCATCAGAAGGGGGAAAGGAGAAGATTAATTGTGTGTCGTCTGCATAGCAATGATAAGAGAGACCATGTGAGGTTATGACAGAGCCAAGTGACTTGGTGTATAGCGAGAATAGGAGAGGGCCAAGAACAGAGCCCTGGGGGACACCAGTGGTGAGAGCGCGTGGTGAGGAGACAGATTCTCGCCACGCCACCTGGTAGGAGCGACCTGTCAGGTAGGACGCAATCCAAGCGTGGGCCGCGCCGGAGATGCCCAACTCGGAGAGGGTGGAGAGGAGGATCTGATGGTTCACAGTATCGAAGGCAGCCGATAGATCTAGAAGGATGAGAGCAGAGGAGAGAGAGTTAGCTTTAGCAGTGCGGAGCGCCTCCGTGATACAGAGGAGAGCAGTCTCAGTTGAATGACTAGTCTTGAAACCTGACTGATTTGGATCAAGAAGGTCATTCTGAGAGAGATAGCGGGAGAGCTGGCCAAGGACGGCACGTTCAAGAGTTTTGGAGAGAAAAGAAAGAAGGGATACTGGTCTGTAATTGTTGACATCGGAGGGATCGAGTGTAGGTTTTTTCAGAAGGGGTGCAACTCTCGCTCTCTTGAAGACGGAAGGGACGTAGCCAACGGTCAGGGATGAGTTGATGAGCGAGGTGAGGTAAGGGAGAAGGTCTCCGGAAATGGTCTGGAGAAGAGAGGAGGGGATAGGGTCAAGCGGGCAGATTGTTGGGCGGCCGGCCGTCACAAGACGCGGGATTTCATCTGGAGAGAGAGGGGAGAAAGAGGTCAGAGCACAGGGTAGGGCAGTGTGAGCAGAACCAGCGGTGTCGTTTGACTTAGCAAACGAGGATCGGATGTCGTCGACCTTCTTTTCAAAATGGTTGACGAAGTCATCTGCAGAGAGGGAGGAGGGGGGAGGGGGCGGAGGATTCAGGAGGGAGGAGAAGGTGGCAAAGAGCTTCCTAGGGTTAGAGGCAGATGCTTGGAATTTAGTGTGGTAGAAAGTGGCTTTAGCAGCAGAGACAGAGGAGGAAAATGTAGAGAGGAGGGAGTGAAAGGATGCCAGGTCCGCAGGGAGGCGAGTTTTCCTCCATTTCCGCTCGGCTGCCCGGAGCCCTGTTCTGTGAGCTCGCAATGAGTCATCGAGCCACGGAGCGGGAGGGGAGGACCGAGCCGGCCTGGAGGATAGGGGACATAGAGAGTCAAGGGATGCAGAGAGGGAGGAGAGGAGGGTTGAGGAGGCAGAATCAGGAGATAGGTGGGAGAAGGTTTGAGCGGAGGGAAGAGATGATAGGATGGAAGAGGAGAGAGTAGCGGGGGAGAGAGAGCGAAGGTTGGGACGGCGCGATACCATCCGAGTAGGGGCAGTGTGGGAGGTGTTGGATGAGAGCGAGAGGGAAAAGGATACAAGGCAGTGGTCGGAGACTTGGAGGGGAGTTGCAATGAGGTTAGTGGAAGAACAGCATCTAGTAAAGATGAGGTCGAGCGTATTGCCTGCCTTGTGAGTAGGGGGGGAAGGTGAGAGGGTTTTGATCGGGTCCTTGGGTCCTTGGGTTTTGATGAGGTCCTTGGGTTTTGATTGGGTTTTGATCCAGAGCTGACAACTGCTGAAGTTACTGTTTTCAAAGTTTAAAAAAAATAATAATTCAAAAGAAGGCAGACTGCCACGTGCAGTGCCTCATTTGGATGTGTCTGAAGTCTTGGAGCTTGACTTCCCTACGTTTCTCCTACAAATGGGCCTTGAGCTTGTTTGGAGGTTCTAGCAGGGAGTGCAGCTACGCGTATACCAACGATGCTCGTCCGGGAAACTCGTCCTCTTCCACCGAGCGCGGGGCTTCGGGAGGGACGCACATGGAGCGGTGAGGGAGGAAGGGGACACCCGCCTAGCCAGCCAGATCAGCCGAATCAACCCTAGCGATCAATGGGGTGACAGATGTCGCAGCCAGATCGCCCTCACATCCGCAGTAAAGGATTGGCTCGTCGGTTTATATATCAAGAAAGAGTCATACGATTTGCAATTACGGTTTGTATTATTTTTGTGGGTCGTGTTTTAAAATACTGTTGTCTGTTATGACATCTTCTGTAAGAGGGAGTCGAAGAATATGTGATTTGCCTTCTAATATGTTTGTTTCACAATGCATTTGTTATTTTACCCATGATGCCTTGCAGACATGCAAATCTCCAACTCCACTCTCATGTCGGTCACACGACACAGTGCTTGAGGTTCACTTCTTCGTTAGAAGCGTTTCGTAACACTCGATATATAAGGTCAGTATTACTTCTTAGACTTATCTAGAAATTATTGGTTGATAATTACAGAGACAACCGCATGTTTTGTATGCTTTTGTTTTTCAGCTTTATTTTCGTGTATGTTTCAGTGTTCTAGTTTCAGAGTAGTCTGTTCACAATGTACAGTAATGTATTTGACAGACATGCATGCACCAAATCTATTGCAATGCATCTAGCGCAACAATGCTGAATTTGCACACGTGAAAGCGTAATGGAATGTGGTTATTTCTTTCCTACAGTAAACTTCAATTTCACCATGTCTGGAAAAGTGGTGTTGACTTATTTCAATGGGAGGGGGAGAATGGAGTCAATTCGATGGCTTTTAGCAGTTGCTGGAGTTGAGGTACGTAGGCTGAGCAAATAAAACACAATTTTACTGTAGGGCGTTTACATGAGTTGAAATAGTGGCTAGACAAACATGTGATGCCCACAGATAGATCACTGAACTGGATGTTCTGTCATAATTAACATGTACATTTTATGTCCACAGTTTGAAGAAGTGAATATAACAAAGCGTCAGGAATATGTAAAACTGTTGAGTGGTAAGTTTTGGTCACAATGGTAAATAGAAATATGATAACATGCTCATTGTTTTGAAGGGTGTTTCATTATTTAACCTTCTTTTTTTAAAGATGGAGCACTCATGTTTGAGCAGGTTCCCTTGGTGGAAATGGATGGAATGAAGCTGGTTCAAACCAAGGCTATCCTGAACTACATAGCAGGGAAATACAATCTCTATGGGAAAGACTTAAAAGAACGAGTCATGTATGACATTTTTTTATGATTGAATTCTAACATTTATTTACTTGTTTGGTTGTATTGCAGAGACATAAGTGAAGCTGTTTGTATAAATAAATGAGGGAAATCTGCTATGGTTTCAAAGGGTTTGGTTTTCATTTACTTTTAGGATTGACATGTATGCTGAGGGCGCGCAGGACTTGATGCAAATGATGATGGCGTTGCCCTTCATGCCGCCTGACACCAAGGAAACTAAACTGGAGGAGATAGAGAGGAAAGCAACAAGCCGTTACCTCCCTGTGTTCGAGAAGGTACTGTATCATTTGGGCCTTGGCCAGATGGGAAGAGTAGAGTTCACTAAGGGGAGGAAATCTAATCTAAGCTATTATATTAGCATAACAATTGCAACATACATTTACATTTACATTTAAGTCATTTAGCAGACGCTCTTATCCAGAGCGACTTACAAACATACCATGTTTGCTAAGGCAACAGAAAAGAAGGTTGGCACGTTTGTACAAGTTGTATTGTATAAAGAGGCTGTGCTTGTGATTTTCTCACAGGCGCTAATTGGCTCCCAGTACCTGGTGGGTTTTCAGTTGAGCTGTGCTGATGTCCAGCTACTTGAAACCACCTTGATGTTGGAGGAGAAATTTCCAACAATTCTTTCCAAATTCCCTGCTGTTACGGTAAAGTTGATTGCAAATGTATTTTGTTCTTGACAAAATAATCATTAGTCAAATCATCTTGTTTCATTTGAGTCTCATCCAAACATGTTAGAGGTTGACATAAACCCCAGTAGCATATGAATATCACATACCAGCTCCACAGCACATTTGTTAGATATCAGTATACAATATGACTGGCCATACTGGTTCAAATGTACTGCTACAAAACCCTGGGTGTGTTCCAATAATCTCTTCTCTCTCATGACGTCTACACTCTTTCAGTACTTTCCACAAATCTCAAATCATTGGATTAGTGGAGGCATATTTATTTTACCAGTAATTGCCTTTCAAATCAGTGAAGGGGAGAAAAACAAGTGCACACCCTGGGAGGAAGGATAGATGATTAGGACATATTACACAGCAGATTTAAAAGAAGGGTAAAAAGATCCATGGATACTTCAGTTGATTCATTCTTGATTGGGTGTGAATGGTTTTCTTTTCAGGCTTTTCAAGGGAAGATGAAAAGCCTACCAGCCATTCACAAGTTCCTGCAGCCAGGCAGCAAGAGGAAGCCTCAACCAGATGACGTATATGTAAAGACTGTGTGTGAGGTGTTAGACTTCAAGCTCTGATTCTCGTCTAAACATCAAGTAAAATTGACTTTAAAGAGTTGAAGCTAATAAATTACCTATACATTGTTCCATATTGTTATTCCAAGTCATAATTTCTTGTAAAATGCTGTGGAGAAATTATGACATAAGCTTATGAATTGTTTAACCCTGGCAATATGAGTGTGGTGTATTGTTTGCAAAATAGTTTTAGAACTAGTTCCCTTTGTGCTCACAAGAAGTTTCCGGCAATACCCAAGAGAGAACCTTGATTTACTTGGGTGAATGCCCAGAAATAGCCTCTGAGAATTTTATCAGGAGCAGGTGTCTTGTTACACATTCTCTTTTGTACCCAAAACTCCTCGTGCTGAGGATGAATCGTGTCTGTGTGAGTTGTGTGTATCCTAGTATAAAAGGTGCCCGGGGACAGTCCCCTCGTAGAGCTTCTGACCAACCTGTACTGAGTGTGCAGAGTTTGTTGTAACCTTTCAACTGGCGTGACTCTTAATAAAGTTAATTTACTAATTGACTTGAGTCCTTCATGGTAATTTCTATTACAATGTGTAAGGACAATTGTTTAACGAGCACAAGTATTTAATGTTTTCCAATAATGTGCACAAAGAAAAAGGCTGTTGAACAAACAAAATATTTGCTGTAACTAAACCCTCTGTCTGTTGTGAGTTTTCCATCATTAATAGAGGCTATTTACTGTCATGCAACTGAATATGATTATGTAAAACTACTGAAAGGTTAGTAGTCAAACCTGCAATGCTATAAAATGTATTTTGTACGAGTAGTAAATGTCATTGTATTTCTGTTCCCATATCCATTGAACAAATCATAGCCTGTGTGCTTATAACCAGTAGTAAATTTAATTGTTCAACAAAAAGTGTTCCTTTGTTCTTACAATGACTGAGTGAATAGTTATTGTAAGACTGTACTTCATTCAACTTAAACAATTTCCGATGAGACAACATAACTATTCAAGGAAGTACAGTGGCCTGCGAAAGTATTCATCCCCTTGGCATGTTTCCTATTTTGTTGCCTTACAACCTGGAATTCAAATGGACTTTTGGGGGGGGTTTGTATCATTTGATTTACACAATATGCCTACCACTTTGAAGATGCACCATTGTTTTTGTGAAACAAAACTTGAGCGTGCATAACTGTTCACCCCCCAAGTCAATACTTTGTATAGACACCTTTTGCAGCAATTACAGCTGCAAGTCTCTTGGGGTATGTCTCTATAAGCTTAGCACATCTAGCCACTGGGATTTTTGCCCAGTCTTCAAGGCAAAACTGCTCCAGCTCCTTCAAGTTGGATGGGTTCTGCTAGTGTACAGCAATCTGTCATGCAGGTGAAAGAGGACCCAAAAGCGACTTAACAGAAACAGAGTTTATTCAAGTCCAAACAGAAAACGACAAATCCTGAATCCTTAACAGGAAATGTCCAAACAGGGAATAACAGAAATCCTCTAGTCTGTAGAGGGGGAATAACAGGAGAAGCGGCCACAGACTGCCGGTCGCTTCGGGTAGGCGCAGGCCGTAGCTGACAGAGACACCTGCTCACACGCAGCATCTGATGAAGGCAAAAACACGACAGGACAGGGCGATACACAATCACAGCACGGTGAATTCTAAACAAGGAACCGACAGGACAGGAACGGAACACAAAGGAAGAAATAGGGACTCTAATCAGGGGAAAGGATCGGGAACAGGTGTGGGAAGACTAAATGATGATTAGGGGAATAGGAACAGCTGGGAGCAGGAACGGAACGATAGAGAGAAGAGAGAGCGAGAGAGTGAGAGAGGGAGGGGGAGAGAGAGGGGACAGAAAGAGGGAAAGAACCTAATAAGACCAGCAGAGGGAAACGAATAGAATGGGGAGCACAGGGACAAGACATGATAATAAATGACAAACATGACACAATCATTAAGTCATAGCACAGATTCTCAATTGGATTGAGGTCTGGGCTTTCCAAGACGTTTAAATGTTTCCCCTTAAACCACTCAAGTGTTGCTTTACCAGTATGCTTAGGGTCATTGTCCTGCTGGAAGGTGAACCTCCATCCCAGTCTAGTCTCTGGAAGACAAACAGGTTTCCCTCAATAATTTCCCTGTATTTAGAGCCATCCATCATTCCTTCAATTCTGACCAGTTTCCCCAGGCCCTGCTGATGAAAAACATCCCCACAGCACGATGCTGCCACCACCATGCTTCACTGTGAGGATGGTGTTCTCGGGGGTAATGAGAGGTGTTGGGTTTGCACCAGAGATAGCATTTTCCTTGATGGCCAAAAAGCTCAATTTTTAGTCTCATCTGACCAGAGTACCTTCTTCCATATGTTTGGGGAGTCTCCCAGATGCCTTTTGGCAAACACCAAACCTGTTTGCTTTTTTTCCCTTCTTTAAGCAATGGCTTTTTTTCTGTCCATTCTTTGGTAAAGCCCAGCTATGTGGAGTGTACCGCTTAAAGTGGTCCTATGGACAGATACTCCAATCTCCGCTGTGGAGCTTTGCAGCTCCTTCAGGGTTATCTTTGGTCTCTTTGTTGCCTCTCTGATTAATGCCCTCCTTGCCTGGTCTGTGAGTTTTGGTGGGCGGCCCTCTCTTGGCAGGTTTGTCATATTCTTTCTGATATTCTTTTATAACTCAACCCTGATCTGTACTTCTCCACAACTTTGTCCCTGACCTGTTTGTAGAGCTCAATGGTCTTCATGGTGCCCCTTGCTTAGTGGTGTTCCAGACTGGGGCCTTTCAGAACATGTTTATATATACTGAGATCATGTGACACTTAGATTGCACACAGGTGGAATTTATTTAACAAATGATATGACTTCTGAAGGTAATTGGTTGCACCAGATCTTATTTAGGGGCTGCATAGCAAAGGGGTGAATACATATGCATGCACCACTTTTCCATTTGTATTTTTTTTTAAACAAGTACCTTGTAAAATTTCACTTCATACAATTTGGACTATTTTATATATGTCCATTACATGAAATCCAAATAGAAATCTATTTAAATTAAAGGTTGTAATGCAACAAAATGGGGAAAGCGCCAAGGGGGATGAATACTTTTGCAAGGCACTGTAACACCCTTTTTACTCAACATTCACATAGCATTTAGTCATTGTGTATGTGCACTCACTGCCCCAGTGCTGCATACTTTAGGAATGACATAAAAGCAGCAATATGATCATAGGTTGCAGGATCAAGTTCTTTAAAGAATGTACAAACATTAAGGATGATTACAATAATACATATAGGCAAGCACAAACAATTTGTAAATGCAAATTCATCCCTTGTGATGACATTTTCCATCTTGCTTTAGTTGGTTGTTGTATTGTTGAAATCACATTACAATCACACTCATGAAGAGAAGTCGTAGGACCATCAGCACACTGAGTAAAGAAAACAGATATGATAACTTCATATTGATTGTGCACATTAAATATTTAATTAGAAACATTCCAATACAGGGTCAATTGTAACGGACATCAAAATACAATGAAAATCAGCAAAGAGTTTCATGAACACATTCACCTAACCTCCATATATTTCAAAACCATGCAATAATGGTTATAGTGGACTTTTGATGATTCTCACCTTAGTCCTGCCATGATACCACCTGGAATTATTTTTCCAGATTTCTTGAATCTCATTCCCATTACTATTGTCAGCGCTCCTGAGGCAACTGAGAGAAGAAAAAAAAGATGTATGAAATTCTATATCAAGACATGTCAAGACCTAAAATATACACATCCCAACACGTATACATTCCAGCATAGCAGACATACTAACCGAGAGAGTAGAAAGTCTTGGTTGGGTCATTTGAAATCATGAAGGCCCCATAGGCGGCTATGCTGCCAAACAATAGCCCAGCTATCAGTGACATGACACTACCTGTAGTAAAAATAAAAAAAATCTGTTACTTGCTATCAGCTTGTTAACAGGGTCAAAGTCAGTAAGACCAAGGAGCTGATTATACTGATTATATACTACAGGAACGGGGTCCAAAAACACGTGTGCAGTCGTAAAGAAGGCGCGACAGCGTCTCTTCTCCCTCAGGAGGTTGAAAAAGTTAGTCAAATCTTCAAAAAGTTCTACAGCGGTACCATTGAGAGCATTTTGACTGGCTGCATCACTGCCAGGTATGACAATAGCACCGCCCTCGATCGCATGGCGCTACAGAGGATGTTGCGGACAGCCCACCACATCACTGGGGCAGAGCTCCCTGCCATCCTGGACATCTATATCAGGCAGTGTGGAAGGAAGGCCCTGAAAATCGTTAGACTCCAACCCCTCAAGCCATAGACTATTTTGTCTGCTTCCGTACGGCAAGCGGTACCGGTGCATCAAGTCTGACACCAACAGGCTCTTGAACAGCTTCTATCTCCAAGCAATAAGACTGATAAAAAGCTAACAAAGTAGCTACACGGATTATCTTTATTTACCTTTTAGTTTTGCACAGGGCCCTTCACACACACACACACACACACACACACACACACACACACACACACACACACACACACACACACACACACACACACACACACACACACACACACACACACACACACACACACACACACACACACACACACACACACACACACACACACACACTCCATCATCTGCTCACTCACATTATATGCACATACATTTACACTGACTCTATGCACACTCACATACAAGCTGCTGCTGTCACTGTTTATCTTGTATCCTGTTGCCTAGTCACCTTAACCCTATACATATCTACCTCCTACCACTCCAGTATCCCTGCACATTGTTAATGTGGTATTGGAACTGACCATGTACACAGTATAATTACTTAGTTATTGTGTTCTTCATATTTATTCTTCTTTCTGGTGTTTTTTCTAGTATTACACTGTTATTGATTATTGCATTGTTGGGTTTTGAGTTTGCAAGAAAGGTATTTCACTGTACTTATGCAAGTGACATTCAAAACTTGAAACTTGAATGAAACTGTGATTATGACAAATGAATGTAGCTTTGTGCATTTTGAACTGCTTGACTAGAAACTCCTACCTTTTTTCTTGTATCCCATGAATCCCCCAAGGACTATGGCTGCAGCGTAGCCAAATCCAAGCCAGTCAATTGCCATTGCAGTGCTGTGGAGCAGGAGTATGGGTAAAGACCAATTCATCTTAGACTACATAGCTAAATGTTACAAGATACTGTAGCTAGATACAATTATGTAGCGAACGGAAACGGACACTTGACAAACACTGACCACTTGAAATATATGCATATAACTCAGATAGGAATATAATGAATTATTTACCTGGTATTTGCTAATTTAAACGTAAAATAAATGAGTAAAAATGTACGCCTGTTGTCCCAATGGGTTTGTTCGTTTTGCATGCCCCGGTGTCCAGGATGAGTGGAGGTAGTACATCTGCGACCATTCCATTGGTGCTTAGGTTACATTTTCATCCACCCGGGTACCGGTCCATGCAAAACGAACTCGCCCAGTGGCACTAGGAAGTGTTATGTGAAAGTGCGCATGCGCGTACAAATTACGCGCTCACAACTGCATCACTTCCCTTTCAACCTGTCTTCAATAACCCACTAAAAAAATATATAAAAAATAAATTAATGAACAAAAAGAAACCAACAAAGAAAATACCAAACGCTTTTGATTGTCATTCCGTTATTACAAGTCTCAAAAACACAAATGAACACAAGCATAATTTAATAATTGAACAAGTTTATGGTGTCAGATCAGGTTAAAATGTGGTATAGGGCAAGGTGAGTGGGTCAAAGTACATTAATGACTAAGGCACTTTTTCTGCACTGCATTAACAACTATTAAAGGATATGCATAAGAGCAGCACAATCTTCTGAACTTTCTTAGCAGTACATTAGATAATTTGAGAGGAATATTTAGGAAATGAACAAATACAAAATCAAATGTATTTCTTCAATCAACAAAGTAACATTTTCATTCTATATTCATAAGATTTTTTTGTATCTCTTAAGTGCTGCTGCATTTCAGGAAAGGCATGCACAACTGTTCAAGTAAAGTACAGGATGTCAACAAAACAGTCTGTCCATGTACATATACGACACCACCAGAAGTATGTGGACACCTGCTCGTCGAACATCTCATTTCAATTCATGGACATTAATATGGATTTGGACCCCCTTTTGCTGCTATAACAGCCTCCACTCTTCTGGGAAGGATTTCCACTGCGGGGATTTGCTTCCATTCAGCCACAAGCGTTAGTGAGATCGGGCACTGATGTTGGGCGATAAGGCCTGGCTCTCAGTCAGCATTCCAATTCATCCCAAAGGTGTTCGATGGTGTTGAGGTCAGGGATCTGTGTTCTTCCACACCGATCTCGACAAACCATTTCTGTATGGACCTCACTTTGTGCACGAGGTCCTTCCCCAAACTGTTCCCACAAAGTTGGAAGCTCAGAATCACCTAGAATGTCATTGTATGCTGTAGCGTTAAGATTTCCCTTCATTGGGCCTAGCCTGAACCATGAAAAATAGCCCCAGACCATTATTCCTCCCCCACCAAACGTTATAGTTCTCACTATGAAATTGGGTAGTTAACGTTCTCCTGGCATCCACCAAACCCAGATTAGTCCTTCGGACTGCCAGATGGTGAAGCGTGATTCGTCACACCAGAGAACCGTTTCCACTACTCCGGAGTCCAGTGGCGGCAAACTTTACTCCACTCCAGCCGACGCTTGGCATTGCGCATGGTGATAGGCTGCTTGGCCATGGAAGCTCCCGACGAAAAGTTATTGTGCTGATGTTGCTTCCAGAGGTAGTTTGGAACTCAGTGAGTGTTGGAACCGAGGACACAAGATTATTTTACACGCTACAGCACTCGGCGGTCCCGTTCTGTGAGCTTGCGTTACCTACCACCTCGCGGCTGAGCCGTTGTTGCTCGTAGACATTTCCACTTCACAATAACAGCACTTACAGTTGACTAGAGCAGCTCAAGCAGAGCTGAAATTTGACAAACTGACTTGATGGAAAGGTGGTGTCCTATGACGGTGCCACGTTGAAAGTCACTGAGCTCTTCAGTATGGGCCAATTCTACTTCCAATGTATGTCTATGGAGATTGGCTGTGTGCTTGATTTTATACACCTGTCAGCAATGGTGTGGCTGAAATAGCCAAATCCACTCATTTGAAGGGGCATCCACATACTTTTGTAGAGGTGTATGATAAAACAACTTCAAAGGAAACTGAATTTAAAAGTATACTTGAAACAAACTCCAAAGTGAATAATAAAATCCCTTTGGAACACAGTGGAATAGAAACATCTGTGATTATGAACATTTTATACCATGACATTGGGTAAACATTTTGCACTGTATATGGGTGTGTTTGGTAGCCACAATGTATTTTGACCAGTGACACAAAAGCATTACACATAATAACAGAATAAAAAGACTTGTAAGCATTGAGCCAGAGTATGAAAAAGACATGGACAATAAACTCTTACTTGATGAAACACCAAGAGGTACTTTATTTACAAAAGGAAATAACTAAAACATTACTTTTGTTTCTCAAAATCAAAAAAACAATATTCAACCACATACTACTGACACCAAAAGCTCATAACTGAAGACAATTACACCAATAAACTAAGCTGTGCAAAGCAGTTCCAGTGCTGTCCAGTAGATGGAGTCCCAGTGCAGTCCTCTGGGTGGAAGCTGAGGACTAACTCCTCTGGTAGAAGGCACACATTTCTGGGTTCAATTGGCACAATAGTGTCTACCAGAATTGTTTGATTATTTACAATCAGTTTTTTAAATCAAGTTGACAGAATTAAACAAAATAAATTGAATGAATGAAAGTTCTTAAACTATTGCCATTCCACATTGTTATTAAAGGAAGGATATGTAAATGAGACCTTGGTATGGCAGGTGTAATTACCATGGGCTAATTTAATCCATATTGGAAGACCACTTTAATTATTCAATAAAATAAGAATACCAACAAGTGACAACAGTTGAAAAAGTTGTTTTCATTATGAAAAATTATGGACATACAGTATATAACTGTTTTTAGAATAGTTTACGCATATTATACAGTTGACTTTGTAAACAAAGGAATATGAATTCTATATTGTGATACACTACAATTGGCCTTCTCAATATATAGCTATCTCTACCTTTTGTGTAATCTGTAACATGGCAAAGGCAGCATATACAAAAATGACTCTGTAACAAGCTCTTTAGGTCAATTAAAAAATACAATATTGGTTCCTCAGGTACAGCTTACCTGATTATAGATACATTCCTCCAACTAAAACACTTGTTTGATACCCCTGCACTTGTATAGAGTTTGGCAACAATTTGTGGAACTTTTGCAAAAACTCAAACGAAGCACATATACAGCAGATACGTTGTAACTGGGCAATAAAAAGGAGAACTTTAAACACATGGCTAAGTAACCATCACTTAGACCTAAACACTCCATCAACCTCAATTATGTATTCATTGGACAATTGAATAAACACTAATCACTCTTTTTTGCATTGAGTACTTTGTAATTAGTACTGAAAATGAAATCTGCTCTCTAATGCTGGGTTCACATGCTCCTCGGAATAAGAAACATTAAAGTATGTTACTGGAAAGATCAGAGGACGATGCATGTTATCTCCCCTCTCCTATTTCCTACTTGAATGTTCATAAATAACTTTTTGGACATTGTCAACTCAGAGTTATGAACATTCTGAGAGTTTCTCAGTCCCGAGTTGTTAATAATTCCAAGAGCACATGAACACAGCATATCATCTCAAACAGAGAGCTGAACCCTAACTCTGGTAAACTAATGTTGAAAAGGGATGCTGGACACTGGATATGCAAAAGCACAGAATTTAATTATGTAATAGGCTAAATGGTATAGGGAATAAAATCTGTCTATTCATACTTTATGGCTGAGATAAAAAGGGGAAATTCAAGGAAAGAAATACATACAATATCCCCATTTAAATTTCTCACCTTATCTGGTTGCAAGTTGATGCACACAACCATAGAGCAATGAAGCAGCAGCACAAGAAACAAAACCGCTTCTCTATCCATCTCCCTATCTCTCTTCTTACAGCTGTTAGGTAGGCAATGAGCAATGAGCAATCCATTTGGACAGAATTCTAGAAGAACCAAACCTTAACAGCAACAAGTGCTTTGTTTCGAAAAACATACGCCCCCTGCCTGATGGGTGAGTGAAAGGGAAAGGTCTTTCCATAGCCATAGCAGACGGCATTGATGACCACCATGAGCATCCTATGGACTAACATTCACCCAGAGCCATCCCAACAGAGTCCCATACACCCAGGTTCGGACATAGAGTTTCCTGCCAGACTCCGTCAACAGCATTGGCAGTGTTAGCCCGCCCAAAAACAGCAGCGATGGCAACGTCTTCGTAATGCTCAGATGGGACCTTTGACCTTCTCCCGGGAATCTGCCTTTTTTGTCTGGATCCTCAGACTCATAGAAAGTAGTCAACATCCTGTGGCAAAAAAAAAGAGAAGGATCCCTTTAGAGTTAAAGCATATCCCGAGCTCATGTCTAATCAGCCAATCATGAGAATTTATAACTGTGATTGTTAGTAAGTTGTAGGGTTGCAAAATTCCAGTAACCTTACCCAAAATTCCCAGGTTTTCCAGTAATTCTGGTGGAAAGATTCCCGTAATTAAGTGAGAATAACCACGAAATCCGGAATCCTCCAACCAGGATTTCTGGAATTATGTAACCCTAGTCAGTGCACACTTCATGTGCAGTGGGGGCATCAACACATTATTACATTAGTTATCAAAGCAGACTAGCTCCAGCATCCTTAAACCTGATATTGCAGTCCACCATCTGAGTAGTTGAAGTGCTGCCGGAATTTCAGATTAATTTCAGATACATTTTCTTAACATGAACTCAACCTTGGCCTAAATGTGGAATTGGTGCATCGGTCTGTGGCGTAATGTCAGACAGGGTTAGAAAGAGGGTGGTAAGAGGACACTCACTGGTCCTTGATCTCAAATCGCTCGTGCAGCCACCTGCGGAAAAACACAGACTCCGGGGGAATTTCCTTCACATCCACACGTTCAAAGTGGATGTGAACTTTGGGACATTCCTTACACAGGAATTCTGTCAAACAGAGAAAACATGAATGAGAGACAAAACAACATCAGGAAGACCATAGCAGCCAAAGACCACGTAGCAATCAAATTGTGTTTGTGAATGAGGCACTACGTAGGTCCAGATACAGTATCTTATGGATCTGAACTTCCGTCCTCTAACTCCAAAAACAGGAATTAAGTGACTACAGCTTCCACATAGGTCTGTTTACAAAACACTGTACAATCTGAGCAGGATTTGAATGACCAGCTTTAAAAACTATAGTTTAATCAAAAGCCCTGCCTGCTCTGTTTTTCTTACAGGCCCTCAGATTAGCCTATAGGCCTATTCTTAATCATAGTACCCATTTGGCATTTTCATATGACTCATCCAATCAGCCAGATCTACAAGGGTAAAGCAGTGATTAAAATCATTATCCCTCACACTACACTCGTGAGGGCAATTTGTAGAAATGGAGAAACAGCTGGATAGTTTGACAAAAGCTTCCTGAGATATAAGAAAGCCCAAAGACCGCATGTCACGTCACTTGAGCCTCCCCAGAGGGAGAGTACTTATGACAGAAGTCAGCCTTTCCTGTGACCCATTGGAAAACATCCATTACATGGTTGATTTACACTAACTCCTGCCTTGTAAAGAAGGCCAAGATGGCACAGTGATTCTAAAGCGTAGAGCTATTATCTCATGATAGACAAACGCATTACACACCAGCTCTGATTCATATGTCAAATTTCTCGAGAATTGATTTGACAAGAATGAATGCTCGGATAGTCTTCAATTCCTTGAGCCATTTTGTTCGAAAGTCATGGCGTCATCTGATAAATAGTAGAGGTCCTAACCACAGGTGACAGTTTAAAACCACTATATCAAACATCACTGACATGTTCTGATGCCATGATAATTCCATCAATGCAAGAGGGGTATTAGTCTTGAGGACTGGCAGCATTTTAAATCCTGCCACATGAAGGTTGAAAGCCAAGATAAGAGAAAAGTGGAATCCCTGCGCATGTTGTACATAACAAAACAATAACTCTGGTCAGACAGCTTAGCTGAAAGCTCCCATGGAAACATTGACGTTAAAAGTAAGCAAACAGCTGAATCTGGGGCCGTGCATCGAAACATTCCCATGGAATAATTTAAACCAAACCCCCATAACCACTGCATCAGTCATTCAATGGATATTACACTTTATTTCAGTTAATATCAACATGGGTTCACATGATACCTAGGTCAAAAATATGCAGGTTAAGACAAGGAACTGATCAATGTGGATCATTCGAAAAGAAACACATTCATTGGACCAGCGCTGTTGCGGATTTATTGAAAACGTGACCAGCATTGGCTGTAGATCATTTGAAAAACATTTAAATGAAGAGACAGTAAAACAGGTATGCTATCTGTTTGCTGAGTAGTTAGCTGAAATTCACTAAGACTGTGTTTATTTTCCACTTCGATGGCAAACTTTCTGTAGTGCAAACATTCACCTCCAGTCATTTTTGCTCTAAGACTGGTCCAATGAATTTGTTTATTTTCAAACGCTTCTGCATGGAATTATAACATTGTCTTAACCTTTTATTTCAACCTAGCTTGAAACCAGGAATAGCCTGGACACCAGCCAATCAGAGCAAATGCTTTTGTGTTTTATCAATGAAAGATTATGGGTGACAATATTTGCTTTCCAAATTATTTGATACCCATTGAGTTTGGTTGCAAAAAGGTTAACCGTTTCAGTGCGGAAAACATTCCTGGTTTCAGTTCAAACACGGTCCAATCATTTCTTCCCTCAATACAGTCATCTCAATAACATGTGAAATACTGGGAAATTAACAGGAGGTGTACTTAGACAAACATGCTTTTCTATTCTTCCCATGCTGTTTACTACCAGTACATCACTGTTTATTCCTGAAAGCAACAGGATGTTTTCACACCAAAGCTTTTCAAAAACACTTTGGGAACACAGAGGAATCAAAAACACCACAACATAACACGCACTGTTTACAGGAAGCCAACTTATTTTCTGTTTCAATTAGGAGAACAATGTTATACTGATAATGAACTGAGTAACTCCAGTTGCGTGTGGGAATAAAGAGGATTATTGCATGCATCAAAATCCCCCCTTAATACCTGACAAAACGAAATTATCTGGAACAACCTCATACCTGGCATTGATGGGGCAGGATGTCTTTCATTGCTTGTGCCCAGTGTTCCCTCATACACCACGGTGACATCATACACAGCATCCAGGTGCTCCCTCATGGTTTCTATGGCAACGTGCGAGGCTTTCATTCTTGGGGTCAGAACGTGGTCCAAGACAGCCAGTCCTGAAGGAAATTAATAGGAGAGCATTTGTTCATGTTTTTACATTTACATCTTATCCAAAGACACTTAGAGGAGCAATTAGGGTTCAGTGCCTTGCTCAAGGGCACAGACAGATTTTTCACAGAGTCAGCTCGGGATTCAAAACAGGGACCTTTCAGTTACTGGAGTTTGGTTGCAATGCTCTTAACCACTAGGCTACCTGCCGCTGTTAAATCTCTTGGTTGTGCCAAGTGACATGCAATGTTAATTATAGCAAGTTTCCAATAGCAGTGCTAAACAAGACACTGTTTCTAGTACCAGCATTTCACTTGGATCTTTCAATGAATGCCAAGAAAAAGTATAGTGTCTGGGGAATAAAGACCTCCATTCAAATGATCAGGTCACATAACCTTGACTTGTTCACATAACTGAATGGTAGACAACAGGGGGCAAATTGAATTAGCAACGGTCAAACTATCTCATAATGACGTCTTCCAAATGTCACCGGGTTGTTGTAATCGCTGATCAGAAAGATTGTTGGCTGCATTTGAGACCAGCAATTATCTAAAACCATATATACACGCAATTAATAGGTCATTTAAAAGGCCTGTTATTCTCCCCTGATTTAATCTTGATTGTACTCTGTCCAAAGTCCACAGGTTTTTCTTTGGGACCAACTACTACTGCATAACAAATGTGTTGTCCCATCCTGTTGTTGGTAGAATATACGTGGCACCATCACTAGGCGGCTTCCACCCAGTTACGTAACCCTGCACCTTCGAGGCTGCTGCCCTATATACATAGACTTGAAATCACTGGCCACTTTAATAATGTTTACATATTTTTGCTTTACATATATACACTGTATTCTTTTCTACTGTATTTTAGTCTATGCCACTCCGACATTGTTCATCCTAATATTTATATATTCCTTAATTCCATTCTTTTACTTTTAGGTTGTGTGTATTGTTGTGAATTGTTAGATATTACTGCACTGTTGGTGCTTGAAACACAAGCATTTCACTACACCTGCAATAACATCTGCTAAACATGTATATGACCAATAAAATTAGATTTGGTTCTCTTTTCTCTACTATACCCCCCACCTTACGGCGAGCAGATCATATAGTCATGTGCCAAGCCCAAATCCCTAGAGCGGTTTACTAGGACTTAGAGGGGCAGGTGATATTTCACATTTTGATTTCAGTGACAGATTTTTCAAGTTAAATCTGTAGCTACGCACGCAAAGGACTGCAGTTTTTCAAGTACCACACTGTGTATATGTTACGCTCCATAACATGGTAATATAGCTGTGAGGGCCAAAGCAATTCATTGGGAAATCTGAAATCTGATGGACAAATGTTATAAGTTCAGACAAGGAATTATTCATTTTTATTAATATTCCACTTTAAATATAAAAAAAGAAGTATCTTATAGTAAACTATAAGTCTGCTGCCAAACTAATAAATCCTACTTTATTAAACAAAGTGTCTGCCACCAAACTAATATATTCTAATTATTAAAACAAAATGTCATATGCACCAGCTTTTAAACCATTAAAATGTGCCCTTGCGAATTAGGTCTAGCAACATTATAAATCACTTATCAGCCAGCAGTAAAATACTTTTGTAATCACAAGTTAATCTTTTGCCCAATTTTTAAGCTACAGGCTCTGGGATATTTCATTAAAGCAGATCACTGGTTGGAGCTGCCAAGCTCTTGGCGCTGTACCAGCAATCCACTGACGATGAGAAAAATATAGAAACCAGCCAGGCGGCTTTTCATTTTGTCTAAGCTTCCACTCTAATGCAGTCAACAAATATTTGGGTCTTGACATTTTTACATAGATGGCAAAAAGTTAGTTGTGGGTAGAATGTATCTGCTGTTATAGTAAATGGATTTTGCTTTCATGCTGCGAATTGTATTAAAAACCTTTGTAGAAGCTGAAGTACCTGTTGCAATGCATTAACATACATACCCCTCATTCATTCTTCATCCCCAAAGCTTTGCTATTAGTCATGAAAGACTACACTCGCTCTAAATCAATAATACTACATTTGAAAGAGTACCTTCTTTAGCAGAAAAAGCCTGACTGTCGCTGATCATCTTCTTGAGTTCAGGATTGTATCGGGTTCCTTCTGGGAAGATGACAAGATACATCTGCACAGAAAACAAAACAAACAGGGATGGAGTTAGGATAAGAAGTCTTACAGGGCAGATCAGCACATCATTGCTCTTAAGATTAGTATACGAGTACAGTTTTACAACAAGTTTACTAGACATCAAGGTACTGACTGGTACCCCTTTCATACATCCCTGTCTATACTCTACATACCCATGGTTACACATCTGAAAACTCTGAAACTTGGGTGTCATGTAGACTAGACAAGTCATAAAAGCATGCCAAAACATTAGCCCAGAGACCAAACAACAAGCCGTGGATCTTAGTGTCCTGGGAAAAAGTTATTTGGCAACAGCTGTCCTTCCTGATATAGACTAGACACAGAAACATTTAGAAGGGACATGTCAGTGACCAAAAAGGCCATTATAAATATTTCAGTTGGTTTCATGTATTTTGTATCTTTTAGAATACCAATGCTCTTTAAAAAAAAGACAATTTGGATAATGTAAGAGCATGAACTGACAGCCCATCAATAGAATCCATTTGAATGAAGTGACAGTATTAAACATTTGTTTTGTTGGCAGCCATGTAAAAAGTTATAGGCTGCAATGCAAAAAAAACATGCAAATATAATTATTATATATATTTTTTTTTCAATGGTTTTTGGAAGGAAATAACATTCACAGACAGTTGTCAGTGTGCTCCATAAATACTTACTGGTGTTCCCAACACTGTCTGTGAAGAGAGCTTCTTTTTCATTGCCTTCTCGTCAAACTTTGCACTTCGCTTCACGTAGACACCTCCATGCTAAAAAAAAAGAATAAAAAAAATGCACACATAACAGGCTTAAATGAATCATACCAATAAGCACAGCACACATAACATATCTTTGACAGTGCAAAAATCATTCAGATATTTTGTGACCAAAGTGTAATAATTTATTGTTGTTGTTGGGAGGGGGTCGTTACAGGTATAGTATTTAAATTGATTTTATTTGATTTATTTAACCAGGTAGGCTAGTTGAGAACAAGTTCTCATTTACAATTACGACCTGGCCAAGATAAAGCAAAGCAGTTCGACACATACAACAACACACATGGAGTAAAACAAACAGGAATTGGCTTCGGGGGTGACCAGAGAGATATACCTGCTGGAGCGCATACTACAGATGGGTGCTGTTAGGGTGACCAGCGAGCTGAGATAAGGGGGGACTTTACCTAGCAGAGTCTTGTAGATGACCTGGAGCCAGTGGGTTTGGCGACGAGTATGAAGCGAGGGCCAGCCAACGAGAGTGTACAGGTCGCAGTGGTAGGTAGTGTATGGGACTTTGTTTGCAAAATGCATGGCACTGTGATAGACTGCATCCAATTTATTGAGTAGGGTATTGGAAGCTATTTTGTAAATGACATCGGCGAAGTCGAGGATCGGTAGGATGGTCAGTTTTACGAGGTTATGTTTGGCAGCACGAGTGAAGGATGCTTTGTTTGCGAATTAGGAAGCCATTCTAGATTTAACTTTGGATTGGAGATGTTTGATGTGAGTCTGGAAGGAGAATTTACAGTCTAACCAGACACCTAGGTATTTGTAGTTGTCCACATATTCTAAGTCAGAATCGTTCAGAGTAGTGATGCTGAAAGGTTGGGCAGGTGCAGGCAGCGATCGGTTGAAGAGCATGCATTTGGTTTTACTTGTATTTAAGAGCAGTTGGAGGCCACAGAAGGAGAGTTGTATGGCATTGACGCTCGTCTGGAGGGTTGTTAACACAGTGTCCAAAGAATGGCCAGAAGTATACAGAATGGTGTCGTCTGAGTAGAGGTGGATCAGAGACTCACCAGCAGCAAAAGCGACATCATTGATGCATACAGAGAAGAGAGTCAGCCCAAGAATTGAACCTTGTGGCACCCCCATGGAGACTTCCAGAGGCCCGGACAACAGGCCCTCTGATTTGACACACTGAACTCTATCAGAGAAGTAGTTGGTGAACCAGGCGAGGCAATCATTTGAGAAACCAAGGCTGTCGAGTCTGCCGATGAGGATGTGGTGATTGACAGAGTGGAAAGCCTTGGCCAGGTCAATGAATAAAGCTGCACAGTATTGTTTCTTATCGATGGCGGTTAAGATATTGTTTAGGACCTTGAGCGTGGCTGAGGTGCACCCATGACCAGCTCTGAAACCAGATTGGATAGCGGAGAAGGTGCGGTGGGATTCAAAATGGTCGGTAATCTGTTTGTTGACTTGGCTTTTGAAGACCTTAGAAATGCAGGGTAGGATATATATGTCTGCAGTTTGGGTCAAGAGTGTCCCCCCCTTCGAAGAGGGGGATGACCGCAGCTGCTTTCCAATCTTTGGGAATCTCAGACAACACGAAAGAGAGATTGAACAGACTAGTAATAGGGGTTGCAACAATTTCGGCAGATAATTTTAGAAAAAAAGGGTCCAGATTGTATAGCCCGGCTGATTTGTAGGGGTCCAGATTTTACAGCTCTTTCAGAACATCAGCTGACTGGATTTGGGAGAAGGAGAAATGGGGAAGGCATGGGCGAGTTGCTGTTTGGGGGGGGGGGGTGCAGTGCTGTTGACCGGGGTAGGGGTAGCCAGGTGGAAAAAAGGTTATTGAAATTCTCAATTATAGTGGATTTATCGGTGGTGACAGAGTTTCCTATCCTCCGTACAATGGGCAGCTGGGAGGAGGTGTTCTTATTCTCCATGGACTTTACAGTGTCCCAGAACTTTTCTGAGTTTGTGTTGCAGGAAGCAAATTTCTGCTTGAAAAAGCCTGCCTTGGCTTTTCTAACTGCCTGTGTATATTGGTTTCTAACCTCCCTGAAAAGTTGCATATCACGGGGGCTGTTCGATGAATCTAATTTCATATTCAGTTAATTTATTTTTCATTCATTATTTCACACACACACACACACACACACACACACACACACACACACACACACACACACACACACACACACACACACACACACACACACACACACACACACACACACACACACACACACACACACTACCTGGGGGCTGCCACTCAGATGAAGAGAAAAAAAAACATTAAAAAAGGTACATAACTAAAGTATTCATAAGAAGTAATAAATTCAGTACGTATAGAAAAAAAGACAAAGGCCTACAAATTTTACATAAATATATTACCTGAGAGAAATACCATCCGTACAATGGGAGCCACTTCAGACCATCTTTCAGGACATATCTCACATGGCCAAGTGCCTTCTGCCTAATGGCTAACATGTCAGCAATGATCCAGTCCGCTGTATGACAAGACAATAGAAAATAAGGGTTTTAGTCCAACTGCAGTGCAAACCGCAGCGTTCTGATGAAATCCTCCAATTTCACCACATCATATGCCACTTTTATCTCAAAATGAAGAGAGATGAGTTAGTATAACATCTTGTTGAATAGGAAAAGCTCACCTGTGCATTGATGGTTGGAAAGGTAGACCACATTCTCTTTATTCTTTGGTATGTTTCCATAAATAACAATCTAAAGGAGGAAGAATGAGCACTATTTTAGGCCTAAAAGACACCTTAATGGCATAATGAGGAACATCAGAAACAAAATGGAAGAAATTTGGGTGGTTGCCAAACTGATAGAATTTGTGCCAACCTTTGTAATTAGACTTTCACCCAGGATTTTGTCGTGGAAAATCCACTTGGCGCTGAGAAATCCAATGGCACACCAGCCATGTCTCAGTTTTTTTGTTCATAAACTGTTCTGATCATCTTAATAGCCTTATACAAGCTGTTAATAATGAATCAAGGGGGTGTCTAAAAACTTTGTCACCTGTTCAAACACCTGAGGCATTGCTGTGCTTCATAAGGTAACATGTTTGTAACAGTACAGGACTCCAGGTCTTCAATGGGTCTACTGGTATTCCTACTGTAGGCATATGTGCAATTATATCATTTTGAGAGCCATATTCAAGAACACCCACAATAAATCACCACCAGACTAGGCTCAAATAGAAAACACCAAGATGAACGACAAAAGGGTGGCTGTGAAGTTACCTATTTGACTGATCAGACAAACACTGATAAACCGAGTGGCGCAGTGGTCTAAGGCACTGCATCTCAGTGCTAGAGGCATCACTACATCTGGTCCGATTCCAGGCTGTATCACAACCGGCTGTGATTGGGAGTCCCATAGGGTGGTACACAATTGGCCCAGCGTCGTCCTGGTTAGGCCGGAGTAGGCCGTCATTGTAAATAAGAATTGGTTCTTAACTGACTTTCCCAGTTAAATTAAAACATTTTAAACTGATGAAAAAAAACAGCATACCACAGGTAAAACTGGATGCCTTATACAATGTTCCAGACTCGTATAGGCCTAATATATGCATACAGACCACATTCATTTCTCAGCTTTAAATTAGCCATTATTTTGAGCTCTAGAACTGGCCAAGTAGCCTGGCACTAATGACAACCACACTTACTACATACCATTAGACCTAATACGATCTTTCTCTGGTGACATCATGTAATAACATGTCACCATACAAGATACTTCACAAGCTGTAAGTCAGTGTATCCTTAAACTAAGTGAAATGTATGCCTACTCACCTCCACCCCGGTATAGTTTTCAAAGAAAAAGAGGACGAGGCTCTGGTAGATGTTATAGAGGTGGTCGTCCATCCTGCGGAATATTCTTGATGGTAGGAATGCCGAAATCAAGCGACAAGCACCCCATGACAGTATATAAGCCGGAGCTGTGCCTATCATAACCGCTGCAGGAAACCAGTACCGCAACGAGTACGTGTGCACAACAAGGGAGAGCAGCATTCTGTACTGCGTAATAGCTTGTTCAAGTAGCGATAACTAACGTTACAAGATATCGGATACCACTTTCACTTCTTCTCTGTTGACCGTTATTTGTACACTGTCAAAGCAAGAGATAGCTAACGCGGTTAGCGGAAGCTTGACAGCCACCCCAAATTATCGCAGTGAGAAGTTGCAAATGTAGAAAAAAAGCATAACGTTATAGTAATACCACATGTCAATGTTATGCATATCGCAAAAGTTCAACGTAACAACAACTAGCAAACGACCTCGAATCTCCAATAGCCACCTAACTTTACCTAGCTAAACGGCTAACGGTAGCTTACGCCACGGCTAGCTACAAGCTTCCGCTAAACACTGCTCAACGGGTCCATGAACCATATATATTAAACGCTGTCTTATAAAATAACGGTTTAAACTACATTGGTAAATCACAACATGCTCAGAATCTAAGTTCTCCTTGGCCCACAGTTAAGTTAACTTCGATTCAAAAACTGCCTCTACCATGGACTCCATGGTGGAATGGGGCGGAACTCGTAAGCCACTTACCAACATCTTGCAAGCTGATTGGTTTAAAGAAGAGTTCTGAAGTGGTGGTTGCTAAGAGTGGACAGTTGCTAACTTGCTGGTGTCAGTCTGAGGTATTAAACAGCAGTGCCAGGTGCTCGCTGCAGTAAAGCAAGGTCTGCTTAAAATGCTCTGAGTTTGCAAGCTATTTTTTGTAGTAGTGTGTGTCTGATATGTGATCTGCAATATATCTTGAAGGTAAATGACTGAGTGAATGTCAAATGAATGAAAGCACTCGTCAGGTCCCTGTATCAGTTTGTTGTTTAATTAACCATCTTTGATGCACAGCAAACTCCAAGTCCAACCTCATATTACTGGGATTTCCATACCAAGAAATATGGAAGTTGCTTTAGGTGTGAGATACAATCGAAAGGAAAAAGGAAGTAAAGTAATGCAGTTGTTTAAAAAGCATAATGAGACTTAGAGTAAAAACTTCACATTTCCCATAAATATTCTAAACCAAAGCTAAACGTTAATACCACACTGTCAAATACAAATCGTATCAAATATACTGTCAGTGGTGGGAAAAGTACCAAATTGTCATACTTGAGTAAAAGTAAAATACTATTTGAATAAAAGTCAAAGTATTTGGTTTTAAATATACTTAAGTATCAAATGTAACGAGTACTTTTGGGTGGTAGGGAAAATGTATGGAGTAAAAAGTACATTATTTTCTTTAGGAATGTAGTGAAGTAAAAGTAAAAGTTGTCAAAAATAAAAATAGTAAAGTACAGATACCCCAAAAATACTTCATAAGTAGTACTTTAAAGTATTTTTACCTAAGTACTTTACACCACTGTATACTGTATAGATGTATCTATTACAGCAGCACGAATCACAAGGATAAACTATGAATGTAACTTTTTCTTAACTTTTTATACTCAGGGGAATTACCCTATATGGACAGGGAGGGGTATGTTTAAATGTTTCTAACAGAAAAAAAATATGAGACGCATACAGTATGCATAACCATGGTAGCAATTGAAAAGGGAACAATTTTGAGATAATGGGGAAATTATCAGAACAAGTGTGAGGACAACAGTTCATCTGACAAGGCCAAATCCTAACACTACACTCTTGATTTTATGTGCATTCCACTTGTAGTCTACATGAGTTCTCGAACAGAAATGGGAAATTCACATTTTTACTCACAGGTGTGTGTCGTTTGCTTGTATGACATCACATCCTGCTTTTGATTTACAGCCCTCACCTTGACAACAGCACAATATGCAAAGGTAACCCATTTTGCGGGAAGGACGGGGGCAAATTGTTGCAGGTGCTACACCTGCTTAGAATGTCTGTCAGTTGAATCCCGCCGTAAAGCAGAGACCCAGAGCCCGCTCTCACATAATGTATAGTATGTTAGTGTTCAGCCACTGTGTTTCCATTGAAGCACTTACCAGTGACCAAATATGCCATTTTCAACCTGTATACGTGATGCAGTGTTAAGGGCTACATATTAATTAACACTAGGCTGACATCTTACCCAGCACTCACTGCTCAGAGAGAATCCTGCTCCCATCTGGTCTCTTGCCTTTGTACTTCCCCATGCAGAGGCCTGCCAGCCGGACCGTTTTGAAGACTGTGCCCCCAAACAGCTCGATAAGCTCCACCAGGCTGTGGTTTGGGGGCTGGGCGTCCCGGGCGTCCCGGGAGACAAACATTGCAGGCTGACCCAGGAACAGGTCCTGCTGGCACTCCCCTCAGACAGGAGCTGCTTCAGTTTACAGATTTGGGAGGAGAGACATGACAGGGTCTAAGGTGGTATGTAATTTCCCGGAAGGGAGAGTTGTTTGCAGCAAGTTCTTTTTTAAAGAGCCCTTAATATAGCTAAAAGAGTAGTTATTCAGCAATGTACATTTTGTATATGTATTGTGTGTTTGGCTGACCATTAGTTGTCACAACCAGTGTGTTGCAGTGTTCTCTTTTCACAAGGAGAGGGCAGAAAAACACCTTGAATTTGTAAACAAGTCTTCCTTTAGCCTATATAGGGATAACCACATTTCATACAAACAGAGCTGCTGTCATCACCTGTATAATCAAATACCCTCCAAAAGGCTTGACCCCGATCTGACCCCAAATCTCACCCAGTCTAGTATTTCTCCCCTTGAACAATCTACTAACTTGGTATCTTGACAAATGTTGAATTTAAATAAAACATATGTGAAATACAACACGATATGTGAAAGGGATTTGAGGTTTGAATTGAAAATGAACATCTGCCTGCCAGAGTGAACCATAAAACCTCTTAGCAGTAAAATAATGTTATAACAGGAGTCATGATGAATGATGATTACATGTGGTTTTTGTAATCTGGGGCCATGCTTATTGACTTGTAATGATTGAAAATATGAACAAGCTAACCACACAGGAAAAAAATATATCCACTCATTTTGTTTACTGCTTTCCATTGTGTCATTTGAACAATGGATTTAATGTCTTAGGTTTATAACGATGCACATTTTGGGGGTCCGACAAGGGGTAGAACAGGGTACATACATTAAGCGTATTCTAAAAGGTGATCCCCTACTCAGATCTGGTAGACATTTATATTTCACTATGAGGACACGTTGGTCACCCTGGACTCCAGTCCACATCTCTGTGTAAGCAACAGCCCTTATCCACAGCCTCTAGGGGTGGACAAATAGCCCTTCTCCACAGCCTCTAGGGGTGGATGACATTGGCTGACACAGCTCATAGCTTGCAGTTGCGCCGAGTAATACATCAAAGATTCAATAAAATGCCATTCTCTGCACCTGGTTTGACTTCCTTGGGCTGCTGTCCAGGCTGTCCATCGTCATTGCCCGAGAGCACTGAATGAAAACATACAGGCAGTCTTCGCTGACATTGTGCTCCGTCTTAAGACTACAGAGTAGGGTTCTAAGCTACAGAGGATGTTTGGAGTGCTGCTCCAATCTGCTGCTTTATGGATGAGTGCCAGAACAGGCTTTACCTTGAATTAGACCTATTGGAAGTTTTTTTTGGTAGGCCATTCTCAGACTTTAAAGCATGTTGGTCCTCCTCTCTACATAGCAGGAGCCTTTTTATCACTAATACCATATAATAACATTTTGGTCAAATCGTTCAAAGGGTGAGTGAACGGAGCATTAAAGCACATTGTTCACTTCATGGGGCGTGATACTTGGGGTGGATTAATAATGAAGACATGCGGATTATCAGTGAAAACTGTCTTTCATCAGGGAACACTGATTTGAATCAAGTGAAGCATTGATTCTCAAGAGATTTGTGACAAGAGACTTAGGCTACATCTCAAAAGGAGCATTGCAATTGGTTGAATATCAATCAGGAGACATCTCATATTATTTGAAGTAGGCTAACTGTGGCATATACAGCTGGCAAAAATTGACACTCAATATAACTTTAAACTCATTAGTCACGCCACAATATTTAGCATAAACCTCCACCCTAAACAAAGTCTGTCTGTGTAAAGTTATTACTCTGAACTAATGTATTGTCTTTACAGATTTAGGATCTTAGTTGTTTCACCCTGTTGTTGCAGGAAATCTCCTGAAAAGCAGAAAATGCTAACTTGTAGTGGATTCAAGGTTCAAAAGGGCTTCTAAAGTTTGTAATTTCCTATTGCTGTAGGGTTGTTTTTTTTATTTGAGAAACGGGTCAAATTAAGATGCTATATATATATATGTATCAATCTATATTGGAAAATATGGTGTGTGTTAGGGTGGGGGGGTTGGATTTCTTTCAAATTATGTTCCTTTGGAAATGTAATTCATCTTTACACTCTCCTTTTATGACATTTTAAGTTATTCCGTGGCTGTCAAAATTTTGGTTGTTGTTAACAAAAATTCAGAAAATGAAACACATCGAGTTTGTGGTTTTTCTAAAATTGGGTTCCAATCTAAAACAGCTGCTTGGCAGATTCTGCGTAGTCAAACGGGTCACAAAAAAAGGTGACGGTTGGGTTTACTTTATGAGAAGGTTAAGCTACAACAGCTGATCAAAATCACTGGTTTGCAGTAACTAGACATAAAATTACAGTTTTTTAAATCTCATGAGTCAAATAAATGAATGATTATTGAGAGACCAAGAATAATCTTAACAAGTTTAAGGTCTCTTCTTTCGTCAGCTGGGTCCAACAGAAATTCGAGTTACGATTGTCCCAACCCCTCCGAAAGACACACATACAGGTTGGAGAGGTTTATTTTTGATTTATTTGACCTTTATTTAACTAGGGAAGTCAGTTAAGAACAAATTCTTATTTTCAATGACGGCCTAGGAACAGTTCGTCAGCTCGGGGGTTTGAACTTGCAACCTTCCGGTTACCAGTCCAACGCTCTAACCACTAGGCTACCCTGCCGCCACAGGTGCAGGGGGCTGCCACACTGAGCGCCCGTGGAGCAGTTATGTGCGTCTTAAGTAAGTTCTCTTTAATTATCTTAAAATGTGTCCTAAGAACAAACTCCTATTTCATAAACAATAAAAACCTCTACATTATACACAACTACTATTGGTAGCCTATTGTGTTAATATAGCCTGTTAGCATCCACAAAGGAGCATGAGCGAATTGGGCTTTGGATCACAATTCCGGCATAAAATAGGCTAGGTCATTGTGTGAGTCACTTCCTTCCCCCTGATGAGCTTCCTCCAGACATGAAACGACTGACAGACAATCAGACGGCCACACATCTAATGACTTAGCGATTCAACTGGAACCCATGAACCAACTCCAGTTTTTCTGAAAACGGCCTTCCTCTGTGGTCATCTGCCTAAAACGTGCTGCATTTCCTTCACATCACTTCACTTCCTGTAATTCCGCTCCTTGTGTGTGCTGGGACTTGAGTATGAGTAGAATACAAATGCAATGCATTGTAACAGAAACTGATGCTTAAAAATACACACAGAATATACCTAAAAAGGTTATATGACCTTTGGAATATTTGTAAAACAGTTGTCTCAAAGTTTTAAAAAACTGTTAGTCAAATAGAGAGACTAGCTGTTTCACCCAGAGGTGAAATATGTAGAGCTTCAGTGTTAAGGGAAATGAAGAATGAAGCTAGTGGAGCAATAGGAAGATGACCATGATGGAGAAACATCCCTGGGGTTTAAGACAAAACATCCTCCAAGCGGATTCACTTCCTTTGTAGACCACCTGCATCGCCCCGTGTGTGATATCAGCGGTTTAATATAGCTCACATCATTAGAATAGACAGTGACTTGTAAAACATTTTTACTATACTTAACAGGCTGGCTCATCTTGAAAATAATAAACACAATACACCATAAGCCATGTTTAAATATTGCTAAATTATTTAAAAGTAATTATCAGCCTTGTGTATAAGCAAATCAGCCTCGCTATTAGTATTTTATGTTTTATGTCTGTCGTCAATAGAAGAGCTCAACTACTGAACTGAACTGCATAGAACTGAGAGGGGCTCTTGTCAGGTTTGTTAATGTGTGACCCTCACTTTGCACCGACCCAACTTGATCTCTCATCCATTCAAACCAAAGGTTAATGTAAACCAGCTATGTTTGCCATGTGTTTCAGTATATGCATGAACAGCATACATGTCAAACCACAGGACTTATTTATACATCTAGAACTCCTAAAATGTATCAAGCATGCAAATAGATGTAGCTGTCGAGATGTCAAAATGGTCATGGTTTTTATAGCGCTTATGCACCTCCCTTCATCATGCAGCATGTCGCGCTCTACTTTACCTGAAAGCCTTGAATAGCAGACCATGTAAGATCTCCCGAGGGTGACTGTACACACACACAACCAAAAATCAACCACTAAGTTAAAACAAAGCACACATTCCAGAGCTCATTGGCACCTTTGAAAATGAGCCAGCATAAAAACAAAAAAAATCCTTGTCCCTCCTTGGAAGACAGTTTTCCCGACAACATTTATTGTCTATGTCCCATCCCTATGGATAAATGCGTATCAAACCATGCTCCTGAATAAATCACAATATTTTATCAGTATGGACAACGTTTGTATTTTAATACTATTTGAACCTGTCTGGTTTCAACTGCCTAGGCTACTTGGGACCGTTTTCTCGTCATGATACTCCATGCCAGTCTAAGAAAGGCTTGAGACAGGATGCAGGGATCACAGCCGCCCTGATCTGAAACGCATCCTCTCAAATCAAAGGTGGGAAAATCAAGAGGAGAACGTGGTCTGGCGACAGCCAGGCACCTCTGAGGATTCTATGTTAACGACAGTACAATAAGCTAATAGTCAGGTAAATTACATTGACTTCAGACATCGCTACTGTGTAGTACTGTATATTATGGTAGTTTCCCAGCTGCCTGTCAACAGCAGCCAAGATCAGAGGTGATAAAGAAAAAAGAAGCGCCTTGAAAAAGGACTAGATGAAGAACCTTGACTACTTCATTCCCACACAGGAAAAACCCTGAGCCCTGTGAAGCCAAGATCAGTTTATTTTAAGTCACATTAATAGAGATTTAGCATCTTATTAAGATGACATGAAGTGGATGGATGAGCTTTATTAATGTCCCCAGAACTTCAGCCAGATACTCTTCTCCCTCTGTAAACATACTGGATCTCACCCCTTCATATGTAACCAAGACCCTGATACAGCCCAGAGTTGGAGAATGACAGGAAATAAGAGCCAATGTTTCTTAAGACGGAGCAAAGAGCTCGGAATGGGATGAGTGACGACAGAGAAATAGTCTCTCTTTCCCGCAACATTCTCATACTTAGACAAATGCTTTGTGCTTTTGTCGTCAACAGGGGAAAACATATTTACAGTGGGTAGGGATGGATATTGCAATTGCAGACTTTGCTGGAAGAAGGCAGCTGCATCCAGAATAGATGATCGGCCATCGTCTTGTGAGAACACGCAAATATAGTAATTACTTTATACTATCTGCCCATCTGTCTCCCTGACCTGTTCATAAAGCTCTCGATCTCATGCAAACAAGAGGATACGGCGGGAAGTGTTTAATTAGTGCATCTGCTCCTGTGTGTGTGTGTGTGTGTGTGTGTGTGTGTGTGTGTGTGTGTGTGTGTGTGTGTGTGTGTGTGTGTGTGTGTGTGTGTGTGTGTAAGAACGAGTCTCCACATTGCTGCTTCCAGCCCAGCGGCTCTTCACAGTGACTGGCCACAGGGATGTAGTGGGAGGGGCCTTGCTTTCACTCCAATATCTAGCTAATCAGAGGGCCAACTGCAGCTGAAACCAAGAGGCTGAGGACTTAATGAAAAAAGGGGAAGCGTGCAGTCTAGGACTGGGAACCTGCAGGAATGACACCATCTACCCGGTATACCCGCTGACCGTATCCCCTCCTGCCTATAAAAGAACCTGAAGAATTGAAAGAGGACTGTGTGCATTTGGATATTCCAGAGGAAAGAATTACAACAATATTTCCCTTCTAAAAACAAATCCATTGAAAGGCAGTGAGTGACCCAAAAGGAGAATTTTGGATAACAATACAAATGTTTGTTTTAATTCTTAAAATGTTTTATGTTGGCTTACTGGTCTTGAGTGGCTGCTTGGCCCTGGGGGCCGGCTACAGGAAAACTACAGACACGACAGCTGTTAAGAGACAATACCAGATCCAGAATGGCCCGTGCAGTTACACCTTTCTGCTGCCTGAGCAGGACAACTGCAGGACCCCTAGCAGCACCTACACCAACCTGGTCCAGAAGGACGATCCGGCAGAGTATGACGAGTCTGCCCAGAGGCTGGAGCAGCTGGAGAACATCATGGAGAACAACACGCAGTGGCTCCTCAAGGTACAGTGTTCTGCTTGACGTCACACAGCTTCTCTACTGGTAGTGCAGGTGTGTGTGTGTTCAACACAGTATCACACCCATTCGCATGATATACGTTTTTTTTATTCTGTCCCTCTATATCTTATGATCTGTTTCATCTCTCCAATTCATTTATGTTACAAA
The DNA here is from genome assembly GCF_021184085.1 of Oncorhynchus gorbuscha. Classification (NCBI taxonomy): domain Eukaryota; kingdom Metazoa; phylum Chordata; class Actinopteri; order Salmoniformes; family Salmonidae; genus Oncorhynchus; species Oncorhynchus gorbuscha. The sequence continues at coordinate 75,623,163 of NC_060179.1, forward strand.
TAGTTCCACAAAAAATATATGTTATTTGCACTCTTTGGATGAGTGCCCATATTTAAAACATAAGGGACTTGGTTCCGGATACCCCTTTGGGTGCTATGAGCCGTTTAGTGATTAAGCAGTAAATGAATGGTTCTGCTGCTCTGCCACTATGTTTAGGGCTGGCACAATTACCGTATAACTGACGGTCATGGATGAAGAGTCATGAAAATAACCATCATAACCATAACATGTTTAAATCAGCTGATTGAAGTTGGGACCGCTGAGCATTCCTGAGTCCATTTCAGCTGTACCCTTAACACGAAACTGTCATTCAAATTCTTTTAATGGATGTGGGTCATGCAATGGAATGTATTTGTTATGATATCGAGTTGAATCAACAAATCACAGCATATCATTTTACTTCCTGTTTGCGCCTATGGGTACATTCGCAATGGTCGCCAGTCCACCCATTATGCCATCGTTGACATGAAAAGGGACGCCCGTTATATTCAGTCTATTTCTATGGCAGGAAATGCATAGAAATAAAAAAATATTGCTATTCAAATGGCTATTACGGAGACTGCGGTCATTTGGCTGGCCAATTACAATCATCCAAAATTCCTTGATCGTCACAGCCCTAATTATGTTGTTACATAAATGTAAGATGATAAAGTTAAGAGACAGTAAGCTTTAGCAGCCTTCGGCATTGACCTCATTATGTATCTTACTGTGCAGAGGTGATGTTATGTAGTATCATGGACTCATTTCACCTCAGGGAAATATTCATATAGGCCAGCTACAGGTTCTGGTTTCCCACTCCGCTCAATATGGCTTACAACAGGGCTCTCCAAACCGGTTCCTGGAGAGCTACCCCTGTATAAGTTTTCAATTCAACCCTAGTTGCAACTAACCCAATTCAGCTTATCAACCAGCTAATTAATAGAATCCGGTGCCCTAGATTAGGGTTGGAGCGAAAACCTACAGGACAGTTGCGCTCCAGGAACAAGGTTGGAGAGCACCGTTTTACAAGTTACTTTCTATAGGACGGGTTCATTTCCCCCCGTGAGAGAATACAAGAGTATACACTAGGACCAGGACTATATCAGTATCATGATTCTCGTTAGTATCGTGGCAGGAAACTAAACACAAAGCCGATTTGACTTCTTTAGGAAAACAGCCCTAATGTTGGAAACAAACATTATATTGTCATCCAGAGTCACATTTATATTCCAAGCTATAGCACACAATATTTTACATATAGCAGGTTTTTAAAAGGAACAAATCATTTCGGCCCCCGAAAGATACCAGTATCTTCACAGCCCTAGTGTACACACCAACTTTTCAGTGATGTGCAGGCGCGTTGTACTCCAGTCACTTCCCTTACTGCCAAGATGGCTTTGAAAGACTTCCATTCAGATGCAAAGAATTCTCTGATTCTGATTGCGAGGACTGAACTTGACCTTGTAAAGATGTAGGCAAGTGAATTGTGACATTGTCCTACTATTCGAAGGGGGCATCTTGACATGGATTCAGTCTTGAGCAGTAAGAAATTGAATGTGAGCCGAAGTAGGAAGAAAGTATCCTGAAAGGCCATAAAACAAAGAAGCGTCCCAGAACAGAAGCAGGGCTGTGGTGGCTCTGTGAGTGGGTGAGAAGGGCCCGAGAAGTGACAAAGCCTCGACACAGGTGCCCAGATGAAGGGTGTGCGCATCCCTTTCAGCACTGCTGAGCCATCACTTGTGAAAGAAACAGAGTGCCTCTGCTTGGGCTGCCTCCATTCTTTCTTCTCTATAGAGTTTGATTAATGATGAGGTCTATAGAGCTCTGACAAGACAAGCACAACTTCAAAGTCTTATCACACAGCTCACACCTCTCCAAGGAAACAGAGCCTGACCTGAATCACTCCGCCAGCTAGGTCAGCTGCTGCGAAGCGTTAGGGTCCCCAGACCTTTTGTCATTGCCGTTACATCAGAGCCACTGCTTAAGAACACCTCAATTAGAAAAATGTAGTCTTTAAAGGATGATGTTTTGAATAGGGCACTCAACATAGCTTAAAAATACATTAAGGACAGTGATTGATCTGAAATGTCAGCTCTCACTCCACTAGAGTTTAAAAGCCTCGAAATGAAGCCATTACAATAGTGAATCTGTAGTCTTTAGACTCCGTGATAATGTGTCATTCAATTCATTAAGCATTCACTGCCTCACAGAATTCTATCCTCGAAGGACAGATTTGTTATGCGCAAACATGCATGTAACTCTGCTAAAATCTCCAATCCAATTGACATGCATGATTTATGCTACACAATAGTCAGAGTTATGTGTGTTCAAGGTTAGGATTTGGCCTAAAGTGACTACTCTGGATGGAAAGGATTAATAACATTGTCATTAATGTCTGTCATGGAAAGGAAGTCCAGTCTTTAACTGAAATGCAACACATTGGATATAAAACAAACAAGTGAGCGGAACTAATCTATGGGAAATCTGCAAAGGTTAAGAGACACCTGGTAAAAGTGAGGTCAGCTCAATGCGTCCAGAATTCTAGAGCTATTTTAAAGGAAAAAGTAGACTATGTAATAGGGTCATTTGAAGAGAATTACTAACACGTAAGAACAAAGCCTTATGCAAAATGTAAGTATCCATTTCCCAAATACATTACTAATAAAATTAAATGTAATTTTTCCTGACACGTCAATTTCACACACTACAGCTTGTGGGAATATTGGCATGATCTGTAATAACAGAGGAAAGGCTCTTCCTCTGTACTGCACCATGTAAGACCCTGAGTCAAGGACAAAGGAAATCACTGTACATCAACTGATGAAATGAACATTTATTGTGAGAGCAGAGGTAATACCTCAAATTATTGCACTGTCCCACTCTGGCGGAAGAAATAGGGAGTCCAGCAGATGGACATAAAAGATGTGTCAGTTTGCGGTCACGCTTTTCATGTTAGCGGGGAGGAACAACACGTAAACAGCTGATTAGATTGCCGTCATTGGGAACTTCCTGCTTGCAGTTCCGATGGCACACTCTTCCAGCCTCCACGTGTCTGTGTCCAAGAACACAGCCAATATGGAAGTGGAGAAAGGAAGACCAATTCAAAAATTAGCACTGACTGCTGCACTGTCATTCATTAACATGGGGAAAGGCTAAATATGCCTCCCAGTTTAAACTTGGTCACAATAGTTTAGCTTCTTGGTAGATGGGTATACAACCTAATTGTTTACGCAAACAAAGACCAGAAAAACTAGGTCTACAAGTGCCATGATATCATCTTGCAGTGGAAGACGCTGTGTCGTAGAGGATGCAACTCATCACTCATCATTTCCATCCTGTTTACAAGACTTTCAGGCCTAATTCCCACTCAGGAACTTGATGTAGAAAAGAGCTTTAGGATTGGGTTTGTTCTAAATCTGACAGGTGGATACTGAATAGGGGACATAACGCCCATCTAAAGCTTTTATTTTCTCTGAAGACAATGATACCATGTGGGATAGACACTAGAGAGGACAGCTTATTTAGAACTTTTCCACTAGTAGACATTTTACAATGTATTAGTTGTCGCCACGATGACTGAACCTAATTCATGAAAAGGCTCATTCAGAAGTACAATTTTACAAAAAGAACCTTAGCGGTTGAATATAGCATGTTGACAGGGAATTACAGTGCAGTCCTGATTGATTGTGATACAATTTGATGTAACCAAAAACAACCATATAAAAAATGTGTAGATTTTCAGTTATTAATCTCTAGTATAGTTCAAGTGATGGCATTAATATGAACCAGAAGGGATGCTGGGAAAATATTCTCAGTCTTCCATTTTTGACCCCAACAGAAGCAAGTGAACTTCCTGCAGCAATTTAAGGCTTCAATATAATGTAAATCTAAACATTAGTCAAACTACCTGGCCTGTCTCTGGATAATTGTCTACATCTACCTCTCAGTCAGACAAGGGGAAAGGCCATGAACTCTATGACAAGGCTGTACTGCTTAAAAGGAGTCATTCTAAAAGAGAAATAGGCTACACATTCACTGTGACATCCATATGGTAAACCACAGTATCATACCCAATTCATTTGACACCATCACAGTGAACCAATAATACTGATATATCACTTAAACCATCTCACTAACCTGCCTTTGTCAACTCTTATTGATCCTTACTGCAGCTGGAGAACTATATCCAGGAAAGCATGAAGCAGGAGATGGCCCAGATCCAGCAGAATGCTGTCCACAACCACACCGCAGCCATGATAGAGATTGGGGCTAACTTGCTGAGTCAGACCACTGAGCAAACACGGAAACTGACCAACGTAGAGGCGCAGGTGAGGACCTTTTACTTAACAATATTGGTTTTGTGTGTGTGATATATATACATACTGTATACAGGGCTGTGAAATTTATTTGCCGCCTTTCTAATTCTCTACTTCACAGCCCTTCAAACAAAACCTAATATTAGATAACTGGATCCTGAATTAACAAATAATACAATAATTGCATACTTATCTCATTTATTTCATTAAAAAAAAAAGTTGTCACACCCAATTTTTTATTTGATTTTACTTGGCAAGTCAGTTAAGAACAAATTCTTATTTTTAATGGCGTCCTAGGAACAGTGGGTTAACTGCCTTGTTCAGGGGCAGAACGACAGATTTTTTTTTACCTTGTCAGCTCGGGGATTCTATCTTACAACCTTTTGGTTACTAGTCCAACGCTCTAACCACTAGGCTACCTGCCGCCCAAATGCCCCCGTGTGAATGTCCCCTTACACTCAATCACTAGTTGTGCCTGCAATGACTCCAACCAAACGCTTCCTGTAGTTGTTGATCAGTCTCGCATCGCTAGAATTCATGATTCCTTCTATTAAGGCATGTCGTCCAAGTCCCGAGGCAGCAAAGCATCCCTAAAGTATACATTTTTGTTATTTGTAAAGTCATGTTCCCTTTATCTAATATTAGGTTTTGGTTGAAGATCTGATAACATTCAGTATAAAAAAATATATATGCAAAAATAGAGAAAATCAGAAATGGTGCAAATACTTTTTCACGGCACTGTATGCTAAATGACTCAACATTCATAACCCAGTAGCCTACATCAAACAATTCAGTGTTTCCCCTATATTCATTTAGCAGCAGCGGGGATAGCTAAATGTTTTCAGTGTAAACTTAAACGACTAAAACCAGACAAAGTATGTAGAAAAGATCATGGAGCTCTATATCACTAAAATAAAATCACCAAAACAATCACCAAAATAAATAAAAACTGGACAGTCAGGGAGAATGTACAATTCCAAAAATGTCATGGCATTGATTTTCTTATGTTTGAGACACTCCGATAGCATAAGAAAACTGCATAAGCCATGGAAAAGTGTAGAACTGCAGGAAATTAGCTTTAAAACTGCCATTTTTCATCTGCCCCATGGTTAAAATGTGTAGAAATGCAGGAAATTAGCTCTGTGGCCAAGAGGGGGCCTCTAAAATGTTTGGTCAGAGACACTGCCGTTAGCCCCCCCATGCTAACTTTGCTACCACAGCAGAAACAAATCCTAGGGGAAACACTGCAATTAATGACAAAAGTAATCAAATTGCCAATGTAGATATATATAGTTTTTAAATTGAATGCTGTCCAACAGGGCCAGGATTATGATTTGCTTTAGAAGGCCATTGACCTTTTGTGAACGAACTACACAGCATTTCCTGTTACTAACGTCATTGTATTCCCACAAGAAAGGGTCTATCAATTTGTCACAATCAGGCATCCGTGTGTTCAAAGTCTCCAACACCAGCTCCAATGGTAGACAGACACATACCCAACATTCATGTAAACAACAAATTGGCCCAGCTTTTTGCGGAGTTCAGTTCCTCAAACTGGAAAATCAGATGGGGTTTTCTGGACCTAGGATTTCAAAACGCCTAAAGAAATTAATTACATTATACAGCCACTCTTTCACAGTAGCCTCTACACCCACTGCCCCCTTTCCAATATATTTGTCCTTTATTGGAATTCGATTGTTCAGTTTTTTCCTGTTACGAAACAGATTTCCACAGCCATCTACACCCATGCTAATTGTGCTCTAAGAACGTGAAGCGAACCACAAAGGGTTTGCACTTGAAGTGAGATAGGACTGTTACAAATTGAGTTTGCACTCCTAGAATTTTTATCAAGTAAAGTGCTACATTTACAAAATACAAATGTCTTGAGGGTGCTGTATTGTAAATGTTTTCAGTCTACTGTGAGTGTGGATAAAAACTAAACTCATGGCAGGGTGTGCACAATTTATTTTCAACTGTAGCTGTTCCAAAAGAATTGCAGTGAACTATGGAGCCGTTTATGAAACAGACTACTCTAGAGAATACAGGGAGATATCAGAATCCATTACATATGACTCATTTGAGATATTTTTCTAGCCAGGAAAAGACCAATGTTTCATTTAGTCATACCACATCCCCAATTGAGAGATTGCCACTTTAAAGTAATCAGTAGTTGAAACAATAACGAGTCCTCACCATTGTTTCGGTAAAAAGCTAAGGGATGGGGGTGGAGAATTGGAACCACTCAAATTCAGAGATCGACTATCCATGATTTCAAAATTTGTTATATCGAGGGTTTTTGAATATACAGTGTTTGTTTACATTGACTTTGTTTACACCTTTGTAGTAAACACAAGCTTATATTTTGGGCTCTGATGAGGAATTTACAAGTTCAGTTCTTCAAGAATCAATGGGTACATTTCATTAATGTATAAGTCCAAAAATGTATCTACAGTGAAAAGTATTTGCCCCTTTTGTCATTCTCTATTTTGCACATAACTGACACTGAATGTTATCAGATCTTCAACCAAAACCTAATATTGATGTGATCAAATAACAGATACTTTCGAGTATCACATGCTTGTTTCAGATCCTGCCACAACATCTCAAATTGGGTTTAGGTCTCGTCTTTGACTAGGCCATTCCAGAACTTTAAATTTGTTGCTTTTCATCCATTCTGATGCAGACTGACTTGTGTGTTTTGGATCATTGTCTTGCTCCATGACCCAGCTGTGCTCCAGCTTCAGCTCATGGATGTATGGCCTGACATGGATGTATGGCCTTTAGAACTATTTGATACAGAGGAGAATTCATGGTTCCTTCAAGGAAGGCAAGTCATCCAGGTCCTGAGGCAGCAAAGCATCCCCAAACTATTACACCACTCGATTGAGAGGTTGTGGCAGGACCTGAAAATAGCAGTTCATGCTCAAAACCCCACTAATGTTGCCAAGTTACAGCAGTTCTGGATGGAAGAGTGGGCCAAAATGTATCCACAGGGATGGGAAAGACTGCAAGAAGCATTTGGTTTCAGTCATTGCAGCTAAAGGTGGCACAACCAGTCATTGCAGCTAAAGGTGGCACAACCAGTCATTGAGTGTAAGGGGACTATTACTTTTTCACACAGGGACATTGGGTGTGGCATAACTTTGTTAATTAAATAAGTATCAACATTGTAATTTGTTCACTCAGGTATATTTGATATAATATTAGGTCAAGGTTGAAGATCTGATAACATTCAGTGTCCGAAATATTTGTCAAAAATAGAGAAAATCAGAAAGGGGGCAACTACTTTTTCATGGCAAGTTAGCAACTGCTGATTGCCCCTTTAAGGGCAGATTCTGAAAATACAAAACTAAAATTATTTGCGGGAAAACAAAAGCAAATCCCTCAAGATCCTGTGTTCTTAATTTGATTCTTGCCAAATATCTGACATAATGACAACAAGATGATGTTTACTTAATTTAATCTGTAAAGGGCTTGCAGCAATTAATAGCGCAATCTCATCTAACATTTTCTGTGGGAAGTAATTGTCTCTCATCTTTAGGTAATAAATAATACAACTCGGCTAGAACGTCAGCTTCTTGAGAACTTTCTGTCAACGAATAAGTTGGAAAAACAGCTCATTTTCCAAATAAATGAAATAAGCAAGCTGAATGACAAAAACAGGTAAGGATGTTTTGTTGTTTGTAGTAAACTGCACAGTCATGCAGGTGCCCAATCTCTAAATCATGCTTTAACTAAAAAGGCTACAAACACCAGATAGTAAATATTTAGTAAATATTTAGTCTAATGTTTCCTATATTCTGTGTGAAACAGTTTTGTAAAACAAACTTCTTGATTAGATAGCTAGTTGCTTGGATTGGAAACCAGGGAAGTTGAGTTGCCATATGTATTGTACAACAGTCCACAACAGTAATAATTGATGGGACAACACCAACATACTAAGTAGTGCTATAAGACCAGTAATGCCCTGCCAGCTCTGTTGCAAGTTGCTGAGCGTGTACCCTGCCCTTCCTCCTCCCCAGCTACCTGGAGAAGAGGGTGGGGGAGATGGAGGTGCAGATGCAGGTGGAGCTGGAGCAGCTGAAGGAGAAGAAGGAGCAGCTCTCTACACTTGTACTGAGACAGACTGCAGTCATTGAGGAGCTGGAGAAACAGCTTCTCCGGGCCACCACCAACAGCTCTGCCCTGCAGCGGCAGCAACAGGAGCTACTGGAGACCGTCAACAACCTAATCTACACCATCTCCGTCCCCGCAGGTGGAGGAGGGTGACAGACTCGGGGGAGGGGGAGATCAAAACCACTGTTGAAAAGTAAATATATATTTTTATGGAAAAGTAAACTTGATGCAGTATAAATTTGATGTGCTCTCAACTTTCTGCAGTGAACAAGCCTACCATGATGCAGGATACACCGACCACATACCCAGACTGTGCTGCACTCTACAAGTCGGGGAACACAGACAGTGGAGTCTACTCACTGGCCCTTCCCAACACTACACATGAGATTAAGGTACAATTAAACTCTTATGTGAATATCCATTTGTCCTATGCAATTTATAAGCTGCCTACATTCAGAATAAATGTACAATTACAGTTGAGGTCAGAAGTTGACATACACCTTAAGCCAAATACATTTAAACTCAGTTTCACAATTCCTGACATTTAATCCTAGTAAAAATTCCCTGTCTTATGTTAGTTAGGATCACCACTTTATTTTAAGAATGTGAAATGTCAGAATAATAGTAGAGAGAATTATTCATTTCAGCTTTCATTTCTTTCATCCCATTCCCAGTGGGTTAGAAGTTTACATACACTCAATTAGTATTTGATAGCATTGCCTTTAAATTGTTTAACTTGGGTCAAACATTTCAGATAGCCTTCCACAAGCTTCCCACAAAAAGTTGGGTGAATTCTGGCCCATTCCTCCTGACAGAGTTGGTGTAACTGAGTCAGGTTTGTAGGCCTCCTTGCTCGCACACACTTTTTCAGTTCTGCCCGCAACTTTACTATAGGATTGAGGTCAGGGCTTTGTGATGGCCACTCCAATACCTTGACTTTGTTGTCCTTAAGCCATTTTGCCACAACTTTGGAAGTATGCTTGGAGTCATTGTCCATTTGGAAGAACCATTTGCAACCAAGCTTTTAACTTCCTGACTGATGTCTTGAGATGTTGCTTGAATATATACACAATATTCCTGCCTCATGATGCCATCTATTTTGTGAAGTGCACCAATCCCTCCTGCAGCAAAGTACCCCCACAACATGATGCTGCAACCCCCATGCGTCACGGTTGAGATGGCGTTCTTCGGCTTGCAAGCCTCACCCTTTTTCCTCCAAACATAACGATGGTCATTATGGCCAAACAGTTTCATCAGACCTGAGGACATTTCTCCAAAAAGTACAATCTTTGTCCCTGTGTGCAGTTGCAAACCGTAGTCTGGCCTGTTTATGGCGGATTTGGAGCAGTGGCTTCCTCCTTGCTGAGCGACCTTTCAGGTTATGTCGATATAGGACTCGTTTTACTTTTATAGATACTTTTGTACCGGTTTCCTCCAGCATCTTCGCAAGGTCCTTTGCTGTTGTTCTGGGATTGATTTGGACTTTTCGCACCAAAGTAAATTCATCTCTAGGAGACAGAACACGTCTCCTTCCTGAGCGGTATGGCAGCTGCGTGGTCCCATGGTGTTTATACTTGTGTACTATTGTTTGTACAGATGAACGTGGTACCTTCAGGCGTTTGGAAATTGCCTCCAGGGATGAACCAGACTTGAGGAGGTCTAAACATTTTTTTCTGAGGTCTTGGATGATTTCTTTTGATTTCCCCATGATGTCAACCAAGGAGGCACCGAGTTTGAAGGTAGGCCTTGATATACATCCACAGGTACACCTCCAATTGACTCAAATGATGATGATGTCAATTAGCTTATCAGAAGCTTCTAAGGCCATGACATCATTTTCTGGAATTTTCCAAGCTGTTTAAAAAGGCACAGTCAACTTCGTGTATGTAAACTTCTGACCCACTGGGAATTGTGATAGTGAAATAATCTGCCTGTAAACAATTGTTGGAAAAATGACTTGTGTCATGCAAAGTAGATGTCTTAAAACACTATAGTTTATGCCAACACTATAGTTTGTTAACAAGAAATTGGTGGAGTGGTTGAAAAACGAGTTAATGACTCCAACCTAAGTGTACGTAAACTTTCGACCTCAACTGTACAATAACACCACCACAGCCAATTGTCTTGCAAGTCGGGAATCAAATGTAGCCAATGACGGCACAGCTTTCCTTTAATTCAGAGTCAGTTAAAATGGTCTCGGCCTTTGGTTTGTTTTGTGCATGCCTAAACTTGAGTAGGGGTTCTCCTTAGATACTTTTCATTGGTGAGTTACAACCTGGTAATTACACATCGCTTGTGCTCACAAAACTACCATTGCTTTTAAACTACTGATATGGAACTGTTTTTATTGTTATGTTTGTTGCTGCAGTCTAAACTCCCTCACTGTACTGAAACATCTGAACTTAATATCATTGATACCTGGAGAAAATGGTTGTTTTGTTTGAAGGCTTACTGTGACATGGAGATGGAGGGGGGTGGATGGACAGTACTACAAAAACGATTTGATGGTCATGTTGACTTTCACCGTACGTGGAAAGAGTACAAAATGGTGAGCGCTAGAGGAAATGATCCCAGTCCCACAGCACAAAGCTTAGACAACGCTGGCCAGTAGCAAAAAACAGAACAAACATTATGATCATATTAAAAGTCAAATAATTATGTTGTTATATTCCTTCAAAGGGCTTTGGAAAGCCTTCAGGTGAATACTGGTTGGGAAATGAATTTGTTTCGATACTGACCAATCAGCAACCATACGTCTTGAGAATACAGATGATGGATTGGGAGGATAACTCAGGATTCTCACTATATGACCAGTTCTCTCTCGGCAGTGAAGCAGAAAACTACAGGTATGCCTATATTTCCCAGGTGTGGTGTTCCAATGCTAGGCTACTTATGTGACGGAAACTATGTTGGGGGAGTCTGTGTGTGGAGGACCTTTAAATATAGGTGATCACTTTTAGTACTTTGCGATGCGGACTGAAACACATTATCATAACTTTTTGACAGAGACAGATTTAGTCTGTTACTCAAGATGTTTTGATGTAGTAATGTTAAAGTAAGCTCTAACAAAATGGTGCATACAAAATGTTCTTTAAAATCAACAAATGACAAACAAAATATTTACCTTGTCTGAAAATATAAATATGTTGGGTGGGCGGTGGGAGGATCAAACACTTGTCACCAGTCCAAAATAAATATTTTGTCATCTGGAAAATGGTCAGGATCTGTGAAACAGAAGACTAAAATGCTTCTGTCTTCTAAACATTCATTCTGCACCCCTAGACATCACCAGTACCTGCCATTTTCTTTGCTGAACATAAGCTGATTTTAAGGAGACAACTGATACTTCCTCTCTGTTTGAGCATTAGACCTCTACTCAAGCACACTCCTATTAATTCCTTAAGTCTCAAAGTATGACCCTTGACTATTCTAGAACCAGAAATATAAATGATTCCATGTAACTTATCTTCATACTGAAATTCAAAGGCCACAAAACAACAGAGGTTAGCAATGACATCAATACCTCATCACCAGCATTGACATTTTCGACAGAATGAATGGGCGGAAGGTAGGCCTAGCGGTTAGAGCATTGAACCAGGAACCGAAATATCACTGGTTCAAATCCCAGAGCCAACTAGGTGTAAAATCTGTCAATGTGCCCTTGAGCAAGGCACTTAACACTAATTGCTCCTGTAAGTCACTCTGGAAAAGAGCATCTGCTAAATGACTAAAATGTCAAATGTAATGAACAACCAAACCATAACAGGGCCCTTCTGTCAGCAAACCCTACTGCAGCTGTCATGCTTCACTTAACTTGCAAATGACTAGTGTGTAGACATAGCCTATAGTAGGGTTAAACTCTTACCCTACAAGGTACAGAGCCTGCTGGTTCTGTTCTATCTGATAGTTCATTGCACACTAAATCAGTCCCTCATTAGAAGGGACCAATGAAAAAATGCAGTGGCACTGGTTTCGTGGTCCATAGTTGAGTTTGGGTGCCGATAGCTTGTCATGGAGCACAAGAAAGGTTCAGAAGTAGTCACGGAAAACCAAGGGATATTCAAACACAGCATCTTGTAAGTTAGTGCTAGCAGAGTAAGGAATCCTTGGCGAATGGCAATCATGTACTTCCTCCTCACATTGTATTCCTCTGTTTTCTTTACACAGGATACACCTTAAAGGCTACAGTGGAACAGCAGGCAAAATTAGTAGCCTTGGTCAACCAGGAAGTGATTTCAGCACAAAAGATGCCGACAATGACAGATGTGTTTGCAAATGCTCACAACTGACAACAGGAGGTAAGGAACAGGTTAATATGCCAATCTCCTCGACTTTTCCAGCAGCCTTCATTAAGATCAATTATTTCCTCCATTTTCACATTAACCCCACCCCCCAAGAAGCGTTTGGCACTACCCCCAGAAAAAAAAGTTAAAAGACATCTTGCCTTTTCTTTCTGTCGTGGGGTCAAGGCTCTCAAGCAAAATTAGATATGAGCTGATCAGTGATTAACTCAGTTGGGAATTCAGCCCCTGCAACAGCTGACATTAATAGTCTGGGAACTACGGATTTCCCCCTCCCCCTCTCTCTGAGCTCAGAAGAGAGGTCCTCCTCCATGCCTCTGATTTGTAGACTGCTTTGGGCGCTAGACTTGGAATTGTTCCGTGTATCGGGGTCTGCCTACTCTACATGTAAGCTGCTCTCCAAATGATTTCCCCTCCCGAGGTCTCGCATAGAGGAATCCCTATACCTCAGGGAATTGTTGGGGATAACCAGCTGCATATGAACAAAAATAGGACTAAGATGACAGACACAGGGGGAATGAGCTGCACAACTTGCAGTCCATGTGATATAGCAATCCAGACTTTCCCCTTGGAACTCAACGAAACTGAGGGTATAAAACTGTGGGAGTTAATCGTAATATGATAATACAACACTTCAGTGTTAGAAGGAGAAGCACAACTCCTCATTGGGCTCGTTGTCTTATAGACCATGTACATCATGAAAAACCTCAGACTGACAATCTCTTGTTTTCTGCTTTTCAAGGCTGGTGGTTTGACGCATGCGGCCCCTCTAACTTGAACGGAATATTTTTCCAGCACGGCCAGAACTCTAATCGATTCAATGGAATCAAATGGTACTACTGGAAGGGCTCAGGCTACTCACTGAAGTCTACCACAATGATGATCAGACCAGTAGACTTCTGAGGCTGTCCCAGAGACATGCCTCTCACAGATGGACATAGAAAGGAGAGCATTGTCACTCTGGGAAACTACAGACAAGACAGACTGAACTGCTCCATAACAGCAACCTCACCACTTCCAAGCATTCCACAAGGAAGGGAACAAATTAACTCCCTCCAACATGTCAGCAAAGAGTTTACTGTTTTGTACAAAATTGACAGGTGAAAACGAGCAGAAGTCTATGAACTGTGTATTTTTAGAAACATATGGGCTTTGGACTGCATAACCAACCAGGACAAGGCAGTCAAAGGATGAAATAGGTATTTATAGCTAACTGGAACTGTGGTAGAGATAACAGTATTGTTTTCTATAACAAGCAATACCAGGGGAAATGTTAGTGTGTGACACAATGCAAGGTTGACAAAGTACATTCTGTAATAACAATATTTCACCCCATTACATTTGATACAATGATACAATTTGAAAATGGTTACATTTTATTTTATATTAAAATTTAAAAATAGGCCTAATACTAAAAGCAAAGAAAACTAAAGTACAAATACAAGATCAAATATGAACATAACGCGCTACAGTCATCAGTAATGAATCTACTGGTTTGCTTTCTTAGAGCTTGTACATACTTACATGATTTAATTTAAAATGTATAGAAGGTTCACAAAATGTATTAAAATCAGATGTGCTAACTTTGATTGGGATGTTACTCAAAACATGTAATCAATGTCAATTAACCTAGTTATGCACTTGTGTGAATCTATTGCAAGTGTTCAACTTTTTCCAGGATTACACAATTGACTGAGTAATTAAACTTCCACATCCTTTGCCTGACTTAGACTACGTACTCTGTCGTGATTCTAATCTGTATCCAAGGTATCCAGAGAAAGTGGAGCATATCTGCATATATTTATCAATCTAATTTAATTGTTGTACTGTAGAAATGTGATTTATGGTGATAATAATTTATGTAATACATTTTACCCATGCTTCTGTGAACATTTGGGACCAAAACTTTTTCACTTAATTATTCTAAGCGACTGGCGCTATGATTAGGATTAGTGTATTTAGGAATTTCTGTGTGGAGTACAATGTCTTGTCAGATTCTGTCACTCCTACGTGACGCTCGTCCCTCAACCGACAGCTGTCGCTCAATCTGATGTGAAACAATGATGTCGACTATGGATAATGGTTGTCAGAAAGGCAAAGAAATAGATTTCAGAACATCATTCAAATTAAAATTTAAATTCAAGCTACAGTTCTTATGTCTTCATTCTGCTTTAACACAAAACATAAAAAAATGTGTTTTAATGTCTGATGTGTCATGCCTATGATGTTTAAAAAATGCCTTCAACTTTCAATTCAGTTAGATTCTTGGACAACGTCAGGCTTTTGCAGGAAGCTATTTACCTCAGCACTACCCACTACTGCACAAGACAGAAATCAGCACAGATTGAGCGTGTCAGGTAAAAATGCTGAAGGCCCCATTCAAATCAAATGACCTGGCTCATCAAGAGCCTTCAGGGAGTGTGGAGATTGTTTTGGCCACCACAACAGAACTGTGTGCGATTTCAAAAGGAAATGTGATGAGACAGTATTCTATAGAAAAACACCCCTTCCCCTTCACAGATGCAGGCCAAAGATTAATGAATGGAGGAGGACAGGAAGAAGCAACATCCACATCTGACACAGGATGCTGGAGTGAAAAAAACACTTTGAAAATTAATTAATGGCAATAAAAGTAGGTGTCCTACCCACTTCCTACTGTTTGGAATTCCAGCTCTTAGAGACAGTTGCATCATATGATAGTAAACTGACCAGGCAATTTCATTATAAAAGCATAGACTTTTATAAAACCAATATGACCCCAAGGGCTATGTTTGAATAAGAACAGTATACAATATTAGTAGAATATTCAGTTATTTACAGGTGCTGCTGAAAACTGATCTGAAAGTTCACATGGTTCTTCTGGAATTGTCTTGGTTCCAAACACCACAAAACCTGTTTAGGGGAATATTACCAGCAGTCACAGGCGATGCCCAGGAGAATGTTGAGGGTCCGCAGTGGCCCACCGACACCACGTGGGTTGTGTTCTCACACACCTGGTCCACCACTGGGAACCCACCCAGAGTTTGGACCACCTGGGTCAATATGTGCTGCTTTCTGAGGGGCCAGAGGTGTAAAGAAGAAAACCTTTCTAAATATCGAGGTTAGTAGGTTGAGAAGGCAAAGTATCGCCAAGAAGTTCAACAAGACATAATCAAATGTTAATCTGTCTAAGATCCTAAATGTTGCTGTAACAAATATGTTTTGAAATCTACTTACTCTGTGGGCATGCTTGTCATAACTAATGTCCTTAGAGAGTCTGGATTGAAAAATTAACAAATGATATGCACTTTAGAGTACATTCGCACACAGTGAGTTCAATACACCTAAATAATGACTAAGGGGTAATAGCAGCCATAAAGTCTCAGTTTCAATAGTTTGCATATTGCTTTCCTTTGTTGATATTGAGCGGCAACACAGTGGTACAGCTCTGGATAGGTAAACAGTGAACACCACATGCCAGATATCTGCAGAATTTGATGTGTGAAGAGGAAATCAACATCCCAAGGCCATGAAACAATTAAAAACAGGTTGGAGCGCACCGCCGGTATTATTATTCTGGATCATCCATCTCATATACAGACACCGTAGTACCACCGCCCCCTCACGGGCAATCAACACTGAACACCTGAGCGACAGTTAGTGACAGGGCGAACAGGCTCTTTCCCGTCAGGAACCGCTCTCCAGTCCCCCAGTCGGAAGTCTGGGGTGAAAGCGTCCTGAGCAGAGGGCATCCACCAGTACATGGCCCCATACATGACTGCTTTACATGCATAACAGGGCGTCCGTGACATAAATGTGGCCCAGGTGTGATAAAAAGGTTGCTCGTTGCATATTAGTAATGCCGGGTTTGGAAACAGTCAGCATACAGCAAAGATTGAGAAAAGTTTAACAGGCCTTTTGTTGAGAAGGTAGCCCAGTATATCGACTGAGCTGAGGATTGCTTGACATTTCATCTGAGGGCTGTTGTGACAAAGTGCGTTAGCAATCGACAATAATTCAACAATTCACCCTGTCCAACCACACTTTAGACATGATCTTGTTTTTCATTTTAAGGTTTTACAACACCTAGATCCTCCGTGACAACAGAACCCTTTTAAATCTGCCATACTCAAAAGAAAACACACCCAAAACCCCTATACAAATGGACATGAAAGGATTCATTGATAAAAAAAAGTTTAAAAAGGTTTCAGCTTTCTTTAGTAAAGCGTGGCATGGTTTGGTCATCCTTCATCGCAAAGGATTGTCCTTAGCGCAGTGCTGAAATAAGTTCCACAATGAACTTTAAGATGGACATCAACCATCATCACTATGATGGAAGCTTAATATGGGATGGAAATAAATGCTGCCGTTGATATTACCAAAGAAATGTGTTCATTAGGGAGGCAACAATGTTTTCAGTAGCAATGCAAGAGACTGGCTGCCCATTGCTGACACTGATCTGGGAATGTTTTTCTGACATCAAACAAGCCAGCTAGGAGGATTTTCTGTTCGAGGGTAAAAAGCCTAAAGAGCTATTATTCATTTTTCACTGCTTTGCCAAGAAACAAAACGAGGAATTTCAACAACTACGTTTTTTGGAGGTTCCTCAAAGGGGATTTTTGGCTTCACTTATGCAATGTTCTGGCAGCAGCACAAGAGGGCAGGCGTTGAACAAAGAGTCTGCACTAAATAAACCTAAGACAGAGTTGGTGTGAACTGTTGCACCAGGCTCCATTTCAATGTGCCTCTCACAAATGAAGGAAATTATTTTGGGTATGACGAGGTCCCGTTGATGGCTGGTCTATGAAACCCGAAATGACTCAGGCTCGATCCATACAGTCAACTTCCATTGGCCCTCGTTCTAATCTATCTGGGGTCAGGGGGGCTGGAATGGCCAATTTTAACTGAAAAGCACACAAGGGTACAAAGATCTGATTACCGATTGAACATGTGCAACAGCCGTGCATAGAAAACATCAACAATCACAGTTAGGCTGCATGAAGCAAAAAAAGTGGTTACGGCATCATGTTTCCTGAAGTTCTTTAAGAGCACATGCACAATGGCATCTTATAAAGCCAAGTACTCAAGATAAAAATCAACTTCTACATTAGGGGGTCATACAAATAAATGCTCAATGATACACATACAGGACAACTCCCCTTACTGCTAAGGGTACAAAAATCACATCAGATGTCATGCTTCATCAAAACATTTTATTCATACTCTACAAAATCATAGATGACCTAACTTTGATAATGCTGATAGTGTCAGAAGAACAAAGAGGATAAGTGGTTTATGTCATGACTTGTACATGACTTCATTCCACTCTTGGTGAATGGTAAGACTACCTTTGTCAAGATGCGGAGGGGATTGAAGCCAAATCCAAACACTTCACTCCATATCTTATGAGTGCTCCCAGGACTTTTGGACAAGACCCTCCTTTGGAGCTTTTTGCATTTTTTAAACACCTGTAACTGCCAGTTCCTGCAACATATCACAAAAAAATGGCCTTATATGAAAAAAAGAAAGGAAAAACGTTTCTTCTGTAGCTCAGTTGGTAGAGCATGGCGCTTGTAACGCCAGGGTAGTGGGTTCGATTCCCGGGACCACCCATACGTAGAATGTATGCACACATGACTGTAAGTCGCTTTGGATAAAAGCGTCTGCTAAATGGCATATATTATTATTATTATATATATATTTTTTTAAATGAACACATTCCATGAAGTGGCGAAGCACCTCTTACAAGCTTACAAGCTTACATTAATTGGGGAGAACCCTCGCTCCTATTACACTGGCTCTTCTGTGAAGGTTGAAATCTCTTCCACAGTTGTAAATAAAGGGGCTAGTTCTCCTGATATGTACCCAGATTCTTTATTTCCTCCATCAGATTTTGGGGTGGAAGTTACATGACACATTCTATTCAAATCACTCTATTAAATGTAAACTAAAATATAGATGAACTAGCTCATGTAAATGATGAAAATAATGTGTATTCTGCGATACAGTTCACATGGGAATTCAAACAAGATCTCTCCATAGTGTTAAGCGCTGAAGTTGTTCAGGTTGAGCGAACACAGAAGAGTGTCAGGTACATGTTCACAGGAGAGGATGTTATCCTACCAACATGCAGGTATCACACAGAGAGCCCCTGTGGACACAGCTTCAAAGACCATCACTACTACTCATTCACCCACTGCAGTTTGAGCAGCTGTGTTCAAAAGGAATGGAATACAAAAGGCAAACCATATGCCACTGTTCCTCCACAGGTTGGCTTTACCAAGAGATCATAGAGAACAAGTAGACCAACTCTAGGTGTCGGGCCTAAGTCGTATTCAAGTCACAAACTGTCAGGTTAAATAAATATCTAAGAAAATCAAAACCATGACAGTTTAAAATGATTGGCTATAAAAAAAATAAGAGTCCTACACGATATAGAAGCTTCAGGTAATTTATTGGGTAAACCAATGCTGGGCTATAACAATTACAGCCACCACCACAGAAGCAACTTAGATGATCAATTTGGTTACCTTTATATTTTTGTTCGTGCTCTTGCCCAACACATTGACTTGTCTTTTCCGTTTGCTTAAATTTAAATGGTCAAAAATTGTGTCCGTGTCACCAGCTGCTGCAGCATAGGCAGTTCCTCTGCATACAACTGCTGAATGCTTATTCGCTTGTTTTTGTGTGATGGTATCAAGCAAACACAAATTGTCAGTAAGGTTCTTCTAGAAAGAAAGGTTAACATTTGTTTATTAGAAAACTTATCACCCCATCAGTAAATACATTAATTTAATATTGTTTTTCCATCATTTCAGGGGAATCCTCAATAGGCTATATTAAAACCTCAAATCACAAAATGATAAACTTACATGGGCCATAGTGTTTTTCAGCCTTTGCATCACTGGAATACTGATCATGGTAGTATGATATGGTTAATTAATGCCATTCTGCTGCTGTAAAATGGTATCACATTTGGGACACTGGCAGAGAAAAGATTGCAAACATTCATGTGGATAATGAAACTCAACCACTGTGCCAAATCTACAGCATACCTGAGAGGCAAAAGTGTTTGATGTTGATCAGTTACATTTAAATATAGCAAACATTGAGAATACTTTCCTAATATTGTGTTGCACACCCCCCCCTTTTGCCCTCAGAACAGCCTCAATTCATTGGGTCATGGACTCAACTAGGTATCGAAAGCGTTCCAGAGATGCTGGCCCATGTTGACGCCAATGCTTCCCACAGTTGTGTCAAGTTGGCTGTATGTCCTTTGGGTGGTGGACCATTATTGATATAAAACCCAGCAGTGTTGCAGTTTTTGGCACAAACCGGTATGCCTGGCACCTACTATTATACCCTGTTCAAAGGCACTTAAATATTTTGCCTTGCCAATTCACCCACTAAATGGCACACATACACAAATCCATGTCTCAATTGTCTATAGGCTTAAATCCTTTTTCAAACAATCTCCTCCCCTTCAGCTAAACTGATTGAAGTGGATTTAACAGGTGACATAGCTTTCACCTGGATTCACCTCGTCAGTCTGTCATGCAAAGAGCAGGTGTTCTTACTGTTTTGTATTCTCCATGTATATTGATTAGTAAAACATGCTAATGTCTTGAATACCATTGCATTTATTATATTCATGACATGGTAACATCCCAACACTTAGTATATTTGGTTTGGAATTCACATACTTTTGAAATGTCGGCTACTTTTTACTTGTTTGTCCTCGTGTCGAGTTAAGAGAATCAAACTTTTTTGCTTATCTAGTGCTTTTATTTGCTGCTGCCAAACTTGGTTTTGAAAGGTGTGTGGGATCTGTTGAAGCGCTCTGCTGGTCAGGGGCACTAGTCAGCTCATCAGTGAAGTCTTTAGACACTCTAGAGAATGGAAATGCGCTACGCCTACTTTTTCTAGTCAGAGTTTGTTTTGTATCATTGTCCTCGGAGGATGGACATCCCTTTGTATCCTGGTGTGGATGCGCATGTTGATCCAACATGCTGTTTACACTGCTGGTTTCTCTTACACTGGGCACCCCATGTGTTCTCTTTTTGGCACTGGCCGACTCAGACCCTGTGGTTTCACTCTTGCCCCTCTTCCTCTTCCCAGGGCTAGGCTGAGGCTCCAGTTGAAAGGGGATCTGAACCTTGGACTCTAAGGGAAAGCTGGGTAAAAGGCAGCTTCGCTGTCTCCTAGGGTTGTTAGCTGGAGAGAAGAAGTCCACAAATACCCCATCATCATCGTCTGCACAGGAGGAGGCACGGAAGCCATTTGAGACAGTGCAAGATCTTTCTAAAGCAGGAAGCGAGGATTTTCTACATTCGCTTACTTTTGATTTCGGTGTGGTAATCTTTCGGGACATTCGATGAGGCACACTGGGTTTTTCGGGTAAAAATCTTGAAGAACGGCGACCAGAAATCTCCAGATTAGTAGATGGCTTACTTTCCGGAAGGGACTGTGGTGTTCTGCTTTTCCTGACAGGTGGTGTGACTTTTGCCATATTACTTCTGCTGGATACAAAACTGTTAAACGTAAACACTGATTGCACACTCTTGCTACCCTCCGGGCAGTCATCCAGACAGGGACTCTCTAAGGAGATGTGCTTTTTGATGATATTACATTTAATTGAGGTCCTCTTAGGATTTGCGTCTTGTTTACTCTCTTTAGCCGGTGAAATGGGCAAAGGACTTTGAACCAATGCATTTTGTCTGGGCAAATCACTGCACGTTGACTTCCAAGGTTTCTGAAAGTCTTTGTGCTGTGGTTCACAGGTGGCTTCATGTTGCTCCTCTCCATCAGTTTTATTTGAGCAAGAATATGCATTAAAATCCTGATCAAATTCTTCTTCTGCAGGAGAAAGATATGCCATTATGAGAAGAAAATATACTGATAAACTTCTAGCATGGTAAAATTGACAGTCAACACATTTTATGTACTTACCCAGGTTTTTCAAGAAAGAGTGGGATGGTGTATTCCCAAGAGAAGGCTTAAACTCAGGTGATAATCTAGATTGTCCCACCTGTGAAGCTGAGAAAAAGCATTAACTAGAGTCAGCAAATATTTCTCAACTCAATCGTTTAACACCCCAGCCCATGTTTTGCAGATTCTACACATAAAACCATTGGCCAGTCACAAAAGATACCTGCGGGGGATAGATTTTCCCTAGCTTCTCTCATCTCCTTCAGCCTCTGTGCCATGAAGTCACACCGTTTCATAGAAGGACTGTAAACTATTCCTTTCTCTTCGTCGATAATGTAAGGGGACACATCTGCTACTACACGGAAATATATTTACATATTAAACCACAACCACACAAAAAAACATTTATTTATATTAAATAATATATTCTGAATATGATGTATGACATGAGGAGAGATTCTTTACTAAAAGGTGATTTTGGTACTAGGTCTTCGATCATCTTGTCCAGTTTCTTCTTCATGCGCCTGTCATTCTCAGGGGTGTCTCTCGGCTGCATACAACGATGCTGTATAAAAAACAACTCATTTGGATAAGAACACTTCAATAGACCCTTTCAATAAAAAACAATCCCCAATGCCTAATAATTTAAAGAAATGAGGTAAATATGCAGCAATGGATGAATTGCAGAAAGCTAAGTAGTTAATGACACTGATTAATTATTGCCCACTGGTATATGTTTTCTTGATAGTGAAACCCAAGAGAAGTTATGCACTGAGAATCATTAAACCTAACTGAGAATTAAATTTGCCTACCACCTTTTTCTTGAGTGCTGAATTGACGTCATCATTTAATGCCGGATACAACTCCTCATCAACATGTACACCATCATCTTTACATCTGCATTAATAAAACAAACAATATGAGTGATAGGGTAACAGGGGCAGAAGGTAGCCTACGGTTAAGAGCGTTGGGCCCTGAGCTGACTGGCACTTAACACACATTTTTGTTTTCACTGTTGCTACTCACTGTTGTCTATAGTCACTGTACCCCTACCTACATGTACAAATTACCTCGACTAACCTGTACACCCGCACATTGACTCTGTACCACCTGTATATAGCCTCAATATTGTTATTTTATTGAGTGACTTTAAATCTCTTTATATTTGTTTTGTTTTTTCAATCTTAAAAGTGCATGGTTTTGTAAGGGCTTGTAAGTAAGCATTTCCTGGTAAAGTCTACACCTGCTCTATTCTGCACATGTGAAAAATAATGTAAGTCACTCTGGATAAGTGTGTGTGCTAAATGACTAAAATATAAACACAACATGTAAAGCGTTGGTCCCTGAGCTTAAAATATCCCTGATATTTTCCATACGCACAAAAAGCTTATTTAGCTAAAATGTTATGCACAAATTTGTTCCTGTGGAAACATCTGAGACCAACCACCCAGACAGCTGATGAATATTTATGTCATCAATAAAGCCTGTGTGTGGAAAAACTGATTGGCTGGGCCTGACTACCAAGTGGGTGGGCCCCTGCCCTCCCAGGCCCAGCTATGGTTGGGCCTCTGCACGGCCATGTGAAATCCATAGATTAGGGCCTAATTCATTTATTTCAATTGATTGATTTCATTATATGAACTGTAATTCAGTAAAATCATTGAAATGTTCACGTTTATATTTTGTTCAGTATAAATAACAGAGCTCACAGCTATTTTATTTGTCAGTCAGTGACACCTTGTGGTTGATGAAAGAATTGCAAAAACAACAAAATGGTTACCGACTTGTCATCACGCAATAGATATTGACGACTCATCGTTGTCATTGCTATGATATTGCACTTTAAGGCCGAAAAGCGTTTACACTGTAGTCCTGTGTAGCTCAGTTGGTAAAGCATGGCACTTGCAACACCAGGGTAGTGGGTTCAATTCCCACTGGGGACCAGTATATAAATGTATGCACTCACTACTGCAAGTCGCTCTAAATAAGAGCGTCTGCTAAATTATGAAAATGGAAATGAAGCTTGAGGCTTACCTGGCCACCCAGAGGACAGACACAAGTCTCACACCAGTCTTCTTGGCTTTATTCCAGGTTGCTTGATGGCCATTTTTAAAGACTATGTGGGTGACTTGTTTATTGAAGGTTTTAGATACCTGGAATGATACAGGTAAATATCACAATGTGAAATGTGTACATATTAATAACCTTCCAAACTGCTTAAAGGAAAATACCACTCAAAAACAATGTTAGTGTTTTGATACAGTCCCCAAAATGGTTTGCATGTCAGTCACATTTTCAAGAGATAGAAAATATAAAATAAAAAGCTGTCACAGTATGATGCGTTTTGCATAATACCAAAAGATAGCGGATTTGAGTGGATTTTTCCCTTTAATAATGGTAGTTTTAAGAACCCCACAGGATGTCATTAAAAACAAATGTAGTTAGCCAATAGCTCTCGAAAAACCTTCTCCGTACATAGGGTTTTCAGCAGTTCCATTCACCCACGGTTGGCTCCATGTGAACTACAATTCCAACACTGTTTTACCGTTTAGACACATCAATAATCACTTTCAAACTGTTTTTTCCCCCCAAACATATGCTCCTTATCTTTCATAAGAGCAAGAATGAATCTTCCAAATAAAAAAAGATACTTACTGTAGCAGTTTGGCACAGATCCACAAGCTGTGTGTCCCCTCCAGTTGACAAACTTTCTCTCTAGTTACGCTTACATACAGGAGTTAGGAGCATGCTAGATAGGTGGCCAGCTGTGCTAATTAGCTATGTCTAAACATGAGCTGTAACATGGAAATATATGGCCATGTGGGAACACTAACCCCATAAGATGTAATTGACCCTTTTTCCCCTCCTCCTCGCCAATATGAAAGATACGTTCCTTGTGTTTCCAAAAACGTTCAGAAAAAGAGTCTGGGATCTTAACAGAACTCCCCCAACCAGAATACACTATAGTTAATAGGCGCTAATGTAGTTAGCATCTATGAAAGGGTTAGTTATCCATGTACAAAAGGGTAACTCACCACACCTCCCATATCCTGCAGCTGCTGGATGAACGGTTTCGAGTAATTCTCTGTTTTACTTGATGACCACACGTCAACGTAGGCAACAACATCTAGAGAAATGATCAAACACCACCCCCCATCCTTTATTCAAAGACAAATGAGAAAATACAAGAAAAAGCTGTAGCTAGTTAGGCAAGCTATCCAAAACATGATGTTAGTTTACACATTTACCTTTCAGAATAGAAGCAGATTTAGGTGTACTGGTTGTGGTCATTTGAGTCTCTTACTGAAGGATTTCCCTAAAAAAATTGTAGAAAGAAGTAACCAAGTTCAATTTGAGGAAGGAAAGTGCAGGCAGTGTGCTAGTACAATGGGGAAGCATGTTTGATGACATGTTACAGATACATTTGTATTTGTCACATGCACCAAATACAACGGGTGTAGAATTTACAGTGAAATGTTTGCTTACGAGCCCTTCTCAATAATGCAAAGTTTAAAAATAAAATAGTAACATAAGTGGAATAAAACAAAACACAACAATGGAGCACCAACCAGTACCATATCAAAGTGCAGAAGTAAGAGGTAGATATTTACATGATGGCAGGGTAAAATGACTAGGCAGCAGGTTCGAAAATATTAAGAGTAAAATAAAGAACAGAGCACCAGCAGCAAATGATGCGTAAAAGTGTGTGTGTGCATGAAATTGAATTGTTGTATCGGTCTGCGTGTATATGAAGCGTAAGTGAATGTGTGGTAGTGTATGTGCAGATATTTTGGGTACCATTAATAAGCTGCAATGTGTAGCTTTTTGGGGGACATGACCAAATTCACATCGAGGTGGTATAGATCTGTCATTCTCATTTAAAAAGTATAAGAAGCAGTAGATCTGTTCTATGTGCATTATTTATATGCTTACATTTCTTAAGTTATTTTTTCGCCTTTTACTTTCGGTTTTGTACACCAACTTAAGACAGCTGAAAATAAAATATTTTTGGTTATGTAAAATATATTGCACAGCTGTATAGATGGCACATTGTCTACACTATATAACCAGTTGCTTGTTTTGTCACAAACTAAAAATAGGCGAACAAATAACGTTAGAATTCTAGCAACCAGGAAATGGCGGAGAGATTTCTGCATAGCGCATCTTTAACTGACTATTTAAGTCTGGCTTGGGGGTAAAGAAGCTCTCGGGGCCTGTTGGTCCGAGAGCCGATGCTCCGGTACCGTTTACCGAACGGTAACTACACCCACTTGCAAACTCGTAACCATCTAGTTTAGCTAGGCAGCTAACTAGAACTACAAAAGTGTATGTATACTACAAGCAAATTCACAAAACATTGGTTCTGAAGACATCTAGAAAAGTAGCTAACTTATGAATGCAAATCGTACACGCTTTAATTTTACTGCAAACTGTGACCATGACTACTTGCCATTGAGTAAGGAGTGCTAACTTTAGCTAGCTAGAACATTTCGTCTGAATTAAGACCATTTCAAACAGTAGGTACTGTCATTTTGCTACTAATTGTATAAAGTGCGTAATCTGTTGACTAAACTGTGTGGTTAAAAAAATAAGGTTTTATATACACATTTTTCGCTACTTACAGTCGCGCGCTGGACAAATCCTTTCCAAAATCTTGACTTTCCGCGCGTGTATTTTTTTTAGGACAAGGCTTGCTGGGAAGTAGATGACGTGTAAAGTGTCGTTGGTTGGTGAGTGTTGCCATGTTGTAGTTTTCCTGGTAATTGGCCTATTTGAAAACGACCTCGCGGAAGAAAATGACACACAGACAGGATGCCGCGCGGTGAAACACCGCTTCACATTCATTTCAATCGGAGGGGCGGTGCGAAGGTGGTATAGGACGCGGTGAAAAATATAAACTTACCCAACTTTATGCAAATCACCAGTGGCGACGGTTGGGTGATGACCAATCATATCGAGTGGTTCCTATGACGAATATGACGCTATGCGACCCGAGGCTGGAGACTTTCTTCAACAAAGATGGCTGACAAGAAAGCTAGGATGGAAGCACATGTAAGTGATTATAACGTCATAACGAATCACGCAAGAAATGTACAGTTGACATGAATATGTTAATTAATGTAGAGACAAACGATTATCCATATATATTTCTTTATCATAAAGTTAATTTACGAAAATCGCGATGTTGCCAGCTAGCTGACTAGCAAACATTAGCCAGCTAGCTGGCTAGCTTTATGGGTGATGTGACATGAGTATGACATTGTAATGTTTTAGGGACTCCTGAAACAACCAGCAAACTAGGCTGTCGTCTTGTAAAACAGTGGCTTTAAATAATCTAGCTAGCTAATGCATTTACTGCAAATTGAATATACAATTATGTAAGCTTGTCTTGCTGATATTTGCCATGCAATGCAGATAGGTTAAATAACGTAGCTAGCTATGTTCTTTCTTATTGTGCAGTGGAGAATAAAAACACCTGTATGTCTATGGATGTGTAGCTAGCTATGTAGCCGATCTGTGCATGGACCCAAACGTTTGGTATACATATTAGTTCAGAACCTAGCTTTGAACCTCAGCAATCATAGCCAGTTGTATCAACTTCAAAACCGTCTGAATGACATTAATGAAACCTGCGGATTGAGTAGAATATAATATAACTTTTGTGTCAAGAATGCAAGTCGTGTATACATGTAGTTATTACCATGCTTGAGATCCCCACATTGTAGCCTGTACATATCATGTACTCTACCTTGTCAAATAAAGGTGCAGTTCAGGTATGAATGTCTTTGAGATTATTTTTGTCATATCCAATACCAAGAGTATCACATTCCAGTCTTTGTATGATGCTGTGTCTGCATGTATGTATTACAATTGTACGCTTTAACAGTGTTTACCAATCTTGGTCCTGGGAGATCAATGGTTACACACTGTAACTAATAGACTACAAACAGGATTTAACTCGTGAAAGGCTGATTTGTAATTCATATATAGATCATTTAATATATAGAATTTAAAAAAACAGTACACTACACTTCCTATGCATCATGTACAGTTGAAGTCGGAAGTTTACATACACTTAGGTTGGAGTCATTGAAACTCGTTTTTCAACCACTCTTCTTGTCAACAAACTAGTTTTGGCAAGTCGGTTAGGACATCTACTTTGTGCATGACACAAGTAATTTTTCCAACAATTGTTTACAGACAGATTATTTCATTTATAATTCACTGTATCACAATTCCAGTGGGTCAGACGTTTACATACACTAAGTTGACTGTTCCTTTAAACAGCTTGGAAAATTCCAGAGAATGATGTCATGGCTTTAGAAGCTTCTGATAGGTTAATTGACATAATTTGAGTCAATTGGAGGTGTACCTGTGGATGTATTTCAAGGCCTACCTTCAAACTCACTGCCTCTTTGCTTGACATCATGGGAAAATCAAAAGAAAACAGCCAAGACCTCAGAAAAAAAATTGTAGACCTCCACAAGTCTGGTTAATCCTTGGGAGCAATTTCCAAACACCTAAAGATACCACGTTCATCTGTGCAAACAATAGTACGCAAGTATAAACATCATGGGACCACGCAGCTGTCATACTGCTCAGGAAGGAGACGCGTTCTGTCTCCTAGAGATGAAGATACTTTGGTGCGAGAAGTGCAAATCCTTCCCAGAAGAACAGCAAAAGACCTTGTGAAGATGCTGGAGGAAATAGATACAAATGATCTATATCCACAGTAAAACAAGTCCTATATCGACATAACCTGAAAGGCCGCTCCGCAAGGAAGAAGCCACTGCTCCAAAACCGCAATAAAAAGCCAGACTACAGTTTGCAACTGCACATGAGGACAAATATCAAATGTCCTCTGGTCTGATGCAACAAAAATAGAAATGTTTGGCCATAATGACCATTTCTCAGTTTGGAGGAAAAAGGGGGAGGCTTGCAAGCCGAAGAACACCATCCCAACCGTGAAGCACGGGGGAGGCAGCATCATGTTGTGGGGGTCCTTTGCTGCAGGAGGGACTGGTGAACTTCACAAAATAGGTGGCATATTGAGGAAGGGAAATGATGTGGCTATATTGAAGCAACATCTCAAGACATCAGTCAGGAAGTTAAAGCTTTGTCGCAAATGGGCCTTCCAAATGGGCAATGGACAAGCATACTTCCAAAGTTGTGGCAAAATGGCTTAAGGACAACAAAGTCAAGCTATTGGAGTGACCATCACAAAGCCCTGACCTCAATCCGATAGAAAATGTGTGTGCAGAACTGAAAAAGCTTGTGTGAGCAAGGAGGCCTACAAACATGACTCAGTTACACCAGCTCTGTCAGGACGAATGGACCAAAATTCACCCAACTTACTGTGGGAAGCTTGTGGAAGGCTACCCGACACGTTTGACCCAAGTTTAACAATTTAAAGACAATGCTACCAAATACTAATTGAGTGTATGTAAACTTCTGACCCACTGGGAATGGGATGAAAGCTGAAATAAATAATTCTCTCTACTATTATTTTGACATTTCACATTCTTAAAATAAAGTGGTGATCCTAACTGACCTAAACAGGGAATTCTTACTTGGATTAAATGTCAGGAATTGTGAAAAACTGAGTTTAAATGTATTTAAACTTCTGACTTCAACTGTAAATACTCTAAAACTGGTTAATCTCAATATCTAATGCTCTTCATCTGCATTGATCTGATAAACAGGATAGGTGTAGTATTTCAACAAAGAGACTTAATTTCAACCAGTGGAAAATGCAAAACACTTTATTGAAATCATTTAATTATCCAAGAGTTTTCAATACAAGCATTATAAATGTTATAATTGTAATATTATAAATACAAGTTCAATCTGTACTTCAATGCACATCTGTTGTGCATTATAAAAACAGAGGAAGAAAGAGGAGGTGGCGAGAGAGGTGTAAAATACAGACAGAAAGGGAAAGAGGTAAGAACATAGGAGCAGGGAAGGCAGCATATGATTAATGAATCCTAGTGCAACCCAAATATTCTCTCAGTTCATCACAATTACATAAGTGTCTAGTTGGCCCGAAGGTTATCTTAGAAGCGGGTGAGGTGGCGATGATGGCACTGGGGGTTGGCACATCAAAACATATCTGCAGATGAGAGACAGATAGCATGTTTAATCCTTTTTTTTATTCTAGCATTGTTAGTCATCATAATAATCAGGAGGTGAAATGCAAAACTGACCTTGGATCATAAACTCTGGGACTACTGCATCTCTATCTGTATTTCAACGTAAAGCATCTCTTTATAATACTTCCGGTTGACCTGACCAGCCCACCTCTCACCTCTGAACATATTTTGGCCTCTATGTAACCAGTTCAAAAGCGGGAAGGGTTCACAGACACAGCTGATATAACCTAGAGGATTTAGGGAGAAGAGAGTGGGATCGAGTGAAGGAGAGACTTATTGAGAAAATAAGGTAGTTAAACAGACAGTGTTCAACAGGAATCTGTATGCGTGGTGTCCACACTACACAAAGTAGCTTCAGAGTACTTTATGCTGAAAAACAATAAACGAACACATGAGGACAAACAATATAGCGTAGTTATAGAAAGAGTGATGTGTCTTGCTATTCTCCATGGTTGGCCCTCTTGCCTATTCTTTGAAGGTGGAAGGAGCCACAGTTATACACCTGAGCCTGCTTACTGCACAACACAATCCATCAATCAGATTGTTACATGAGTGTGTGGGTTATAGGGTGTGTAATTGTTCTACATTTTTTCAATATGGGTGATTTAAAATAGCCTGTCTTTTGTTTTTTACCTAAACAGCCTGAGAAGTAGAAATCAAAGGGAGATAAATTGGGAATTGAATAACTGCAGTTGACATAGCTAAGTTAATGGAAGAATACTCTTATTGCAATGTGAATGGCTCTTTAAAGAGCCTTTGGTTGTGCATAGTGTAGTCTATGGTGTTGCCAGGGAACAGCACCCTCTTCGAAGAAGTAGGAGGTGAAGATCTCCCGCACACGGATTTCCTGTCTTGCTGCGTTGTTGGACCCCATCCTGGAAACATCCTGCAGAGCAGCAGACTACGACTCTGGCACACGGCAGTGAGCTGCACATCCCCTCCTGCTCCTCGTGTCCATCCTCATGAAGTTATGCAGGACACAGGTAGCCTTCACACACCTGAATTCCTCCAGGAGGCAGTCCCAGATGGACCTTGTCACCCAACCTTGCAGTGCCCTACAAGTTATCCGTAAGCAATCGTTATGAAGGAATTTCCAGTTACAAGGTATCTGTAGGAATATGGAAGACAATGCGATTAGACTTTTACATCACCAGGTCATTGTGGATTACTAAAGTATAATATCCCTGATAACAAATCATGATAACATTGGATTGATATATGCATGGGCACACATATGTGCATGTCTAGCATGTGACAATAACAGGATCCTAACAAGGATAGCATCACAAGGTATACCACCCTGCATACCACTGCTGGCTTGCTTCTGAAGCTAAGCAGGGTTTGTCCTGGTCAGTTCCTGGATGGGAGACCAGATGCTGCTGGAAGTGGTGTTGGAGGGCCAGTAGGAGGCACTCTTTCCTCTGGTATAAAAAATATCCCAATTCCCCAGGGTGCCGTCTTTCAGATGGGACGTTAAACGGGTGTCCTGACTCTCTGAGGTCATTAAAGATCCCATGGCACTTATCGTAAGAGTAGGGGTGTTAACCCCGGTGTCCTGGTTAAATTCCCAATCTGGCCCTCAAACCATCATGGTCACCTAATAATCCCTAGTTTACAATTGGCTCATTAATCCCCCTCCTCTCCCCTGTAACTATTCCCCAGGTTGTTGCTGCAAATGAGAACATGTTCTCAGTCAACTTACCTGGTAAAATAACGGATAAATAAAAATAAATAAAACAAATTAATACATAGTTACCACTTGAAGCTTGACAATGAGTTGATCATTTGAAACAGCTCTGCAGCGCTAAGGAAAAAAAACAAAATGTGCACCTCTTTGAGTTCCCAAGACCAGGACTGAGAACGCAGGACCAGGACTGAGAACCACTGCTCTTCATTGGGACCTCTTCATATGTAGACATGCTTTCGGAGCACAGAAAACATCACAAGAAACATACTTCATTATAGTCAAAGTACACCGCACTGGATATTATGTTACTATTATCTCCATCCTCGCTTCTAGGGACAGGAACTACACAAAAGTACCTGCCCTATCCAGAATAGCTTACTCTCTTACTGACAGTTGGGGCTACTATCCTTTCACCATCCTCCATGGCTGTTAGCTAGCTACCTACAAATGCATTTAGAGTTTGTTTTTTACAGTGATAAAAAACATCAAGACAGCTAGCTAATATGAAGTTAAGCAGATGGTGATTTTTCATTCACTTAGCTATCTATACAGTATGTGAAGTTGGCTAGCTAGTTGGCAGCTCAGTACATCGTTTTTTTTTTTACATTTTTGAAATGTAAACTCGGCAACAAAAAAAAAAATCATTTTTCCGGATCCTGTCTTTCAAAGATAATTCGAAAAAATCAAAATAACTTCACAGATCTTCATTGTAAAGGGTTTAAACACTGTTTCCCATGCTTGTTCAATGAACCATAAACAATTAATGAACATGCAGCTGTGAAACGGTCGTTAAGACACACAGCTTACAGACGGCAGGCAATTAAGGTCACAGTTATGAAAACTTAGGACACTAAAGAGGCCTTTCTACGGACTCTGAAAAACACCAAAAGAAAGATGCCCAGGGTCCCTGCTCATCTGCGCGAACGTGCTTAGGCATGCTGCAAGGAAACATGAGGACGGCAGATGTGGCCAGGGCAATAAATTACATGTCCGTACTGTGAGACGCCTAAGACAGCGCTACAGGGAGAGAGGACAGACAGTTGATCGTCCTCGCAGTGGCAGACCATGTGTAACAACACCTGCACAGGATCGGTACATCTGAATGTCACACCTGCAGGATAGGTACAGGATGGCAACAACAACTGCCCGAGTTACACCAGCAATGCACAATCCCTCCATCAGTGCTCAGACTGTACGCAATAGGCTGAGAGAGGCTGTATTTAGGGCTTGTAGACCTGTTGTAAGGCGGGTCCTCACCAGACATCACCAGCAACAATGTCACCAATAGGCACAAACCCACCGTCGCTGGACCAGACAGGACTAGCAAAAAGTGCTCTTCGCTGACGAGTTGCGGTTTTGTCTCACCAGGGGTGATGGTCGGGTTCACATTTATCGTCAAAGCATTGAGCGTTACACCGAGGCATTTACTCTGGAGCGGGATCGATTTGGAGGTGGAGGGTCCGTCATGGTCTGGGGCGGTGTGTCACAGCATAATCGGCCTGAGCTTGTTGTCATTGCAGGCAATCTCAAAGCTGTGCGTTACAGGGAAGACATCCTCCTCCCTCATGTGGTACCCTTCCTGCAGGCTCATCCTGACATTACCCTCCAGCATGACAATGCCACCAACCATACTGCTCGTTCTGTGTGTGATTTCCTGCAAGATGGGAATGTCAGTGTTCTGCCATGGCCAGCTAAGAGCCCGGATCTCAATCCCATTGAGCACATCTGGGACCTGTTGGATCGGAGGGTGAGGGCTAGGGCCACCCCCCCCCCAGAAATGTCCGGGAACTTGCAGGTGCCTTGGTGAGAGAGTGGGGTAACCTCTCACAGCAAGAACTGGCACATCTGGTGCAGTCCATGAGGAGGAGATACACTGTAGTACTTATTGCAGCTGGTGGTCACACCAGATGCTGACTGTTACTTTTGATTTTGTTCAGGGATACATTATTCCATTTCTGTTTGTCACATGTCTGTGGAACTTATAACTTGTGCAATTTATGTCTCAGTTGTTGAATCATGTTATATTCATACAAATATTTACACGTTAAGTTTGCTGAAAATAAACGCAGTTGACAGTGAGAGGACGTTTCTTTTTTTGCTGAGTTTATTTACTTTACTTTCTCCCAGGCATGTGGACAATTGGAAACAGGGCAGCAATGTTTGTATGTCACCAGAGCTTTTTAGAGGATATTCCTATTGAACTATGTACCCATTTAATAACCAGAACTTCATACAAACTTGTTATGCTGAATTCTTGACGCACAATTGAACATGCTGCCATATGCTGCCAGCATACCCACAAGCGACTCACAATGGGCGGCCTAAGCAGCACACTGCAATTTACTGCTATTTAGTGTACATTCACCGTGACTTAGCTTATAACTGTACTGCTCTCAACACACAGTCACACACACCCTCCCACCAATCAATCACTGAGCAACAGCCTGCCTCACTACCTGACAGTCAGCAGCAGGTCACAGTGAAATATATTTGAAAGAAAAATGCCATGGTGGACGCCATTTCTCTTCAAAATATATAGAGGAGAGAGAGCAGGTTGTGACATTATATTTCACTGTGACCTGCTGCTTTCCAAACCTTTTTCCGTAACACATTAATGTGCTAGAACTGATGCACATCAAGAAATAGTGCAGACAAAGCACTGGAAAAAGACTTTGGGCGCACGAGAGCGCATTACACAAATCCGCTAGGAGGTGGTTTAAACTACATTCTAATGTTGACTGCTTAAAGAAAATGGTTATCACGCCAAGTGCTTTATGCATGCTCAGTTCTTGAGTCTCAGGGGCTGCCCTTGTGGAAATTTGAAATTGAAGTGGAAGTTATGGAACCTAGCATGGTTCTTTCTATGGGGAAAAGTCCTCAATGAAGCTGACGTTAGGCTAAATGTGGAGAATTATACATTTGCCTCTGTTGGTCGTCAAGTAGCCTATTTAATGTCTATGCCACTGTAGGCTACTATTTGATACCATACATATGTTGAAATAACGATATCACTGGAGTCATTGCAAATCAATTTGTGTCACTTGCGTAGCCTATAGGAGCTGGAAAACCAATTGATTAAATAGCCTATAACTTCAGTTTATTGTTGTTGTAGCCTTGTGTTATTATGAACTCATTAGACTGACAGTAACAGTAGTCCGATTAGGCTACAGGTAAAACAAATTATAAAAAATAAACACGGGCTGTTGTTGACAAGCATATTCAGTTCATGTACATATTATTAATATTTTATTCAGTGATTGAAATTATGACCACATCCTCAGTAGCCTATTCCAGCAGGCTCCTGGGAAACACAAGCACTTCTTATTGCGAAATCGCCTCGCTATTCATGTTGAAAAAATTATTCTGTTCATTTGAACTAAGCGTGAGATGTAGGCCTATCAGGGGCTATAGGCTACCTGCCTTTATTTAAGCAAACTATGGCAAAAATGTAATTACAAACATAAACACAGATTTTAGTCTGTAGCCTATATCTATTGAAATGCAAAATCAAAATCAATTGCATATGGGCCATTTATAACAGTTTGTAGTCTTGACATCTGGTACATAATAACAGGGGGAGGCAGGTAGCCTAGTGGTTAGAGTGATGGACTTGTAACCGAAAGGTTGCAAGATCGAATCCCTGAGCTGACACGGTAATCTTTGTCGCTCTGCCCCTGAACAAGGCAGTTAACCCACTGTTCCTAGGCCGTCATTGAATATAAGAATTTGTTCTTAACTGACTTGCCTACTTAAATAAAGGTTAAAAAACCAGCACAACATTAGTATTTTTTAATGTACATCCAAGCATTTCTTGCTCAGAGAAACTCTCCTGTCAGATTTATCTATAGTTATGCACAAAGGGGATTTATTTACAATTATATACCGAGGGTCCCCAGTCCAGTCCAGGGCCCGCTACGAGGGTCCCCAGTCCGGGGACGGCGGCGAGGGTCCCCGCACCAGAGGCGCCTCCAAAGTGGGGGGAGCCAGAGGCGGAGGGGGGTCTACGTCCCGCACCAGAGCCGCCGCCATAAAGGAAGCCCACCCGGACCCTCCCCTTTAGAGTCAGGTTTTTTTGCGGCCGGGGTGTACTGTCACGCCCTGGCCATAGAGAGGCTTTTATTCTCTATTTTGGTTAAGCCAGGGTGTGATCAGGGTGGGCATTCTAGTTTCTTTATTTCTATGTTTTCTATTTCTTTGTGTTTGGCCGGGTGTGGTTCTCAATCAGAGGCAGCTGTCTATCGTTGTTTCTGATTGAGAATCATACATAGGTAGCCTTTTTCCCCACCTGGGTTTGTGGGTAGTTGTAGAGATCGGTTGAATAGCATGCATTTAGTTTTGATGCGGAAAATGCTTTTGACCTCGTTGAGTGGGACTACCTAACAGTGGCCCTTTATAGATTTGGCTTTGGCCCCAAATTCAATGCGTGGATAAAGATTCTTTATTTTTCTCCTATGTCTTCGGTACGGACTAATAACTTGTCCTCTGACTATTTTCCCCTGCACTACAGATCCAGACAGGGTTGTCCATTGTCCCCCTTGTTGTTTGCTTTGGCAATCGAGTCCCTCGCCATCGCACTAGGCTCTAATGAGGCCATTCAAGGTATAATCAGGACGGGCTTAGAGCAGAAAGTCTTGCTGTATGCTGACGACCTCATTCTGTTTATCTCCAACTCTGATACCTCATTGCCATGCGCCTTATCTGTTCTTAAAAAGTTTGGATCAGTCTCAGGGTACAAGTTGAATCTAGGCAAGAGTGAGCTTTTTCCTGTAAATAAGGCTGCTTTAAAGTGTTATTTTACAAGTTTTCAGTTTAGGATTGTCCGGGATCAATTCACCTACTTGGGAGTTACAAGGAAATATTCAAATTTGTTTCAGGAAAACATTGTTGCTCTAGCAGACAGTTTTTGGAATTTGCTACCTCTTTCTCCTATTGGAAGGATTAATGTCATTAAAATGAATGTGTTGCCCAAATGTTTATATTTATTTCAATGTTTATCCATTTTTATTTCAAAATCTTTTTTAAATTCACTGGATCGAACATTAATGTATTTTATTTCGGATGGCATAGCTTGGTAGAAAACATTTACAGAAGCCTAAGGCATTAGCTCTACCAAATTTTCAGACATACTATTGGGCTGCAAATTTCAGAGCCCTTTTGTACTGGCTGTAGACTGATCCTACTGGCCCTAGACCACTCAGGGTCCAGATGGAGTCTGAATCGTGTAAACATGATGCACTTTCTGTGTTGTGCTCGTCTCTCCCAGTGTCCCTAGGCAAAAGGTGTGTCAACCCAATTGTAAAGCAGTCTCTTAAAATGTGAAATCAGTTCCGTTTATCATTTAGCCTCCATGGCTTTTCTCTATCAGGCCCAATCAATCAGAACATTTGATTTCCTCCATCTTTAAATGATGGGGCTTTTGGCATCTGGCACTCACTAGGCCGCTCCTCACGAGCCCAATTATTCTTTGTTGATACATTTGCCTCTTTTGCTCAGCTACAGGAAAAGTTCAACCTCCCCCAATCCCACTTTGTCAGAGCTAACACACCTGAATTTCCACATAGGCCTGTGAATACAGCTATAGAGAGCATATTTGAGCTGGACAAGCTTCCTCGGGGTGCAATTTCAGATGAATATGCAATCATTAAGGACTTACAGAACCCTTCTTTGGTATCTTTAAAGACTCGATGGGAAAGGGATTTAGGGTAGGAACTTGGGGAAGACGCCTGGGAATCTGTGCTGCACAGGCTGCATTCGTCCTCTTTTAGCACTAGACACAGCCTCATTCAAGGTGGTTCACCGTATCCACTGGTCCAGGGCCAAACTTAGAAGAATATTCTCTGATTTTGATCCTGCCTGTGTCCGATGTAAAACAGAACCAGCCACACTGTATCATATGTTTTGGGACTGTCACAAACTGTTAGGTTTGTGGGAATTAATATTTAAATGTTTCTCTGATATATATGACACTGTTATAGATCCGTCTCCCCTTACAGCCCTTTTTGGAGTACTGTCCATAGATACCTCCCTGTCAAGAATTTAATTGGACACTGTTGCTTATACAACTCTTTTAGCTAGACGGCTAATATTACAGAACTGGAAGATGGCAGTTCCCCCATCTTATAAGGGTGTTGGAGGGGTGTGGGCGGACTGCTCCTGGAGAAGATGTTTAGGCACGCACCGAACAGTGTGTTGGAAGCAGTGTTAGGGTTGTATAATAAGGTGTGGAGGACTGGGGTGATACCTGCTGGGTGGAAATGTGCGGTGGTGTTGCCGTTCGTAAAACCTGGGAAAGATCCCGCTACGGCGGGCAGTTATAGGCCTATCGCACTGACATCCAACATGAAAGTTGATGGAATAGATGTTAGTGAGTAGGATGATGTATTTCTTGGAAGTTAGGGGTTTAATGAGCATAGCACAGAGTGGGTTCAGGAGAAGGTCTGCTATGGATGCCCTGGTGACAGTAAGTACAGAGACAGCCAAGGCCCTGACAATAAAATATGTGATGAGTGTTGTGTATTTTGACATTGAGAAAGTTTACAATAACATGTGGAGGGAAGTTGTTGATCAAGTTGAGTGCATTGGGCATTGGGGGACGTGTTTTTAACTGGATCATTGACTTCCTGTTCAATCGAGTCATACGGGTGAGGATGGGGTCAGAATTGTCAATGTGGTTTGAAGTGGAGAATGGTACTCCTCAGGGAAGTGTGGTTAGTCCGGTGTTGTTCACCCTGATGATAGATTACATATTTAAGGAGGTAGGACATGGAGTGGGTGTGGCCTTGTATGCTGATGATGTATGCAAGAGAGGTGGGAATGTAAAATATGTGATAAGGAAGCTGTGGCAGTTGTGAAAGATTGGTCTCTAACATAGGGATTTAGGATGTCTGGCAGGTCCTGCTTCATGGTGTTTTCTAGGAGGAAGGTTAAAGATGTCAGACTGCAAATATACGGTCAGGATATAGGTAGGGTGGCTGAGTTTAAGTAGTTATGTATGTGGTTTGATGAGAGGCTTACGTAGAGGAGACATGTTGAGTATATTGAAATGAAGTGTAGGAAGGTGATGAACCTCATGAGGCGGTGGCAGGATATGATTGGGAGTCAGATAGACAAACACTGTTGATCATTGATCAGGTCATCCTTGGATTATGGGTGCTTTGTATATGGAAGCCAAAATGGTACTCCAGCACCTGGGTAGGATACAGTCAAGGGTCCTGAGATTGTGTGTGGGTGCCTTCAGGATGACACCTACTTCAGGTGGATAGTGGGGAACTGCCACTGAGGATAAGGCGGGACAAAATTGCATTAGCGTACTGGGCAAGGTTGAAAGGGGAGTTCAGAAGAACATCCTGCGGTCACAGCAACTGAGGAATGTTGGGAGCAAGGAGTGGGTAAGCAGAGGGCGTACGGATGGACGATTGGGCAGAAAGCGGTAGAA
The DNA here is from genome assembly GCF_021184085.1 of Oncorhynchus gorbuscha. Lineage (NCBI taxonomy): Eukaryota > Metazoa > Chordata > Actinopteri > Salmoniformes > Salmonidae > Oncorhynchus > Oncorhynchus gorbuscha. The sequence goes on from NC_060179.1 coordinate 75,662,057, forward strand.
TATGGACTGGGTGAGAGAGATAGGGCCGACAAATTCATTGTGGAACGTTCCTCCGTGATTGTTTCCAAAACCAAGTGTAGATATGGAAGTGATTGAGGGCAGGAGAGAATGGGGTGATGACATGAGACTGGGTGTGGAGCGATATATAGATAATCGGTTTTATTGTTTTTTAAGGATATATAGAGATGGTTCAAATGATCCAGTGAGAGGTAGGGTGGGGGTAGGGGTGTATATCCCAGATTTCAATGTTAGAGTATGTTAGCGGTTAACTGATTATGTGTCAGTGTATGCGGCCGAGTTGATGGCCATGATTATAGGTGGAGGTGAGTTGAAACCACTCAGAGTGGTGATCTGCTCTGATTCGGCTGCAGTGTTGAGTAGCGTGAAGACGGGCATGTCTGATAGGGGAGACTTGTTTGTGGAGATGATGGTGCTGTTAATGGGATTGGAGAGGATGGGATTGATGGTAAGCTTTGGCTGGGTTCCCGCCCATGTGGGTGTGGAGGATAATGAAAAGGCTGATGTGGTGGCTAAGAGTGCTGTGAGGAGAGAGGGGGTAGATATTCAGGTCTCGCTGGGCTGCAGGGAAGTCAAGTCCTTGATCCGGGCCAAAGGACTTGATCTTTGGCAATGGGAGTCGGATGCTAGTAGTAGGGGGAGGCAATTATATTGCGTGCACCGGTCCGTAAAGGAAGAGGTGTGCAGTAGACTACGATTTGAGAACAGGTCTCCCTATCATGCACGCACGCACACAGACAGAAATCAGTACCAAGGACAGCCACATGATATTTAGCAACATTGATTGAACTAAATAGTTATTTGGTATCTTTAAGTTTGCTTTCAGTGTACTACACTAAGCATAATGTAGATTGTAATATGGCGTTTTTTACTGGCTTGGTTTGGCTTCCTCAGTGATTTTTACCCACACACCGCTATTGACTGCACTTTTGGTGAAATCTTCATCAGTTCCGACTGACCATATATTGAGTAGAACGTTCATTCTGGTTTCTGTCCTCAAGTGAACGCTCAAACCAATATTGTGACGAAACGTGTAACCTATGTATTTGTGGCCAAAGCATACATTGGAGAAAAGAACCCTTTAAAAACCCCACCACAAACATGCTTGCTATTTCCTCATAGAGGATGATCTCATCCTTCTGAAGAGGATGAGCTGGCCAATCAGTGATCTACTCGCATTAATATTTTTAATGGCTGTTATACACTGACACCATTCTGTTGTTGGGTTACGTTCACACCAATCCAACATAGAAAAGCTGCTCTTTAGCATACTTAATAAAACACATTTGTAAGGAAAGCTATTTTACTCATATTGTAACTAATGATAGGTCATATTTCATTGAAATCTGGAAAAACTGGACAGTTACTTTCAGGTAAAAAATGTGCAAGGGACACAACCATCAGAGGTTGACTGGTAACCCAACAATCGTTATAACATTTTAATTTCCATACAACAACAAAAAAGTTGCGCTAAGGGCCATAGAAAAAAGTTTCAGAAAAAGAGACAAATGCATTAACTCAGATTGGTTGATCATTTAGATGTGCAATTCAATCCCAGGTGCATGGCACTGAGAAGCTTTCCAACTCATTAGCAGGGGTAATGCTGAATTGATTTTTAACTACTCTGTTGGATTCATAGACCCTGACATAGATTGGAAAACAGCAAGACAGTACATACAAAAAAACTTAACTAGAACAGCTATAACATACAACTATTTTATTTTATACAGTTCTATGATTCTTTTTTTATTAATATATTTTTAATGCTTTTTTAAGGCCCTTCAATATGACGGTTGACAAACCTAATGCTGTACTGCAACCTCTTGCCAGTAGAGGTCACTATGTCTCCAGCTTACCTCAACTTTCTGCAGTTGAATGCTTTCTGTGTATGTATTTTTATCCTCTGTGTTCATTCTATTTAGCAGTTAATTAAGGTGATACCATACATTGTAAGGGCACCGAAGACACATACTGTTTCTCATAAATATAGAATAAAAACAATAGCGTAACTGCTAAACAACATGAATTGTTCAAAGACTTTTAAGGTCTCCTTGATTTAGCTCTTGCACTTTAGGGACTATTCTATTAGTTCCAGAATACCAGGCAAATTCAATCAGAAGCACGTTAAGTATTTGAAAGTGTAACGTATTTGACCCACGTCTGGAGTCTTTTTTGAGTAGAAATAATAATAATTTATTTAACTTGCATAGTACTTTTCATTACAGAAAAGAATCTCAAAGTGCATAAAAAGCAAAACAAACAAATAACACATTTAAATTGAGATGGAAATTGAATGTCTCTATTTGGCTTGAGATGAAAAGCTCGGAGTGGAGGCAGTTTGGATTGGAAAGGCAGTGTAGCTTCAGTGGAGGGAGGGGGCATTAATGGTACAGCCAGGGAGAAACAAAGACGGTCTGATGAACAGGCCCGGAGCGTTTCATCAGTGCACCAAATCTGCTTCTCTGACGGTCCATAGGACCCACTCCTCCGTAGGTATTGGATTCTCCATTGTCGGACATGTAGCACCCACCCGGGTTATAAGTGCATGAACAGCAACCACACCTTGGCAGTCGTTAAGACCATACACCATCTGAAATACACTCTGGTATTGTGCTTAGGCCAACATCTACCTGTTCCCTGGAGAGAGGAATGACATTATTTAAGTAAACATCTAAAATTGGCAGTGTATAAAAGAGAGGGTTGGCTCCTGTTTGGCTGGATGTGCTACCACCACAAGCGTGCTGTGCCCTGCTCATGCACAATTCACCTTGACATGGTGAAAACACAACCCATTTTTAAATCAAATAGTAGGTATGATGTAAATATTTTGAGCCATTTGAGAATTAAATCTAATTGACATACCCCATAGTGTGTGGTAAAGATTTGCCACATGTCAGGCTTGCAATCTGCAAGGGGAAATTTATTTTCAGCACCCGTCTGTCTGTTGGTCTATCTGTCTCAAAAATAGTTATCTACCTTTATAAACAGCCTGGTCTCATATACCAGATGTAACATAGTAAACGTAAATCTGGGACACTCAAATTAGCATTATATATTATGTTCAGTATGGTTACATAAGACAGATGGTTACTTGGATGGGTGGGCGAGTTTGAATCTCATTACGGACAATTGTAGCTAATTAGCAACTTTTCAACTACTTACTATATTTTAGCTACTTGGCAAATATTTAGCATGTTAGCTAGCCCTTCCCCTAACCCCAACCTTAACCCTTTTAGTTAACCGTTCCCCTAACCCTAACTCCAAAACTTAACCTTAACCCCTAGCCTAGCTAACGTTAGCCAGCTAGCTAAAATTTGTAACATATCATACGTTTAGCAAATTCCTAACATATTGTACATTTTACAAATGTGTAACATAAACTCAGCAAAAAAAGAAACGTCCTCTCACTGTCAACTTATTTTTAGCAGACTTAACATGTGTAAATATGAACACGAACATAATAAGATTAAACAACTGAGACATAAAGTGAACAAGTTCCACAGACATGTGACTAACAGAAAAGGAATAATGTGTCCCTGAACAAAGGGGGGGTCAAAATCAAAAGTTACAGTCAGTATCTTGCGTGGCCACCAGCTGCACTAAGTACTGCAGTGCATCTTCCCCTCATGGACTGCACCAGATTTGCCGGTTCTTGCAGTGAGATGTTACCCCACTCTTCCATCAAGGCACCTGCAAGTTCCCGGACATTTCTGGGGGGAGTTACCCTAGCCCCCACCCTCCGATCCAACAGGTCCCAGATGTGCTCAATGGGAGATTGCGTGCAATGAAAACAAGCTCAGTCCGATGATGCTGTGACACACCGCCCCAGACCATGACGGACCCTCCAAATAAATCCCGCTCCAAAGTACAGGCCTCGGTGTAACGCTCGTTCCTTCGACAATAAACACGAATCCAACTCGTCAGTGAAGGGCACTTTTTGCCAGTCCTGTCTGTCCAGCGACGGTGGGTTTGTGCCCATAGTCGACGTTGTTGTCAGTGATGTCTTGTGAAGCCCTCAGTCCAGCCTCTCTGTCTATTGTGGACAGCCTGAGCACTGATGGAGGGATTGTGCGTTCCTGGTGTAACTCGGGCAGTTGTTGCCAACCTGTACCTGTCCCGCAGGTGTGATGTCCAGATGTACCGATCCTGTGCAAGTGTTGCTACACGTGATCTGTCACTGCGAGGACGATCAGCTTTCGTCCTGTCTCACTGTAGTGCTGTCTCAGGTGTCTCACAGTACGGACATTGCAATTTATTGCCCTGGCCACATCTGCAGTCCTCATGCCTCCTTGCAGCATGAGCAGGGACCCTGGGCATCTTTCTTTTTAGTGTTTTTCAGTCTGTAGAAAGGCCTCTTTAGTGTCCTAAGGTTTCCTAACTGTGACCTTAATTGCCTACCGTCTGTAAGCTGTTTGTGTCTTAACGACCGTTCAACAAGAGCATGTTCATGAATTGTTTATGGTTCATTGAACAAGCATGGGAAACAGTGTTTAAACCCTATACAATGAAGATCTGTGAAGTTATTTAGAATTTTACAAATTATCTTTGAAAGACAGCTCCTGAAAAAGGGACGTTTCTTTTTTTGCTGAGTTTATAATATGAATTGTAATTCGTAACATATCATCCGAAATGGGTGATGGACATCCACAAATTAATACATACCGTATGAAAAGTCAAATAACATACTAAATGAAGTGTCTCTGATTTACTTACAGAATAATACGAAATGCTCTGAGACCAGGTTGTTATAAACAATGTATCACACAGCAGATCTCACCTATTGCCAGGAAAGATGGAGCAGTTAATAACTGAACACAGATATCCGGCTCACAGTTACATGTATCGAGAAATCAAGCATTGTTTTCCACGTCGTTGTCCATCATCAGACCTGTGATTATTTTGTATTGTGGTTACAATACTTTGATTTCTAGCACCTTTGATTAAGCTCCGAAGCTAGAATTCTCAAAAGAGATGGCAGCTGCTTTCCGGTCCATGTCAGTGTGTATTGGCATCTACCTTTATTCCAATTAATTCTAGGGAGAGGTGGAGCTCCACCACCAGAGAGTAGATGCAATGGGCTCAGCTGCTCTGAGACAGCTCGACACTGTGATACTTAGGTTGTACCCTTGTGTCTCAGTCGGTAGAGCATGGCACTTGCCATGCCAGTGTCGTGGGTTTGATTCCCACAGGGAACAATATGAAAAAGTACAACAAACGTGAGCATTTGCTATTGTGAGTCTCCCTGGATAAGAGCTTCTGCTGTAATGTAAAATGTGGATGGCACCAGGGCTAACAAAAGGAGGAACGTGACCAAAAGGAGGAACGTGACCACCTCTTTTTTCCAGTCCACCACATAGTTGGCAAAGCAGACGTAGAGAGGGGGAAAACTCAGCAGACCTGATTGAACAGTGAACTAAGCAACAAGAGAAAGCTCTTGCCATCTGCCAAAAGCTCTCCTGCACAGCTGTACTCCCACCAGCATCAGACACATTTTGAACAAGTGGATTCTAAAGTGGGTATCACTCATGCTTATCCAAAGAGGGTATCATTCATGCTTCTCTAAAGAGGTTCTCATTCATGCTTATCCAAAGAGGGTATCATTCATGATTCTCTGAAGAGGGTATCATTCATGCTTCTCTAAAGAGGGTCTCATTCATGCTTCTCCAAAGAGGCACTGGGAGAATGGGAGCAAAAGGAGAACAGATCTGAAATGGAACCTTGGACAAAATTATGCATGTGTCCCAGAGCTATCTGGCAAGCTAGTGGAAACATGGTTCAGCTGGTAAACCATAGCTTGACCTAGCTGGTGGAACTTGGAAGTAGCCTAATGATTGAGCTGGTAGACCAGTTTGGTCAAGCTAGTGGAAATATGCTTGAGCTGACCAGCTTGGTCAAGATGGTAATATAATTGTTTGAGCTGATATTGACATTGGCATTGATGTTCATTTAAAAAAAAAAGAAAACTCAGCTGTCTGTGACCAGGCGAAAAAACCTTTCCATGCCAAACCTTCATATCAGAACCGCTAACCGCTACACACAGCCTACATCGTTGTCATTAGTAAACCCACTACAATCATGCAGTACAGTGAGCAAGCTTACCTTGACTTGGAAGAGTTCGAAGAGCCATAGCCAGCTAGCTAACATAGCATGTTTGACCCGGTGTTTAAATAGGCTAAACTAACTAAGTAGGTGAACGTTTTTTTTAAACAACTTAGTTTTGAAGAAATATATTTGTTCAAAACTGTTCAACTATTGTTTTTCTCTCTCTTTGAGTCAATTACTCACCACATGTTAAGCACTGCAGTGATGGCTAGCTGTAACTTATGCTTTCAGTACTAGATTCATTCTCTGATCCTTTGATTGGTTGGACAAAATCTCAGTTCATGCTGCAAGAGCTCTAATAGGTTGGAGGACGTCCTCCAGAAGTTGTCATAATTACTGTGTAAGTCTATGGAAGGTGGTGAAAACCATGAGCCTCCTAGGTTTTGTATTGAAGTCAATGTACCCAGAGGAGGATGGAAAGTAGCTGTCCTCCGGCTACACCATGGGGCTACCCTACAGAGTTGTGTTGAGGCTACTATTATAGTTTATCTAGAAAATGTAACTTTTTTAATGATTTACTATTTTAATGAAATTCCCAGAGGAGGATGTTCCTCCCCTTCCTCCTCTGAGAAGCCTCCACTGCTGTGTTGCTAGTTAGCTAGCTTTATGAGGATTATAGTGATGTTGCTCTGGATTTCTCTTGCCAACCTGTGATAAAGATCTATGTTGGAAGTGGGATGATGTGACAGTGTAATAATGGCGCTGTTAAGATCAGTGATTAGTCTCCTGAGTATACACCTTAGTTCGAGGTGTACATACCTACGGTTGAAGTTGGAAGTTTACATACACTTAGGTTGGAGTCATTAAAACTCGTTTTTCAACCACCCCACAAATTTCTTGTTAACAAACTATAGTTTTGGCAGTGGTGGGCCGTCAGGGCCAGCAAGGCCTTCTCTGCTGGCCTAAACATCATCAGAATATAATTTACAAATGTATATATTTTCCCACAAATATGTATTCAATTATTCCCCAGAGTAAGAGTTGTACTCTTCATTTCATAGCTTTCCTCTTGGTTGCACTGCTTCCAGCCCCAGGTTGAGATTTGGAGGGCTGGTCTTTATGTTAGATCTTTTATCCAATCATATTCAGCCATCATGAAAAAATCTGCCCTCAGGCCTTCAGAATCATCAGTGCAGGCGATTGTAGATTGAAGTGAATGGAAAGGAACATTTAGTGTCAACCTATCAGCTTTAGAGTTGGCTATTGTACGCCTGCTGGCTGGCTCCAGTGCGTGCACGTCTTTGATTGGATTACCAATATTGAGAGGCAGGTCCATGCAGAACCTCAGAACTAGGAAACTGAATTTGATAAACAAATTCATTTGCGTACTACTAAGCTGTTTTTTCAACCCACAATGGCGGAAGGAGGAGAAGATATCGATTTGGTCAAGGATATAATTTAACGCCATTCTCAAGACGACCTTTACAAGAAAAGTTAGACATTGTAAGGAGAGGTCGCCCGACGCCGACGCTACAAAGCCTGTCACAGGTGGGAAAGGGGTTTGTTCGCCACTTTCAAAGTTCCAACTACTAGCGCTATCAATGGCTCACAGGCTCCGAGAAGCACTGCAAATTGTACTGCTGGGAATGCCTATTATTTGCAAGTGATGGATTTCGTGTTTTGAGCCACACTGGCTTTGCAAACTTGAGTTTGCACACATGGATTTTGCCACGTCACTACAGATGCCAACACATCTTGACCACCAAAGTCCATTTGATGTCACAAAGCTTTCCAATACTTTGAAAATATCCTCTCATGTTGGCCTGGTTTCCAGTGGTTTGCAGAAGAGGATGTCTTCCTTAATTGACCTCCCATAAATGTAACGAACATATACCAGGAGCTGTGCCAGGCCCGTCACTTCTGTTGATGCTTCCAGCTGTATTGTATATAATTCACTGGCTTGCATGCAAAGCAGTAATTGTTTCAAAACATCTCCTGTCATGTTACTGTTGCATCGTGAAACAGTGTTGTTTGAGGAAGGCATTGTCTTTTTGGAGTTTTCCCTCAGCATTGTCCTAGCCTTAATGGAGGCAGCAGGAAGAATAAAGTTCTCAGGAAGAATAAAGTTCTCCACGATAGTATGGGGCTTGCCTGTCCTAGCCACCCAGTAGCTCACCAAAGGCCTCTAGCCCCTTCTTATTAATGGTATCTGTTGCTTTTATACATGTCTTACTAGTCGAAAGTTGTTTTTCTCGCTCAAAAAACTCCTGTGGCTTATTTTTCAAATGGTCTTTTTTTATGTCTATGCAAGAGTGAAGATTTCCCGTGAGAGGGTAATGGTTAATGTGATTTCTTATGAATTATTTGAATAGGCTACCTTTATTTGACATTGTGTTGTTATTTCGCTGAATACTAGATGGTTTAATTTGATTTTTGGCAGTGAAACAAGGCTTCTCAGGTGAGAAAAAAAAACTCACTCAAATTAATAGCCCCGTTGGAAAATATAAATGTACTGTTTGAAAATGTGAATCACATTTTTCTTTGGCGTACCCTTTGAAGGCATTGCGCGTACCCCAGTTTGGGAATACCTGTTCTAGAGGAATCGGGTCACGGGGTCCAGAGCTCAACCTGTGGTGTGCTTTGCTCTCCAGAGCCGCTAAAAGGGGTGATAAGTGGGGTAGCATTGAGTGTAGAGGTGGATCAAATGAAAAGGAATATTCCCAGTGTTTGTGACACCTGCCGTTTGGTGAGACATGGACCCGGTGGCAATAGCGAAACCGAGACTGTTTGTCTTGTTGAGCACTGACACAGAGTTTCTACCTGATAAGGTCAGATTAGGTTTTATTTGCTATTCTGTAAAGGTCTATGTTCAGGACCCAATTCAATGCTTTAGTTGCCAAGAATTAAGATATGTTGCAGCAGAGTGTAGAAGGGAGATCCCACAATGTGAGAAATGTGCAGGAGGTAGTGCAGGAGGTAGTGGCGTACTGTGAGGTTCTTCTAGGCCTTCAGAGAAGTTTTAAGGATTTATATATTTTTAAATATATTTTTAAAATTAAATGTCATTTTAATTTCTATTTCATCTTTACAATAATTCTAATGATCTTCTGATTTCATCTCTTCAGTTTGTGTTGGAAAGATAAGGTTTAATTCTGAAGAGAAAAAAATATCCAATCAGGATTTTCTTTGGTGGTCTCTGGGTAGAAAGATCTAGCTAGCTCAGCCACCCATTGGCTAGGCCTTCAGAAGCTGGACATAAGGCCTCCGCCATTCAACTCTATTAGAGCAGAATTTTGGAGTGACAGTGGAATGAACCAATCACATTTTGACTTACAATAGTCCCAGTTGGTATTTGATAGAATGTCATGTCCCTGCCCACCTGTGGGAAAATAACCCGTGGTTACATAGGTTACTTTATTGGCTCACAACATAAACTTGACCTTTTCAAACACAATTTTCTTGTGGTCTGTTTGTTTTAGTCAATTACAAAACAACATTTAAGAAATGTACAACATGTCTAAAGATTACTTTTCAACATTGCCTGCTCCGAATGTTCTCACAACATAGAAAAATGTGATTTGATTTGACATCCCGAGTTGGGTAAAGCCGCAGGGTACTCCTGTTACTCCATGTAATTAGCCTAACTTTGGCGGCATCCTAAGCAAGCTAACTCTTTTGTTTTTGTAGTTTCAATTAACATTTTCAGCAACCTCACATTATTATTAACATACTTGGCTGTCACAACAACAAATGATTTGTATGAATCTTATTCTGCCAGTCTAATTTGTTACCTGACCTGCTAACACTGACAGTAAAGTGAGTAAAGCTGTCACATTATACTTACATCACTATTTGTTTACCCCTTTTTCACTGGTTAGCTGGCTGACTACAGAGAAGTTCATTTCAATCTAATTCGCTAATTTTAGATGTGTCACGTAACTCCTTTGAGTCTTTGCCTGCCCTTGAACGGTTTAGGTATTTTGAAAAGTTCATTTCTTGTTGGCTTGCCTATATGTCCTTTCAACTTGCCCGGAGACCAGCTGTGGAGCCAACCCTACCAAATGGCCCAAAGTAGCCTATGGCGATATCTACACCTACTTGGTGGAATATCCAGGTTTGCATAAAAATCCAATTTGTGGAAGAATATTATAGCAGTAATTTGGACGAATATAGCTCACTAGTCCTTCACTACAAGCTAACTAGCAAGCTTTATGCAATACACATAGCTAGTTAAAAACAAACAAGTGTTCGCAACTTACCGGTAATTAAGTTCTTCAATCACACATAAATGTATCGAGTAACCAGAGCCCACAGCTTTCCATCATCATCGCAGCGTAATAGCCTGAAACCATGAGGTTTGTCTAGCCTGGTCTTTGGGCAGTTGATTAAATTTACATTTACATTTACATTTAAGTCATTTAGCAGACGCTCTTATCCAGAGCGACTTACAAATTGGTGCATTCACCTTATGACATCCAGTGGAACAGTCACTTTACAATAGTGCATCTAAATCTTAAAGGGGGGTGTGAGAGGGATTACTTATCCTATCCTAGGTATTCCTTAAAGAGGTGGGGTTTCAGGTGTCTCCGGAAGGTGGTGATTGACTCCGCTGTCCTGGCGTCGTGAGGGAGTATGTTCCACCATTGGGGGGCCAGAGCAGCGAACAGTTTTGACTGGGCTGAGCGGGAGCTGTACTTCCTCAGTGGTAGGGAGGCGAGCAGGCCAGAGGTGGATGAACGCAGTGCCCTTGTTTGGGTGTAGGGCCTGATCAGAGCCTGGAGGTACTGAGGTGCCGTTCCCCTCACAGCTCCGTAGGCAAGCACCATGGTCTTGTAGCGGATGCGAGCTTCAACTGGAAGCCAGTGGAGAGAACGGAGGAGCGGGGTGACGTGAGAGAACTTGGGAAGGTTGAACACCAGACGGGCTGCGGCGTTCTGGATGAGTTGAAGGGGTTTAATGGCACAGGCAGGGAGCCCAGCCAGCAGCGAGTTGCAGTAATCCAGACGGGAGATGACAAGTGCCTGGATTAGGACCTGCGCCGCTTCCTGTGTGAGGCAGTGTCGTACTCTGCGGATGTTGTAGAGCATGAACCTACAGGAACGGGCCACCGCCTTGATGTTGGTTGAGAACGACAGGGTGTTGTCCAGGATCACGCCAAGGTTCTTAGCGCTCTGGGAGGAGGACACAATGGAGTTGTCAACCGTGATGGCGAGATCATGGAACGGGCAGTCCTTCCCCGGGAGGAAGAGCAGCTCCGTCTTGCCGAGGTTCAGCTTGAGGTGGTGATCCGTCATCCACACTGATATGTCTGCCAGACATGCAGAGATGCGATTCGCCACCTGGTCATCAGAAGGGGGAATTACATTTGGTGGTCATTTAATTTGAGGGCGCTGTACTCCAATTTTTTTAATTAAACAAAATGAGACATTGATAAGATTGAAATAATGCTATTTATTTGTTAACTGCCGTTTTCATCAGCATGCTAGGCTAACTAATGCTAAAGCAACCCATTGGTGTCGACAACACATCCGGTAGCTACTCACCCCAATGCTAGGCATTGTATTTTCATGGAATCCAATAGGCTGCTGTAGCATTAGCTAGCCTAGAATGCTGACGAAAACTACAGTGTAATTAAAAACGACCATAAGTTGCCTACAATGTTGTTTTAGAGAATTTGGCAGAATTTTGCATCCACAAGAACATAAACAAAACATGCGTCTTTTTCATACTTCAGGCCTTCAGGTATGAGAATGGGGATTTTGTTGCCGTTGAGTAGGATCCAGTTAGGCTATCGTTCTTGCATCCGGTGTGGCCTAGCCGTAATTTCAATGCACATTATGTGTGTTTCGTGTCACTGTGTCTCTGTCATCCATCCTGTTTAACAGTCTGATGGCCTTGAGATAGAAGCTGTTTTTCAGTCTCTCGGTCCCAGCTTTGATGCACCTGTACTGACCTCGCCTTCTGGATGATAGCGGGGTGAACAGGCAGTGGTTCGGGTGGTTGATGTCCTTGATGATCTTTATGGCCTTCCTGTAACATCGGGTGGTGTAGGTGTCCTGGAGGGCAGGTAGTTTGCCCCCGGTGATGCGTTGTGCAGACCTCACTACCCTCTGGAGAGCCTTACGGTTGAGGGCGGAGCAGTTGCTGTACCAGGCGGTGATACAGCCCGCCAGGATGCTCTCGATTGTGCATCTGTAGAAGTTTGAGTGCTTTTGGTGACAAGCCGAATTTCTTCAGCCTCCTGAGGTTGAAGAGGCGCTGCTGCGCCTTCTTCACGACGCTGTCAGTGTGAGTGGACCAATTCAGTTTGTCTGTGATGTGTATGCCGAGGAACTGAAAACTTGCTACCCTCTCCACTACTGTTCCATCGATGTGGATAGGGGGGTGTTCCCTCTGCTGTTTCCTGAAGTCCACAATCATCTCCTTAGTTTTGTTGACGTTGAGTGTGAGGTTATTTTCCTGACACCACACTCCGAGGGCCCTCACCTCCTCCCTGTAGGCCGTCTCGTCGCTGTTGGTAATCAAGCCTACCACTGTTGTGTCGTCCGCAAACTTGATGATTGAGTTGGAGGCGTGCGTGGCCACGCAGTCGTGGGTGAACAGGGAGTACAGGAGAGGGCTCAGAACGCACCCTTGTGGGTCCCCCGTGTTGAGGATCAGCGGGGAGGAGATGTTGTTGCCTACCCTCACCACCTGGGGGCGGCCCGTCAGGAAGTCCAGTACCCGGTTGCACAGGGCGGGGTCGAGACCCAGGGTCTCGAGCTTGATGACGAGCTTGGAGGTTACTATGGTGTTGAATGCCGAGCTGTAGTCGATGAACAGCATTCTCACATAGGTATTCCTCTTGTCCAGGTGGGTTAGGGCAGTGTGCAGTGTGGTTGAGATTGCATCGTCTGTGGACCTATTTGGGCGGTAAGCAAATTGGAGTGGGTCTAGGGTGTCAGGTAGGGTGGAGGTGATATGGTCCTTGACTAGTCTCTCAAAGCACTTCATGATGACGGAAGTGAGTGCTACGGGGCGGTAGTCGTTTAGTTCAGTTACCTTAGCTCTCTTGGGAACAGGAACAATGGTGGCCCTCTTGAAGCATGTGGGAACAGCAGACTGGTATAGGGATTGATTGAATATGTCCGTAAACACACCGGCCAGCTGGTCTGCGCATGCTCTGAGGGCGCGGCTGGGGATGCCGTCTGGGCCTGCAGCCTTGCGAGGGTTAACACGTTTAAATGTCTTACTCACCTCGGCTGCAGTGAAGGAGAGACCGCATGTTTTCGTTGCAGGCCGTGTCAGTGGCACTGTATTGTCCTCAAAGCGGGCAAAAAAAGTTATTTAGTCTGCCTGGGGGCAAGACATCCTGGTCCGTGACTGGGCTGGGTTTCTTGTTGTAGTCCGTGATTGACTGTAGACCCTGCCACATGCCTCTTGTGTCTGAGCCATTGAATTGAGATTCCACTTTGTCTCTGTACTGACGCTTAGCTTGTTTAATAGCCTTGCGGAGGGAATAGCTGCATTGTTTATATTCGGACATGTTACCAGACACCTTGCCCTGATTAAAAGCAGTGGTTCGCGCTTTCAGTTTCACGCGAATGCTGCCATCAATCCACGGTTTCTGGTTTGGGAATGTTTTTATCGTTGCTATGGGAACGACATCTTCGACGCACGTTCTAATGAACTCGCACACCGAATCAGCGTATTCGTCAATATACGAATACGGAATTAATTTGGAATTAGAGTACTTAGAGAACAATATACAGTGTACAGTATACAGCAGTGGAGGCTCCTCAGAGGAGGAAGAGGAGGACCATCCTCATCAGTGAATTTCATAAAAATAAAAATGGTAAAACATTGAAAAAGTTATCCTTTTTAGATAAAATTATACTAAATATTTTCACGTCACATAATAATAGATTAAAACACTGTTTTGCAATAGTCTACAGTAGCCTAAACAGCACTCTGTAGGGTAACAACATAGTGTAGCCAGAGGACAGTTAGCCTTCCGCTTGGTACATTGACTTGAAATACAAAATGTAGGAGGCTCTTGGTTCTCACCCCCTTACATAGACTTACACAATAATTTAACTACTTCCGAAGGACATCCTCCAACCTATCAGAGATCTTGCAGCATGTTGTCCACCAATCAAAGGATCAGAGAACTAATCTAGTACTGAAAGCGTAAGCTATAGCTAGCTAGCACTGCAGTGCATAAAATGTGGTGAGTAGTTGACTCAAAGAGAGAAAAAGACAATAGTTGAACAGTTTTGAACAAATACATTAAAAAATGAAGAAGTGAGAGAGTGTCATTTTTTTCAGTTTCAGTTACTTAGCTAGCAAATTCAACTGGCTAGTTAAGTTACTCAAACACCAGGCTCAAACAGAGGGACGCTATGTTAGTTAGCTGGCTATGACTATCCAACACAACACTGGAATTCTTCAGTCAAGGTAATCTTTTGGTTTTATTAATTTATTTCCACAGGAGCCCGCTGGTGTAACTGTTTACTGACTATACACTGTAACATTACTGCGTGATTGTAGCGGGTTAACTAACGCATTAGTTCTATTAGCTATGTTGACTAGGACATTACTTTAGCTAATATAGCGATGTAGGCTGTGTGTAGTGGTTATGACTTGATTTGACTTGGAAAGTTTTTTATGCTTGGTCACATTCAGCTGATGTTTTGTTCATTGAAGTCCACAAACAAAGGGAAAAGGTAAGATGAGGGGAGTGCATAGAGGCAAGAAGGAATACAACGTGGATGCTATGAAAGTGAACTGTGTTCATGTGGGATCATGGGTGTATTCATCCCACCAATTCTGTTGAAAAACATTTCTTAAATGGAAGCAAATACAACGGGGATAAAAATACCTGAATTTGTCCAATGGAAACTCTTGTTTGCAAAGGTTGGTCTAATGATTACACCCTAGATAAGCTAGGTGCAGGAAAGAGTGTGCAAAACGGTATTGAATGCGTCAGTGTCTGTCCATGTGTCACTGTCTGTCATCTCAAACATTTCTCACAACCTGTGTGCACCTGCGTTGTAAACTTTCCTTCATAGGCTAGGTTGTTGCAACCTCATGATGGATATAGGGAAAATTTGAGTATCGTAGTAGCCTAAAGCTATCAATGTTACATTGAACTGGGTGAATGGAATATGAATGACAGTCATCCAACATGCTGTAGTAGAAATAAGACAATGGTCATGAAAAATAAATATTGTCCTCCCTCATCATAAACGGCACTTACTGCCACTGGGGTATACAGTGCATTCGGAAATTATTCAGATCCTGTCACACCCTGATCTGTTTCACCTGTCTTTGTGCTTGTCTCCACCCCCCTCCAGGTGTCACCCATCTTCCCCCTTATCCCCAGTGTATTTATACCTGTGTTCTCTGTTTGTCTGTTGCCAGTTCATTTTGTTTCGTCAAGCCTACCAGCATTTTCCCCGTGCTCCTGTCTTTCTCTCGTTCATGTTTTCTAATTTTCCTGTTTTTTAATCATTCTGCCTGCCCTGACCGTGAGCCTGCCTGCCGCTCTGTACCTTTCGGATTACTGACCTCTGCCTGCCCTTGACCTGCCATTTGCCTGCCCCTCTGTTCTTGTAATACAATTTTGTTACTACGAAACTGTCTGCATCTGGGTCTTCTCCTGAGTCTTGACAAGATCCCTTCCCTTTTTCCACATTCTGTTACGTTACAACCTTATTCTAAAATGTATTAAATTACATTTGTTCCTCGTCAGTCTACACACCTTACCCTATAACGACAAAATCAAAACAGGTTTTTAGCATTTTTAGTAAATGTATTAAAAATAAAAAACAGAAATACCTTATTCACATAAGTATTCAGACCCTTTACTATAAGACTCGAAATTGAGCTCAGGTGCATCCTGTTTCCATTTATCATCCTTGAGATGTTTCTACAACTTGAGTCCACTTGTGGTAAATTCAATTGATTTGGAAAGGCACACACCTGTCTATACAAGGTCCCACAGTTGCATGTCAGAGCAAAAACCAAGCAATGAGGTCAAATGAATTGTCCATAGAGTTCCAAGACAGGATTGTGTCGAGGCACAGATCTGGGGAAAGTGTACAAAAATAATTCTGCAGCATTGAATATCCCCAAGAACACAGTGGCCTCCATCATTATAAATTGAAGACGTTTGGAACCACCAAGACTCTTCCTAGAGCTGGCCGCCCGGCCGGCCCGGCCACTTTGGCCTGAATGCCAAGTGTCACATCTGGAGGAAACCTGGCACCACTCCTATGGTGGTGGCAGCATCATGCTGTGGGGAATGTTTTTCAGTGGCAGGGACTGGGAGACTAGTCACGATCGAGGGAAATATAAAGGGAGCAAAGTAAAGAGTTCCTTGATGAAAACCTGTACCAGAGCTAATCAGGACCTCAGACTGGGGCAAAGGTTCAACCTTCCAACAGGACAACAACCCTAAGTACACAGCTAAGACCATGCTAAGACATCCTTCTGGATGGAAAATGGCGCCGGAGGAGATGGCTCCTCCGGACCTGCAGAAGGCAACTAGGAAAGCTACAGGAACTCAAATCCTTCTGTTCACCTGATTTAGAATTCCTCACAATCAAATGTAGACCTCATTATCTTCCAAGAGAATTCTCTTCGATTATAATCACAGCCGTATATATATCCCCCCCCAAGCAGACACATCGATGGCTCTGAACGAACTTTATTTAACTCTTTGCAAACTGGAAACCATTTATCCGGAGGCTGCATTCATTGTAGCTGGGGATTTTAACAAAGCTAATCTGAAAACAAGACTCCCTAAATTTTATCAGCATATCGATTGCGCAACCAGGGGTGGTAAAACCTTGGATCATTGTTACTCTAACTTCCGCGACGCATATAAGGCCCCGCCCCCCTTTCGGAAAAGCTGACCACGACTCCATTTTGTTGATCCCTGCCTACAGGCAGAAACTAAAACAAGAGGCTCCCACGCTGAGGTCTGTCCAACGCTGGTCCGACCAAGCGGACTCCACACACCAAGACTGCTTCCATCACGTGGACTGGGACATGTTTCGTATTGCGTCAGATAAAAATATTGACGAATACGCTGATTCGGTGTGCGAGTTCATTAGAATGTGCGTTGAAGATGTCGTTCCCATAGCAACGATAAAAACATTCCCTAACCAGAAACCGTGGATTGATGGCAGCATTCGCGTGAAACTGAAAGCACGAACCACTGCTTTTAATCAGGGCAAGGTGTCTGGCAACATGACCGAATACAAACAGTGCAGCTATTCCCTCCGCAAGGCTATTAAACAAGCTAAGCGTCAGTACAGAGACAAAGTAGAATCTCAATTCAACGGCTCAGACACAAGAGGCATGTGGCAGGGTCTACAGTCAATCACGGACTACAAGAAGAAACCCAGCCCAGTCACGGACCGGGATGTCTTGCTCCCAGGCAAACTAAACAACTTTTTTGCCCGCTTTGAGGACAATACAGTGCCACTGACACGGCCTGCAACGAAAACATGCGGTCTCTCCTTCACTGCAGCCGAGGTGAGTAAGACATTTAAACGTGTTAACCCTCGCAAGGCTGCAGGCCCAGATGGCATCCCCAGCCGCGCCCTCAGAGCGTGCGCAGACCAGCTGGCCGGTGTGTTTACGGACATATTCAATCAATCCCTATACCAGTCTGCTGTTCCCACATGTTTCAAGAGGGCCACCATTGTTCCTGTTCCCAAGAAAGCTAAGGTAACTGAACTAAACGACTACCGCCCCGTAGCACTCACTTCCGTCATCATGAAGTGCTTTGAGAGACTAGTCAAGGACCATATCACCTCCACCCTACCTGACACCCTAGACCCACTCCAATTTGCTTACCGCCCAAATAGGTCCACAGACGATGCAATCTCAACCACACTGCACACTGCCCTAACCCACCTGGACAAGAGGAATACCTATGTGAGAAAGCTGTTCATCGACTACAGCTCGGCATTCAACACCATAGTACCCTCCAAGCTCGTCATCAAGCTCGAGACCCTGGGTCTCGACCCCGCCCTGTGCAACTGGGTACTGGACTTCCTGACGGGCCGCCCCAGGTGGTGAGGGTAGGCAACAACATCTCCCCGCTGATCCTCAACACGGGGCCCCACAAGGGTGCGTTCTGAGCCCTCTCCTGTACTCCCTGTTCACCCACGACTGCGTGGCCACGCACGCCTCCAACTCAATCATCAAGTTTGCGGACGACACAACAGTGGTAGGCTTGATTACCAACAACGACGAGACGGCCTACAGGGAGGAGGTGAGGGCCCTCGGAGTGTGGTGTCAGGAAAATAACCTCACACTCAACGTCAACAAAACTAAGGAGATGATTGTGGACTTCAGGAAACAGCAGAGGGAACACCCCCCTATCCACATCGATGGAACAGTAGTGGAGAGGGTAGCAAGTTTTAAGTTCCTCGGCATACACATCACAGACAAACTGAATTGGTCCACTCACACTGACAGCGTCGTGAAGAAGGCGCAGCAGTGCCTCTTCAACCTCAGGAGGCTGAAGAAATTCGGCTTGTCACCAAAAGCACTCACAAACTTCTACAGATGCACAATCGAGAGCATCCTGGCGGGCTGTATCACCGCCTGGTACGGCAACTGCTCCGCCCTCAACCGTAAGGCTCTCCAGAGGGTAGTGAGGTCTGCACAACGCATCACCGGGGGCAAACTACCTGCCCTCCAGGACACCTACACCACCCGATGTTACAGGAAGGCCATAAAGATCAACAAGGACATCAACCACCCGAGCCACTGCCTGTTCACCCCACTATCATCCAGAAGGCGAGGTCAGTACAGGTGCATCAAAGCTGGGACCGAGAGACTGAAAAACAGCTTCTATCTCAAGGCCATCAGACTGTTAAACAGCCACCACTAACATTGAGTGGCTGCTGCCAACACACTGTCATTGACACTGACCCAACTCCAGCCACTCTAATAATGGGAATTGATGGGAAATGATGTAAATATATCACTAGCCACTTTAAACAATGCTACCTTATATAATGTTACTTACCCTACATTATTCATCTCATATGCATACGTATATACTGTACTCTACATCATCGACTGCATCCTTATGTAATACATGTATCACTAGCCACTTTAACTATGCCACTTTGTTTACTTTGTCTACACACTCATCTCATATGTATATACTGTACTCGATACCATCTACTGTATGCTGCTCTGTACCATCACTCATTCATATATCCTTATGTACATATTCTTTATCCCCTTACACTGTGTATAAGACAGTAGTTTTGGAATTGTTAGTTAGATTACTTGTTGGTTATCACTGCATTGTCGGAACTAGAAGCACAAGGATTTCGCTACACTCGCATTAACATCTGCTAACCATGTGTATGTGACAAATACAATTTGATTTGATTTGAGGGTAGTGCGTACGGCCCAGGCCATCACTGGGGCAAAGCTGCCTGCCATCCAGGACCTCCACACAGGTGGTGTCAGAGGAAGGCCCTGAAAATTGTCAAAGACCCCAGCCACACCAGTCATAGACTGTTCTCTCTTCTACCACATGGCAAGCGGTACCGGAGTGCCAAGTCTAGGATAAAAAGGCTTCTCAACAATTCTTACCCCCAAGCCATAAGACTCCTGATCAGGTAACCAAATGGTTACCCGGACTATTTGCATTGTGTTCCCCCCAAACCCTAACGCTGCTGCTACTCTCTGTTTATCTTATATGCATAGTCACTTTAACTATACATTCATGTACATACTACCTCAATTGGCCCGACCAAGCAGTGCTCCCGCACATTGGCTAACCGAACTATCTGCATTGTGTCCCACCAGCCGCCAACCCCTCTTTTTACGCTACTGCTACTCTCTGTTCATCATATATGCATAGTCACTTTAACCATACCCACATGTACATACTACCTCAATAAGCCTGACTAACCGGTGTCTGTATATAGCCTTGCTACTCTTATTTTCAAGTGTCTTTTTACTGTTGTTTTATTTCTTTACTTACCTACACACACACACACACACACTTTTTTCCCTACGCACTATTGTTTAGAGCCTGTAAGTAAGCATTTCACTGATTTTGACGCACGTGACCAATAACCTTTGATTTGATTTGATCGGGACACATTTCTGAATGTCCTTGAGTGGCCCAATGGCCTGAATATTTTCTGAAGGCACTTTACAGTGCCTTCAGAAACTATTCAAGCCCCTTGAATTTTTCCATAGTGTTCTGTGTTACAAAAGAGGTTTAAAAATGGATTTAATTGTCATTTTTGTTCAGCAATCTACAAAAAATACGATGTGTTCAATACCATTCCATTTATTCTGTTCTAGTCAATAGTATGAGCCCGTCTTCCCCAATTAAGGTGCCACTGGCCGCCTGTGGCATTGACCCCCCCCCCTGAGACAAAACATGGTAGAAACACCTTTGGCAGCAATTACAGATGAGAGTTGTTTTTAATTGTACAATATATGCCCATTATTCTTTTTTAAATTATTTAACCTCTATCAAGTTGGTTGTTCATCATTGCCAGAAAGCCGGTGCTTAGCTGTTTTCCTTTTCTTTTTATCCTAAAAAACTCTCTTGTCATTGCTGATGACAAGCATACCCATAACATGATGCAGCCACCACCATGCTTAAAAATATGAAGTGGTACTCAGTGATGTGTTGTGTTAGATTTGCCCCATATATAATGCTTTGTAATCATGACAAAAAGTAAATTTGTATGCCGTGTTACTTAAGTGCCTAGTTGCAAACAGGTTGCATGTTTTGGAATATTTTTATTCTGTACAGCCTTCCTTCTTTTCACTCTGTCATTTATCTTAGTATTGTGGAGTACCTCAACTATAATGTTGTTGATCCGCCCTCAGTTCTCATACCACAATCATTAAACTCTGTAACTGTTTTAAAATCACCATTGGCCTCATGGTGAAATCCCTGAGCAGTTCCCATCCTCTCTGGAAACTCTCTGGAAAAAGTTAGGAAGTATTCTTGTATCTTTATAGTGACTAGGTGTATTGATACACCATCCAATGTTGAATGAATAACTTCATCATGCTCAAAGGGATATTCAATGTCTGTTTTTTTACATGTCTACCAATCAGTGCCCTTCTTTGTGGCATTGAAAAACCTCCCTGGTCTTTGTGGTTGAATCTGTGCTTGAAATTCACTACTCGATTGAAGGACCTCACAGATAATTGTATGTGTGGGGCACAGAGATGGGGTAGCCAACCAAAAATCATGTTAACCATTATTATTGAACACAGAATGAGTCCATGCAACTTATTATGTGATTTGTTAAGCACAGTCTTACTCCTGAACTTATTTAGGTTTGCTATAACAAAGGGGTTGAATACATATTGACTCAAGACATTTTTTATTAATATGGAAGAATGTCTACAAACAAAAATTAACTTTGAAATGATGTGGTATTGTGTGTAGATCAGTGACATCTCAATTTAATCACAACACAATGTGAATACTTTCTGAATGCACAGTAGCTAGAGAACACTGAACAGAACAAGGCTATGTCAATAACTATATTTTGACAAAAATGCAGATAGAACCTTATAGTCCCAAGCTCTCGACATTTCGAAAGAGCAAGAGAGGAGGCAATACTCGATCTCTTACTGTGCAGATGAATTTTCTTCAGTGGGCCTCTGTCTGGATGTTCCTCACAGCTGTCCATAATTCCTCCACTAATTATGCATGCCAATGATTAATTATTGATATGCCAGACCACTGACTGTCCAAGCTGTCTGACTTAATGAGAGAGACAGGAAAAAACATCCTATTTTGGTTCAGTTCCAAAAGGTGCTCTTTGGGGTCTCCTCTCCATGCGTCACAACACATCTCATCACCTAAATTCCTCTTGACATAGGATAGGCACATTAACATTTTCTTTTTAGATAATGGCTTAAACTCTTGGTCACCACAACCATTTAGACGTGTCCACGTTTTACCTCTCTTACCGTTGAATTGATTGACGCAAAAAAATAATTCAATTGTGGCATTGCTATTGTCAAAAGCACTTTTGTTTCTAGCTATATGCCACCGCTATCTAGGGCTGATAATTAACACAGATAGCTCCAGTTGATCTAGATCCCAGTGCTCTACAAGCTACACACCTTGCTTCTTTCTAACCCAGATATGTCATAAAAAGTAAGCAAGAAATCGACTTCTATCGATCAAATGGAGTCTTGACATGGTTCACTAGTTTATGTTGTGTAGGGTCCACATTATTAGCGATTACAGGTTGGACAAGCTGACTAAGCTGAAATCGTTGTCAGAGTGGAAAATGAGACCGTCAATACAGGGTTCAATAGTGTTCTGTGAAATTGTGTAATTATGTTCAACTTGACTTCGTTTGGGGCAGTTCCCATACCGTATTTTGAGCTATGCATGTATAATTTGGACTTTTCCCTAAACTAGGCATTGAAGTTTAATGAGTAGTCTAACTTGTGTAAAAATCGAATGACACAGATTTCAAGTTTACATTAGTTCAAAATGCAACTTGATACAGCCACCTGTAGCCTGACCAGGATGACTACATCCCTTAGACCAGGGTAGAAGAACACGACTCTAAAGTAACCAACCACAGATCATGCTGAGTAGCAGCTCTGCAGAGTGAGATCTTCACTTGTTGATACACAGCAGTGCTTACTGATGGTTAACCAACTTCTGGAGAGCAGCACTGACTCACGGTTAGCCTGACTCCTAGAGAACGTCTGGAGGGTAATGCTCTCACTGTTTGCCTTACACCTAGAGGACTTCTGGAGAGCAACGCTGTCAGCAACACGCTGTCATACATGCCAATCCAGAGCATCCTAAACATGCTCAATGGGTGACATGTCTGATGAGAATGCAGGCCATGGACGAACTGGGACATTTTCAACTTCCTTAAATTGTGTGCAGATCCTTGCGACATGGGGCCATGCATTATCATGATGGAACATGAGGTGATGGCGAAGGATGAATGGCACAACAATTGGCCTCAGGATCTCATCACGGTATCTATATGCATTCAAATTTCCATCAATAAAATGCAACTGGAGAATACCCTATGTACCTTAGGCCTGCCTGCCTGCCCGTACCATAACCACACCGCCACAATGGGGAACACGTTGACATCAGCAAACCTCTTCTTCGGTTATGCAAAACCAGTTTCACCAGCTGTCCTAGGTGGCTGGTCTCAGATGATCCCACAGGTGAAGAAACCGGATGTGGAGATCCTGGGCTGGTGTCGTTACACGTGGTCTGAGGTTGTGAGGTCTGTTGGACGTACTGCCAAATTCTCTAAAACGAAGTTGGAGGCGGCTTATGGTAGAAAAATTCATATTAAATTCTCTGGAATTCCTGCAGTCAGTATACCAATTTCACACTCCTCAAAACGTACATACAGTTGAAGTCGGAAGTTCACATACACCTTAGCCAAATACATTTCAATTCAGTTTTTCACAATTCCTGACATTTAAATCCTATTAAAAAGTCCCTGTCTTAGGTCAGTTAGGATCACCACTTTATTTTAAGAATGTGAAATGTCAGAATAATAGCAGAGAGAATTATTTATTTCAGCTTTCATTTCTTTCATCACGTTACCAGTGGGTCAGAAGTTTACATACACTCAATTAGTATTTGGTAGCATTGCCTTTAAATTGTTTACCTCAGGTCAAACGTTTCGGGTAGCCTTCCACAAGCTTCCCACAATAAGTTGGGTGAATTTTGGCCCATTCCTCCTGACAGAGCTGGTGTAACTGAGTCAGGTTTGTAGGCCTCCTTGCTCACACACGCAAATGTTTGACCACAAATGACCACAAATGTTCTATAGAATTGAGGTCAGGGCTTTGTGATGGCCACTCAAATACCTTGACTTCGTTGTCATTAAGCCATTTTGCCACAACTTTGGAAGTATGCTTGGGGTCATTGTCCATTGAAAGACCCATTGCTTCATGGTTGGAATGGTGTTCTTCGGCTTGCAAGCCTTCCCCATTTTCCTCCAAACATAACGATGGTCATTATGGCCAAACAGTTTCATCAGACCTGAGGACATTTCTCCAAAAAGTATGACCTTTGTCCCCATGTGCAGTTGCACACCGTAGTCTGGCTTTTTTGATAGCGGTTTTGGAGCAGTGGTTTCTTCCTTGCAGAGCGGACTTTCAGTTTATGTCGATATTGGACACGTTTTACTGTGGATATAGATACTTTTGTACTTGTTTCCTCCAGCATCTTCACAAGGTCCTTTGCTGTTGTTCTGGGAATGATTTGCACTTTTCGCACCAATGTGTGTTAATCTCTAGGAGACAGAATGCGTCTCCTTCCTGATCGATATGATGGCTGCGTGGTTCCATAGTGTTTATACTTGTGTACTATTGTTTGTGCAGATGAAGGTGGTACCTTCAAGCATTTGGAAATTGCCTCCAGGGATGAATCAGACTTGTGGAGGTCTAAACATTTTTCCTGTGGTCTTGGATGATTGCTTTTGATTTCCCCATGATGTCAAGCAAAAAGGCTCTGCGTTTGAAGTTAGGCCTTGAAATACATCCACAAGTACACCTCCAATTGACTCAAATTATGTCAATTAGCCTATTGGAAGCTTCTAAAGCCATGACATAATTTCTGGAAGTTTGTCTGTAAACAAATGTGTGCACAAAATTTGCGAGAAAAAAGCTTTTTGTGCGTATATAACATTTCTGGGATATTTTAGTTTCAGCTCATGAGACATGGGACCAACACATTACATGTTGCGTTTATATTTTACTTCAGTATGTTATGTTACTTTGATATTAACATCCCCCATTTTAAGTAGCTATCCATTGGGCAAACACTGGTTGTATCAGTATTGTTTCCATGTCATTTCAGTTAAATGACATTGAACCAAAGTGGAGTAGACATTGAATTGACGTGTGTGCCCTGTGTGTACCTATTTTTGAAGCAACATTTAGGTATTGAGATGGGGAAAAAACTAGGGAAGATAATTCTGGACTTTTCTGTATTTTAAATACTTCCATAACTCCATGTTGTAGCCTATAAAATAAATGTAACAACGAATGAATATGATGTGATATTTTGACTTCCTGCCACAGATGCTTCCAGAGAGTTGTTTCCTCACACAACCATATAAAGTCCACATAAAGTGAAATTAACAGAAATAATCCCAAACAGAATGTCTGCTCTCCTCTCTATCTTTGTGTAGCCTATGTCCAGGGATAATTAATTGTTTACCGTCTCCGCGTAGTTCCTGACTCCTAATTTTTTGAATGTTTTGATCCCTCATTTACCATGGTGCTGCTGTGTCACCAGGAAGGAGTCATGAAGGAGTCACCATGTGTCATCTATTCACCTCTCTTCTTCTTCTATGCACCATCGGAGTTTCTCTTCAAGGAGTCTGGTAATGGAGTGCCAATTGTCCTTGAAAGAGTAACATTCCAAAATGGCTGCTCATAGCGCCATGACTACATGGAACTCTATTCCACATCATGTAACTCAGTCGAACAGTAAAGTCTGAATTATAAAACATAAAACTATGGAACACCACAGACTGTGAAGAGACATACACAAAGGCACACACACGGCATTCGCAAACACATGCCAACACACACACTCTACACACACATACATTTTAATATTGCTATTTTGTTGTATTATTATTTTGAATTGTACATACTGTATGTTATGGTAGAGCAGTGTGTAATAATGTGCTGTGTTATGTATTGTTTTATTGAGTTTATGGTACGTTGGCAGCAGCTAATAGGGATCCGGAATAAAAAATTAAAACAATTACAAAAAAATATATATATTTTTTTTTTAATACAAAAAACAATACAGATATAGTTCCATTCAGACCAATAGCATGCTGCATTTGTAAATAATGCTGCTGTAAGTCAGCTGTTTTTTTCTTTATATTTTCCTCTTATATGTTTAATATGCTTCGGATGAAATCTTATTGCCATTTTTGTGTCAGTGGCCAGAATAATAATCGAGCTGTGAAGTTAGACTGTAAAACTGTGTTTCATTTCAGTACCCATTGTGGTCTTTGAGCATGTACTGTATGTATGTTTGCATGTGTGTAGTCACATGTGGATATATCCAGGACGCATTGGTCATTAGAAAGAGGAAAAACGTTTTAATATTTCTTTGAAAGTTTGAAGATCAATGAACTGTTGGAAAATGCAATAGCATACTGTGCTACTCCTGGATGTTTTATTTATTTAGCTTTTACGTTTTTATGAGAAATGTTTGAAGCTTTGAATGCCACACTACACTGGAGATTCTGGTCCTCATGTCTCATCCTTCGCTTCATGTCTGCACAACAGAATGATAAAACAAGAGAATTCCAGGGAGGTAAACCAACAGAGGTGAAATCAGGGGGAAATATTTAAAGTCTCTTTACTTGTCCAGTCATGTAGAAACACAGGAAGCTGGCTCTTAATCCACAAACAGCTGGACTCCATATCTCTTTTCATCTAGATGCAGCCAGCTGAGTAAAGTTATTCAAAGAAGATGCATCTCAGACTTATCAAGGTATGGGGGAAAATGCTATGCATGTTCTTTTCTCAAGCAGAGAATGTGAAATACCAATAATGTGAAACAACAATACCATTAGATACTGTGTGAACCATCAACATTCAGTAACAATTGTATGGAAAAATGTGGGTGTAAGATTTACCTATGTTAAACTTGAAGGGGCGGTTTCTCAGACACAGATTAAGCCTAATCCTTAACAACAACAAAAATATTTTAAATGTGTTATCCATTGAGTTAGCTTTTCAGTCCAGGAATCCACCCCAACACATGTGTATTGATACTGCTTTGCTTTACCATGCAGGTTTTGTCATGCCAGATTGACTCATACTTCTCTACCTGAAGAGTGACTTACTTAGAGTATCTTTTTATAGGTTTGTTCCTCTGAGAACTTGTCAATAAATATTACTGTGGCTTCATAGGATTTGTTTAAAGCAACAGGACTTTTTTTTAACCTCTTATGATAGAG
Source organism: Oncorhynchus gorbuscha (assembly GCF_021184085.1). Taxonomy (NCBI): domain Eukaryota; kingdom Metazoa; phylum Chordata; class Actinopteri; order Salmoniformes; family Salmonidae; genus Oncorhynchus; species Oncorhynchus gorbuscha. The sequence continues at coordinate 75,689,107 of NC_060179.1, forward strand.
CTGAAGCATCTGACATTTTGTTTAAAAACAAATCTACTGAAACATAATATTGACCAGACTTTCTTTCAAATATAGACATCCCGACCCAGTAGCACAAAAGTGATCTAAAGTACATTATATTATTACAGCGCCCAGTTAATTCAAAGGCGCAATTGAGTTATAGATATAATTTCATTGAAACAACCCTGCAATGTCAGAATGGTTGTCAATGCCATTCACTTCATTGGGCAACATCTTGCCATATGTTAATACTGTGCTGTCTTTCAGCCACCAGATGGATCATACATTATGCCGAACGGAGAACCTATCAAGAAGCATGGCGCCACCTGCGGGTTCATTTTTGTTGACTACTTTTCATTACTTTATTAAATCCATGAATCTAAATATATCTTCTGGGAGCAGTTGAAGAATATTTGTGGGATTCGAGAAACCCATTTATCAGTTTTCATAAAATAAGGCCTGTGATTTTTGAAGAGCCTGTCTAGACTGGTTCCCTTGGAACCATGAGACTATAAATGTAATGTCATGTAACGCAAACTTTCAAAGTCGATTTTTAAGAGCAAGTTGAACCAAAGTGTTTATACAGTCCTCAACACTGGAAGAATATCTATTTTAAGTTTCTTTTAACTCTCTAAAGTGGGATGTTAGCAGTGTGTACAATATTTTATTGAATCCAAAGGACATGACCCGTACCATCTGATCTACCTGAAATCCAATACAAAACGTCTGCAACTTACAGCCAAATCACATCGCAGGAACTTATTAGTTAATAGCCTTAAGGACAGAGCCCACCCCTTCTCAAGGTTACTGGTGAATAAAAACAAGGTAATTAAACATAACCTAATTTCCTCTCCCCTCTCTCCTGTTTGAAAGCAGGATAATCACGTTCAGTCCAGCACATTGTAGATCTCATAATGCAATCTTCTCTTCTGCTTGTTATAAATATTTCCTTGGGGCTTCCAGATTTGCATTTAGCCATTCAAAGTCGCAAAGCTGGGTTAAAGACCCGGGAGTGTTTTCGGGGTAGGACTGACCCTAAAGTGCTGGAGATGTGCTGCAGCAACAGGGTGTTTTTCATAATGCACCGAAAGATTTTTGCTTTGACTCCCTTCTGTCCTGAAATGCTAAACAGACACGTCTATCTCAACAAAAATCTTTTATTGTCACATACAAAAAGGCTAGGTGCAGTGAAATGTGTTTATTTACAGGGTCAGTCATAGTAAAATCTTAGAAAAAAAGGTTCCGTGGCTGTCCCCATAGGAGCACCTTTTTGGTTCCAGGTAGACCCCTCTGTGGAAAGGGTTCTAGGAGAACCCTTTGAAGAACTCCTTTTGGTTCCATGTAGAACCCTTTTGTGATTCTACATGGAACCAAAAAGAGTTCTACCTGGAACCAAAATAAGTTATTCAAAGGGTTATCCTGTGGTGCAGCCAAATGACCCTTTTTGGTTCTAGATAGCACCTTTTTTATCTAAGAGCACATTAGACTTTCTGCATCGACAGACTTGTCACCTTTTCATCTGGGATATTTGAACCAAAAACCTTTTAATTATGGATTCAACACTCTAACCGTAAGGCTACCTGTGGCCCCTCACCTCAACCCACTGGTAATGCCATCCATCAACATCTCATATGTTGCTTTGTTTCTTATCCTGGGGAGTTGGGTTGTTTTTGCCCAGCCCCATTGTTGAAGGGATCAATAAAATAACACGTTTATCACCCATCTCTAAGCTGTGAAACACATTCTATGTTTTCTAAGACATAGCACCACCATAGGCTTAACTTTGGAAATAACTCAAATGATGTGTTGATCGACCCATATTGTCTGGAGGAGTGTGGTTGTTCTCAAAATCTTTTCAGATGAATGATTTCTTTAATTTACCTATGTGTATGTTTTGACTGTTTTCCACAGACATGGCAGTAAGGGAATTAGATTTTAGATTTAGATTTAATTTGTGTCCTCTACCTTTTCTTGTAATTTTCATGAGAGATTTGCCTGCCGTTTTACTTATTCATGTGTTCCTTTCCAGACAGGAGCAGAGACACTAATTTTGAAATCTGTTATCCTGAAGATCGTCTATCACACCAACCCATTCACCTCTCTTTTGTCTTTTGCAAATAACATCATTCTTCTCTGAATATTTGCATGTTTGAATGTTTGGACATTGTTCACTTTCAGGAGATCCACTAAAGGGGGATTAACCAGGTCAGAAACTTGGCTCCTCCCCAAGTTCCTTTTTTCTCTTTTTTCCTTCCTTCAATTCATACTCTGAGAACTACATTGAAATGGCTTGTGGTGATAAGAAGTCACCTACTCTGAGTTAAATGAATCATATTTCCTCATACTTGTGTTCTCCCTTGAAATGTAATGTGTTGTTATGCAAATAGACAGGCATCCCTCCCTCAATCTGGTTAAACACCAGTACAGTATGAGGAGGGTGAAGAAAAGCATGTTTGCCACACACAACAGTTTACTTTCCTCCAGTGTCCCCATACCAGGTTCAAACCAGTGATCCTTGACCTTCAGACACGCTTGACTGTCCTCCTTGACATCATACCAACCTGTTGAGCTATCAAATTTGATTGCTCCATCAGCAACATTTCAAGTTAGCTGTGGAGTAAATTTACTGTTCATTGTCAACTCTGTTAAACATGCAATGGTTTATAACACAAAGGGCAGGCCTAGGCTAACTCCATTGGCTGTGCTGTACCCAATCTCTCTAGATTATGAGGCACAGTGTAGTTAAAAACAAATATGTCTCCGTTGCTGAAAACCCATTCCGTCTTTAGCGTGCAAGGTTTTCATAATTCACAGTACAGATATGAAAAAAGTTGTTCCTTGTCCATCTGTCGGTGTTTCTTTTATTATCTTCTTTGATTGTTCCCAATATGCAAAGTGGTTAAGGAGGCATGAACACGTAGAGAATGGAAAATAGAGTTTATTTTTAATCCTTTTGAATTAAAAGCAAAAACAAGTCTAAACAAAAGTAATACCCACTAACAATATTTTGGAGATGGTGTCTGTTGAATCAATATGTTTGTTTTGTTCTTTTCTAAAAATAGTTTGTTTACAATCAAAAAAATGAAAGAAAGCCTGCTGTTATTGACAGCCAAATGTGAGCCTGTGCATTTTGATAGGAACATTATCATGGTTCTATTGTGCTCTATCAGAGGTACATAACATCAAGATCACTATGACAAATTGTTCAGAGTTGAAAAACATAAAAAATAATCATAGCGTCAACAAGATCGAGTGCATGAATAGGCAGGTTGCTCGAAATTGTAATAATCATTTAATCAGTAAACAAAGGGACTGGGATGGCAAAAATATACAGATACGCAGACAGAAATTGAGCAGGATTTTCAAATTCCCAAGGGATATAATTAAAGATCACTTCCTTATGCTCTCCTTATGAAAGATTACATACAACGACGAGTATAGAGAGCAAGAGCTGTGGAATGGATAACTATCTAGAGGAAGCCTTGTGGAATTACATTCATTTTGTGGTGGGCAGCAAAACTCAAATGCCTCTTGAAGAAGATTGACTGGAAAATGTAACTATGCAGTTTGTCTCTTTTTACAGTCACATACATGTGTGGATACTGGTTAGACAAAGATTTATGCAAAGTGAAAAGTAGGAGGCCATTAGCCAGACAATTCACATTAAATTCTTCCGCTGCTCTGCCGTTTACTAGATACGTTATTCTGAGACTGCCGTCATTGAAGTCGTTTTTGGTGACGAGGGGCACGAGGGGCCTTGTACAAAACAAAGTCATCTGCGATCGGATCGTCTCTAACCAATCAAAGCCAATGAAGCATTTTCTAACCTCCGCTTTACCCATGTGTGTTCTGGCTCTGGCCCAAACCATCGTTTTCTGGTGCAATCAGACATCCCAGAATGTGCTCGCATTCGGTTATCTGTCAGGTAGGTACTCAGATCTAGACTCATTGTGGAGAAGAAACCAACGTCCGTGGGCGTGGCGTAACATTTGGCCGGAGCAAGGAGTCTGGGTAGCCAGGCAAGTAGGCTATTGCTGTGTTATAGCTGTGTTATAGCTGTGTCAGCCATATTCAACATTTAATTGAGGGAGACTATTGGTCAAATGTCCAAAGTGGCCATTAAAATGGAAAACAGTAAACATACTGCAATGATAAAAGAAATGGTGATTTGAAAATGGCACTGACATTTCTAAAGCCATATAAGTTGAAAGAAATATATATAAAACTACCTAGCCGTCTAGAAATGCCAATGGAGCAGAATTAAAGGAGTTCTTTCTTGATGGCTCACTTCATTGCAAAGATGGGCCCACCATTTTCTCCACCATAACTGTCAATGCATTATTACCGAGGAGCCTTAACAGATTATTTGTGGCTAACACATAGCCTATATAATGCGTCAGACAGAAAATGAAAGGTATTTGAGCTGCTAGTAGCTTGAAGAAGATGTTGAGAGCATTGAGGACAAAGTAGAGTTTGTTGAGGGTGACACAGAGAACTGCATTTCAAACATATTGTCAAGTTGAACCAGTACGACCCTTGACTGAGTTGATTTGTATCGGTAACCAAGATGACATACAGTGCAGTCTGACATAATCTCTGTGAAAACAAAACGCTGCTAGCACTATTATGAAATCTATTTCTATGAGTAATTAGGGAGGGAGGGGAGGAGAGAGAGAGAGAGAGAGAGAGAGAGAGAGAGAGAGAGAGAGAGAGAGAGAGAGAGAGAGAGAGAGAGAGAGAGAGAGAGAGAGAGAGAGAGAGAGAGAGAGAGAGAGAGAGAGAGAGAGAGAGAGAGAGAGAGAGAGAGAGAGAGAGAGAGAGAGAGAGATGGAGAGAGAGAGAGAGAGAGAGAGAGAGAGAGAGAGAGAGAGAGAGAGAGAAGCAGGTTCAGTCTATACTCTGTAGTATAACTTTAATTACTTGTCTTATCTGGGTGGGATGATTGTGCTAAATTACTGCCCTGTCAATCAGTTTGGCTGTGCTTGGGAACTCTGAAATGTTTATGCATTGGCCCATAGAGGTGCTTAACATCTTAAATATAGAAGAACAATGGAAGTTCATTCCTACGAGAAGGTGCTTAGAGAGGGCATCCATTTATAGCACTTAGAGAGGCAGTTATAGAGGACTTTATTACTGTAAAAAGGCTAAGTTGGGAGAAACACTTTTTAGGATCAGATGGTCTGCAATGAACTCTACTTCATATTAAATCAAAACCAGCCTGTTCCTTTTCCAGATGCAAAATAATAGTGATTGTTTTGTCCCAAAATGCAACAACTGTGTGTCAAAACAGATTATAAACTGGGTAGTTTGAGCCCTGAATGCTGATTGGCTGACAGCCTTGGTATATCAGACCGTTTACCACGGGTATGACAAATCACGTTGGTAACCAGTATAAAACAGCAATAAGGCACCTCAGGGTTTGTGGTATATGGCCAATATACCACGGCTAAGGGCTGTGTCCAGGCATTCCTTAGTGCGTCGTGCATAAGAATATCACTTAGCTGTGGTATATTGGCCATATCCCACATGCTTTATTTCTTATTTGGACCCAATGATACCATGATGGTGATTGTTTTGTCCCAAAATGTAACCACTGTGGTTCAAAACAGATTAGAGCCAATGATACCATGATGTATAGTTTATTCGATAAGTTTGATTACTTTAAATTACTCTAATGTCGGACAACCCCCTTGAGATGCCATTGTGGGACATGAACATTGTGACTAACTGCAGATGCTGTCCCAATGAGCGCTATAAACATTGCTCTTTCAAGTAGTGACTTCTCTTGCCTAAGGGACAAACAATGTAATGACATTAAAATCATGTTTATGCTAGACGTGGATAACCAATGAAATTAATTTTCTATAATCCACTTTAATCCTAGCTTTAGGGGCATTGGCACATGTGAGAGGCAGGTCAGGTTACTGCCATAGAAATGTTTGAAGTTTGTCACAGTTAAGTTTGGGGAAAAGTCAACACGTCCACATTCGTCACAAAAGGCCTTTTATAAAGTTCTGAAGGCAGCGTTTATTATGTAACTGAATGTAAAACAGTAAAAAGCAAGGCTGCACATTGTCCCTGTTAGTGTATGTTTACGTGGTCTGAAGGACAGCTCCACTAAACATGCCATGTGTATATTAGTCCCCATCCTCTAGTTTCTGTCAGAGCACTGCACACTTTTCATGCTCTGTTAAGCTTGTCACTTTAAACTGACACCTACGTTCCTAAATGAAACACACGCAAAACCCTAAATAACTCTTCATTAGGGGTGTTTTAGCTAAATCTGCACCATTCAACTGTCACGTCCTGACCTTAGTTCCTTTTTTATGTCTCTATTTTAGTTTGGTCGGGGCGTGAGTTGGGGTGTTTTGTTTTATGTTCTATGTCTTCTATTTCTATGTGTTTGGCCTGGTGTGGTTCCCAATCAGAGGCAGCTGGCAATCGATGTCTCTGATTGAGAACCATACTTATGCATCCTGTTTTCCCACTATGGGTTGTGGGTAGTTATTTTTTGTTTAGTGTTTTTGTTGCACCTTACAGAACTGTTCGTTTGTCGGTTTGTTGTTTTTGTTCAGTATTCATCTTTATTAAAATGATTATGAATACGTACCACGCTGCACTTTGGTCCTCTTCTTCCGACGACAATCGTTACATCAACATTTCCATTCATATCAATCCCACTGAAGTGACTTACACCAGCTTGTGATTTTGATGGCACTGCACTTTTTTGCTAAACTTGTTGTAGAAACATGTAGGCTACACAGAGGCTGCATAATGTACTAAAAGTACAGCTCCGATCGTTGACCGCTGCAGTATTTTGAACTGTGTTACTGCTTTCAATCCAGATAAGATTATTGGACACAACACAGAGTTTCCTCCAAAGAAACATTGGATTGTCTGCCATAAGAACAGCAGGGGCATTTGGCCTACTCCTGCCCCCCCCTCCCCCTAGGTGAACACAAAGTAGAGAACCAGTTGTGTTTGCTTGATGGTGATTCTTGTCAGATACCATTGAGACAACAACCAACATTTGCATAGATACTGTATGTGAGGGATGCAATACAAAGCAGAACTACTTTATCCATGAGGATGTACAAATACACTGCTCACCGCTGCATGAGCGGGCTCCCGAATGGCGCAGGGGTCTAAGGCACTGCATCTCAGTGCTAGAAGCATCATTACAGACCCTGGTTCAATTCCAGGCTGTATCACAATTGGCCATGATTGGGAGTCCCATAAGGTGGTGCACAATTGACCCAGAGTCATCCAGGTTTGGCCGGTGTAGGCCATCATTGTAAATAAGAATTTGTTCTTAACTGATTTGTCTAGTTAAATACAAATAAATAAACAGAGGGAGAGTGGTTTGAAAGGATGTATGGTGAGCCTGTACATGGAATTTGTCAGAACAAACCTTATGGTAGCATTTACTTGAACAATAGTTTACTATGACTGGTTCACATCGGTTTTTATTTTGCGTATGCAGTACCCAGTAAGTTATACTTTATTTTAACCGTCATTGTAAATAAGAATTTGTTCTCAACTGACTCGCCAAGTTAAATAACATTTAAATCAAAATAAATGCTTTTATTTTATTACATAAAGAAGCAACACCAGGCAACAAATACATGTACCAACATTGCAGAGGATTATATACACAAAAACACAAGATACATGTTTCCACTGTGGTCCTCTATTGCTAAGCAAGTGGCTGCAGGGCAAAAGAAGTGACACTGTGCCATACATTTGATCATACACAATGCCCACATATTTACACAATATATACACATCTAACAAATCAGTCCACTAGCGCAGAACAGTTGAACACTTGGCTAGGAGGCCATCTCAACATTAACCAAGCCTTGCAGGAGTGTTAGAACCTAAGACTGGCAGAAACAGTTTTTATCTCAGCCGGGAGATGTTCCACTCTACCTCTGCCGTATATAAAAATGTGTTCTGGCCAGTACAGCTCTTGAATCAACATTGCACAAAATAGTAGTAAAATAGCTTTTTAGATACTGTGGAACTGTACAGTACCATACACAATTTTATGGACCAATCTCAGCTTCAGTTTAGTGAACCTTTTATTAACGGATAGCAACTGTCGTTCCCTGAGCGGAGAAGGGCCAAAATAAGCCTGAGGGCTAAGATTCAGAATGACCCTTGACATTTTATTTTGAGCTGTCTGTAGCTTGTTCTTGATGAATTTAGGGGAGCTACTGTACCAGGTTATGCATGCATAGTCAAAGTAAGGCTGCACTAATGCTGCTGAAAGGGTTTTCAAGGTCCCTTTATCTAGAAATGTGGCATCCAATGTTTAAACTGACTGATTTTGATGGGAGATTTTGTAAAATGCTCATTAGATTTTTGCAGTGGCTCATACATCGACCTTACACAGTTCTTGGCTGTAGCAGCTGTATCACCAACCATGACGCTGAAGCCTGGTACTCCACCTAGCCTAATCTTAGAGCCATATAATCTTAGTGTGATATAATCTTAAAGCCATATAATATTAGAGCCAGATAATCTTAGCGATGTATAACCTTAGAGCCAGATAATTTTAGAGATATATATATATATAATTTTAGAGCCATATAATCTTAGAGCCATATAATCTTAGAGATATATAATCTTAGAGCCATATAATCTCAGAGACATATTTTCAAAAAATCTGGGGCCGGCCCTGGGGAGATGGGGGGGATTATATACACTATCCTTCCAAAAAAGTTAGAGGTTTGAAATCTCGTGCAATCACTCAGAGTTCGTTCCAAAAAGCAGATGCGATCTTGTTTCCTTCTTCTTCATCTAATAATATGAAAGGCATCCAATCATCCACTCCTGACTGGCATACAAAGTGGTTTGTTATGATGGTTTGTTTGCAATGGAAAAATAATACTGAGTCCCATAATCAAGGGTGTAGGAGCCTGTGCTCCCTCACTTCTTTTTATTTTGAGAATACATGGAGCTGGTAAAACTATTTCTGGAAAATGTATTATTTAATTTCACTAAAGTTCCATGAAAAACAAAAGTATGACAAACCAAATAAATATGTATAGCAGCCTAGAGGTAAATGGTGGTTTCTTCCCAGTCTTTTCTCTGGTGGTGACGAGAATGATGAAGAACTGTAGGCTACGTGTGCACTGTGGAGACCTGTCGGAGGCTTGACCACTTTGGCCAATCAGAACATCGGAAAAAAATACCTAATTCACTGTGTGTCTGTCTGCCTTGCGCAGTGGAACCCAGAAAGATATGTGGCCACTTGGTTACAGCAACACCGTTCTGCAAAGGACACTCAAACCATGGCACTGCAAAGCCTAAGGAGCCTGACCCTCTCTGGAAGTTGCTGTAGCTCTGCTTGAGATATTTTCCTACATTGGCTATTGGTTGAGATGCAGGGCCCATTCTAGGATGTTATGCCAGGGTGTGCAAATGTAAATGTGAATTGGGGCAAGTTGGAGGTAATAATGCATTTAGGTTAATGTACTTTTTTGAATATTTGTGTTCTGTACAGGTTCTTTTCACTCTGTCATGTAGGTTAGTATTGTGGAGTAATTACAAACTTGTTGAGCCATCCTCAGTTTTCTCCTATCGCAGCCATTAAACTCTAACTTTTTTCACGTGACCATTGGCCTCATGGTGAAATCCCATAGCATTTTCCTTCCTCTCCTGCAACTGAGTTAGGAAGGACGACTGTATCTTTGTAGTGACTGGGTGTATTGATACAATAAATGAATAACTTCGCCATGGTATTCAATGTCTGCTTTACTAATAGGTCCCCTTCTTTGCGAGGCATTTTAAAACCTCCCTGATCTTTGTGGTTGAATCTGTGTTTGAAATTCACTGCTCAACTGTGGGATGTTACAGATAATTGTATGTGTGGAGTACAGATATGAGGCGTTTATTCAAAAATCATGTTAATCACTATCATTGCACACAGAGTGAGGCTATGCAGCTTATTATGTACTTGCTAAGCAAATGTTTACTCCTGAACTTATTTAGGCTTGAATTAAAAAAGGGGTTGAATACGTATTGACTCAACACATTTCAGCTTTTAAGTTGTATTATGTTTTTAAAAAATATTTTAAAAAAACACAATTCCTCTTTGACATTATGGCACATTGTGTGTAGGTCAGTGACACAAATTGTCAATTGAATCAATTTTAAATTTAGGCTGAAACACAAAAAAAAATTGGAAAAAGTCAAGGGGTGTGAATATTTTCAGAATGTACAGTACTGTATGTACACAGCTTAATTGTATATCTTTCACTGCTTTTCAAACCAGGTTTCCATGCTGTTTAACCTTTTAAGGTTAATACAAATCCATGCTGTAATTCCTTAAAATAAAATCATTATTCATTCATTTGGCGATTGGTATTTGTATCTGCCTCAGCCGCAGTAAACATTTAAAAGACATCTGAAGTCAGTCACACATAGAGACAAAGACCATCTACAGTCATCAGACAGAGAGGAAGGAATGCCAATGAGACCAAGGTTATGTTCGAAGTAAACAAACCTTTTCATCTGTTAAACAAATTGTTATCTTTACCCTGCCGGAGCTTCTACCTAACACTATGACCTGTGACAGCTGGGAATGCTCTTCATTTTCTATTCCAGTAGAGAATACAAACCCTTTTAGATCCTGAAGCAGAGACGCTGGGCCGTGTGGATAATACAAGGAACATCTCGTGTGGATTCTGCCTCTCGAGGAGTCACATCCACTCCCCCCCCACTGTGGTAATATTTACATATCTCTTGGATGTAGCATGGGGAGAGTAGATGTCTACAAAACGTTTGCCTTTGACAAGCATGTGTAGTTAAGTAGTCTGACATGATTGCTATTCAGAAACTGAGAGAGGTTCTTGTCGTGATAAGAACATACGACTCTGTCGGGCCACTGTATAGATACATCTGAACTGCACAACCTCTCCACTAGGAGCATTCATATACATCAGCAATGGAAAGCTTTGAACTCAGTGCTCTGCTCCTGTAACATATTCTACACATTTGTAGGCAAAATATCCTTGATCTTTCATCCTTTGTTTGATGGATTAGGAAACACCACACTCATTGGATTCAATGATTTAAGCATCAAATTAAAATCAAACAACAGCCTCAAATGTTGTAATTGACTTTTCTTTCTCAAGTGCTTCTTTACTCTGAGTAACACAAACAAACTTTGTTGAGTTTTATCCCTCAGCTTCTCACAAAGCATTATGCATCGATATATTTCGTCCTCACAGATTAAAGTGTGATAATTATTTTTCTTTCCATAGGGACATAAACTAAATTATTTGGTACACCTTCACTGTGGCTCATGAATACTGATCTACATTGTGAAACAAGCGTCTAAGCTGATTAAACATTTCTCATGGTAGTTATCCCTCAAAGCTTTAAGTCAAATTAAAACTGTGTTTGCAAAGTCTTCTTATTTAATCCAACCCAAGATAGGAATTTAGCTCGAAGACTATGATATATCTGCCAACTTCATAGAAGACCATGGAATACATTTCAGAATTCTCTGGGCTTACCCATGCTTTAAGTATGCAGTGACACGACGTGCTACATTACATTTGACGTTTTAGTCATTTAGCAAACACTCTTATCCAGAGCGACAGACAGGAGCAATTAGGGTTAAGTGCCTTGCTCAAGGGCACAACAACATATTCACCAAGTTGTCTAAGGGATTTGAACCAGTGACCTTTCAGTTACTGGCCCAAAGCAACCGCTAGGCAACCTGCATTTCCACCTCAGTCTGACCTCAGTCATCATTTATTCTCACCAACTGTGTCACAAACATGTTTTTACTTCAGCAGCATGCTACCTTTGAGAGAGACTTGCCAATCAATTATACCAGTCTAACTCATGGTCTGCCACAAAAATATCAAACGGAAAAAATGCAAATTAGGCCACAATGTCCACTGCTATTGCATATCAATTGAATTTTGTAAATGAGATACTGTAGGGAAATGCTACCATGGTATGTTACTGCATGACAGGCAATTTAGTCTCTGATTCGTATCATAATTCAGTAGGCCCTACAGTATCTGTTAGATCATTTTACAGAGTGTGTCATTCTAATATAACCTCCTATCCAATTTTGTATTACCTGGATGTTCACCTTTTGAGGTGCTGATGACCATCTTCCATCTATTACAAAAAGTCTAATCACAAAGTGTAAGAGGAAGGTGAGGAGACTAGAGGGGCAGGTAGCCTAGTGGTTAAGTGTGCTTGGCCACTAACCGAGAGGGAAGGTGGAACAATCTGCTATTCTGCCTTTCAGCAAAGCAGTTAACCTCCCTGTTGATTAAGGCAGCTTCCCGCACCTCTCTGATTCAGAGGGGTTGGGTTAAATGCGTAAGACACATTTCGGTTGAAAGCATTCAGTCTTGCAACTGACTAGTTATCCCCTTTTCCTAGTTTAGAAGTTGTAATTTGTCTCTTGCAGCAGGCTTACTGCTGTTTTGACCTGTGGGTGTGGTGGCAGCAGGAAGTTGAAGTTGAAAGCAGCTGCAAGTTGAAACACAAAAAACTGCTTTTTCCTGCAATCTAAAGCTATAATCATTATGCCTAATTCTATATTTTTTCTATTTTCTGCATTTCCAAGCATACCTCTTGAGCTGTCTGTATCGTCCTAACAGTTCTTTATATTTTTTTATTAAACATGACAAATCTGAGGGGGCATGTGCCCCTGTGCCCCCTAGGCCATAGACCCAGATGTTGTTTTTTCAATGCCAAATAGGTTAACAAATTAATTTCACAAAATGTTTTATTTGACATATTTGTTTTGTCTAAATTAGTTTATCGTTTACAGAAATGTTCTATAATGTGATAAAAATTGGACACGCAGTGTTCTCCATGTGAGAAAGATTTTATAAGCAGTAAGAGAGATATAAGGGACGATCAGTAACCACGGAGCTGCACAATCAACATACAAAAGTCATTTGTAATTTCATATTAATTCTGGTGTTGGTGTGGACTTCTGCAGTACTTCTGTCTCCGTGTAAGTTACAACATTATTCCAGATCGAATAAATTGCAACAAACTTTTGTGAGATTCAGTGAAAATAATTGATTAAATATTGACTTTGAAATTTGATGAGCCCTGTGAATCAAAATGAAATATTAGCCCTAATTAAAAATACATATTTGTTATTGAGTTCTCTTTTGAAAGTCCTCTATAAATGTAATACATCTAGTGTTTATCGTCTTTGAACGATAAGAAGCTTGACACTGTGTGACATACTAAGATGACATGTTGAGAGCATTGGAGAAAAAGAGAACGGACACATTTCATTAGGCTGTTGGACAATCTTTTTACTAAATGTTCAGTGTATGTGACACATATGTACATGAGAAATGTTTGACAAAGATCCGTTTGAACTATCAAGCTTTACTTGAACTCTCTGTATGGCAGCGGTTCCCAAACCCAGGGTCGTGACCCCCAAAAATACATGTACAAATATTGTCTTTGTATCTCAAAATCATTGGAATGTGGTTAACTTTAAAAATCTAAAAAGTTCAAGCAGAGAGCGCCCTTAGATCATGGAAAAAGGCAGCACTTGACCATTGCACTTGAATCATTCCCACGGTGAATGACTAGGTCCTCTATGCTACAGCATGAAACCACACATATTGCAGAGACTTTGATATTACTGGCCGCAACTGATATGGTAAAAACAATGTGTGGTGAAGTAGAGGCACAGAAACTTACATCAATACCTTTGTCAGGTAACACTGTTAAACTAAGAATTTATGCTATTTCTAGCAATCAAGAAAGGAAAGTGACACAAAAAAAACTGCTTATGGACTTTAGCTGTGAGGGACAAGATGCCTACGTATTGACTTTTGTTCGCTAAACATGTAGGGGGATCATATTCACAGTGACATATTGTTCTGTCTCACTATTCCCGAGCATGAAAGGGCACAGGGGATGTTTAGTGTGCTGCGTGGCTATTGCGATGACAAAAGTATTCCATGGGATTGAATGGTGGGATTTTGCACAGATGGGGCTCCATCTATGGCGGGCAGGCCTCTGCACTCTAGTTCTGAATGTGTCTCCCTCTGCAAAATGGAGGCATTGTATGATACACTGAGAGCAACTGGCAGCAAAAGAGCTGAGCACAGATATACTGTAGCAGATAACTTCGATTGTATACTACATCAAACCACATCCATTGAACGCATGCCTGAAACAGCATCAGTAAGTTTCCCACACGAGTGATGACTTCTCACCTCCAACACTTGGAAGAGCACTTTGGTACCTACTTCCCAATCAATTTGACTGTGATCCTGGCTCAGTTGACACGACGGTAAGTAACATCGAACAGCTGATCAGGCTGTCATGTGACCAAATACATTCACGGGTCACTACGGAGGAGTTTTGGTTCCTGACTCAAAGGGAATACCCTGCCACCTGCCTCTGAGCATTAATGCCGCGTTCAAAACAAATGGAAACTCCAACTATCTACTTCAGTGCATTCAAGACAACTGTGAACTCGGGGAAAAAACTGTCAACTTGAAATTCCAACTCTGGAACTCTGGCCTTTTTCTAGACTTTCCGACCTGAAGATTATTGACATCATGATTTGACCTTTTCAGAGTGCCCATGGCACCCTTTGCCAGCTCATATCTGTGTGAAGCTGGATTCAGTGCTCTTTTCTGCATTAAAAAACCACGTTTCGATCCAGATATGACAGCAGAGATGAGGTGCACACTATCGTCCACGCCCCTTGACTTTGAGAATGTCTGATGCGACATACATCAAGCACACCCATCTCATTAGCGGTGTTTAAATAATATATATTATGTCAGACTAATTTGCAATTGACATTAATAAAAGCATGTGATGATGAGTTGAGGAGACAATCTTAAATACTTCTAGAATGTTTTTCAATTGACTGCCATTGTCCTAAATCAAAAGTAAGCATTGGTTGTAAATTAGATCATTTTTTTCAATTTTCAGATATCAAAATGTGGTCGTGGGCCACAAAAGTTTGGTCTACCCTACATACTGTAATTCTGTGATAAAAAAGATAACCAACTACGAGTTATAACAAGTCTTCATTGCCATTTTACCTGAAGTGAACAATAAATATTTTAGTGCCTGAAACCTATAGCGATTTCTAGAAAACCCATTGGGCACAGACGTCATTTCAACATATATTTTTGATTTACATTTGTTTGCGTCAACTAATGTGAATTCAACATGAAATCAACAAAACATTTCAAAATGTCATTGGATTTAGGTTCAAAGTTGGATGAAAAAAATATGAAATTCCATTACATTGATTACATTGATGACATTTTGCAAATCCAATGAGTTTTCCACGTTGATTCAACGTCATCAAATATTTTAAAAAGTATAACTTGGAAACAACATTGATTCAACCATTTTTTGCAGAGTGGGCCAGTCCAAGTTGTTATTGTCGATCTTCAAAGAGACACAGTTTTTCAGTTTTTCTTTCTGTTTCTATCAAGCTGGGGATCACTGCTATAACAGGCTCACCCCTATTACCTCATGCTGACAAAATGGTTCTTTGAAATAGTTTTTGTTTCTCAACTCTCACCTGTTCATCTCGGTTTTTCCTGTTTGAAATATCATTGTTCAACGGGATTCACACTTTATTTTGTTAATCCCCTATAGATGGTTCAACTGACTGTCAACAAACTGTTCAACTAAATACTGTACATAAGTGTCTTCAGGACTGCTTTGACTTACTGTATCAAAAGTAATCGCACAAAATAGTTTAATCACACAATGATCACTAGGCTACTGATACTGGAACGGGTTCATTTGGGTGTCCATACAGATGTAAGATCTTAATTTGATCACCCTGTTGCAGGAGAACTTTCCTGCAATGCAGGACATTTAAAAATTGCAGCGTATTTGAGGTATGAAAAGCTTCTGAAGTTAGTAATTTCAACTTTGAGACTTCAGAGTTGATTTTCCCTTATGGAAAATGTATCAACCCCTACAAAAATGTCCATTAATTATAATCCACATAATAATTCACATTTCCTGTTGTTGCAGGATTATTTTCCTGCTGTAGCACACTGGCTCAAATTAAGATCCTACATCTGTATGACATACCTGTTTCAACATACCTCGAGGGCAGATGTCTGTCTGTACTCTGCACTATATGTTTAGCTTTAGGCAATATATAAACTTAATGACACCTGAACTTTAAAAATTGTCATAGTGCTGTCAAAGATAAAAGCACCTTTCCTGTTGAAGCTGTGTTACTTTTTCGACCACTCCCTAACTTTCTACTTTAATAATACATACAGCGTAGGTGCTGAGAGATGTCTGCAAATGGAGAAAAAAATAGGAATTTTAAGATTCTGTATTTGTTTACTTGTACTTAATCGAAGGGGCACAACTTTGGTTTTAGAAGTGGGGGGACATAAACAGCCTACCCGACCGCTTTGAGGCGTCCGCATGATCCTAAAGGTGCCTGTTTTTGTATCACATTCCAATTATGAAACTGGGAGTGACAAAAATGCTATTTCAGAATGTGGGGGGACATGTCCCCCCCATCCCCAGTTAAAGTTGCGCTCCTGCTTAATCCACATTTCGTATTTACCTTCCAATTTCAGTCACACAAATATTCCATTAAACACAGGGTTGCAAACTGCCACACGCCTCAATGGAATACTAATATCTTTCATATTCAGTTGACAAGAACAAAATGAAGTCAAGCGAAGTCAACCAGTTTGGATTGCTCGTAAAACAGGTTCATTGCAGATTGACAGTCTGTGTAAAACGTCTGCATGGGCTCAATGGAAGCATGAGACTGAAAACCTGTTTCACTCAATGCAGGCAAGATACACCCCGAATGAGGATCAATAATGGCAAACCTGTGCATCTCAAGGCAGAATCCGTTAGTAAAAGAGATGAAGGTGCATCAGTTAGGCTGAGCAGAATTGAAATTGATTCAGCAGACAATTGTAATTGCATAGGTCCTCATCTAAGCTGGCTGTATAATTACATGTGAAGCATTGCCCAGGAGAATTGATAGAGCAGGTTTCTGCTAGTCTTGTTAGACGTTTCCTTTGTTCTGTTTTCTGTGTTGGCGCAGATCTAGTACCAGCCTACCCTCCCTCAAATCTTAACTCAGAGGGGAAACATAGAACTGATCAGAATATAAGGGGTTGTATAGGGGCAACTTCATCCTATTGTAGTTCATTCATAATGTAACAATCTCAGTGCTGTGCTGTGCAGTTAACAAAGGAATCAATCTTTTTCACTCATCTTGGTTAGTTGTTAGACTTGTTCCCAGGAATGTGTTGATCTTTCCCCTCTGTGAAGAAGTAATTGATGCACAATTAATTAATGGAAAATGGAGCACAGCAATCTACCTCGATCAATGATTTCTGAGGTAATTGGACTTCGATATCAATAGAATTATAGGCATTTATCATTTTTGTGGTTTTGCTAGTAGAAAACTATTAGGGCTTCAAATGGCATGCCTTATACTTACAGTCAGCCCAGATGTTGCTGTCCATGGTTCTGAAACCTAGTTGACCTTTTTGTTTATTGAACTACCTGTTTAATTTGGATCCAGCAACGTGGTTAGCCTCAGTTGCTGGGAATGCTACTATCTGTCCAAACCCCAAACACTGCCAAACCCTAAAGTCTGAAGAGATGCTGCTTGGTAAAGCAGCTAGCCTAGCTGCTAGCTATGAAGCTAGCCAGGTTCCATGACAGTTTGAACACAGCCCGCATGCACTTAGCCCTTGTGGCTGGGACCGTACCAGCTTTAGCCTACGTTACTATAATCATGCCACCCAAAGTTAAAGAAGGTTGGAGTAATGGAGAGGACAGTGTTTGGCTATCACAGGTGCGTGACCTTTTAAATCATAAAAAATATGTCTACAAGCAATTGTTACAGCAGCAGGAAAATAGCTTCAAGAGCTTTGTCCAAATACTGATGGACACAACTAACAAAAGAATGGACGATATGACCAGAGAGGTCCAAGACCTTAGGAACAGTTTGTAGTTCTCCCAATGAGAGGTGGATGTCCTGATTATCAGCAAGATTATAATAAACTGCAAGTCCGTGCGAGATGACATCAGCACTGCCTGTGACTCATTATTACGGATGACTGGGTAAACAGACTTTCCTTACGGACAATCCAGGAGGAATAACATTGTTATGGATGGCATACCAGAGTCTTAAAGCTGCAGATGGATCATAGGAAGATTGAGGTGGAGCGTGCCGACAGTAACCTGTAACCTGTAAGCAGCCCAAGTGACAGACCCAGGCCGATAGTGGTCAAGTTCCTAAGGTTCAAGGACAAGATGGCTGTTCTAGAGAGCCAAGAACTTGAGAGGAACCAACATCTTCGTCAACAATGACTTCTCTGAAGCTGTGCGCCAGAGGCAGAAATAGCTTATCCCAGCTATGAAAGTTGCCAAAGAGTGTGGGGACACTGCCTAGATTCTCTACGAAAAGCTCATTGTCCACTCTCCCTCCAAAAAGCCTGGGAAGAGTGGCCCAACATCACACACATACACTAACTGACACAAGTGCCTGATTGACTGACTATTAGCTAAACAATTTTTTTATTTTTATTTTATGTATTATTTTACATATTAATTTACGTTTCTCTCCATATTAGTTCTTTCTCTGATAAGCTACCCAGGAAACGTCTACGCATAGCCCATATTAATATATGTAGCCTTAGAAAGGTTAATAAGGTTAATGAAATCAATAACTTCCATTACATTCATATACTGGCCAACTCTGAAACTCACATAGATAATTCCTTTGATGATACAGCAGTAGCAATACAAAGATATAACATCTACAGAAAAGACTAGGAATGCCTATGGGGAGGTGTTGCTGTATATGTTCAGAGCCATATTCCTGTAAAGTTTAGAGAGGATCTTGTGGTTGCAAGTTCACCTGCCTCATCTAAAGTGTCTGGTTTTGGGGGACTAATGTAGGCCACAAAGTGTTAACAGTCAGTATATGGATAATATGTGTGCAATGCTTGATAGTGTGTGTGATGTTAAAAGAAGTCTATTTTCTGGTTAGCAACTATCTGTCCTCTCAAGAGGAATCTTCTAACTCTGACTAACATGTAACATGACCCAGGTTATCACTCAACCAACTAGAGTGGACACCAATAGTGTTGTATCTGTGACATCCACTTGTATTGATCATATCTTCACTAATGCTGCAGAGCTTTGCAAAGCAATTTCAGTTCTCATTGGATGTAGTAACCATAACATTGTGGCAATAATGAGGAAAGCCAAAGTGTCAAAGGTTGGGCCTAAAATCATTTATAAGAGATCAGGACTCTTGTTGAAGATGTAAAAAATGTACATGTATGTTGGTTTGATGGGCACGAGGAAGTAAATTCAGATGCAGCACTATAAGTATTTGTAAAATGATTAATGTCAGGTGTTGGTAAGTGTGCACCTTTAAGAAACTAACTGTGAGAACTGTTAGAGCCCTCTATATTGATTAAAACATTTTATGGTTCAAAGAATTATGCAAAAGAAGTGGCAAATAAGTCAGGCTGCTCAGCTGATTGGCTGACATACCGTAATTTGAGAAATGTTGTGACTAAACTTTAAAAAAGGAGAAAAGATGAAGGAGAATAAATTATATTACAAAAGATAAATTACACATTGGAAAAATACTTTTGAGTATCTTAAATTATATCATCGGCAGAAAACCCAATTAATCTCCATCGTTCATTGAAGTTCATGGGTCATTTACAACAAAACCTTTCAACATTTCCATTCATTTCAATGGCTATTTCACAAGTAAAAGTTGAAACACTCAGAAGTAAAATGACAACATTGAATAGTGAGCCATCATATCTTTGTATAAAGATCTCATTTTAAAAGAAGGATTTCCGTTTTGAATTTTGTGAAGTTAGTGTGGGAGAGGTGGGAAAACTATTGTTATCCATCAATAATGATAAGCCACTAGGTATAGACAACCTTGATGGGAAACTATTGAGAACGGTAGCAGACTGTATTGCCACCCCTATTTGCTACAGCATATCTTTAATCAAAGACTAAAGGAGTGTGTGTGTTGACAGACGTGGAAGGAAGCCAAAGTAATTCCACTGCCTAAAAATAGTAAAGCACCCTTTGCTAGCTCTAACAGCTGCCCAATCAGTTTGCTGCATGTTCTTAGTAAACTGATGGAGAGAATTGTGTTTGACCAAATACAATTGCATTTTTCAGAGAACAAGTTAACTACTGACTTTCAGCACGCATATAGAGAAAGGCACTCAACTAGTACTGCACTGACTCAGATGACTGATGAATGGTCAAAATAAATGGATAACAAGATGATAGTTGGAGTTGTATTGTTAGAATTCAGTGCAGCCTTTGATGTTATTGATCATACATTTTTCTTGAAGAAACTTGCTATAGCTTTAAATCACCTGCCATCACATGCTTGGAGAGTTATTTATCCAATAGAACCCAGAGAGTGTTCTTCAATGGAAGCTTCTCTGACATCAGCTATGTACAGTGTGGTGTCCTTCAGGACAGTTTCCTTATGCCATTACTCTTCTCTATTTTTACAAATGATTTGCCAATGGTTTTACACAAGAATGACGTATGTGGATGATTCCACACTCTACATGTCAGCACCCAAAGCCAGTGAGGTCACAGAAAATCTAAATAAGGAGTTATAGTCATTATCAGAATGGGTGATTAGTAATAATAAACTGGACTTAAATACATTACTGTGCATGAAGGGTGTGACCATTGAGTAAGTTGAGGAAGCTAAACTCCTAGGTATTCCACTGGATGGTCAATTATCATAGTCAAGTCATACTGACAAAGTTGTTGGGGAGAGATTTGTCAGTTTTAAAAATATCAACTGTATTAGTTGTTCAGGCTCTGGTCTTGTACCATCTTGATTACTGTCTGGTAATATGGTTAAGTGCAGCAAAGAAAGACCTAATAAAGCTGCAGCTGGCTCAGAACAGAGCAGCACGCCTTGCCCTTAACTGCACACACACAACTAATATCAACAACATGAATGCCAGTTTTTCCTGGTTGAGCGTTGACGAGAAATAACTGCTTTTATTCTAGTTTTTATGAGAAGTTTTAGAGTGATTAAAATTACAGATTGTCTGCATAATCAAATAACATTCAGCTCTGACACCGATACATACCCTACAAGACATGCCACCAGGGGTCTCTTCACAGTCCCTAAGACCAAAAGTAATTCACAGCAGCACAGTATTATACAGAACCGTGATCACGTTGAACTCCCTTCCATCTCCATTTAAGCAAACAACAAAATTACCTTAAAAATCTGATTAAACAAAATATCATATAACAGCGGGGACTGTGAGGACACACACACACACACACACACACACACACACACACACACACACACACACACACACACACACACACACACACACACACACACACACACACACACACACACACACACACACACACACACACACACACACACACACACACACACACACACACACACACACACACACACACACACAGATACACACACTCACACAGACACACATGCAGAGTCAGACACACTCTAATACACATTATTGTTGTTGTATTGTTTGTATTATTATTATACATTTTTATTGAGTATTGTTTGTATATCGTTGTATTTTACATTTGTGTGACAGACCTTGTCTATCAGTGTGTCAGTATTTTGTTACTTGCTAATTGGGATCAAAATAAACAAATAAACATGTTGAACCAATCGTTGTTCTCAACCTCACTGAATTTTCAGACAATTTTCAGACGCAGCCTGCTCACGATTCAGCCTGTTCCCGATTCACCTGCTCACAATTCAGCGCGCTCACGGTGCAGCCTGCTCACGTTTCAGCCTGCTCACGATTTGTTACCCACATTACATAGGCTATTGTGACCCAATTTGTGCTCTTCTTGGTGGTCGTCTATAGCTCAGTTGATAGAGCAAGGTGCTTCTAACACCATGATAGAGGGTTCTTTTCCTGGCCCCATCAACTGTATGCACACATGACTATAACACACTTTCCATAAAAATGTCTGCTAAATGGAATATATTATTTGCAGTCCATTGTTCTGAAGCCTAGCTTGGTTAGACTCTGGCACCTAAATGAGTCTGAATAATACTACGTAGATGTGAAGATGTGGGGAGCTGGGTTGTGGTCCTGTGTGGTGTCATGACTGTCCTGATCAGGTCAGGTTACAGGAGACCACAACCCTACAGATTATCTCTCAACCCCAACAGAGGAGGAGAGATCTGGGGGTCTGAAGATGTGGGGTTTTTATGACCCCTCAAGCCCCTGGTAAACCTCAGGCCACAGACAAATTCCTTTGTCCTGTTACTATGGAGAACCAACCTCAGAACATTAAACATGAAATAAAGGAACTTTGGAACAATGGTTTCCGTCAGCCACAATGGTGGTCATGACGATAGATGTAATATGAAAATGTATGTCATTTTTGTTTTGTTATAAAGGTTAATAGATTACGTTATTACGAAAACATTGTAACGTGAAGAGTTTTCCTAGTATATGATTGATGTTTATACATTGTATGTTGTATGGAAAAAGTCCAAATCAAAGGGAATGTTTTGGTAAAGATGAAATGTTAAGTTAGTTGTCTAAAATTGGATTTGAGTGAAATCTAGACCTTGCCCTCATTAACTTGGTACGCCCAGAGAATTGCCCTAAAGGCGGTTACGCCCACTTCTGACCCAAGGGTATAAAACCTGTGAGTAAAGAATTTACAGACAAGACAATGTGACCCAAGCTGCAGCCAAGGTCTAAAAAGTAAACGAACCCAGAACCCAACACAAGTTTGAAGACCAAGAATTCCTTTTCTACCCAAGCTACGGATGAGTAGCTGTGTCTAAGTGGGTGAATTCAAGCCGGACCCCCTTAGCATCCAATACCAGCGAATTGTGGTATCTAAAAGGTTTCATTCCTATGCTGTGAGCTCTGAGCTACAAAGCTGTCTGTCCTCAGAAGATCCCTTCCATAGCAAGGGCAAGGGAACAGACTTCTAAGCCAAAAGGACACTGACATCGAGAGGACGATCAGAGAGGTGCGCAGGAGAAGTGCGTCATCGAGTAGCTGAAAGGTCCCCTGAACAGTCCACGCAGAGAATCCTCGGAGGTCTACCCCGCGTAATTACATCATTATATTCTGACCCATAAGAGCGGCAGTTTGGGGCAAGGCTAGGGTTAGAATAAGCATAGCTGACAAATTCACCCAAATGTATATTTCTCTCGTGTACTTTCTCTTTTTCTGTCTCTTTGAAATCCACATTTTGGTTAACACGCGCCATAGTGTGGACCATTATACTAAGTTCTAATCAATAGCCTATAATGTGTTTTGTCTATGTGTCACGTTCTGACCTTAGTTCTTTTGTTATTATGTCTTTGTTTTAGTATGGTCAGGGCGTGAGTTGGGTGGGTTGTCTATGTTAGTTTTTCTATGATTTTCTATTTCTGTGTTTGGCCTGGTATGGTTCTCAATCAGAGGCAGCTGTCAATCGTTGTCCCTGATTGAGAACCATATTTAGGTAGCCTGTTTTCTATTGTGTTTCCTGGGTGATTGTTTCCTGTGTCTGTGTTTGGACCACATGGGACTGTTTGGATTTTCATTTGTTCATTTCACGTTGTTGTTTTGTATTTTTGTAGTGTTCAGTATTATTATTAAAATGGACACTTACCACGCTGCGCATTGGTCCTCCTCTTCTCCTTCACACGACGACCGTGACACTATGTGTATCTTTTATCATCATTTGAGAATTTTAGTAAATAAATATTGAACTAAGATTGGTGTGGTACGAGCTCATTGGTGAGAACCGGGTCCGTGCAGATTCACGGGCTATACGACGTTCAGAACGAGATTGTAAGTGGTAACTGGTTAATTAGCGGCTGTTGTAAAATCGATATTCTGATATTCTTTGAGTTAATTTGGGAAATAGAAACTCAATAAAACTAGTTTTCCCACGGTGCCCCAGGTTAATGAGTTAGTAATTGCTTGATTCAGTTAATCACGCAATTGGAAACTTTGAATCATTCGAGGAAGAACAGTCGTCACATGAACTAATAAAATGTCACGACAGTGGCTTAGTTGGTAGAGGATGGCGCTTGCAACACCAGGACTGTTTGTTCACTTTCTGCTGAGGTCACCAATACAAATATGTATGATTGTATGTTACTTAGGATAAATGTGTTGTTATTGTATATTAGGTCTACATTCCCCCTTTTGCTTAGACCAAGCATTGAAGCATTGCTTTGTAAAGTTTTGACATTTTCACATACATCCTGGTGTCTACTACTAAAATAATATAAGGGATTTACATTTTGCCATTACATTTTCATCAGCAGCTGTCAAAGATGTCTACTTGCACTCATTTTATTCAGGAGACAACATCATCTTGACAATCCAATGATTTGCAATGTTTGATTGATTAATGCAATGGCATCTCAAATTCAGTACATTGCAATAGGCAATTAACCAGTCCATTAGACTGGCGAACAGATGTTAATTTAATATGAGTTGGCAAGGCATGACTCCATAAGGAGGCAGATTCTAAATCTTCTCTTCATTTTCCTTGGAGGCCTCGTTAGACCTGACGTTTAAAGTGATACCTGCAACTGAATAACGCTCTCCTCATTAGCTCACGGCATGACCTTTAACCTTTAAACAAATTGTGTTAGCGTGACCCCAGCAGGAGTAATGAAACAAATCTGAAATAGTCCTCAGCTTTAGCAGTGTCAAATGGAAATATTAGCTTTCCCCCATAATAGCACGATGCTGCAATTCACTTGTTTGTATATTAATCAGACAGCAGATTGAAGAATGAATAAAGGATTTTTTTTGTGCAAATTCTAAATAGAGAAAGAAGAAGAATCATATGCTTAAACGTGTAAAATCTGAGTCTGGGCATGTTACGTCTTCAATAATAATTCAGCGGGGCTTACGCTCTGTGGACCAAAAGGTGACCAAAAACAACCTGACACAGGACTTTTCTTCCCACAAGATAAGTTGTCAATCAAAACATAGAAGATACACTGGGGAAAATTCCACTGAGTCCATGATAATGGGCTACTTTGCCAATAGTTAGTCACAAATCATTGGATCTTATTCATGGATTTTCATGTCAATATAGCGATGGGAATAGATGTTTTGTTTTGGAAATACAGCACAAATCTTTTGTGAAATCCCCCTCAGTTATATATTTGGAATACAAGTGTAAATTGTAGTGTGCATTGCTCATTAGCTGCAAGTATTTGACTGCAGAATGATTGCTAGACAATTCGCTTAACGATACTGTAGTGGGCTAAATCACGGTTAGGGTGATTCTTGCTAGTCTTTAAACGAATCTACTTTGAAACAAAAGTATACACCTCAAACACATGGTTATGTGCTTAAAAAAAGAAGACACCTATACCATGTCAGATATAGAGTTGAAATGTATTACATTTTGAGTTTGCATCCCAATATTACACTTTATATACATCACAGAAGACTGAAATACATTGTTTGATATATAAGCACTTGATTTTCATCATTTAAAAAACAAACATCTTTATTAATTATGAAATTATGAAAAATATGAAAAACATTCCAGCCATGAGGCCAAAAAAGGTGCTTTTGGTCATTGACTGCAGGAAAGGGTTACGGGTGTTGTAAAAGTAAGGCTCTCAAATTCTGATCAAATTGTATATCTTATTAAAATTCAACCTTCAGGCATATTCAGATAAATGGAAGGAAAAGGATTGCACCCTCAATTAAAGCAAATCCTATTTGATAGCTCTGGCTCGAATCACAGGATGTCAGCCATGTTTTATTTATTCATTATCAGTGTCAGAATCTGAGGATATACAGAGGACCAGCAGCTGGCAGTTTTTGCTTAGAGCAAAAAGTTTTTTTTAGCTTAAAAGGACTCAAGTCAAGATAATATCTCTATTTTTATCCACTTTATGAACAGGAAAGCAAAGCAGCACGTGCATCACAAAGGGAATTACATTGCTACGGAATTACATGGTGAAGTAAAACAATCAAGTGCCAAGAATTAGATGAGCTATGACGTCATGATGATCCTGGATGTATTTTACATTTGGAAGCTTGTGATGGCACGGATCTCATATTTACAAAAGACTTTCAGTGTTAATTGCAAATTCTGTGTAATTGCACTGTGGATCGCTGAACAGAATGAAAATAGCTTAGCCCTGTCTTTGCCTCAGAATGAGGACCTGAAATCCTAAAATCCTAGGATGTGGGGTGTCAAATTAAATTAAAATGTATTTGTCACATGCGCCAAATACAATTGGTGTAGGCTGTACCGTGGAACGCTTGCTTACGAGCCTTTCCCAACGATGCAGAGTTGAATAAAAGAAACAAAAATTAAAAAGTAACAGAAGAGGAATAAAATAAAATATACAAGAGTGGAGCTACAGTGCATTCGTAAAGTTTTCAGATCCCTTGACTGTTTCCACATTTTGTTGCGTTACAGCCTTATTCTAAAATTGATTAAATCGTTTTTCCCCCCTCATCAATCCACACACAATATTACATTTACATAAATATTCAGACCCTTTACTCAGTACTTTGTTGAAGCACCTTTGGCAGCGATTAAAGCCTTGAGTCTTCTTGGGTATGACGCTTGGCACACCTGTATTTGGGGAGTTTCTCCTATTCTTCTCTACAGATCCTCTCATGCTCTGTCAGTTTGGATGGGGAGCGTCGCTGCACGGCTATTTTAAGGTCTCTCCAGAGATGTTCAATCGGGTTCAAGTCTGGCCTCTGGCTGGGCTACTCAAGGACATTCAGAGACTTGTCCCGAAGCCGCTCCTGCATTGTCTTGGCTGTGTGCTTAGGGTCGTTGTCCTGTTGGAAGGTGAACCCAGTCTGAGGTCCTGAGTGCTCTG
This sequence comes from Oncorhynchus gorbuscha, assembly GCF_021184085.1. Taxonomy (NCBI): domain Eukaryota; kingdom Metazoa; phylum Chordata; class Actinopteri; order Salmoniformes; family Salmonidae; genus Oncorhynchus; species Oncorhynchus gorbuscha. Next base: position 75,716,000 of record NC_060179.1, read on the forward strand.
GAGAAGGTTTCCATCAAGGATCTCTCTGTACTTTGCGCAGTTAATCTTTCCTGACTAGTCTCCCCGTCCCTGCCACTGAGCCCCCCCCCCCCAGGTGGTTTTGTTGCCTACACTCTCCACCCGGGGCTGGCCTGTCAAGAAGTCCAGGATCCAGTTACAGAGGGGGGGGGGTTCAGTCCAGGGTCACTGGCTTGGTGATGAGCTTGGAGGGAACTATGGTGTTGAACGCTGAGCTGTAGTCTATGAACAGCATTCTCACATACTTATTTCCCCTCTTGTTCATGTGGGAGAAGGCAGTGTGAAGTACAGTTGAGATAGGTGGGAATGCATTAGCATGCATAATGAGGCAAAATTTAAGTTTGAATTGAGAAAAATACTTTAGAGTGTGCAGAGATACACAAATGTTTTTTATTGAGACAGTCAATTGAATCAGCATTGGTATTTCTTTGTAGTGCATCTTTACACAGTGCTACCTACAATAACTGCCATAGATTCAAATGTGTATTTTTCATGCAATCCCCTTACAACTATTTCTGAATAGAATTGGTCTGGACTGTAGGTATTCCCAAAAGATCATCCCACTTACTACACAATTAACCATAAATGGTTTTAAAGTAGAGACACTGAAGATGTTGATCTCTAAAATATTCTCGGAAAACAAAACATGGTTATTCTCAGCAATGACAGACATACCCATGATTAAACTAAAATGCATATTAAATATGCACACAAGGTACTGTGATCATATTTGTAACATTTCAAAGCAACCTATGAAAGTAAACATCCTGCTGGCCTTTCAATGAGAATCACTTGTTACTTTCAGTGAGAATCACTTGTTACTTTCAATGAGAATCACTTGTTACTTTCAATGAGAATCACTTGTTACTTTCAGTGAGAAATACTTGTTACTTTCAGTGAGAATCACTTGTTACTTTCAGTGAGAAATACTTGTTACTTTCAATGAGAATAACTTGTTACTTTCAATGAGAATCACTTGTTACTTTCAATGAGAAATACTTGTTACTTTCAATGAGAATCACTTGTTACTTTCAATGAGAACCACTTGTTACTTTCAGTGAGAATCACTTGTTACTTTCAGTGAGAATCACTTGTTACTTTCAATAACAATCACAAGTTTATTTTCTTCATCAGGGTCTAAATGGACAGAGAAGAACGATATTACAGGGCAATCTATTTATCCTTCCTTTGATACAGATGTCTAATTAAGATGTATTTCTGCGCTGGCCTCTTTTCCCACACCCCCGGGTAGCTCTTCCATACAAGCAGCTTCACCCACTCACTGTTAACTGACTGCCTTCAATGACCAACTCCGTCATTCGCCTCCTCGCCTCGTCTGCTCCCTAATCTAGTCTAGTCTGTGGGCAGTAGAAAGTTTACTCTTTGTAATAAACACGATCAATTGCTTAGTTCACAGAGAGGGGTTACACACTGTACATCCACATGAAATGCACCAAACAGAAATGACATCCTGGAGGGGTCATTAGAGCAGATTAAAAGTTAACCAAAAGACCTGGTTAAGTCTGACATTTTCACAAAAATTCCTACTTTAAGCATCCATTTGTTTATTACAACTTATTGATTAGATCAACGCTGCAATGACCTACATTGTCTGGTGAAGGTCAAAGGTCATCTCCCCATTGAGGTAGTGCAGTAAATTAAACATAGCGTCCATGGATTTAAAAAAAATGTGAATGCATACTGTGTGTGAGACACAACATTGGGCACCTTCCCCGGGTAAAGCCTTGAGCGAATACATTTGGCACATTGTTAAAGCCAAGGGCACGTTACTCATTTTTCACAACACAGGGTTGGATGGAAAAGAGATGGTGGAAACCTTTACCTGCAATGAACACACCACATGTTATTCCCCCTCACCATCATTCATTTCACAGTGATATGTCTACTTGGCTTCTGATGCACAGTAAGGTGTGTACCATGCTGGTCTAATGTATTTTCTATCTGTTGTTTGTAAAAACAAACAAAAACATTTATTTGTCATATTGGTCTCTCTTATTTGAGTTTCAAAGGGTTTATTTTTTAAAATGTTTTGAGTGAAGGTCATGTCATTATTGTCACAGCTTTCGTTGGAAGAAGAAGAGGAGTCATTGGACCAAAATGCAGCGGGGTACGTGTTCATCTTTATTAGCTTAACTGACTGAACACTGAATACAAAATAACAAAAAGAATAGCCGAAACAGTTCTGCAAGGTGCAACCAACACTAAACAGAAAATAACCACCCACAACTAACAGTGGGGAAACAGGCTACCTAAGTATGGTTCTCAATCAGAGACAACGATAGACAGCTGCCTCTGATTGAGAACCACACCCGGCCAAACACAGAAATCCAAAACATAGAAAATGAACATAGAATGCCCACCCTACTCACACCCTGGCCTAACCAAAATAGAGAATACAAGCCTCTCTATGGCCAGGGCGTGACAATTATGTATTCTGACTTAGTGTCATGGCAAGTCATTTGGTGGCAAAACTGAGAAAAATGTCCCTAGTCAGTTACGAATGTGAATCGAAATACACAGTTATTATAGATATTAATGCTTGACTGACTGCGGCATAGTTCTGCATTCTTTTTGTTCTAACCTCACACCTTAACTGAGAACTCCAGAATATGAATTTGAAAAGGTTTGGATTTTTGTCCACTGCTTGAAAATGCTATTAAGTAGAGGTTGAATGCTCTGACATTTTTATCCACTTCAAGTTCTAAATTTTTATTCTAAAATACTCTAAATATTATACATGAGATGTATTATATATGTCTTATTATAAACTGGGTGGTTCGAGCCCTGAATGCTGATTGGCTGACAGCCCTGGTGTATGACCAAAAATATATTTTCACTGCTCTAATGACGTTGGTAACCAATTTATAATAGCAAGAGGGCACCTCAGGGGTATGTATGGCCCTTAGCCGTGGTATATTGGCCATACAACATATCTCCCCCCCCCACGGGCCTTATTGCTTAATTATGAAGTCCCTTTTCAGAGCCAAGCGTTCAACTTAGTTGACCATTCCAAGTAAGGTTTTGTCCTTGAAAACATTGTGCCTGTTTGTTCGATGTCGTTTGCGTGTGTATGTTTTGTGTTGTTTAAAATATATATAATCTTACAAAAAAAAAAAAAAATATGTTGTGCCTGAAATTGCATCTAACTGTAATGTAAACATAGCAACGGTACATCTTATACATCAGGGCATGTCTATTGTAAACATAGCAACAGGACATCTTATACATCAGGGCATGTCTATTGTAAACATAGCAACAGAACATCTTGATACATCAGGGCATGTCTATTGGTTCTACATGGAACCATATCTTTGATGTAGCCTCACAGCTCCTCTGTTTGATGAAATCCACTTACGTGAGAGTTCTCAATCTATTTGTGAGTGAATTCTCAACCGTTTTGTTAGTGAATTCAAAAAGCACTCGTATTGCTTTTATCCCTTTAAAAACATAATATCCCTTTGAGTGCAGTCTATTGAGGTTAAGGAAACATTGATATTGAAGAGTTCCTCAATCCCATTCAACACAGTTTGTTTGTGATCTACAAACAGAATGTGATCTACAAAGAGTCTGAACCCGATTCAGGGTCTCAGCAACTGCTTCCATGTTTATTTTATACATATTAAATTTCAGACCATGTCCAAGTGGGATTTTGATTGAGTGGGGCGATTTACTTGCAGAAACTTGGTTTAAATCCATAATGTGTCAGATAATAACCAATCTGCCTTTCAGGATGTTTAGTCAACGGGTGCTTGCAAAGCATCTCAGAGGTGTTTGAGAAGAAATATAGAATTGGTTTAATTTGCTTGATCGAAAAGTTATGCAAAAGCCATTATCACTGTATTATTGTCTCACATTCCTGTTACCTCTCTGTATGTGATAAATAGACGTATTGTGCATTACCAACTTCACGTTGATCAATCATCCCTATCTCATTTGATCATAATGTAAGACCCGTTTTGATTGAAAATATTCCTCAAGGTTCTTGCCCACGGACAAAATAATGAATAGCCCCTACACCCTGTGGTGATTGATGTGCTGCATGACCGCATTGTTTATAAAACATTGTCAGAATGTAATTGAGGTGACCAGCACATCTGTTATTAGCCTGGCAAGTCTACACATAAAATACCTATTTCCCATCGAGTTTGCAGGTTGAACCAATTTTATTTAACCTTTATTTAACTAGGCAAGTCAGCTAAGAACAAATTATTATTTACAATGACGGCCCACCCTGGACATATTGTGCGCCACCCTATGGGACTCCTAATCACGGCCGGTTGTGATGCAGCCTGGAATCAAACCAGGGTCTGTAGTGATGCCTCTAGCACTGAGATGCAGTTCCTTAGACCGCTGCGCCCTCAGGAGCCCTGCAAGTCATGCATTTATTTTGGGTTAGTTCCTATACGTTCATTATCCCAAAAATTATTATGATAACGGATTTAAAAAATACAGCGTAGATAATGGCCAGAGCAACCATATCCAACAACCATACACATGCAGGTTAAATGTTGTTGACTGAACTATTGCAAAATAATATTACATTATTGTATATATTTGTTTATAGTGTAGATTTTGTTCGAGTCTGCATTTTATGATATGATTTCTTCAGCCATGTGTATGCTACATCTCAGATTCCATATAACATCCTCTAATTCAAGGATAGTGGCAAAGTCACAAACTATTTCTAGTAACCTTTCTTCAGTTGTTGGATTGCATTCTGTTAGTCTCTGAGCAGGTATCAGGAGAGAGCTGCTGGAGGGATGTCTGGGCATCCGGTACAGATGAAGACCTGACCCAGTAGCCGCCACCTGCAGAACCAGCAGGGGTTTTCAATTCAAGCTCTAGCGAGCCTGAAATTCACAACACTACAAACCTGATTTCAAGTTTCATTACAGATGGTGGTGAGTTCAAATTGGCTAAAGGTGCAAAAAGTGTCTGATAATCTGGACCATGCAAGTAGAGGCCAAATGACATTTTTATTCTAATGTACTCTAAATATTAGAAATGAGAGATGTATTATATATGCATTATTATAAACTGGGTGGTTCGAGCACTGAATGCTGATTGGCTGGCAGTTGTGTTATATCAGACCGAATGCCACGGGTATGACGAAACCTTTATTTTTTTTGCTCTATTTATGTTGGCAACCAGTTTATAATAGCAATAAGGCATCTCTGGGGTTTGTGATATATGGCCAATATAACACAGCTAAGGGCTATATCCGGGTATATGGGAACCATGGTTTAAGGAATTAAATAAATACTTTGTTCACTTATTTATTTTGAGCCCCTCCACCTCCCCCCGGATCGGAGGTTGAAAGACCTAATTTGACAACTCATCAGAAACTTAACCTTAAACGTCAATGTCATTCCTGGTACTAAATGTACCTTTTGTTGAGGCTCAATAGTGGTCAATGGAATCTCTCAATAGTGGTAAATGGAACCTCTCAATAGTGGTAAATGGAACCTTTCAATAGTGGTAAATATAACCTCTCAATTGTGGCAAATAGAACCTCTCAATTGTGGTAAATAGAACCTCTCAATAGTGGTAAATGGAATCTATCAATTGTGGTAAATTGAATCTCTCAATAGTGGTAAATGGAACCTCTCAATTGTGGTAAAAGGAACTTCTCAAGTGTGGTAAATGGAACCTATCAATAGTGGTAAATAGAACCTCTCAATTGTGGTAAATGGAACCTCTCAATAGTGGTAAATGGAATGGTGTGATACAAGACAAAACCAAAGGAAAATGAAAAGATGAAAAGACCAACTTCGGTGGAAGTCACACCCCCCCCCCCTGACGCGCGGGCCCAGCCGCGAGTCGATACCGGCCTCAGGGATGACCCGGAATGGCCAGACGCAGGGCGATCCGGATGAAAACAGTGGAACTCCTGCAGCATAGATGGGTCCAACACGTCCTCGACCGGAACCCAAAACCTCTCCTCCGGACCGTACCCTCCAACTCCACGAGATAGTGAAGGCCCCTCGCCTGGCGCCTCGATTCCAGTATGGAGTGAACAGAGTACACCAGGGCCCCCCCCCCCCCCCCGATGTCCTGAGGGGGTCGAAGGAACCTCCTGCACCTCAGATTCCTGGAGGGGGCCAGCCACCACCGGCCTGAGGAGAGACACATGGAACGAGGGGTTAATATGGTAATCGGGTGGAAGCTGTAACCAATAACAAACCTCCTTCACTCTCCTCGGGAGTTTAAATGGCCCCACAAACCGCGGACCCAGCTTCCGGCAGGGCAGGCAGAGGGGCAGGTTTCGGGTCGAGAGCCAGACCCGGCCCCCCGGTGCGGACACCGGGGTCTCACTGTGGTGGCGATCTGCATTAACCTTTTTGGCGCATCACGGCCTGCTGAAGGTGGACACGGACGGCTTCCCATGTCTCCTCCGCGTGCCTGATCCAGTTGTCCACCGCAGGAACCTCGGTCTGATCCTGATGCCAAGGCGCCAGAACCGGATGCTACCCCTGCACACACTGGAAGGGAGAGATGTTAGTGGAGGAGTGGCGGAGCGAGTTCTGTGCCATCTCGGCCCAGGGCACAAACTCTGCCCACTCCCCCGGCCGGTCCTGGCAATAGGACTGCAGAAACCTGCCCACATCCTGGTTCACTCTCTCCACCTGCCCATTACTCTCAGGGGTAAACCCGAAGTAAGGCTGATTGAGACCCCCAGACGTTCCATGTATGCCTTCCAGACCCTACACATGAACTGGGGACCCCGATCAGTCACTATATCCTCAGGCACCCCGTAGTGCCGGAAGACATGTGTAAACAAGGCCTTCGCAGTCTGTAGGGCCGTAGGGAGACCGGGCAGAGGGAGGAACGACCAGGATCGCAGTGTTACCTTGTGAGAGTGGAAGATCAGTAAGAAAATCCAACGACAGGTGCAACCAAGGCCGCTGTGGAACGGGTAAGGGGTGTAGCTTACCTCTGGGCAGGTGCCTAGGAGCCTTACACTGGGCGGAAGAGGAAGCATAAACCCTCATGTCCTTAGCCAAGGTAGGCCACCAGTACCTCCCGCTCAAACAGCGCACTGTCCGACTGATCCCAGGGTGACCAGGTGACTTGTGGGCCCAATAGATCAACCAGTCACGGACAGCAGACAGGATGTACAGACGCCCAGTGGGACACTGGATGGGAGCGGGCTCTGCACGAAACGCCTGCTTAATGTCCGTGTCCAGCTCCCACACTACCGGTGCCATCAGGCAGGAGGCGGGGTGTATGGGAGCGGGATCCATGGGCCCCTCCTCTGTTTCATACAGCCGGGACAATGCGTCTGCCTTCACGTTCTGGGAGCCTGGTCTGTTAGAAAGGGTAAACACCTAAACAGGTGAAAATATGGCCCACCTTTCCTGGTGAGGGTTCAGTCTCCTCGCTGCCCGGATGTACTCCAGATTGCGGTGGTCAGTCCAGATGAGAAAAGGGTGTCTAGCCCCCTCAAGCCAATGTCTCCACACCTTCAAAGCCTTTACGACAGCCAACAACTCCCGGTCCCCCACGTCATAGTTTCGCCCCGGCGAAAAGGAGGTACAGGGACGGAGCTTTGGTGGCTTACCCGAGCGCTGAGAGAGCACAGCTCCTATCCCAGCCTCGGACGCGTCCACCTCCACTATGAACGCCAAAGATCAGGATGGGCCAGCACGGGAGCTGAGGTAAACCGAGCCGTCAGGTGAATAAAAGCCCTGTCCGCCTCAGCTGTCCACTGCGCACCGGGCCCACCTTTAGTAGTGAGGTAATGAGAGCTGCTACCTGACCAAAACCCCGGATAAACCTCCGGTAGTAGTTGGCAAACCCTAAGAACCGCTGCACCTCCTTTATCGTGGTGGTAGTTGGCCAATTACGCACGACTGCAATGCGGTCACTCTCCATCTCCACGCCTGAGGTGGAAATGCGATACCCTAGGAAGGAGACGGACTGTTGGAAGAACAGGCATTTCTCAGCCTTGACGTACAGGTCATGCTCCACCAGGTGACCAAGCACTCTGCGCACCAGGGACACATACTCGGCGCATGTAGCGGAGTATATCAAAATGTCATCAAAATACACCACTACAACCTGCAGGTCCCTGAAAATCTCGTCTACAAAAGACTTGAAAGACTGATGGCGCATTCATCAACCCGTACGGCATGATGAGGTACTCATAGTGCCCAGAGGTGGTACTGAAAGCCGTCTTCCACTCGTCTCCCTCTCGGATACGCACCAGGTTGTAAGCGCTCCTGAGATCTAATTTGGTGAAGAAGTGCACCCCGTGCATTGACTCAATCGCTGTGACTATGAGCGGTAGCGTGTAACTATACCTCACAGTGATCTTATTCAGACCCTGATAGTCAATACACGTTCGCAGACCTCCCTCCTTCTTCTTCACAAAAAAGAAACTGTAGGAGGTGGGTAAAGTGGAGGAACGAATGTACCCGTGACGCAGGGATTCGGAGACATATGTTTCCATAGCCTCTGTCTCCGCCTGTGAGAGGGGATACACATGACTCCTGGGAAGTGAAGCGTCTACCAGGAGATCTATCGCACAATCGCCCCATTGATGAGGTGGTAATTGAGTCACCTTCTTTTTGGAGAAGGCGAGAGCCAAATCGGCATATTCAAATCAAATCAAATCAAATCAAATCAAATTTTATTTGTCACATACACATGATTAGCAGATGTTAATGCGAGTGTAGCGAAATGCTTGTGCTTCTAGTTCCGACAATGCAGTGATAACCAACAAGTAATCTAACTAACAATTCCAAAACTACTGTCTTATACACAGTGTAAGGGGATAAGGAACATGTACATAAGGATATATGAATGAGTGATAGTACAGAGCAGCATACAGTAGATGGTATCGAGTACAGTATATACATATGAGATGAGTGTGTAGACAAAGTAAACAAAGTGGCATAGTTAAAGTGGCTAGTGATACATGTGTTACATAAGGATGCAGTCGATGATGTAGAGTACAGTATATACATATGCATATGAGATGAATAATGTAGGGTAAGTAACATTATATAAGGTAGCATTGTTTAAAGTGGCTAGTGATATATTTACATCATTTCCCATCAATTCCCATTATTAAAATGGCTGGAGTTGGGTCAGTGTCAATGACAGTGTGTTGGCAGCAGCCACTCAGTGTTAGTGGTGGCTGTTTAACAGTCTGATGGCCTTGAGATAGAAGCTGTTTTTCAGTCTCTCGGTCCCAGCTTTGATGCACCTGTACTGACCTCGCCTTCTGGATGATAGCGGGGTGAACAGGCAGTGGTTCGGGTGGTTGATGTCCTTGATGATCTTTATGGCCTTCCTGTAACAACGGGTGGTGTAGGTGTCCTGGAGGGCAGGTAGTTTGCCCCCGGTGATGCGTTGTGCAGTCCTCACTACCCTCTGGAGAGCCTTACGGTTGAGGGCGGAGCAGTTGCCGTACCAGGCGGTGATACAGCCCGCCAGGATGCTCTCGATTGTGCATCTGTAGAAGTTTGTGAGTGCTTTTGGTGACAAGCCGAATTTCTTCAGCCTCCTGAGGTTGAATAGGCGCTGCTGCGCCTTCTTCACGACGCTGTCAGTGTGAGTGGACCAATTCAGTTTGTCTGTGATGTGTATGCCGAGGAACTTAAAACTAGCTACCCTCTCCACTACTGTTCCATCGATGTGGATAGGGGGTGTTCCCTCTGCTGTTTCCTGAAGTCCACAATCATCTCCTTAGTTTTGTTGACGTTGAGTGTGAGGTAATTTTCCTGACACCACACTCCGAGGGCCCTCACCTCCTCCCTGTAGGCCGTCTCGTCGTTGTTGGTAATCAAGCCTACCACTGTTGTGTCGTCCGCAAACTTGATGATTGAGTTGGAGGCGTGCGTGGCCACGCAGTCGTGGGTGAACAGGGAGTACAGGAGAGGGCTCAGAACGCACCCTTGTGGGGCCCCGTGTTGAGGATCAGCGGGGAGGAGATGTTGTTGCCTACCCTCACCACCTGGGGGCGGCCCGTCAGGAAGTCCAGTACCCAGTTGCACAGGGCGGGGTCGAGACCCAGGGTCTCGAGCTTGATGACGAGCTTGGAGGGTACTATGGTGTTGAATGCCGAGCTGTAGTCGATGAACAGCATTCTCACATAGGTATTCCTCTTGTCCAGGTGGGTTAGGGCAGTGTGCAGTGTGGTTGAGATTGCATCGTCTGTGGACCTATTTGGGCGGTAAGCAAATTGGAGTGGGTCTAGGGTGTCAGGTAGGGTGGAGGTGATATGGTCCTTGACTAGTCTCTCAAAGCACTTCATGATGACGGAAGTGAGTGCTACGGGGGCGGTAGTCGTTTAGCTCAGTTACCTTAGCTTTCTTGGGAACAGGAACAATGGTGGCCCTCTTGAAGCATGTGGGAACAGCAGACTGGTATAGGGATTGATTGAATATGTCCGTAAACACACCGGCCAGCTGGTCTGCGCACGCTCTGAGGGCGCGGCCGGGGATGCCATCTGGGTCTGCAGCCTTGCGAGGGTTAACACGTTTAAATGTCTTACTCACCTCGGCTGCAGTGAAGGAGAGACCGCATGTTTCCGTTGCAGGCCGTGTCAGTGGCACTGTATTGTCCTCAAAGCGGGCAAAAAAAAGTTATTTAGTCTGCCTGGGAGCAAGACATCCTGGTCCGTGACTGGGCTGGATTTCATCTTGTAGTCCGTGATTGACTGTAGACCCTGCCACATGCCTCTTATGTCTGAGCCATTGAATTGAGATTCCACTTTGTCTCTGTACTGACGCTTAGCTTGTTTAATAGCCTTACGGAGGGAATAGCTGCACTGTTTGTATTCAGTCATGTTGCCAGACACCTTGCCCTGATTAAAAGCAGTGGTTCGCGCTTTCAGTTTCACGCGAATGCTGCCATCAATCCACGGTTTCTGGTTAGGGAATGTTTTTATCATTGCTATGGGAACGACATCTTCGACGCATGTTCTAATGAACTCGCACACCGAATCAGCGTATTCGTCAATATTCCCATCTGACGCAATACGAAACATGTCCCAGTCCACGTGATGGAAGCAGTCTTGGAGTGTAGAGTCAGCTTGGTCTGACCAGCGTTGGACAGACCTCAGCGTGGGAGCCTCTTGTTTTAATTTCTGCCTGTAGGCAGGGATCAGCAAAATGGAGTCATGGTCAGCTTTTCCGAAAGGGGGGCGGGGCAGGGCCTTATATGCGTCGCGGAAGTTAGAGTAACAATGATCCAAGGTTTTACCACCCCTGGTTGCGCAATCGATATGCTGATAAAATTTAGGGAGTCTTGTTTTCAGATTGGCTTTGTTAAAATCCCCAGCTACAATGAATGCAGCCTCCGGATAAATGTTTTCCAGTTTGCAAAGAGTTAAATAAAGTTCGTTCAGAGCCATCGATGTGTCTGCTTGGGGGGATATATACGGCTGTGATTATAATCGAAGAGAATTCTCTTGGAAGATAATGCGGTCTACATTTGATTGTGAGGAATTCTAAATCAGGTGAACAGAAGGATTTGAGTTCCTGTATGTTTCCTTCATCACACCATGTCCCGTTAGTCATGAGGCATACGCCCCCGCCACTCTTCTTACCAGAGAGATGTTTGTTTCTGTCGGCGCGATGCGTGGAGAAACCCGTTGGCTGCACCGCCCTGGATAGCGTTTTCCCAGTAAGCCATGTCTCCGTAAAGCAAAGAACGTTGCAGTCTCTGATGTCCCTCTGGAATGCCACCCTTGCTCGGATTTCATCAACCTTGTTGTCGAGAGACTGGACATTGGCAAGAAGAATACTGGGAAGTGGTGCGCGATGTGCCCTTTTTCGGAGTCTGACCAGAACACCGCCGCGTTTCCCTCTTTTTCGGAGTCGTTTCCTTGGGTCGCTGCATGCGATCCATTCCGTTGTCCTGTTTGTAAGGCAGAACACAGGATCCGCGTCGCGGAAAACATATTCTTGGTCGTACTGATGGTGAGTTGACGCTGATCTTATATTCAGTAGTTCTTCTCGACTGTATGTAATGAAACCTAAGATGACCTGGGGTACTAATGTAAGAAATAACACGTAAAAAAACAAAAAACTGCATAGTTTCCTAGGAACGCGAAGCGAGGCGGCCATCTCAGTCGGCGCCGGAAGTACAAGCGGAAGTACAAACAGGGGGAATGCGTCCGGTGGAGACCTGGTCTGGACTCTCCACCATAGTAGCACCAACGGAAATCCCTAAACACCTACCCGAGCACTCTCGCGACCACCCTCTGTGGCCAAGAAACAGTGGGGTTATGACAAGCTAACCAGGGTAGTCCCAGCATCACGGGAAACGCAGGAAAGTCAATAAGGAAGAGACTAATTCTCTCCGTATGACCCCCCTGCGTCACCATGCCCAAAGGAATGGTGACCTCCCTTATCAACCCTGACCCTAATGGTCGACTATCTAAGGCGTGAACGGGGAAAGGCACATCCACAGGAACGATAGGGATCCCTAAACTATGGGCTAAAGCTCTGTCAATAAAATTCCCAGCCGGGCATGAATCGAAGAGGGCCTTATGCTGGGAATGCAGGGAAAAATCTGAGAAAATGACAAACACAAACATCTGTGCAACAGAGGGCTCTGGGTGAGAATGGTGCCTGCTCACCTGGGGTGATCCCAGAGCGCCCCGCCTGCTGCCTCGATCCCCAGAGGAACCAACCCGACCAGCAGCAGTGTGTCCTCTGCGGCCACAGATGGTGTACGAGCGGGAACCCCCTCCGGTCTCCCTGCGCACCACCCCTCCCAGCTCCGTGGGTATCGGAGAGGGTGTGCGGGAGGATGGAACCACCAGTCCTAGATCAGAACGTCCGTGGGTAGCCAGCATGTTGTCCAGCCGGATGGACAAGTCCACCAGCTGGTCGAACGTGAGGGTGGTGTCTCTGCAGGCCAACTCCCGACAGATGTCCTTGGGCAGACTGCAGTGGTAATGGTTGATCAGGGCCCTGTCGCTCCATCCCGCGCCAGCAGCCAGGGTCCTAAACTCCAGGGCGAACTCCTAGGTGCTCCTCATCTCCTGGTCAGATGGAAGAGGCGCTCACCCGCCGCTCTACCCTCGGGCAGGTGGTCGGTGACTGCCCGGAAACAGAGGGTGAACTCCTCAAACTGGTCCATCTCTATCTATTATTATTATTATTATTATTATTATTATTATTATTATTATTATTATTATTATTATCTCCTTCTCTCCGCACGACGTTGGCCCACTCCAGGGCTTTCTCTCACGGCCCGATGGAGCCGGGTGGACGGTTGCCAGGTATAGCTCCAGTTGAAGCAGGAAACCCTGGCAGTTCGCAGCCTCTCCGTCGTACTCCTGGGGCAGGGAGAGATGAATCCCACTGGAACCAGGTGGAAAAGGGGCACTCAGAGAAGACCCTGGTTGTTCTGATGGAGGCACTGGAAGAACTCCCTGTCTCTTCCAGTGGTCCATAGCCCAGACAACGAGGTCCATGGCGGTGCCAAGATGGTGAAGCATTGCTGCATGCTCCCAGACGCGCTCCTCCTCCCCTATAACCAGGGTACCTGCTCCTGCTGACTCCATACTTAGTTGGTGATTCTGTAAGGGTGCGTGCTGGTGGCAGGGAAGTCAGGCGCAGGAGATCGAACTTGGTATAAAATGGAGCAGTTTAATAAGTGCTCAAAAACTCAGAGAAACAAAAAATATACAAAATAACAAAAGTGAGTACAAAACCTTTTGCACACCAGAACATATCTTGCACAAAGCTTACAAACAAACAATCACCGACAATGACAATGATGGGGAACAGAGGGTTAAATACACAACATATAATGAATGGGATTGGAACCAGGTGTGATACAAGACAAGACAAAACCAAAGGAAAATGAAAAGATGATCAGCGATGGCTAGAAAGTCGGTGACCGCCGAGCGCCGCCCCAACAAGGAGAGGGACCAACTTCGGCGGAAGTTGTGACAGAAATGGAACCTCTCAATAGTGGTAAATGGAACCTCTCAATAGCGGTAAATAGAACCTCTCAATAGTGCTAAATGGAACCTCTCAATAGCGGTAAATAGAACCTCTCAATAGTGGTAAATAGAACCTCTCAATAGTGCTAAATAGAACCTCTCAATTGTGGTAAATAGAACCTCTCAATAGTGTTAAATAGAACCTCTCAATTGTGGTAAATAGAACCTCTCAATAGTGGTAAATAGAACCTCTCAATTGTGGTAAATAGAACCTCTCAATAGTGGTAAATAGAACCTCTCAATAGTGCTAAATGGAACCTCTCAATAGCGGTAAATAGAACCTCTCAATAGTGGTAAATAGAACCTCTCAATAGTGGTAAATGGAACCTCTCAATAGCGGTAAATAGAACCTCTCAATAGTGGTAAATAGAACCTCTCAATAGTGCTAAATGGAACCTCTCAATAGCGGTAAATAGAACCTCTCAATAGTGGTAAATAGAACCTCTCAATAGTGGTAAATGGAACCTCTCAATAGTGCTAAATGGAACCTCTCAATAGCGGTAAATAGAACCTCTCAATAGTGGTAAATAGAACCTCTCAATAGTGCTAAATAGAACCTCTCAATAGTGTTAAATAGAACCTCTCAATTGTGGTAAATAGAACCTCTCAATAGTGCTAAATGGAACCTCTCAATAGCGGTAAATAGAACCTCTCAATAGTGTTAAATAGAACCTCTCAATTGTGGTAAATAGAACCTCTCAATAGTGGTAAATAGAACCTCTCAATAGTGGTAAATAGAACCTCTCAATAGTGTTAAATAGAACCTCTCAATTGTGGTAAATAGAACCTCTCAATTGTGGTAAATAGAACCTCTCAATAGTGCTAAATGGAACCTCTCAATAGCGGTAAATAGAACCTCTCAATAGTGCTAAATGGAACCTCTCAATAGCGGTAAATAGAACCTCTCAATAGTGCTAAATGGAACCTCTCAATAGCGGTAAATAGAACCTCTCAATAGTGGTAAATAGAACCTCTCAATAGTGGTAAATAGAACCCCTCAATAGTGTTAAATAGAACCTCTCAATAGTGGTAAATAGAACCTCTCAATAGTGGTAAATAGAACCTCTCAATAGTGGTAAATAGAACCTCTCAATAGTGCTAAATGGAACCTCTCAATAGCGGTAAATAGAACCTCTCAATAGTGCTAAATGGAACCTCTCAATAGCGGTAAATAGAACCTCTCAATAGTGGTAAATAGAACCTCTCAATAGTGCTAAATAGAACCTCTCAATAGTGTTAAATAGAACCTCTCAATTGTGGTAAATAGAACCTCTCAATAGTGCTAAATGGAACCTCTCAATAGTGCTAAATAGAACCTCTCAATAGTGTTAAATAGAACCTCTCAATTGTGGTAAATAGAACCTCTCAATTGTGGTAAATAGAACCTCTCAATAGTGTTAAATAGAACCTCTCAATTGTGGTAAATAGAACCTCTCAATAGTGGTAAATAGAACCTCTCAATAGTGGTAAATAGAACCTCTCAATAGTGTTAAATAGAACCTCTCAATTGTGGTAAATAGAACCTCTCAATAGTGCTAAATGGAACCTCTCAATAGCGGTAAATAGAACCTCTCAATAGTGCTAAATGGAACCTCTCAATAGCGGTAAATAGAACCTCTCAATAGTGCTAAATGGAACCTCTCAATAGCGGTAAATAGAACCTCTCAATAGTGGTAAATAGAACCTCTCAATAGTGGTAAATAGAACCTCTCAATAGTGTTAAATAGAACCTCTCAATAGTGGTAAATAGAACCTCTCAATAGTGGTAAATAGAACCTCTCAATAGTGTTAAATAGAACCTCTCAATTGTGGTAAATAGAACCTCTCAATTGTGGTAAATATAACCTCCCAATTGTGGTAAATAGAACTTCTCAATAGTGGTAAATTTAACCTCTCAATAGTGGTAACTAGAACCTCTCAATAGTGGTAACTAGAACCTCTCAATAGTGATAAATAGAACTCTCAATTGTGGTAAATAGAAACTCTGAATTGTGGTAAATAGAAACTCTGAATAGTGATAATACTACAATAAACCAGGTTCAATTGCTTTCTCTTATTATGATGTGGAACATCATGTTCAAATCATCTCTGTATGAAAATAGTCAATATATTTATTCTTAGAACCCTTTTCTTAGAAGTCCCTCTAATGATATTCTACTCATAGGACATTTTTGAGTGGTTCTAATAAGTGACATAAGGCAAAATAATCAAGTCAGCAAGTTTTCTCACTATTTTTGATTGAGTGTTTTGTTGTTGAAATAGATGACTGTGTATTGCCATATCATCTAAAGAGGGTTGATGGTCTAGCACAGATGTTGTGTCCTCTCAAAAACCTGTTTATAGGTCCCAAGGTACATTTTAAAGGTTATTATGTAGAAGAATTGCATCTGAAATGCATGAGGTGCACTTCAACAGCATGACCAGTGCTGTTAAGTTCAAGGTTGCAGTCCATTAAGATGCATGGATTCTGTTTATTTTGATTGTGTACTCTAATAATGAATTAAAAATGATGTTATGGTACACACGTGTTCATGTACATTTGATTATTGTCCGTTTGGAAATTTGAGTTAAAATGTTAGTTACGTACTCAGAATTAAGTAGGTTTAGGCCAACACTTTATTGAGGAAATGTGAGTCAGAAAGTACTACAAAAGTAACCATTACTGAAACGGCTTATAAATTGTTAAGAGATGTTTCCCATGCTATCCCAAAGAACAGGAACCTTCTGACATCCCTGTAATGAAATGGCTTGGTTCATTGATTAAAGTAAAATATTCTAACATTTTATAACATGATTTCCAACAGAAATATACAGTATATACATTTAAAAAAATTAATCATTTAAGATTACTTCTTGAAAACACAATCCTTTCATAAAGTCTATGGGTTTATTATGAAAACATGATAATGTACATACAGTAACATGTTTTGGCTTCGCCAGGGCGGGGATTTATTATCTACAACATTTGCTCATATTATTTGGGCTAGTAGAGCTAGATTAAAGGGGCAATCTGCAATGTGTTATATGTAGTCTATTTTTGGATTTATAAATTAATCAAATGTACCCATATTGATACTTGAAGAATATAACTTAATATAAATGCCTCATGTGCTTAGTTCAACTGTTGTACCCCAAAAGATAAGCTTGTTTTACTCCAATGTTTCTAAAGAAGGTAAATGTAAACTCTATATAGCCTCAAAACATGGTTAAAACTATCATTTTGATATCAGGGATGGTCAGTTATTGCATCCATAGCTATGTCTATGAGAGTGGTACCATTTATCCAGCCCATTCCCTCAGTATTTCACTGAAACAGAGGCAGGGAAATGGCTTTGTTATTGTTTCAACTGCTGATTGCCCCTTTAAAGCTCCTGCTGAACGTGATTACCCTTCTAATGAAGAATGATGAATATTTGGTTTAATGAGTCTTCTTGACCTTCAAGTTTGTAACCTACAGTACTACCAACCTCCTACGATGTGTCCAACTGCTTGCCATCACATCAAGTGAAACATACAACAGAAATGCCTTCTAAAACTCTGAATGACTAATCTACTTGCTTCAGTCTGCTTATATGGTCAGTATGCTACTAACATCCATATCACTCTCTCTACACCAGTGGTTCTCAATCCTGGTCCTAGGGATCCAAAGGGGTGCACATTTTTGTTTTTGCCCTAACGCTACACACCTGATTCAAATCATCAAAGCCCTTTGATGAGTTCATCATTTGAATCAGCTGTGTAGTGTTAGGGCAAAACAAAAATGTGCACCCTTTTGGGTCCCCAGGACCAGGATTGAGAACCAGTACTCTACACACCCAGCCAACTTAATGTGTTACTGATACTCAAAATCTAACAGAGTCTAGTAATTAATGAGGGACAAAATTGTACTTTGAAAGTCTCATTAGTGGCCATTGCCAAATCACTAAATCAAAGTTATGAAGTTTCCATAGCTACTGATGGTTTAAGTGATACTGAGACCTTGGTTTTCCAAATCAAGTCTTGCGTATCTCCTCCCAAAATCTCCTAGTTGAGGCATCTGCACCCAAAAAGCCATCGGCACTAATTACTTTCTGTTTTCCTGAAATCTTGTTCTCACCTGTTGCACAATTTAATTTCAGGCTTTAGTGCTGTGTCACTGTCAGCATTATTTAATAATGTTTGAAAGACATTGTGTCTTTGACGTGAGTTTGTATTAAATTAGGAACACTTCATGCTTTGGGGATTACTTTCTGATTTGGTAGGTAGTAACTTGCATGATAATGGAGTTGCCAGAAAGCCCCCAGAGTTCCCAATAACTGTAACTCTAGCCTAACGGTTAAGAGCATTGGGCCAGTAACTGGAAAACCGTTGGTTTGAATCCCGAGCCGACTAAGTGAAAAGAAAATCTGTTGATGTGCCATTGAGCAAACAGTTTAACCCTAATTGATCCAAGGTAACCTGTCTAAATGACTATCGCCCCATAGCACTCACATCTGTAGCCATGAAATTATTTTAAAGGCTGGTCATGGCTCACATAACAGATCCCCAGATGATGCAATCTCTATTGCACTCCACACTGCCTTCTCCCACCTGGAGAAGAGGAACAACTATTTGAGAATGCTGTTCATTAACTACAGCTCAGTGTTCAACACCATACTGCTCATCAATAAGCTCAGGATCCTGGAACTGAAAACCTCCCTCTGCAACTGGAACCTGGACTTCCTGACGGGTCACCCCCAAGTGGTGAGGGTATGCAACAATACATAATCCACGCTGACCATCAACACAGGGGCCACTCAGGAGTGCGTGCTTAGTCCCCTCCTATACTCCCTGTTCACCCACGACTGTGTGGCCACGCACGACTCCAACACCATCATTAAGTTTGCTGCGCACCGACGATGATGATACCACCTATGTGTGGCAGTGTGGTGCCAGGCCAACAACCTCTCCCTTGATGTCAGCAAGACAAAGGAGCTGGTCATGGACTACAGAAAACTGAGGGCTGAGCATGCTCCCATTCACATTGAGGACTGTAATGGAAAGGGTCAAGAGCTTCATGTTCATCTGTGTCCACAGGTGGTCTAGAGGAAGGCCCTAAAAACTGTCAAAAACTCCAGCCACCCAAGTAACATACTCTTCTCTCTGCTCCCACTGCACCAGGTCTGGAACCGTCAGGACCCTGAGCAGCTTCTACCCCCAAGCCATAAGACCACTAAATAGTTAACCAAATAGCCAACTGGACTATCTCCATTGACCCTCTTTGTACTAACTCTTTTGACTCATCTCATACACTAATGCTACTGTTTATTATCTACCATGTTGCCTAGTCACTTTATTTACATTTACATTTAAGTCATTTAGCAGACGCTCTTATCCAGAGCGACTACCTACATGTACAGTTCTACCTCAATGACCTCGTACCCCTGCACACCAACTCAGTACTTGTACCTTGTGTATGTAGCCAAGTTATCTTTACTCATTGTGTATTTATTCCTTGTGTTATTATTTTTTTATATATTTTTCACCCTATGCATTGTTCGGAGGGGCCCATAAATAAGAATTTCACTGTTAGTCTATACCTGTTGTTTACGAAGCATGTGACAAATACAATTTGATTTGAAGTCGCTCTGGATAAGAGCATCTTCTAAACTACTCAAATGTAAATGTAAAATGTAACTGCTCTCATGTTCCACTTGAGCAATCACAAAAACTGCTCAACTCAATTAATATGCAATTACAATACAATTAGAATGCAATTACTATGCAATTACAAATAAATTACATAATATTACTATGCAATTACAAAACAATTACTATGCAATTACAAAGAAAATGCTATAAAATGACGATGCAATTACAATAACATTACTATGCAACTATGATATTACTGTAAAAAAGTGTTACTTCCCACTTATAAGAGAAACTTGCAGGGTAACAGGCTAGAAGCATACAATGGTTGCAATGCATTGGTTGATTGTTTCTTCCATTAAAATCCATTTGAGTTTTCTTCAGGATGTGTGGTAGTTAATTAATCACAAGAGGTTTGCGTGCATACGCTGCCAATCATCACTCCTCGCTGAACTGCATACCTGCAAACTGTGGGTGGAGGGTGAGTGAATTGTGGTGTCATTTATTTGCAGAGTACTGTCATTAGCAAATGTGTTTGTCATAAGTTGGGTGCAATAGGTAGAATTTTTGCTTACACAGTGCTCATAACAACTTTCCCTCACAGGCAGCCTCAAATGGTTTGATAGATTGGCCCCAAAGCCTTCCATAAATTGTAGAACACAGAGACAGGCCCATTGCAGTACATCAATGTCAAATAGATCAATAAATCCATGAATTGAATGTCATGCTATTTTTCTTTATGAGAAAATAGTATCATAAACTGTAGTACTGAATTTAACTAACAAGTAGGCTAAGTGACAAGTAGGTGACTGAGTAAGGCAAGGAGTCCACTGGTGTGCTCATAAATTCATGACTTTCCAACCCACTCATATTTAGAGGATTACTCTTTTATTTAGATTTAAATGTACAAATATTTTTAATATTCATTATGATTAAAGGTCTGTAATGTCCATGCTTTTCAGTGGCCATTTTACATAGTAATAGTGATAAGCCACAGGTACTCAATATCTACAGGTACTTAACAGAATGACATGGCTAGTGCTGTTGCCAAGAAAACAATAGTATGTGACCAACTGAACTAAGGCATAGGTTATTAGACTGTGCTAGTACATTGAACTAAATCATAGGCTTTTAGACTGTGTTAGAACACTGGACTTAAGCACAGGCTATTAGACTGTGTTAGTCCACTGAACTAAAGCATAGACTATTAGACTGTGCTAGTACAGTGAATTAAAGCATAGGCTATTAAACTCATCACTCAAGCGTGGTCCACTGAACAGCCAATGCATGAATCCCTCAATGAAATATGCATGATGGTATACTTAGACCTTGCAGACTATACAGAAATATCAATGTCACTGTTAATCAGTTATAATATTCAGCTCAGGGAAGTTTGTTATTCAAATTAATCTAGAGCAACAGAAAATGACATGTGTATGTCCACACCCATATTAATATCTAATTCAGTGCTTTCAGTGCCCCATTCAGAATAGAACATTAGTCTACCTGGTTGTTAATGTGTGTTGAATTACATTTGAATTGTCTCATCTATGGATTTTTTTTTTAAAAATTCTACCTTTATTTTACTAGGCAAGTCAGTTAAGAACAAATTCTTATTTTCAATGACGGCCTAGGAACAGTGGGTTAACTGCCTGTTCAGGGGCAGAACGACAGATTTGTACCTTGTCAGCTTGGGGATTTGAACTTGCAACCTTTTGGTTACTAGTCCATGCTCTAACCACTAGGCTACCCTGCCGATAACAAAAATAAACAAATATAAATATCAGCAGAACTAGACCCTTGATGAATTGTTTGTAAATGTAAATATATGGTGGACTTTGGCTCATTCAATTTTTAAAAACGAATTTTCACTAGATGGCAGCAGTTACACGTTTTAGTTTACTGTGTCGCTGTCCAGTGTACTTGACGCAGTTAATAGAAAATAGCTGGACTAACCATAATACTTTTCATTTTGGCAGTGATCTTTTTTTTGTAGTAATGACCACGTGAAAAGCCAAACACAAATTGTGATCTAGCCTATTTGAACATTTGAAATGGGATAAATTGTCTTCCATTAGTTACCTGTTCAGGAAAATGCCACGTTTTTGCTCTCAGTACAGCAATCCGGGTAGTGTAGCCTAACCTAGAAAAAAACGTATAGGATTCTATTGGAAAAATCCCTAATCCTACAGGATTTTTTTGACAAGAGAACTTTATAATCGAATATATCCAAGTAAACATCCGCCTTGTAAAGGGAATCCCAGCTTCAGTCATCCACACCTTCTGAAATAAAAGTGCATTCATGAAATATAATGATGTCTATGTATGTCTTTGTAGGTTACCTAACCAAATGGAGGGAGCATAACATTGGTGATAGTGAGAGAGTGATGATATTATGTAGTGTTACATTAACTGTCTATAACGCAGCGGTGTTTACACTGCTTACATACTGGGCAAACGTTAAAACCACCAACACCTAGGCTACACACAACAATCCTTTGCATATGCATTTGATCGGTTATGTAACCGGTGTATCAATATACACGTGCGATCTAGTGAATTTGGTTTTATTCTTAGGGTACGTGTAAAGCAGAAACGTACAACATATCAATATAAAAACATGTCATTTTTGTTGGTCACGGTGTCGCCACTTGGTCTAGTAACTAGTCGATATTATGGCGCTAACATGCGTTTCACTGGGTTGTATGCATTTGCACCTGTGTTGGTGCTTCTTCAGAATGGTAGGCTTCCAGTCTCAAAGTTGCCGTGAAGGCACTCAGATTGATTTACAATTCCCCTGCATCATATATGATGGTTGAGTCCAACTCCTTCCGTTGGATACAGGCACCCTCTATTCGTTCCTCTCTTGCAATCTCCTAGTTGCCTACGCATTCTGTCTTTATACATGCATCCAGGAAACATATTTGGGTCTCATCTCTACAATCTCGTATCTCTGCAGTAGCCTTTCTTGATGATATGAGAGCTAATATAGGCGAATCCCTGCACCATAGGCGTCACATCTTCTTGCCAAAGCTGGATCTCTATGCATTTTTGTGATCGTTGAACAAAACCCAAGAAACCGGTGGCTGCGTGGAATAACAACGAACATGACTGCGATGGGGAAATTTAAGCATACCCTGCTTATTTTTGCAGGTCTGATTACCGCAGCTAACGGTAAGTTACTCCATATGTGGAGTTTGCTCTCTATAGATGCGACTCTATCAAAAATCTTGTTCGACGTGTTTAACGAAAACATCAATGATAATCTGACGTTTAATAGTTTGAGAAAAACTTGCATGAGGGCAATTTATCCAGAAGCAAAACGTTTCACAATTACGGTGACTAAACGCCTGATTAATAATTGTGGTTTATTGTGTATTTTGATGGTAGTCCATGGTTAAATTACAATTAAGGCTTAATTTCAGTTTATACGTAAGCTTATGACTAAAACCTGACGGTCGGTCTCATTCCTGCTTTTCCGAGCGAGACTGGCATGCCGTTGCACAAGTGGCTCATCAATAGCGCCTTTATAGGTTTTACATTTTATTTTGCCCAGGCTGACCAGTGTCTTTGTGCCCCCCAATGGTTTTAAGTGTTTTAAAAAGCCACATTTGAGTGAAAGAAACACCTTGGCCTCCACAGAGGTTTCATGATTAGGCTATCATTTTCATAACCATTAATATTCCTCTAGCCTAATTATTCATGATTCGTTATCAGCCTGTTATTTATTGTTTCTTCACCATGGATTGTAAATCATTGCCATACACTTGTGCAAATAATTCCCCCTGTAATATTATTGCAGTGGTTTTATTATTCTCATATACGTTTCATTTCCATTATTGGAATAATAATGTAGGCCTATTTGAAATGTGTCTACTTCTTATTTGAGACTATGTTGGTTCCTATATATGAGTTATTTTTTTATCACATCTATAGGTTTTGTGTAATTTAGTTGAAATACTGTCTCTATCTTTAATGGTACACCACAGAGGTACAGTGATGGGCAATTCATGTTTCATATTTGTGATGGTTCAGAATATATTGCTAGTAATGAAAACACATACATGACTTGGCAAATAAGCTATCATCATTGACTTTTTCCTCAATAATACCCCTTAAAATGACACTTTCAATCACGTAAATGTAATTGAAGCGGATAACCAGTTCAGGGGCCACAGTTGAATATTGAATATATTAGAAACATCTGTACTCATAGCTAGCTGGCTGCTACGCATTCCTGAACCAGATGATGAGAATTCTGATCTTGCTCTGACAATTGGCAGTGATGATAATGACATGCCTTAGTTTCATATTCGTAGGCTATTTGAGATGCTACAATCTACCCTAACATCAAATGTTTATCCATGAAAAAAACCTCTGGAACACATGTTGACAAGGGAGGCTCACTGCATAGGTTGTTGTACAATAACATCTGAATTTTGGTAATTCAACATTGTTTCACTTGTGTCATCAAAACTAGACTTTTACCATAACACCAGATAACATAGCAACCTCAGCAGCATATGACTATATGACTATTTGTATTGCCGTCTGTGAGTGACTATTGTTTTGTAGCAGCCTAACCACAGAGCTTGTACATTCTCTCAATGTTAGTCTCACGTAGTAAGGCCATGGAATCACCCTGGAATTGCATGTTTCTAAATTGAGGAGTGTCTGAATCTCTAAACACAACACCCTCAGCACGCTTACAGGTCATAGGCCGGCCTCCTGACATAGAGTGAACCCCTGACTTCTCTAACCTTCAATTCATATTTTGACTTACAATTGATAGTGAAGTGCAGTGTCATCACTACTCCCACCCACACCCACCCACCCACTCCTGCAGCCATATTAGGCAAGATCACATGCTTGTTCTGATGCATTTGGATTCTAGGTCTTTCTATAAACCAGTGTGCCAGTGAGGATTTCCTACACTGGACAACTTGTTACAGCTGTTGATAAGTAATCGATAATAATCAGCCAATTTTTTTGTCTGTCATTACATTAAGATATAAGGGCAACATAGCTACAGTATATTCAATGAAATTCACGATTTGATTTAAAACCTACGTTTAACCCTTTTGTCATGGTTGGTGTCTTGACGGATTTGTCCAAAATTGTGTGACATAAACCATTCCTTTTCTGTACTTTCATTTATGGCAGTGTAAATTGCCCTTTTATCATACATGAATCATTAATCAGTTAAATTAGACCTAGAATTTTAACCCTGTAATAATCCCGGATCTTGCTGTCTGACAGTTTTTTGTAAAGAGATTTCAGAAATGCAGTGTAACTACGTAACATTTCGTGTCTCCTTATGTTATGGGATGGAAACAGTTTTCATAGGCACACAAATGCCCACAAATGTATGCCTTTGCAAAATGTAATGCTTCTACCCGAAGGCGTCACGATATCGTGATACTTAAAACCTAAATCGATACTGTCATTAATGTGGTTCTTCAATAATTATGCGTAATAATTGTTGGATGCACATTTGGTGTCCAGCTGATTAGTTACGCCCTGATATTTTCACACTTCATCATCTGATCCAGGAAGGAATTCTCAGAATGACAGTCAAGTGACGAACAGCTGTTGTGATGGTGCATGCGACACAACAATAGCCCAAGTGCTGGAATCCATGGTTGTGATTGTGCCTGGATCCACGTTGGATCTAATCATTGATGTTGATCATCTGTTGTTTTCTATGTGATTTACAGCAGGGTCTCGTTAGATTTAACAGAAAAAACATCAAGGTAATGAGTTCATGTTTTCATAGTATGTTTTTGTACCTTGGATTAACACCAAGGCTACTGTGTTCAAGTGTGTAGGAAATACTTTTTCACCACACCCAAAGTTATTCCTATTCATTATTCTGGATAAAATGACAACAAATTACATTGCCTAGTGGGCTTATTCACAACATTATCTGGTAATGAAATAACATGACGCATACATCTTGTTTTTCACGCTAGACCTGCAATTTTAAACAATAGAAGGGCATAGCCCCCTCCACAAAAAAAAAGTTTTGGAAGAAAAATAAATCCACAAATGTAGTTAACTTTACTAGTCCTGTAATAGCGGACCGATATAGATGTCTTCAGCCCTGGGACTTTACTAGTCCTGTATTAGCGGACCGATATAGATGTCTTCAGCGCTGGGACTTTACTAGTCCTGTATTAGCGGACCGATATAGATGTCTTCAGCCCTGGGACTTTACTAGTCCTGTATTAGCGGACCGATATAGATGTCTTCAGCGCTGGGACTTTACTAGTCCTGTATTAGCGGACCGATATAGATGTCTTCAGCGCTGGGACTTTACTAGTCCTGTAATAGCGGACCGATATAGATGTCTTCAGCGCTGGGACTTTACTAGTCCTGTAATAGCGGACCGATATAGATGTCTTCAGCCCTGGGACTTTACTAGTCCTGTATTAGCGGACCGATATAGATGTCTTCAGCGCTGGGACTTTACTAGTCCTGTATTAGCGGACCGATATAGATGTCTTCAGCCCTGGGACTTTACTAGTCCTGTATTAGCGGACCGATATAGATGTCTTCAGCCCTGGGACTTTACTAGTCCTGTATTAGCGGACCGATATAGATGTTTTCAGCGCTGGGACTTTACTAGTCCTGTATTAGCGGACCGATATAGATGTCTTCAGCGCTGGGACTTTACTAGTCCTGTATTAGCGGACCGATATAGATGTCTTCAGCCCTGGGACTTTACTAGTCCTGTATTAGCGGACCGATATAGATGTCTTCAGCGCTGGGACTTTACTAGTCCTGTATTAGCGGACCGATATAGATGTCTTCAGCCCTGGGACTTTACTAGTCATGTATTAGCGGACCGATATAGATGTCTTCAGCCCTGGGACTTTACTAGTCATGTATTAGCGGACCGATATAGATGTTTTCAGCGCTGGGACTTTACTAGTCCTGTATTAGCGGACCGATACAGCCATCTGTAGTGCAATTTATTTTAAATCTGCAGACCTTTCTCCTGTTCCCTTATAACTATCTGTGATTTCATTTTTTGTCCGTTTTTGTGAGAGATGTTTACACATTTTCGTTTGTTTCTCTCTGATTCAATTGAATGGTGTTGTGCTACTCTGTTGCAGTAAATCCACGTGTGGTTATTATTGGGATGACAATGTCTAATGCTGGCTTCAACTTGGCTTTCCCTACAAATTCTTCCATTAAAAAAGGAACATGGCTTTTGCTAAATTTCTCATTATAAAAACAGTGATGGTGAGATTCAAATAGTGAGATTAATGCTGCCGCTATTCCTGGCTTTATCATGTGTGCCTGCGTCAGGCACATAGGGTACAGAAAAATCTCCATGCATCCACTATATTTAGTCACCATGTCCACATTATTGTTACATATTGTAGAATGTAATATTCATTTGAATATCAATGCACTGCAAGGCCAAACAAACAAAAAAGGTGTGTGTGGGTGGGGGAAGGGTCTATATTAGGCTCTATATGTACGATTATTTACATTTTATAATTGTATAAAGTTGAGGTCCTTGAAAATTACAATTAAGTCCTTTTAAGAAGTCTCTGAAGTCCTAAATTTGACTTTTCAATGTCTGTATAAACCCTGCTTAAAGGATGTATAGTCCTATGTTGTTGTATAGGTGGAATTATGGGCCAGTTTGCATGTATTCACTTTAATTTCTCTCACACATTGGCCCCATTATTTATAAAAAAGACCCATATCTGGTCATAATGAGAACTTTGACCGACTCTCACAATACTTGATCAAATGATCTCATAATCAGTCCAATTCTTCTATATATCATTTAATTAATAATTTGTCTGAACTCACCCCTCACATGCTAACTTCCTGATATATATATATTTTTTAATGCAGCAATCATCATAGTAAAGGGAGGATTTGGCACTTTATATTCATCATCTCTCCATGTTGGTCATTTGATGTAGTGCAGCTGGCATTTCCATAGAGATAGAGGACTAAGCCCAATTGTTTTTTTATACTCATCATAAGAATCTAGTTTGAAATGGCACAATGACAAAGTTAAATATTTAATTTGGGTTCAGTAAGACTGTGATGGCCTCGTCTTACAGTAGGCTAGCATCCTTAGCCCTGGGATGCTGTTAAAGGACGAGTTTAGGAGTCGCTGGCAAGGCAGTCGCCATTTTAGATTTTTCATTCTTTCACCTTCATTACAGCGTTGGTACTCATTTATCCAGACTGATACAGCATTTGAAGCTTCTACTTTCTGCACAGAGGGCCTAGTGTGCATAAACCATACGTCAAACACTGGTTTTTCGACTCCCATAATATTTTTTTGGGGGGTGTCACGGTTTCCAGGGGAATTAGCAATGCTGCAGGCATTTTCAATGGTTCCCAGGCTTGTGAAAGAACCATTAGTTTTGTCACAGCTGTGCCATCAGAGATAATGACAATGACTGCTGCTATGCCTTGTTGAAAGGCATGTGGGGACTTAGGACAGACAAGGACTAATTCATCTTGTTTTATCAGGCAGGATGTTACAGATTCTTTGAAGAAAACGCATCATACACATTTCCGACCTATATCATTGCAATACCATGAATATGTTTATGGTCAACAAATGCATGTTTATTAACTTCTCCATATGATAGAAAGCAAGCTCCTTGAGTCACTGAAATTCTAGACTCAACTGTTTGTCTACAATGCACAGATGGAGACCCTATAATGGGGGCAGAGATGTGTAGGCAACAGCTTTAGAGGGCTACAAAAATCAATTTGTTGCAATTATTTGCCAATATATGTGCAACGACCTTGTATTAAAAAGGTGAAATTACTGTAAAAACCTATTTACATTGAGGCTGTAACACAAGCAGGGTGGTAACTTCATTTGCCAACATAACTTGTGCTTGATTGTCCAATGCAGATAGATACATGGTGACAATTAGATGACATTGGGTCGTTACCAAACTACAAGACATTGCGAATCCATGAGATCATAAGCCTTGCATGCAAATGTGACATTCTAGACCTAGCAAGCCACTTGCAGTCCTAGCAAGCCACTTGCAGTCATAGCAAGCCACTTGCAGTCATAGCAAGCCACTTGCAGTCATAGCAAGCCACTTGCAGTCATAGCAAGCCACTTGCAGTCCTAGCAAGCCACTTGCAGTCATAGCAAGCCACTTGTTGATTGAAACCGGTTGACCTTGTTGATTTGTGAAACAACCAAATTAAGCAGAAATAGTGCCTTAATTAGAAATGTGGCGTCAGTCCTTTACCTCATTTCTACTTCTGGAATGTGTTAACTGGATATTTTCCTGTGGCTATAGTGTAACGGCATTCTTCGTTTGTGGAAAGAGAGTCGGACCGAAATGCAGCGTGGTTGTTACTCATGATCTTTAATGAAGGAAAACGGAACGATACATGAAATAACTATTACAAAATACAAAACAACAAACGGAACGAAACCTAATTACAGCCTATCTGGTGAAACTACACAGAGACAGGAACAATCACCCACGAAATACAAAGCGAAACCAGGTTACCTAAATACGGTTCCCAATCAGAGACAACGAGAATCACCTGACTCTGATTGAGAACCGCCTCAGGCAGCCAAGCCTATACAACACCCCTAATCAGCCGCGATCCCAAATACTACAAACCCCAATACGAAAATACAATAACATAAACCCATGTCACACCCTGGCCTGACCAAATATATAACAAAAACACAAAATACAATGACCAAGGCGTGACATATAGTCCTTTTGAACATGACTCTTAAAAAGAATCTGGGTTGGACATTGTTCGGATAGTTTTGAACAGCTGACCTATTCATAACTAAAATATAAACGCAACATGTAAAGTGTTCAATATATACAAAAAAGCTTATTTCTCTCAAATTTTGTGCACAAATTTGGTTACATCCCTGTTAGTGAGCATTTCTCCTTTGCCAAGATAATCCATCCACCTGACAGCTGTGGCATACTGTATCAAGAAGCTGATTAATTAGTATGATCATTACACAGGTTCACCTTGTGCTGGGGGCAATGAAAGGCCACTCTAAAAGGTGCAGTTTGGTCACACAATAAAATGCCACAGATGTGTCAAGTTTTGAGGGAGCGTGCAATTGGCATGTTGATTGCTGGAATGTTCACCAGAGCTATTGCTAGAGAATTGAATGTTTATTTCTCTACCATAAGGCGCCTCCAACATCGTTTTAGAGAATTTGGCAGTATGTCCAACTGGCCTCACAATTGCAGACCATGTGTCACCACACCAGCCCAGGACCTCCACATCCGGCTTCTCCACCTGCGGAGTCATCTGAGACCAACCACCCGGACAGCTGATGAAACGGAGGAGTATTTCTATCTGTGGGGAAAAACAGATTCTGATTGGCTGGGCCTGGTACCCCAGTGGATGGGTCTGGCTCCCAAGTGGGTGGGCCTATGGCCCAGGCCCACCCATTGCTGCGCCTCTGCCCAGTCATGTGAAATCCATAAAATAGAGCCTAATGAATTTATTTAAATTGGCTGATTTACTTATTTAAACTGTAAATCAGTAAAATCGTTGAAATTGTTGCATGTTGTATTTATATTTTTTTCATACAGTACCAGTCAACAGTTTGGACACACCTAGTCATTCAAGTGTTTTCCTTATTTTTACAATTTTCTACATCATAGAATAATATTCAAGACATCAAAACTTTGAAATAATACAATATATTTTATATTTGAGATTCTTCAATGTAGCCACCCTTTGCCTTGATGACCGCTTTGCACCACTTAGCATTCTCTCAACCAGCTTCATGAGGTAGTCACCTGGAATGCATTTCAAGTAACAGGAGTGCCTTGCTAAAAGTTCATTTGTGGAATTTTTTTTCTTAATGCGCTTGAGCCAATAGTTGTGTTGTGACAAGGTAGGGGTGGTATACAGAAGATAACCCTATTTGGTAAAAGACCAAGAACAGCTCAAATATGCAAATAGGAACGACAGTCCATCATTACTTTAAGACATGAAGGTCAGTCAACTCAGAACTTTTCAAGAATTTTGAGGGTTTCTTCAAGTGCAGTCACAAAAACCATCAAGCGCTATGATGAAACTGGCTCTCATGAGGACCGCCACAGGAAGGAAGACCCAGAGTTACCTCTGCTACAGAGGATAAGTTCATTAGAGTTACAAGCCTCAGAAATTACAGCCCAAATAATTTCTTCACAGAGTTGAAGTAACAGACACATCTCAACATCAACTGTTGAGAGGAGACTGCGTGAATCAGACCTTCACAGTTGAATTGCTGCAAAGAAACCACTACTAAAGGACACCAATAATAAGAAGAGACTTGCTTGGGCCAAGAAACACGAGCAATGGACATTAGACCAGTTTAAATCTGTCCTCTGAGAATTTTGGTTCCAACCGCCGTGTCTTTGTTAGATGCAGAGCAGTGAACGGATGATCTCCGCATGTGTGGTTCCCACTGTGAAGCATGGAGGAGGAGGTGTGATGGTGCTTTGCTGGTGACACTGCCAGTGATTTATTTAGAATTCAAGGCACACTTAACCAGCATGGCTACCACAGCATTCTGCAGCGATACGCCATCCCATCTAGTTTGCACTAAGTGGGACTATCATTTGTTTTTCAACAGGACTATGACCCAAAACACACCTCCAGGTTGTGTAAGGGCTATTTGACCAAGAAGGAGAGTGATGGATTGTTGCATCAGATGACCTGGCCTCCACAATCACCCGATTGTGTTTTCAGCTGTTTGAAGCTGGTGTACAAAAATGCAAAAACAAAACTTTAGAATGTGAAGCATAGAAATAGCGCACATAGAACATATCTACTGCTTCTTTTTGGTTCCAAGTAGAACTATTTTTGGTTCCAGGTAGAACCCTCATAGAAAGGGTTCTATATGGAACCCAATAGGGTTCTACATGGAACAGAAATGGTTCTATCTGTAACCAAAAAGGGTTCCTCAAAGGGTTCTCCTATGGGAACAGCCAAAATAAAATGTATTTCTAATAGTGTATTGCTAAAACGGTCTCTTAACTCACCAGAAGACAACAACCACTAAATTCTCCCAGTCCTATGTTTATTTCCATGTGGCAATGTTGATACTTTTGAATGCTGACCATTTTTAGAATGTATGATGACTGCATCATCATGCATATTACCTGTACGCCTTAAGTGTGCTAGCGAAGTCTTGGAGCCTTGTCGTTAAAGCACCTCAATTTTAACCAATGAGACGACTTTGACCATGTGACATTTCACAATTCCCAGTGGTTATTTCAGAAACCACAATCCATTTAAAGCCTATTAAATATGAATGCTATATGAATGCAACAGTAGCATTCCTCCACCACACATCCTCTGCAAACCACTTCACTCATATGGCAATGTAAAGTACACTACACAATGGAGTGAATGATTGACAGAGTCATTTTAAATGCCTCAAATTTCTCCTCTGAACCATTCCAATTATCATATTCCGTACATCCCGAATGGTAGGAAAGCACTTCAAAATGACAATATCATCCCTAAACTGTGCCAAACAGCCACTTAATTCAAATGCATATTTTCTGAATTCCAAACCATGTAGACTTTTTTCTATTCTGCCCCTGGTCTACATAACCTGTACAGAAAAACCACATAATTTCACAAGTGGAAAATCACATGATTTCGCATAAAATTTCACGTGAAATCATGTGAAAATGTGTTTTTGGAACACTTCACATGTGATCACGTTTTCACATATGTAGTTTCATGTTATCACATTAACTTCACATAAGATCACGTGATCACAAGAAAAAGTTTTTTTTTAAAGGACATTTCACGCATTTATTTCACGATATCTGCTGACTCATGCACGCATTTAAATGCAAATGGCCTTATTGGTTATATATGTATGAGAGGGGTCTTTTAAATTGATTATATTAAGTGGATCTCCAACTTAAAGCCCAACCAAGGGAAATAACTAGACAGGGAACTATTTTTGAAGTCACAAAACTCTCCATTACTTTGTATAGGAGATGGGGTGACTGTCACAAACTCCAAATAAAAGATTCTGCTGTCACATAGAGCCAGCTGTCTGCTAAATAATGTATGTTTTTGGCTCTCAACTTTGCATCCATCTGTCTAATCAATGTTTTCAATGGAAAGTGTATACCTATAAATAGGATTGTATTTGAGTGATTACACAATTCAGTCTAAAATGGCGTGGAAAGCTATGCTTCTTGCCTCTTCTAAGAATTGTAGATGTTTCTATTCATTCAAATGTTTTTCTTTCTAAAACAGTGTATGTGTTCTATGTGTATCTTCCAAAATCACTGACAAAACTCTAAGTATTTAGTATACGTGTAAAAAGCACCAGCAATAAACTACATGTATAGCCTTCTTTGTTTTATACTAAGTTTGGTTAAGTCTGTCTTGAAGAGTGCCTTAGTAGAATAAATAAGAATATAAAAAGCAAGAGGTAAAGATTCAATGGACGTTCGTGAGTGTTAAACTCCGGAGTAAATATAGATGTAGGCCGACCAGTATACTTAGGAAAAAGACAAACTGTATTCTTGTTCTTTAGCCTTTACAGTCCTCATAACTAGTCAGATATGAAGTGGTTCTCTTGACCTCTCTTTTAGAGTCCTCCTAACTAGTCAGATGTGAAGAGGTTCTCTTGACCTCTCCTTTAGAGTCCTCCTAACTAGTCAGATATGAAGTGGTTCTCTTGACCTCTCCTTTAGAGTCCTCCTAACTAGTCAGATATGAAGAGGTTCTCTTGACCTCTCCTTTAGAGTCCTCCTAACTAGTCAGATATGAAGAGGTTTTCCTGACCTCTCCTTTAGAGTCCTCCTAACTAGTCAGATATGAAGAGGTTTTCCTGACCTCTCCTTTAGAGTCCTCCTAACTAGTCAGATATGAAGAGGTTCTCTTGACCTCTCCTTTAGAGTCCTCC
The DNA here is from genome assembly GCF_021184085.1 of Oncorhynchus gorbuscha. Lineage (NCBI taxonomy): Eukaryota > Metazoa > Chordata > Actinopteri > Salmoniformes > Salmonidae > Oncorhynchus > Oncorhynchus gorbuscha. The sequence goes on from NC_060179.1 coordinate 75,749,536, forward strand.
TAACTAGTCAGATATGAAGTGGTTCTCTTGACCTCTCCTTTAGAGTCCTCCTAACTAGTCAGATATGAAGAGGTTTTCCTGACCTCTCCTTTAGAGTCCTCCTAACTAGTCAGATATGAAGAGGTTCTCTTGACCTCTCCTTTAGAGTCCTCCTAACTAGTCAGATATGAAGAGGTTCTCTTGACCTCTCCTTTAGAGTCCTCCTAACTAGTCAGATATGAAGTGGTTCTCTTGACCTCTCCTTTAGAGTCCTCCTAACTAGTCAGATATGAAGAGGTTTTCCTGACCTCTCCTTTAGAGTCCTCCTAACTAGTCAGATATGAAGAGGTTTTCCTGACCTCTCCTTTAGAGTCCTCCTAACTAGTCAGATATGAAGAGGTTCTCTTGACCTCTCCTTTAGAGTCCTCCTAACTAGTCAGATATGAAGAGGTTCTCTTGACCTCTCCTTTAGAGTCCTCCTAACTAGTCAGATATGAAGTGGTTCTCTTGACCTCTCCTTTAGAGTCCTCCTAACTAGTCAGATATGAAGAGGTTTTCCTGACCTCTCCTTTAGAGTCCTCCTAACTAGTCAGATATGAAGAGGTTTTCCTGACCTCTCCTTTAGAGTCCTCCTAACTAGTCAGATATGAAGAGGTTTTCCTGACCTCTCCTTTAGAGTCCTCCTTACTTGTCGGATATGAGAAATCTGCGTTTCCTATTTAGGCAGTGTGCTAGTACTTCTTGCGTGACGTCAGAATTTGAGAAAGGAAATGAGGTTGAGAAACAAGTGTGATGAATCCAGACTCATTTCTGATAGCTATTAATAGCTATTACACAGTACTAGCTAATCTCTTGTGCTTTGAACAGTTGATTACATTTTACAACCTGCCTGGAACACTGTTAGAATCAGATTAGACACATTAGAGTATTTTTTGTTTTTTTGCAGAATAGCGGTTTTGTCAGTAATGTCATGGATATAAGCAACCGCATTAGTGAGTAGTCAGGAAAATCAAAGTTGGTCACTTTCAGTAGCATATTGGCTATTATCAGCACTATACATCAAACATTTAATAAGAAACATATGTAGAGATCCTCCTCCTCACAAGTTGCGGGCCTTTCCAAAAATACAGCATAACAACACATATGCATGAAATTGTAGTTTTTAACTGAAAATGTGATCATCTCATCAATTCTGATTGCACTGCAGAAAATAGCTCAGCGTCCTGAAATCATTTATTTGGTAAAATGGGAAGAGAACGCTGCAGACATCTGATTTGAATGGAGGAAGTAATTGAGCTAAATTTAGAGTCCATTAAAAACTCATGCACTTAACAGCTTTATCTGTTCTGCAATACGTAGTCAGTGACAGAATCATAATCTGACATCACACCCACACAACATTCTGGTGACTAAATCTTAATCAGTCTCATCAAGAAGTTCTCACTTCAAGACTGAACTAGAGAGAGATGTGAGAAGCAACAGATGAGGCCCTGAATGGTTCTCTGGATACTGTACATTTACATCAATGTATTTACTCCTGCTGCATCCTTTAATTGCAATTTCAGCCATCAGCATTGTACTCATTGTACCATGTGTTGGGCTTACCTGTGTACGCAAATAGAAATGGATAATTTAATTAGCTGTGAATGGAACTTCAGATCCTTGTCTCTATATGAAAGAGCATAGATCTACCTCTCTCTCTCTCTCTCTCTCTCTCTCTCTCTCTCTCTCTCTCTCTCTCTCTCTCTCTCTCTCTCTCTCTCTCTCTCTCTCTCTCGCTCTCTCGCTCTCTCGCTCTCTCGCTCTCTAAAATCTGCTATGTATCAAAGAGTAAGAGTCATCAAACATGATAAAAATGGTGGTGCTTCTGGACAATTCTTTGACACCTTCAGTAGAGAACTGAGGACAACTGCAGTGTTTCACAATAGAATAGAACAGGCATTGTTAGTGCTATGTTGTCCATGCAGGCAGCACAGATGTATTGACAGTAATTGGAGCCAGAGATCTGAGGGTATGAGAATCGCAAAAAGAAAAGCTTCAGGAGAGGCTTACGTAACACTTCAAGAAAATGCCAGCAACCTAATCAAAATTCTCTAAAGGGCAGAAATATTGCCAAAAATAGGAGTTGCCAGCTGCTTGGTATTTGACATTTACCTTTTGAAGGTGGATTTTACTAGCCTCACAAGCCGCTGATCTTGCGAGCTTACATGAATGTTCGCCACAGCGAACATTCATGTAAGCTCACAGGATCAGCAGCTTGCAAGGCTAGGATTTTACTGGACTATTGCAACTTTCTCCTCAACTTTTGTAGGGTGTTTCAAATATTCTACTACCCTCTTAAATAAAATATTGTACTCCATGAACATACTTTCTTGTGTAAGTACTTTAGAAATACCACATCTAGTCGTTTGGTTGGACTAGTGTGAAGTGAAGTTCCTTTCAGTGTGCTAAGACCTGCATCACAGGTAATCTGAGAAACAGTGGCAATAGTGGTTAAACTGGAAGGTGTTCTGATTGGCTTCTCCAGAGATACCATCACTACATTATTCAGTTTTCTACCTCCCTATTTCCTGCCTTTGCTCCTGAAAATGTTCAATACAAACCTACCTGTAGTACTAATGTGAGCTGTGAGATGTGACTATTTGATGCCTACATAGACCCTTTTATGCAGTCAAATGACCTAGTGGCCTCATAGGTGGAATGTTTATCATTTCATAATTAATCAATTTTATTTTAAATAATCCACAGAAAATCTGGTGTTTCTATATCAAACTGTTTTGTTATATTTCAGTCTTCTGTGATGTATATTAAGTGTAATATTGGGACGCAAACTCAAAATGTAATACATTTCAACTCTATGACTGACATGGTACAGTTGTCTTCTTTTTTTAAGACCGTAACCATGTGTGTGAGGTGTTTACTTTTGTTTCAAAGTGCATTTGTTTAAGACTACCAAGAAACACTGTGTGACCCTGATTTAGCCCACTGCGGTAAGAGGTTAAAAGAGGAAAAAGTTGGCCCATTTCCTGGGGCCAGTTCAGAAAGCTTTACTCTTACCCAATGAGAGTACTATCCTGGAACTGGAATGTATTGAAACAGTGATGAATGCCCAGATTTCGTCAGCTTTTCTGTTGTCTATTTCTCACAGTAAAAACGTGGATAAGGACACCCACCTATTGGCATGTTTGCAGTCAGAAATGGAAAAATAAAATCCACCTCAATCTGGCCCACATCCATCATTGGAACAATCCAACTATGGCCACACTTCAATGACTAAGATCCCGAGGCTGGTTTGAGACACCAGGCTATTGGATAAATCTCAAAGTATTGAGATGTATTCAATAGCCTGGTGTCTCAAACCAGCCTTGGGATCTTAGTCATTGAAGTGTGGCCATAGTTGGATATCTGTTTGATATTGGTAGGATATTTTTGGTAGGATATTTTTGATATGAAAACAAAATAAAAAAATACAACTGTCCTTTAGATCTGGTTCTAATGTTCACCAGTGACCAGAATAGATCCTACGCCAATTTTTTGTGTCAGTCACAGTACATTTGGTCCAGACATATTCCACACTTTTTGTGACTTTATTTCATGCAAAAAATAACCAAGCACGTTTTCTGATTACTACTTGTATCATTTTGTTGTCATTTGTCTCATAAAAGCAACAATTTACATGAACTTTAGCTAAGAAGTCATGGATCGTAAGGGTACTTCAGCTGTGGAAAGATTTGCAGACCCCCTACTGTGATGCACCTAGATCTATCAACAGTCAGGATGTGGTTTGTCTCCAGGGTATTCACTTAAAGTGTTTAAATGAATGTTTTTCTCGTATTTGAGCATCATTATTCCAAGAGTGAGCCCGGATGTCTTGTTTCAAGCCAGCTTGTGAGTAAAAGGTGCAACTGGTATGGATTGGATTACCATCAAAGTCATGTTCCTCCTCTGATTTTACATTTTATTTATGTGACAGATTCATTTTGTAATGAAATGTTATTGATATTTGTTGAGGACAATTATATATGCATATGTTGGAAACTAATGGTGATTTGTACAACACTATTTCACCTTCTGAATCTATCAAGTTGTGAATCATAGCAGCTTGCATTGCTTTCAGGGTCATATACCTTAAAATGTATATTTTTGTAGCTACATTATGCCTCTACAATTGTCTAAGTAGCTTTATTCAGCACTAGTAAAGCAGCAATCAGCAGTTGAAACAATAGCAGTGTATCTCTGCCTCTGTTTTGGTTAAAGGCTGAGGGATAGGGCTTAAGAAAAGTAACCACTCCCAAATTCATAGACAGAGCTATTGATGCAAGGACGGACCATCCATGAAATCAAAATGATAGTTGAACCATATTTTGAGGCTATATACTGTAGTGTTTATTTACATTTACTTTGTTGACAAACATTGGAGTAAACCAAGCTTACATTTTGAGTTCTGATGGGGTGCGACAGTTGAACTTAGCTCATTAGGCATTTCTAAGTTATATTCTTGAAGAATCAATGGGTACATCATTCATTTATAAGTTGAACAATGGATGTACTGTAGCAACAGCAGATTGCCACTGTACGTTGATCAGGGAGATGGTCATGATCTCCTTGTTGGATGCTTGTGTAACCACACATGTAGACATGCGTCAGAGGTGCTCTGGTGTTGACAGAGACAATGTTGAATGTACAGTATTCCTGTATAAAAAATGGAATTGATCCACACAGAAAAGATATCAAAGGGCAGAGAATCCCCCACATGTAATAATCCTGAGGGCCAAGGAGTGGCATCAAGAGGAGTGACAGGACAAATCCTGGCTAAGCCTGGTTTATGTGTTTTCTACAGGTTGTATCTGTCACCGGCTCCCTTTCAGGCCACAAAATACTACCTGAATTGTTCTATTTTATACAGGGGTTCTGTTTAGTTGGCTTTATGGTGTAGAAAAATGTACTTCATTTTCTACCTTGAATGGTTAATATTGATATAGGATAAGCAGCAATAATGCCTGTTGCTGCTGCCAAAGCCACAGCTTTAGCTGGTCCTGTACGAATGAATTATCCTACAACTTTGGAAACAGGCGATATCTTCATTGTTGTTCCCAAAAAGTCCTGCTACATTTGTCTTAGCTACTTAGCTAATCTGGCAGCAGCTAATCATAATGTGACAGCAGGCAGTACTTTTTGTTGATACGTCTTGTTCCAACTTGGTTTGAAATTCATAAAATGAGGTGGATTGTTAGTTCAGTATAGGTGGGTTGTTAGTTCAGTATAGGTGGGTTGTTAGTTCAGTATAGGTGGATTGTTAGTTCAGTATAGGTGGGTTGTTAGTTCAGTATAGGTGGATTGTTAGTTCAGTATAGGTGGATTGTTAGTTCAGTATAGGTGGATTGTTAGTTCAGTATAGGTGGGTTGTTAGTTCAGTATAGGTGGATTGTTAGTTCAGTATAGGTGGATTGTTAGTTCAGTATAGGTGGATTGTTAGTTCAGTATAGGTGGATTGTTAGTTCAGTATAGGTGGGTTGTTAGTTCAGTATAGGTGGGTTGTTAGTTCAGTATAGGTGGATTGTTAGTTCAGTATAGGTGGATTGTTAGTTCAGTATAGGTGGGTTTTTCTTGAATTGTGGTGGCATTTGTGTCCCTGTCTTTGCAAACATGAAAAACACTTGAAAAGGACAGTTACACATATTACATTTGAAAGAAAATGATAAGTTACACAACCTTATAGTATGTCATACATTTGAGGATTCCATTGATCATTTGGTGTAAATACAAACTGTCACTTCATGTTACTTATTTGAAATAAAGGGAAATAGCAAAATTATTAATCATATCACTTTAGTGGTTGATTTTTAAAGGGTTGATGACTTTACACGGAACCCAAACCGGCTGCGCAAGTGCGCCATTGTGCGCCATCCTGCATATATTTATTTTGTCCCCATACACCAAACGCGATCACGACATGCAGGTTAAAATATCAAAACAAACTGAACCAATTACATTCATTTGGGGACAGGTCGAAAAGCATGAAATATTTATGGCAATTGAGCAAGTTAGCTTGCACTTGCTAGCTCATTTGTCCTATTTAGCTAGCTTGCTGTTGCTAGCTAATTTGTCCTGGGATATAAACATTGAGTTGTTATCTTACCTTAAATGCACAAGGTCCTCTACTCAGACAATCAACCGAATCGTTTCTAGTCATCTTTCCTCCTTCCAGGCTTTTTCATCCTTGAACTTATGTTGTGATTGGCATCTAAACTTTCATAGTATTACTACAATGACCGGCAACATAGTTCGTCTTTCAATCACCCACGTGGGTATAACCAATGAGGAGATGGGAGAGGCAGGACTTGCAGCGCGATCTGCGTATGAAATAGAAAGGATGGCATCGCAGATGCTCATTAATGGGCGTGAGCAGTGAGGGTGCAATTATTGAATAACATAGATTTCTACATTTATTGTGCAATGCTCGCGCATGCGATGCAAGCGGTGTAGTCAGGGTATTAGCTTTCAGTATTTGTGGCCTCCATTTCAGAAAATCCACATTTTTTACCAAAAATGTCTCATTGGTGTTACCATCATTGGTGTTCTCTCTCATACTGGTGGCACAATGTTATCATAATGGTAAAAAAAAATGTAAAGTCGTTAAGCTACCATATTAATTGATTTAAAATGGAAATATTTACCAAAATACATTTAAATAGAAATCTAGAAAAATTAAGTTCATTTTTCAAAGAATACAATGACCTAATGCCACCGTAATTCAAGAATGACCCAGGCCGTTGCCCAGGAGGTACCAATATGGCTGCCAGGGCATTATGGGATCCTGTCTACGCAAATTTTTGATTAATGTCTGACTGACTTTGACACAAAGTCTGTATGACTGAGATTTGTCTGTCCCAGATACAACTTCCATGGATGCAGTCCATAGTAATTGGGCAAGAAGTTCAAGAAATCCCCTTCATATAAAGGGGTTTACTATTGACAGATTTCTGCTGTGGTTTTCTGCTCCGTTACTGGATGTAGAGAATATAATGACAACATAGTCCGAAATGAGTAGTATGGAGCCTGTGAACCTTTGGCCCTCTTGTTTCACAGTACACAGCACTCTACTGTGGAGCCGCATAAGAGCCTCCGGCAGCCGACCCAGCCAGAGACTGTGTTCACCACAATCTAATGAGCTGTCAGGGCAGAATTTATGGTTTAACACGGGCAATTTCTAAATTAAATTCACAGCTGCATGTAAATCGTCACGGCATTAAATACAAAGCGTGAGCTGGTTTATTACAAATGGCTGGAGAGAGGGTTGGCCAAAAGATTGGCTGACATTTGTAACAACGCCATTGGATGCCAGGAGTCAGGTCATTGATAAATGGTTTTGGTGTAAAACTGTTGTCAAATGTACCTACTGCTTATTGAATACATTATAATGTTTTTATGCCTTGAGTATATGTTTTTTATGCGTTAAATGGAGACTTCAGAGCATTTTTTATTTAAAATAATTCCAGAAGTAGTGCAACTGCAGGATGACCCTCTGAGTTCCATACCTCATTGCTTGGTGTGGAAAAAAGGTTGTGATCAGAAGAGAAAAAAACACATTACCAGCCATTCTTTTTAACGTAGATGTACAATATGGAGTAGCATGGAAGTACCTTGGAGCCGCTTTACTCAGCGTAGCCAGTTCCAGCCCCCGGGACTATTTATACATGCAGAGTTTGTGTATAAAGTAAATAGAGATACCAATATGATACAGCCACGCAGAATCATTCCACCTTGGGAACTGACATGGCAAACTAAGGGCTCCCTCTATTTCCTCTGATAAACATTGGAGTGTTACGAAACACCTTCCCTTATGAATCAAGTACATTTACATAATCCTGACTGAGACCTTGAAGGGCAATGTGTGTTGTTACTGTATATGAATCAATAAAAATAACACCAAGTATAAATCACTTTGAGCTGAATCCTAATGTATGAATTTGTGTAACTCATTCAGTGGTGTAAATAGGAGATTTACATATAAAGTCTTGTTATACACACATATCTCACGTTCCTGTTCACACCTGTTTATCTGTAAAATGATTGATCTCAGGTTGTGTTTGCTGAATTGTAGGTGATACAGGCGCAAAAGCCCAGGGCACTTGAATACAAACAAAACCATACCTATCCATAAAATGTTAGTTTGAATCTCAACCGTTTAGAATGCAGACAAGGATAGTTTACATTTTGTGCTGTTTGGATTTTTCAATGCACAGTGATTGAATTAGAGCCTTAGAACAGTATGTGATAAAAGGGCTAACATCTGTCTGTTTCATGGTCTCAAGGCCAAAGGGGGAGATTACCTTAGCGGTTGATTTGCTACCCATGCAGTGATCTCACTGCCAAAGGTTGTTCATTATTCCCACATTGGAGAGATAGTTGTGTATGCAAGCAACATGCCTTTTATTAATGGCAGTAGTCAGTTCCCAGATACGGACATCAACTTGTGTAGACTCAGGCAATGCTGCGTTTACTCCTGGGCTGTTGTACACCAAGCAGCTTCTGACAGCCTTGTTTCATACTTAATTGGACTCCTATCACAGCAATTTACAGGAGATGAACTACTTCCTGTCTGTCTGGATACCACACTACAATGAGGAATAATTCTGCTTGGTGAGTGTTTCCTATGGCCTTTCAGCTATGATTTTCGAGATGTGTGTGGATAGGTGAATGGCCCTCAAAAGGCAAATATGAAATGTCTCCACAACTCTTCCAGAAGGGAGATGGAGAGGGAAAGGGCCCACTTGCAATAGGAAGAGAGACAGTAGGCTACAGTGGGCTGTTCAGCTAATCTCCTTGAAATGATTAATACCATTATGTTGAGTGAGAAGGCTGATATCTATGTGGTTCTGGATTGTGCATTGTGTGTGTGTGTGTGTGTGTGTGTGTGTGTGTGTGTGTGTGTGTGTGTGTGTGTGTGTGTGTGTGTGTGTGTGTGTGTGTGTGTGTGTGTGTGTGTGTGTGTGTGTGTGTGTGTGTGTGTGTGTGTGTGTGTGTGTAGTGTAGCGAGGTCTGAATACAGTAGTAGTGGAGGACAGTAGGTGGTGGAGGAGGTGCACCTAATCCAATTCCCCAGAGGCGATCACAATCATTTTAATAACCTGACCTGAATGAGGTTGAAAATTGAAAGCACGCGAATAGTGCCATAAGCCATAGAAGCATACCTGAATGCTTCACATTTCATCGTCTACCGTATATTCTTGTAAACAAAGGGATATGGGTTTCTATTAACTGTTGATTAGAGGCCACATCAACAGAATGAGGGCTGTGTAGGGAAGGGCAAGTATACAGATGTAGTATCTTTGAGCCAGTTTGCTACAGCAGGAAAATAATCCTGCAGCAACAGGAAATGTGAATTATTATGTGGATTATAATTAATGGCCATTTTTGTATGGGTTGATACATTTTTCGCTAGGGCAAATCAAGTCTGAATTTCGAAGGTGGAAATTGCATATTTTAGAAGCCTTTTTAAAACTCAGATACACTACAAGTTTGCATTTTCTGCTGTGCAGGAAATTTCTCAGCAACAAAAGTGTGAAAATATTAAGATCCTACATCTGTACCAATCATGTCGTCTAAGGACACATTCTAACAGGAATTTTAAATTGTTTCGAATGACTATTATGAATAATAACTATTAAGGTAAATTATGTACAACAGCCCATCATGTTTGCAACATTGCAATTACTAGCACATTGTTCCTTAGGGTATCTCTGTGTAATAACTGTCTTAGAGGGTAAATCTATCAATTTGCATGCCAGCACTTTCATTTCATAAAAAAAATGATTAAAAAAACAATCAGGTTCAAGTAGGCATGAAGGAGAGGGAACCACATGACCCCCCTCTCAAAGTGTGGTGTTTTCAACAGGGAAGAGAAACACATGACCCCCCTCTCAAAGTGTGGTGTTTTCAACAGGGAAGAGAAACACATGACCCCCCTCTCAAAGTGTGGTGTTTTCAACAGGGAAGAGACACACATGACCCCCCTCTCAAAGTGTGGTGTTTTCAACAGGGAAGAGAAACACATGACCCCCCTCTCAAAGTGTGCTGTTTTCAACAGGGAAGAGAAACACATGACCCCCTCTCAAAGTGTGGTGTTTTCAACAGGGAAGAGACACACATGACCCCCCTCTCAAAGTGTGGTGTTTTCAACAGGGAAGAGACACACATGACCCCCCTCTCAAAGTGTGGTGTTTTCAACAGGGAAGAGAAACACGACCCCCACTCAAAGTGTGCTGTTTTCAACAGGGAAGAGAAACACATGACCCCCTCTCAAAGTGGAGTGTTTTCAACAGGGAAGAGACACACATGACCCCCTCTCAAAGTATGCTGTTTTCAACAGGGAAGAGAAACACATGACCCCCTCTCAAAGTGGGGTGTTTTCAACAGGGAAGAGACACACATGACCCCCTCTCAAAGTATGCTGTTTTCAACAGGGAAGAGAAACACATGACCCCCACTCAAAGTGTGCTGTTTTCAACAGGGAAGAGAAACACATGACCCCCACTCAAAGTGTGCTGTTTTCAACAGGGAAGAGACACACATGACCCCCCTCTCAAAGTGTGCTGTTTTCAACAGGGAAGAGACACACATGACCCCCCTCTCAAAGTATGCTGTTTTCAACAGGGAAGAGACACACATGACCCCCCCTCTCAAAGTGTGGTGTTTTCAACAGGGAAGAGAAACACGACCCCCACTCAAAGTGTGCTGTTTTCAACAGGGAAGAGACACACATGAACCCCTCTCAAAGTATGCTGTTTTCAACAGGGAAGAGAAACACATGACCCCCACTCAAAGTGTGCTGTTTTCAACAGGGAAGAGAAACACATGACCCCCACTCAAAGTGTGCTGTTTTCAACAGGGAAGAGAACACATGACCCCCACTCAAAGTGTGCTGTTTTCAACTGGGAAGAGACACACATGACCCCCCTCTCAAAGTGTGCTGTTTTCAACAGGGAAGAGACACACATGACCCCCCTCTCAAAGTATGCTTTCAACAGGGAAGAGACACACATGACCCCCCCTCTCAAAGTGTGGTGTTTTCAACAGGGAAGAGAAACACATGACCCCCACTCAAAGTGTGCTGTTTTCAACAGGGAAGAGAAACACATGACCCCCTCTCAAAGTGTGCTGTTTTCAACAGGGAAGAGACACACATGACCCCCTCTCAAAGTGTGCTGTTTTCAACAGGGAAGAGACACACATGACCCCCTCTCATAGTATGCTGTTTTCAACAGGGAAGAGACACACATGACCCCCTCTCAAAGTGTGGTGTTTTCAACAGGGAAGAGAAACACGACCCCCACTCAAAGTGTGCTGTTTTCAACAGGAAGAGACACACATGACCCCCTCTCAAAGTATGCTGTTTTCAACAGGGAAGAGACACACATGACCCCACTCAAAGTGTGCTGTTTTCAACAGGGAAGAGACACACATGACCCCCACTCAAAGTATGCTGTTTTCAACAGGGAAGAGAAACACATGACCCCCACTCAAAGTATGCTGTTTTCAACAGGGAAGAGACACACATGACCCCCACTCAAAGTATGCTGTTTTCAACAGGGAAGAGACACACATGACCCCCACTCAAAGTGTGCTGTTTTCAACAGGGAAGAGACACACATGACCCCCACTCAAAGTATGCTGTTTTCAACAGGGAAGAGAAACACATGACCCCCACTCAAAGTGTGCTGTTTTCAACAGGGAAGAGAAACACATGACCCCCTCTCAAAGTGTGCTGTTTTCAACAGGGAAGAGACACACATGACCCCCCTCTCAAAGTGTGCTGTTTTCAACAGGGAAGAGACACACATGACCCCCCTCTCATAGTATGCTGTTTTCAACAGGGAAGAGACACACATGACCCCCCCTCTCAAAGTGTGGTGTTTTCAACAGGGAAGAGAAACACGACCCCCACTCAAAGTGTGCTGTTTTCAACAGGGAAGAGACACACATGACCCCCTCTCAAAGTATGCTGTTTTCAACAGGGAAGAGACACGCATGACCCCCACTCAAAGTGTGCTGTTTTCAACAGGGAAGAGACACACATGACCCCCACTCAAAGTATGCTGTTTTCAACAGGGAAGAGAAACACATGACCCCCACTCAAAGTATGCTGTTTTCAACAGGGAAGAGACACACATGACCCCCACTCAAAGTATGCTGTTTTCAACAGGGAAGAGACACACATGACCCCCACTCAAAGTGTGCTGTTTTCAACAGGGAAGAGACACACATGACCCCCACTCAAAGTATGCTGTTTTCAACAGGGAAGAGAAACACATGACCCCCACTCAAAGTGTGCTGTTTTCAACAGGGAAGAGACACACATGACCCCCCTCTCAAAGTATGCTGTTTTCAACAGGGAAGAGACACACATGACCCCCCTCTCAAAGTGTGGTGTTTTCAACAGGGAAGAGACACACATGACCCCCTCTCAAAGTGTGGTGTTTTCAACAGGAAGAGACACACATGACCCCCACTCAAAGTGTGCTGTTTTCAACAGGGAAGAGACACACATGACCCCCTCTCAAAGTATGGTGTTTTCAACAGGAAGAGACACACATGACCCCCTCTCAAAGTGTGCTGTTTTCAACAGGGAAGAGACACACATGACCCCCTCTCAAAGTGTGGTGTTTTCAACAGGAAGAGACACACATGACCCCCCTCTCAAAGTGTGGTGTTTTCAACAGGGAAGAGACACACATGACCCCCCTCTCAAAGTATGCTGTTTTCAACAGGGAAGAGACACACATGACCCCCACTCAAAGTATGGTGTTTTCAACAGGGAAGAGACACACATGACCCCCCTCTCAAAGTATGCTGTTTTCAACAGGGAAGAGACACACATGACCCCCACTCAAAGTATGCTGTTTTCAACAGGGAAGAGAATTTGAAACATTTATTAACACACAGACAACTCAAACTGAGTGGTGGTAAAGGCCCTGGAGCTTAATATGGTTATCTTGGACATTTTAATCAATATAGAGCTCTCTATCAAAGGTTGTGAGCTTGAGAGAAAAGGGACAGGATGATTGTGTTGCTTTCTTGTCTTCGCCAAATGCACCATACTCTCTATACAATGGTACCAAGCTGAGAGAGTATTTGGAAAAAAGAAACAAGATTCAAGATAGATGTCGAGCAGACAGCCATGTTTTGTTTGACATTTCTATTTTGGTTTTGAAGGAGATATTCAGCTTTGGTCAATCTTCCCAACATGTGATTTGTTTGTAGTACTTGTAAAGCTTTTTTTTGGATATTTCTGATATACTGTCCCACAATAATAGTCATAATATATGCCATTTAGCAGACACCTTTATCCAAAGCAACTTAGTCATGCAGCCATACATTTTGTATGTGTGCCCCTGGGAATCAAACCTACAATGCCGTGTTCTACCAACTAATGTCACACCCTGACCATAGTTTGCTTTGTATGTTTCTATGTTTTGTTTGGTCAGGGTGTGATCTGAGTGGGCATTCTGTGTTACATGTCTAGTTTGTCTATTTCTATGTTTGGCCTGATATGGTTCTCAATCAGAGGCAGGTGTTAGTCATTGTCTCTGATTGGGAACCATATTTAGGTAGCCTGTTTGGTGTTGGGTTTTGGTGGGTGATTGTTCCTGTCTCTGTGTTTGCACTAGATAGGGCTGTTTTGGGTTTTCACGTTTCTTGTCTTGTTAGTCTGTTCATGTGTAGAGTCTTTATTAAAGAACCATGAATAGAAACCACGCTGCATTTTGGTCCGCCTCTCCTTCAAGTCCAGAAAACCGTTACAACTAAGTCATACAGGACCACATTTGTTATGTATCTTCGTACCGATGGAAAATAATAATACAACGTGAGCATGATTAATAGAGTATAGATTTTCTCTAATAATTTACCATGAACTGAACATGTAATTCATTAAATATGTCTAAGAATAGATTTGAGGCGAATAACTTGACAATATTACTTACCGCTTACTGAAATTGGCGATAGTCAAATCTAAATCAGTCTTGTAACCACTTTGAATGCAAACCTGTTTGAGATCCAGCCCTTTCATCCAAGAGAGGTAGATTATTCAATGACAGTGATTTTACATTAGAACTGGTCTGTTCTCTTCTGCTATAGATCTGTTTAACTTCTGCCCATGCTGGCTTAAATGTAACATTGAAAGACTATGCGTATTGTCATTGTCCTAGAACAGTGGCCACCAACCTTTTCTGAGTCAAGATCACTTTTGCATTCAAAAAGCAAGCTGAGATCTACTGCTCATCACATAAACAGTTTTGTAGGAATAAGGTTTGGGCACTAGGCCTAATACATTATCACAGCATATTGGCTATATGATTGCCCTGCCAATATTGTTCATCAGTCCATATTATAGTTCAAAACTCAACAATCATTTGCTTTTTTATTTTACTGGACTGATAGTATCTGCATCTGATGGTCAACGAGGTCAAATCACGACGTCACACAACGTCAGTGATCTTCAGGTCGAAACGTCGGAGCTCTAGAAAGATGCCCAAGTTTCCGACTTGGAATTCTGAGTTGGATGACGGTTCAAAACTATTTTTCCCAACCGCCTATCACGGTCCCTGCTCTCTCCTTCTTTTCCTCCGGTGAGACTGACCAGAAAGAGGGGACACCGTCTTCCACCTCATGGAGAAACTCGAGTCGCACCGCATCTGCCTCATGCACAAATTCATGTTGTTCCTATGACCAGAGAAAGTTAAATATTCCTTAATACTAAAATCGACACGATGAGCTGCTAATAATAATAAAACGCAGGGCTATCGATACTTGGCTACTCATTCATTGCAGCTGCAGCCCGAGGGGAAGTACGGAGAACCGCGTTTTGTAATAGTGTTGAATAAAAACTTGGATGTGGACAGGGTCATGGAAACGCTGTAGCCACAGTGATTTGAGCTATCCGATTGGGCAGCACAGTAGGTGTACTCGATTTAGTCACAGATTTTCCCGGTCTGCCGGGAAGGCAGAGTTTGTCTCATGGGAACACTTTGCTTACCTGGTGTGCAGGACTTTTGAATCAAGTGCACCTACCGGCAACAGCTCTACACGATTTAAAAAAAGAGCCGCAAGCCTTTATCGTTCGTTGACTTTTCAACAGAAATATTTGGCGATCGACTAGGAAGGCCTTGAAGATTGACGGTTGGCGACCACTGTCCTAGGAGTACTCTACACCCCTTGGGCCTTTTAGATGACCTACAGTAAATCAATCCTTCTGGACTGTCCACCGCATTCTAAGCTTATGGCAATTTCATAATTGCTTGTCTTACTTTTCAATTGCAAAGAAATCATCCCCTTTTTCAAATTCCTTTCCTGTGATGAGACATGTCAGGGAGGGCATTTGCTTTGACAATCAAAAATCACAAGCTGTGAAAGAAGTTTGCCTCAATTCCCATGGAGTAGATTTACTCTGATGATATTCCAAATGGGCTTGTGACTATTTTCAGTGCTGTCATTGCCTCTGGACTGAAAACCAAGAGAAAAAGCACAGTAGATTTTATTTTGGGGCTTTCAGTCTACTGAACATTGTAATGGGAAACATCTAAATTCATCAGTCCTGCTGTTAAGTCAATGTTTAGTAGAAACAGATGATTTGATTCCCTTGGTAATGGCAACCTAAAGACCCACCTGACAGCCCCAAGCAGTGTCATGTTCTTTTATAGGATTCCATTTTTCTTTAAGTGTCACTTCCCACTGGGCACCGACATAAATTCAATGTCTATTCCACTTTGGTTCAACGTAATTCCGTGGAAATGACATGGAAACAATGTTGATTCAACCAGTGTGTGCCCAGTGGCTTGGTTGTTTGGGTTTTAGCTGCACAACTAATGTTTAATACCTGCTGTTTACAGCTACTCTTTGTTGAAAATGTAGGTTTTTATATAGTACTTTTATTTATTTACACTCAATAAAGGACTACTTCAAGTTTAATATGGAGCCATATTGTCTAGTTTCACTAATACTATGGAATAAAAAATACAATGAAATTCAGACTGACTTTTCAGGTGAATTGTCTGAGGTATTAAGTTAATTGGGGTCTAATCCACATTTGACAATAAAGTGTTCAGGCGAGAGTGGAGGAATGTGGTGTTAATTACAGATTTGGTTCTTCTATAAAGATCAAAGAGATACTGTACTGTTTAAAAAACATCTAACCAAGCTTGCAATAATGAGTCGTTTTTACACTCCTATCTGCCCTTTTGTAGAAGACAGAGAGGGCCCTGGTCATTCAAATTTGCACAATACCGCACATTCCAATTAAGCTTAACACATCTGTTGGGTTTAGAGGGGGAAAGCTTCAAAATGATCCTCCTAAAGGGGAGTTTAGTATGGGCAACCTGTCTTCAGGAACTAATGGCAGTATAGGACATTGTGATACACTGATAGCAGGATTATATAACAGGCTTCTGTTGTGGTTGGGCTACATATACATTTGTTATAGGACGTCTATAGTAGACTTTCACAACATCATGGACACTTCACATCTCCACCCTGAGTGTTGCAGTAATATGTTTTTAGCGTGTGAGTGTTGCAGTAATATGTTTTTAGCGTGTGAGTGTTGCAGTAATATGTTTTTAGCGTGTGAGTGTTGCAGTAATATGTTTTTAGCGTGCCATTTGTGGCACTGCTTTGGAATGTCATTTAAAGCATGCTTTGAATGGAAATGATCAACAATTCAGCAGCTCAGAATAACCCATAACCCCCTTGGCCACCCCGGAGCTTAGTCAATATTATTTTTGTTCCATACCGTGAGCAATTATTGAATTATATAAACCAACAAACTAATACCATGTTCAATGCGTGTCACTTGGTCTTGTGTAACATGGTTCTCAGTCAGCTCCACTGATTGACAGGTTGTGCCACAGATCACTCTGGTGCTATAGCTCACCGCCGACTACATCCTCTCTCCTGTCACGGCGAGGGATCAGTGTCACGCCGCCACCCATCTCATATTCAGTGGGAGAAAACTCTGAGGTTCCTGCGATTTTCAGCTGAACGCCTGACTGTCTCTGAACATAAGCCTGACTTAATTGGCTGGACTGCCACCTCTTCCACATCTCCTGCTGCAGTATACTGCTCCCTCTTTTATTCGGTCTGCACTGTGTGCACTGCTGGTACTAGAGTAAATGGAACTGCTTTGGTGCCTCTCAGACGGTTGTTTTCCAATAACACTGCTTTATACTGCTCTTTTTCTTTCAGAGACTGTCTCCACACAACTAATGTGCTCCTCTTGAGTTTTAGAGACTGTCTCCACACAACTAATGTGCTCCTCTTGAGTTTTAGAGACTGTCTCCACACAACTAATCTTCCCCTCTTGAGTTTTAGAGACTGTCTCCACACAACTAATGTGCTCCTCTTGAGTTTTAGAGACTGTGTCTCCACACAACTAATGTGCTCCTCTTGAGTTTTAGAGACTGTGTCTCCACACAACTAATGTGCTCCTCTTGAGTTTTAGAGACTGTGTCTCCACACAACTAATGTCTTGAGTTTTAGAGACCTCTTGAGTTTTAGAGACTGTGTCTCCACACAACTAATGTGCTCCTAATGTGCTTGAGTTTTGTTTGTCTCCCAGCTCCTTTTGAGTTTCAGGGACTGTTTGTCTCCACACAACTAATGTGCTCCTTTTGAGTTTCTGTTTGTCTCCCCACAACTAATCTGCTTTTGAGTTTCAGGGACTGTTTGTCTCCACACAACTAATCTGCTCCTCAGGGACTGTTTGTCTCCCCACAACTTTTCCTCTTGAGTTTCAGGGACTGTTTGTCTCCACACAACTAATGTGCTCCTAATCTGCTGAGTTTTGTGTCTCCCCACAGAATCTGCTCCTCTTGAGTTTTAGAGACTGTGTCTCCACACAACTAATCTGCTCCTCTTGAGTTTTAGAGACTGTCTCCACACAACTAATGTGCTCCTCTTGAGTTTTAGAGACTGTGTCTCCACACAACTAATGTGCACCTCTTGACTTTTAGAGACTGTGTCTCCACACAACTAATCTGCTCCTCTTGAGTTTTAGAGACTGTGTCTCCACACAACTAATCTGCTCCTCTTGAGTTTTAGAGACTGTTTGTCTCCACACAACTAATCTGCTCCTCTTGAGTTTCAGGGACTGTTTGTCTCCCCACAACTAATCTGCTCCTTTTGAGTTTCAGGGACTGTTTGTCTCCACACAACTAATCTGCTCCTTTTGAGTTTCAGGGACTGTTTGTCTCCCCACAACTAATCTGCTCCTCTTGAGTTTCAGGGACTGTTTGTCTCCACACAACTAATCTGCTCCTCTTGAGTTTCAGGGACTGTTTGTTTCTCTCCCAACAATCTAATCTGTTCCTCTTTTGAGTTTCAGTTTCTCCCCAGGGACTTTAGTTTGTCTCTTGAGTTTTACACAACAACTAATCTGCTCCTCTTGAGTTTCAGGGACTGTGTCTCCCCACAACTAATCTGCTCCTTTTGAGTTTCAGGGACTGTTTGCTGAAGCCTCAACTCAGTGTTGATGTGGGATTATTCAGGGAGATAATGTCAAAAGCTTTACTTATACCATGTCAAGTTCAAACTGCCATTTGGCACTCCAGGTATGCTCAATCAACATATTTTAAAGAAAATAAATACCATTTGAACCCAGGTCTGATAAAATCTGATTCTCCACTTTGTTAATTTAATTAAATCAAATCACAGTAGCTTAGAGAAGTGAGATTGATGTTGTGTGAAATATTGAGAAATCAGGTGACAGACACATTGATACAGAGCATTTCACACTGAAAACGGACTCTAATTGATGTTTGTAACCTCTGTAACCTTTCTAAGGTACTTCATGTGCTTGGGTAGCTATATAAAGAAAGCCACTGTGAAATATGCATTCATGAGGAGATACATGAGGCAGTATTAGCAGGGAACCCATAAATTGAATTGAGTTGCAATGATCAGCTCTGTAATCGAGAGAGATAAATGTCAGAAGGAAATCTGGGGATTGTCCAATGATTAATGATGTTCAACTTCCTCCTGCTGTTGTGAAATCCCAGATGCTCTTCTGATGAATATCTAAATTATACTGTATATATTTACAATACTTAACTTTTCTAAAAACCTGTACAATTCCATGCATTATAGACCATTTTCAATACCTTGTGGATGTTAGTAGAACAGTGTATATGCTCTTTCAAAGGAAGTTTCCACGTATAATTTACGAAAGCAATACCTCCACTGTTGAGCAAAATGAATAGCGCTTTCAGGCACAACTCCTAAAACAACATTCATATCATACAAGGACTGTATGAGTAGTGATGGAGAATGAAACGTCTGCACTGAAAGCATATTCACATTGAGAACAATTATACAATTATACGTGGTGAGATTATTAGATGATAGATATAAAAGGGGGTGGTTGCTTTGCCAACCTCACAGAGGAAGGATTTGATTGTTGACTGACAGAGTAACAATTTCAGTTGAGCGATTTCAATGAATATTCCAAAATGTTACGGTGAAATATCCAACAGCTATTTTTGTAAGGATTAAGTTTGCCGACAACACAACGGTGGTAGGACTGATCACCAACAACGATGAGACAGCCTATAGGGAGGAGAACAGAGACCTGGAAGAGTGGTGCCAGGACAACAACCTCTCCCTCAATGTGATCAAGACAAAGGAGATGATCGTGGACTACAGGAAAAGGAGGGCCGAGCATGCCCCCATTCTCATTGACGGGCTGTAATGGAGTAGGTTGAGATTTCCTTGGTATCCACATCACCAACAAACACCAACAAACAGTTGTGAAGAGGGCACGACAACACCTATTCCCCCTCAGGAGACTGAAAAGATATACAGCCGCACCATCGAGAGCATC
Organism: Oncorhynchus gorbuscha; assembly: GCF_021184085.1. Classification (NCBI taxonomy): domain Eukaryota; kingdom Metazoa; phylum Chordata; class Actinopteri; order Salmoniformes; family Salmonidae; genus Oncorhynchus; species Oncorhynchus gorbuscha. The sequence continues at coordinate 75,769,385 of NC_060179.1, forward strand.
GTGACTGGTTAAATCATCGCCTGGTATGGCAACTGCTCTGCCTCCGACCGCATGGCTCTACAGAGGGTAGTCCGTACGGCCCAGTACATCACTGAGGCCAAGCTTCCTGCCATCCAGGACCTCTATACCAGGCGGTGTCAGAGGAAGGCCCTAAAAATTGCCAAAGGTTCCAGCCACCCTAGTCATAGACTGTTCTCTCTGCTACCACACGGCAAGTGGTACCGAAGCGCTATGACCAAAAGGCTTCTGAACAGCTTCTACCCTCAAGCCATAAGACTCCTGAACAGCTAATCAAATGGCTACCCGGACTATTTGTATTGACCCCACCCCCTGTTTCTTATGCTGCTAGTACTTGCTGTTTATTATCTATTATCTATGCAATGTCACTTTACCCCTACCTGCATGTACATATTACCTCAATTACCTTGACTAGCTGTACCTCTGGCACGGTACCGGTATCCCCTGTATAAAGCCTCGTTATTGTTATTTTATTGTTGCTCTTTTATTTTTTAATGCATTGTTGGTTAAGGGCATTTCACGGCATGTTGTATTTGCCGCTTGTGACAAATACAATTTGGTTTGATTTGATTACTGTGGCTTTTTAGCAACAATATTCAAACTGAAAACGACTTTCCTCCTAAATATAGTAGAACGTCTACATGACCACTTGATTATTTTTAGTGGCAGTTTAGACCGAAAACAGACATTTACGTTCGACGCACATTACTGTACCTTCTCAGACTGTAAGCTAATGTTAGCGAATGGTCGCGGCTAACACAAAACAAATGGAATATGTTACGTTCGCAAACAATTTCCCTTGTTGCACGCACCTCAGGTCTTTGAATCAGAAACTGGAAAGGATAGTCACATGAAAGAAGACACATAATGAAAGAGAATTTTATAGGAACGATAAGCAAGCAGTTATACCAACGGGGTGTGGGTAGCTGGGTTAGAGGGTTTAGATTAAATTTTCAGTTTGAAGTAAAACGAAAAAAATATCCTACTTTTGCAGAGAGCAAGATCAAGGATTTAGAGCCACACCAGATTGTCATGTGTGTTTAGAGCTAATATGGTAAATTAAGGAGATGGGGTTATTTACTTTCGATTGGAGGGTAGATGATTCAATGATCTTCTTCCTCCTAATAAAGTCTGCTATTGAAGCTACATTAGTTTAAACCAGCAGACAGATGAGCAGAACTGCAATGTCTTTATTTATGAAACATTACTCCCTTTCACAGAAAAAGCAGAGGCATACAATGATTTTGCAGGTGGTTTATCCCTAAAAACAAAAATATGTAAAATCAGTACCAAGCTCACCCGGTGGTGGAGAATGTGGGCCACAGACAGACAGACTTATGCAGGCCATGTGTGTGATTCAGGCATGACTCACTCTACTACCACCATGCTGTGTTGTGTGGCTCTGTAGGACATTATACATGTAGGACCTTAATTTTACCACTATTGTCACAGCAAAATAATCCTGCTGCAACAGGATTTTTATGTTTAGTCCATAATGATGCTTGATCGGTGGTTAGACTATTACAGTGCATTTAGAAAGTTTTCAGACCCCTTCACTTTTTCTACATTTTGTTTGGTTTCGTTACAGCTTTATTCTAAAATGTAGTGTTTTTTCCCACTCATCAATTTACACACAATACCCCATAATGATGAAGCAAAAACAGGTTTTCAGAAAGTTGTGAAGATTTATACAAAATGTAAAACTGAAATATCACATTTACATAAGTATTTAGACCCTTTACTCAGTACTTTGTTGAAGCATAGTTGGCAGCGATTACAGCCTGGAGTCTTCTTGGGTAGGACGCTATAAGCTTGACACACCTGTATTTGGGGAGTTTCTCCCATTCTTCTCTGCAGATCCGCTCAAGCTCTGTCAGGTTGGATAGCTGAAAATAGCTGCACAGCTCTTTTCAGGTCTCTCCAGAGATGTTTGACCGGGTTCAAGTCCGGGTTCTGGCTGCACCAGTCAAAGACATTCAGCGACTTGTCCCGAAGACATTCCTGCGTTGTCTTGCCTGTGTGCTTACGGTTGTTACCCTGTTGGAAGGTGAATCTTCCAGCGCTCTGGAGCAGGTTTTCATCAATGATCTCTCTGTGCTTTGCTCCGTTCATCTTTCCCTCAACCCTGACTAGTCTCCCAGTTCCTGCTTCTGAAAAACATCCCCACAGCATGATGCTGCCACCACCATGCTTCACCGTAGGGATGGTATTGGCAGGGTGATGAGCGGTACTTGGTTTCCATAAACCATTCAGGCCAAAGAGTTCAATCTTGGTTTCATCAAATCAAATAATCTTGTTTCTCATGGTCTGAGAGTCCTTTAGGTGCCTTTTGGCAAACTCCAAGTGGACTGTCATGCGCCTTTTAGTGAGGACTCTACCATATCAAATCAAATTGTATTTGTCACGTACACATGGTTAGCAGATGTTAATTTGAGTGTGGCGAAATGCTTGTGCTTCTAGTTCTGATAATGCAGTAATTACCAACGAGTAATCTAACCTTACAATTTCACAACAACTACATTACACGACAAGTGTAAAGGAATGAAGAATATGTACATAAAAATATATGAGTGAGTGATGGTACAGAACAGCATAGACAAGATGCAGTAGATGGCATCGAGTACAGTATATACATATGAGATGAGTAATGTAGGGTATGTAAACATATAAAAGTGGCATTGTTTAAAGTGTCGAGGGATACATGTATTACATCAAGATGGCAAGATGCAGTAGATGGTATAGAGTACAGTATATACATATGAGATGAGTAATGTAGGGTATGTAAACATTATATGAAGTGGCATTGTTTAAAGTGGCTAGTGATACATTTTTCATCCATTTTTACATTACTAAAGTTGCTGGAGTTGAGTCAGTATGTTAGCAGCAGCCACTCAATGTTAGTGATGGCTGTTTAACTGTCTGATGGCCTTGAGATAGAAGCTGTTTTTCAGTCTCTCGGTCCCTGCTTTGATGCACCTGTACTGACCTCGCCTTCTAGATGATAGCGGGGTGAATAGGCAGTGGCTCGGGTGGTTGATGTCCTTGATGATATTTATGGCCTTCCTGTGACATCGGGTGGTGTAGGTGTCCTGTCCTGGAGGGCAGGTAGTTTGCCCCCGGTGATGCGTTGTGCCATAAAGGCCTGATTGGTGGCATGCTGCAGAGATGATTGTCCTTCTGGAAGGTTCTCCCATCTCCACAGAGAAACTCTGGAGCTCTGACAAGAGTGACCATCAGGTTCTTGGTCACCTCCCTGACCAAGGCTCTTCTCCCCTGATTGCTCAGTTTGGCCCGCCAGCCAGCTCTAGGAAGAGTCTTGGTGGCTCCAAAGTTTTTCCATTTCAGAATGATGGAGGCCACTGTGTTCTTGGGGAACTTCGATGCTGCAGACATTTTTTTGCACCCTTCCCCAGATCTGTGCCTAGACACATTCCTGTCTCGGAGCTCTACGGACAATTCCTTTGACCTCATGGCTTGGTTTTTGCTCTGACATGCACTGTCAACTGTTGGACTTTATATAGACAGTTGTGTGCCTTTCCAAATCATGACCAATCAATTGAATTTACCACAGATGGACTCCAATCAAGTTGTAGAAACATCTCAAGGATGATAAATGGAAACAGGATACACCTGAGCTTTTTCAAGTCTCAAAGCAAATAGTCTGAATACTTATGTAAATAAGGTATTTCTGTTTTTGATTTTTAATACGTTTGCAAAAATAAAATAAAAACTGTTTTCACTTCGTCATCGTGTGGTATTGTGTGTAGATTGATGAGACTGTATTTATTTAATCCATTTTAGAATAAGGCTGTAACGTAACAACATTTCAATTACGAATACATTCTAGCTGGCCAAATGAAGGCTTGATGAAAAGTGCAATACTGTTAAAATAATTGTGTGTTAGTGTGGGTTTTCTGTGAATTTATGTAAATCCCACAGCTCATCTACATATTCTCAGCAACAAAAGAGAGATCAAATTCAGATCCTACGTCTGTAGGTGACCCGACCTATTGATGTCTATCTGAATCCAAGCGATAAGGAAGCAAGTCAGAAGGGGGGCCATGGCCATGGACGGTCTCCCAGTCTGTCGTGAGAGCTGCTTCACACACAGAAGAGGATCTTGGACGAGTGGTATATGTTCCACATGGTTACTACGATACTGCACTCTAGCCATGCAGAGAGGACTGAGAGCTTGACAGGGATGTGAGATGAAAAAAGTCTGGAGAAGAGGGACATGGAGTTGATGGATGTTCTGGCACCGACTTACTGTAGGTGACAGTCAAATGTAATTTTGAAACAGATAAGGGGGAGCTAAAGCAGGTCACACCTCCCACAGGGATCTGGGAATAATGTCATTTTTCAAACATCATAGGCTTGAAATTACACGTATAGGATACAGTTGCCATGGAAATATCCTTTACGTGGTTTCATTGTAAGGTTTTCATTCTGTAATGTTGTGTGATTCATTACTTTATCATATGTGAAGCCATAAAACATTTTAACAATTGAATATAGACATGCAGAGTAGAAGAGCTGAACTAAAATAGCCACATCAGTTCCTGCAGTATACAGAGTATGCCACAGGTGTAGTTTTGTATTATAGTAAATGCATATGACATTCAACGTTTTGGGGAAAATCTAAATATCAGTGGCATTGAGATAGAGCACCATGTAACAGTACCTCGTCTGGAAAAAAATGTGATGTTTAAACGAACCTTGTAGAATTAAATGAATCTTAGGAAGGGTAAACTTAAGCTGAAATATGCCTACTTCACCAGACTTGGGGTGATTTTCAAGAAGGATTTGTAGCTAAAGTGGCACTTTAGGGCATATATACTGTATGGAGAGTATACAATTGTAAAATCTGTTTCTCAAGGGTGTCTCAAATACCAACACACCCTTGAAAAATGTGTAGTCAGTTAAATGCAGAACTATTAAGAGTAAATTTGGAGACAGATTAAGACTGAAGTGCAATATTTGCAATGTAAAGGGTCTGAAAAACAAATCAAACATTTTTTATTTATTTTTATTTCACCTTTATTTAACCAGGTAGGCTAATTGAGAACACCTTTATTTAACCAGGTAGGCTAGTTGATAACACCTTTATTTAACCAGGTAGGCCAGTTGATAACACCTTTATTTAACCAGGTAGGCTAGTTAAGAACACCTTTATTTAACCAGGTAGGCTAGTTGAGAACACCTTTATTTAACCAGGTAGGCTAGTTGAGAACACCTTTATTTAACCAGGTAGGCTAGTTGATAACACCTTTATTTAACCAGGTAGGCTAGTTAAGAACACCTTTATTTAACCAGGTAGGCTAGTTGAGAACACCTTTATTTAACCAGGTAGGCTAGTTGATAACACCTTTATTTAACCAGGTAGGCTAGTTGATAACACCTTTATTTAACCAGGTAGGCTAGTTAAGAACACCTTTATTTAACCAGGTAGGCTAGTTGAGAACACCTTTATTTAACCAGGTAGGCTAGTTGAGAACACCTTTATTTAACCAGGTAGGCTAGTTGAGAACACCTTTATTTAACCAGGTAGGCTAGTTAAGAACACCTTTATTTAACCAGGTAGGCTAGTTGATAACACCTTTATTTAACCAGGTAGGCTAGTTAAGAACACCTTTATTTAACCAGGTAGGCTAGTTGATAACACCTTTATTTAACCAGGTAGGCTAGTTAAGAACACCTTTATTTAACCAGGTAGGCTAGTTGATAACACCTTTATTTAACCAGGTAGGCTAGTTGAGAACACCTTTATTTAACCAGGTAGGCTAGTTGAGAACACCTTTATTTAACCAGGTAGGCTAGTTAAGAACACCTTTATTTAACCAGGTAGGCTAGTTGATAACACCTTTATTTAACCAGGTAGGCTAGTTAAGAACACCTTTATTTAACCAGGTAGGCTAGTTGATAACACCTTTATTTAACCAGGTAGGCTAGTTGAGAACACCTTTATTTAACCAGGTAGGCTAGTTGAGAACACCTTTATTTAACCAGGTAGGCTAGTTAAGAACACCTTTATTTAACCAGGTAGGCTAGTTGATAACACCTTTATTTAACCAGGTAGGCTAGTTAAGAACACCTTTATTTAACCAGGTAGGCTAGTTGATAACACCTTTATTTAACCAGGTAGGCTAGTTAAGAACACCTTTATTTAACCAGGTAGGCTAGTTGATAACACCTTTATTTAACCAGGTAGGCTAGTTGATAACACCTTTATTTAACCAGGTAGGCTAGTTGAGAACACCTTTATTTAACCAGGTAGGCTAGTTGATAACACCTTTATTTAACCAGGTAGGCTAGTTAAGAACACCTTTATTTAACCAGGTAGGCTAGTTGAGAACACCTTTATTTAACCAGGTAGGCTAGTTGAGAACACCTTTATTTAACCAGGTAGGCTAGTTAAGAACACCTTTATTTAACCAGGTAGGCTAGTTAAGAACACCTTTATTTAACCAGGTAGGCTAGTTGATAACACCTTTATTTAACCAGGTAGGCTAGTTAAGAACACCTTTATTTAACCAGGTAGGCTAGTTGATAACACCTTTATTTAACCAGGTAGGCTAGTTAAGAACACCTTTATTTAACCAGGTAGGCTAGTTGATAACACCTTTATTTAACCAGGTAGGCTAGTTGAGAACACCTTTATTTAACCAGGTAGGCTAGTTGAGAACACCTTTATTTAACCAGGTAGGCTAGTTAAGAACACCTTTATTTAACCAGGTAGGCTAGTTGATAACACCTTTATTTAACCAGGTAGGCTAGTTAAGAACACCTTTATTTAACCAGGTAGGCTAGTTGATAACACCTTTATTTAACCAGGTAGGCTAGTTAAGAACACATTTATTTAACCAGGTAGGCTAGTTGATAACACCTTTATTTAACCAGGTAGGCTAGTTGATAACACCTTTATTTAACCAGGTAGGCTAGTTGAGAACACCTTTATTTAACCAGGTAGGCTAGTTGAGAACACCTTTATTTAACCAGGTAGGCTAGTTAAGAACACCTTTATTTAACCAGGTAGGCTAGTTGAGAACACCTTTATTTAACCAGGTAGGCTAGTTGAGAACACGTTTATTTAACCAGGTAGGCTAGTTGATAACACCTTTATTTAACCAGGTAGGCTAGTTAAGAACACCTTTATTTAACCAGGTAGGCTAGTTGAGAACACCTTTATTTAACCAGGTAGGCTAGTTGATAACACCTTTATTTAACCAGGTAGGCTAGTTGATAACACCTTTATTTAACCAGGTAGGCTAGTTAAGAACACCTTTATTTAACCAGGTAGGCTAGTTGAGAACACCTTTATTTATTTAAGTAGGCTAGTTGAGAAGAAGTTCTCATTTGCAACTGCGACCTGGCCAAGATAAAGCATAGCAGTGTGAACAGACAACACAGATTTACACATGGAGTAAACAATTAACAAGTCAATAACACAGTAGAAAAAAAGGGGAGTCTATATACATTGTGTGCAAAAGGCATGAGGAGGTAGGCGAATAATTACAATTTTGCAGATTAACACTGGAGTGATAAATGATCAGATGGTCATGTACAGGTAGAGATATTGGTGTGATAAACCACCTAAGAGCTCTTTAGAGTAATGAGTCACAAGAACAACTGTAAACTTAAAGTATGGTGCATGAACTGTTAATAAATCACTTTCGTAGACAAACATGAATAGAAACCAATAGTGTCTGTCGTACTAACATGTAACCTGTTACCTTTTGCTTCACTGTGTATGGATGGGCATGCATCTTCTTCTGTTTCAACCAAACAGCGGATATTTCCTCCGATTTTCAGTTGTCTTTTCCTTTGTATTGTCCAAAATTATGCTCAAGTCATGCACAAACAAGGCAAACAAAAGTCCTAAAGCCTATTGGCATCTGGCATGTGTTTTAGAGGGCAATGTTCCTGATGTTAATGTGAATAAGTGCAAGACAGTGTGTGTGTGTGTGTGTGTGTGTGTGTGTGTGTGTGTGTGTGTGTGTGTGTGTGTGTGTGTGTGTGTGTGTGTGTGTGTGTGTGTGTGTGTGTGTGTGTGTGTGTGTGTGTGTGTGTGTGTGTGTGTGTGTGTGTGTGTGTGTGTGTGTGTGTGTGTGTGTGTGTGTGTGTGTGTGCGTGCCTGTGTGTGTGTGTGTCTATATCAGAGAGAGGGAGATTGAATCGGGGGGGGGGGGGGGACTGTACACATTAGGGTTTAACCAGCAAATTCGTCAAATCAAACAGTGAAAACTAGAATGGTTTAAGGATGGGGGAAAAAGGGGCTACTCTTAGGAGCTTCTGGTGCTCTGAATCTGCTGCAGATTACTGACATCTTTTCCCACTCACTGTGTGGCTGTAGATGGTTTTCTGCTGCAGAGGAGGAGACAGAAATGAAGGCACTGGAGATAAATCCGCATTTATGCATGTTCCCAGATAAAGGACTGTGTTCTGTTTTCTTCTTCTTCCATCTCTCCTCTCTCCACTAGCTCCTGTAGCAGATAAGAAAAGATGCTTGTTCTTGCTCTTTATAACCAACAAGAGTTTGAGTTAATGAGGTTACATTTTGACAAAGTGGCTGTAGCTTTAATGCCTCTTGCTAGGCACAACTCCTTTTAGCTCCTAGCGCTAGTTAGTTGCGAGGACTAATTTAGCTCTGGTTGTTGTGTTTCTTGGCATGTATGTCAGCTGTCCCTTTGCACCGCGGGAAGCATTTGATTAATGTGTTTAGGAAATGCACTCCAAACTCTGACAAGCCAGCCATCTTTTGCGTATTACGCACTGTAAATAAGCTGTCATAAATGGGATTGAGAAAAACATGACTGGTTGTTCATGGAGCCGGATGTGTCCCCATCTCTCATTGAAACTCTACGATAATCATCTCCAAAGGAGCAGCCTGGTAGAACCTAATAGTGACATGGGTATACCCTTGAGAATCTTTACATTATTGTTTCATACTGATGTACATATGCTATTTTCGTGCAGCCATTGTTTTCTTCATCCCCAAAGCTTTCTTGCTTTGACTGAGCAGACTGTCAGGCAACACCCAGGCATAGACGTTTTGGATCATGTCCAAAGTACTGGAGTGCACAAAGTATGGCTGTGCATCTCCTACTGTAGCTGGCAACTAAGTACAGACTGTAACCGCAGGGCCCATGTTTTTCTGTCTGGTCTTGTCACCCGAGGTAATTCACGGTGCTAGTGTAGGCAACATACTGAATAACCACTGCTATAGTGAGTAGAACAGGCTGCAGTAAGCGCAGTAAAGAGACATATTGGTTAGAGTTATCATACAGCCATGTTTTCAGCTCACCATCTTCTTCTAGTCACTATGGATGGAATGCAGTGGCATCACCATCTACACTCCATCATGGTTATTATTGACCTTTTCCATGCCAGAATGGCCGTGGCCTTTTTGTCAATTTAGTGGTTGCCACTTTAAATTAAATTAAAATCGATTTGTCACTTGCTTCGTAAAACAACAGGTGTAGATTAACAGTGAAATTCTTACTTACCGGTCCTTTTACAACAATGCAGAGTTATAGATAAAGCCATATGAATTAGAACATGAAACATCTCTTAGAGCTTCAGAGAGATGATGTCCTTGTCCTCCGCACTGACTCATTCCTCTGGTGCCTCTCACTCACACTCACTAACATCGTCTTGACAAGCAGTGTCAGGGAGGAATGACTCACGTTAATCTTAAAGCTAAGCGACACTAAAATCTCAGGCTTCGTGTATGAGGGAGAGTGACTACTGAGCAGCGGCGTGAGTCTGCCTTACCTCACATAACGCCTCCAACGATCTGTCCTAACACTTTAATCAAACTCACTGCCTGGATGTGACATGCCAACGTCTGCTCCTGGCCATAGGCCTGCTGGTATGAGTTTATGAAGTCCTACTTCTTCTTCCGAACTGCACCTCGTTGGAGGAAGTGTTTAAAATCCAGTCCGTCTTTAAGGTCAAATTTCAGGTAAAATAACAACCCAATATTTATATCCCATGACAAATTAGCTAGCAACAGCAATATAGTTAACTAAATTGTCATAAATGTTTAATGTTTTTGACCTCTCCCCAAATTAATATAGTTGGTTCAGAGTAATATTTCAACCTGTGTCCTGATCGCGTCTGGTGTTTGTGGACAAAATCAACATTCGCGTGATGGCGTGATGGCAGGTGGACTAGTTAAGCTTTTACAACCAGCTTATAGATTCTATATACATATTACGGACACAGTATAGTTCATAATAGTTATCTTTTGTTTGCTTTAGGTCCCAAAAATGGCTTCTTAGCAAAGAGCAATTTCTCAAGGAAGAATTTTGTTAGCACTGTCTAAGTGTGGAGGGGAAAACTGAAAACTAGCTGTTATTGGCAGAAAGGAACTCTCTTTCTTATTGGTCTATTAACACATGCACAACCTATTGATTTGACCAGACAGGCCAAAGCTCTATCCCACCAAAACAGGATGACATTTCAGGCAGTCTTTACAAACAGATCTTACACTAAAATGGCATTATCATAATTTTAACAGGTTTTAAACTGTTATTCCAACCTCATAGTGTGGAAATATATATACAACACATGAAATCACGTTTTTGACTGCACTGGGCCTTTAAGGTTGATTGTGTTTCAATATCAAACGGGCTGTTGACTCCCAGATTATGTGATGCTAGGAACACTGTGCACTATAGAAGCAATCTTCTTATGACATATATATTGTATTAGTATGCATGTATTAGTATGCATATTAATTCTCACAGATCTTGGGAAGACTTTTGATTAGAGGCACCTTTTTAACTTTGGCGTGTGTTTATACAGAGTACAGGTGTAGAATACAATTAATTGGACATTTTTGTAGGCGTTGGTATATTTTTCTTAAGGGAAAATCAAGTCTGGAATTTCAAAGTGGGAATTACAAACTTCAGATGCCTTTTTAAACCTCAAATACACTACAAGTTTTAAATGTACTGCATTGCAGGAACATTCTCCTGCAACAGGGTGATCAAACTAAGATCCTACATCTGTACAGAGTTCTCTTTCACAGATCGCTCTTCTGCACAGTTCAGCACTCACCACTGTCACCAGTGGGAAGGTACTGTACTGTAAGCCAGCACTAAAGGGCTTGTCCCAGATCCGTATGGCATTAGGACTTGATTGAGGTCCCACTATCTCTTCTCAGCCTGTATTCATGTGCCATCTGTTTTATGAATTAAGCAAACCCTTACAACAATGACACAGAGTCCCCAAAGACAAAATTCCATATGAGCTGCGGTTGCCTTTTGAAATAATGATCATAAAGACGGCAGTAAAGACTGACAATATTATAGTCATAAAAGGCACAATAAAGTTTTCAACACCAATGTCACATACAGTATACAGTGGGGCAAAAAAGTATTTAGTCAGCCACCAATTGTGCAAGTTCTTCCACTTAAAAAGATGAGAGAGGCCTGTAATTATTTTAGGTACACTTCAACTATGACAGACAAAATTATAATAAAACAAATTCAGAAAATCACATTGTAGGATTTTTTATTTATTTATTTGCAAATTATGGTGGAAAATAATTATTTGGTCAATAACATAAGTTTATCTCAATACTTTGTTATATACCCTTTGTTGGCAATGACAGAGGTCAAACGTTTTCTGTAAGTCTTCACAAGGTTTTCACATACTGTTCCTGGTATTTTGGCCCATTCCTCCATGCAGATCTCCTCTAGAGCAGTGATGTTTTGGGGCTGTTGCTGGGCAACACGGACTTTCAACTCCCTCCAAAGATTTTCTATGGGGTTGAGATCTGGAGACTGGCTAGGCCACTCCAGGACCTTGAAATGCTTCTTACGAAGCCACTCCTTCGTTGCCCGGCGGTGTGTTTGGGATCATTGTCATGCTGAAAGACCCAGCCGCATTTAATCTTCAATACCCTTGCTGATGGAAGGAGATTTCACTCAAAATATCACGATACATGGCCCCATTCATTCTTTCCTTTACACGGATCAGTCGTCCTGGTCCCTTTCCAGAAAAACAGCCCCAAAGCATGATGTTTCCACCCCCATGCTTCAAGTAGGTATGGTGTTCTTTGGATGCAACTCAGCATTCTTTGTCCTCCAAACACAACTAGTTGTGTTTTTACCAAAATGTTATATTTTGGTTTCATCTGACCATATTACATTCTCCCAATCTTCTTCTGGATCATCCAAATGCTCTCCAGCAAACTTCAGACGGGCCTGGCCTTGTACTGGCTTAATTAGGGGGACACGTCTGGCACTGCAGGATTTGAGTCCCTGGCGGCATAGTGTGTTACTGATCGTAGGCTTTGTTATTTTGGTCCCAGCTCTCTGCAGGTCATTCACTATGTCCCCCCGTTTGGTTCTGGGATTTTTGCTCACCGTTCTTGTGATCATTTTGACCCCACGGGGTGAGATCTTGCGTGGAGCCCCAGATCGAGGGAGATTATCAGTATGTCTTCCATTTCCTAATAATTTCTACCACAGTTGATTTCTTCAAACCAAGCTGCTTACCTATTGCAGATTCAGTCTTCCCAGCCTGGTGCAGGTCTACAATTTTGTTTCTGGTGTCCTTTGACAGCTCTTTGGTCTTGGCCATAGTGGAGTTTGGAGTGTGACTGTTTGAGGTTGTGGACAGGTGTCTTTTATACTGATAACAAGTTCAAACAGGTGCCATTAATAAAGGTAACGAGTGGAGGACAGAGGAGCCTCTTAAAGAAGAAGTTACAGGTCTGTGAGAGCCAGAAATCTTGCTTGTTTGTAGGTGACCAAATACTTATTTTCCACCATAATTTGCAAAGAAATTAATTAAAAATCCTACAGTGTGATTTTCTGTTTTTTTCCCCCTCATTTTGTCTGTCATAGTTTAAGTGAAAATTACAGGCCTCTCTCATCTTTTTAAGTGGGAGAACTTGCACAATTGGTGGCTGACTAAATACTTTTTTTGCCCCACTGTATGTAATCGGACACAAAGGTTCACCAGCACTATGTTCTATGGTAAGTGTATTTTCAACACTCATATACACCAATAAAGCATAGGGAAGGCTAATCAACACAAATTCACTACTCACTACTTGCGATTTTGTAGCTTACCGAATTAAAACAGTCCCACAAAAGGATGGGTCTCTGTGAACTTCTTTTTATTTTGGAGGATTATTTTTCCTGGCATTGAGGGATTACTTGGAAGGGTTATTTTTATGTTATGTTTTGTGCTCGCCTGTGTGCATGCAGTATGCATACTGTATAGGTATAAAGTGTCCTTAACTGTCATGTGTTGAAAAAGAGCCATGGTGTTGTTAATCGAAATTGACATTCAGAGGACATGAACACTGAGAGAAAATATGCATGCAAATGAAGTCTCACGCTGTAACCCTTTTCATACTGTATCCAAATTAAGAATTATACAAACCTTCACCTGCTACTGGGTTTACTCATGTCTATGGGCCACTGAGTAGCCAATGCGTCAGATGGAGAATTCAACATGATTTGTTTGATCAATGCATATTTCAATATCATAATGTGTCAAGCTTTCGGTTACAGTAAACTTGTCATTAATTTTTAAAAATTTGCATTGATTTAAGTGTAATTCATTGAATGTGTACTTACTTTCCTGTAATCACTGCCCGGTTCTGTAGAGATCAGTAAAACAATATGAGGTGCAGTCTTATGCTTAACTGAAGTGGACTAACAAAACTGTATTTATCCCGCCTTTAGGAGAACAATAACAGCTGTGAACTGTCACAGTTTGTTAGGTGTAGGCACAACTGCATGGTGGGGTAGCCTAGTTCCTAAAAAAGATAGCATACATGCACAACAGGGTAAATTAACCCCTCTTTGTGCAGCGGGCAAGCACTTGTACTGTGTACTTCCATAGTAAGTGGTAAAACTACAACTGTAAAAATATAATGTCACTCTAGATCATGGTGAGGACAGAGGAGTGGAGGAAAAAACTTCAACTTGCTATCACAGACTCAGCTAGAGGGTAGATGTATACAAGAGAACAACAGCAAAGTGTAAAAGAGAATGACAGTCAATTATACAAGAGAACAGCAGTGTTATGTGATGTGATGTGTTGTGATGTGTTATGTTGTGATGTGCTGTGTTATGTTGTGATGTGTTGTGTTGTGATATGATGTGTTGTGTTACATTGTGATGTGTTGTGTTGTGTTACATTGTGATGTGATGTGTTACATTGTCAAATAATGTGTTACGTTGTGATTTGATGTGATGTGTTGTGTTACTTTACGTTGTGATGTGTTGTTACGTTGTGTTGTGATGTGTGTTACATTGTGATGTGTTGTGATTTGTTGTTACGTTGTGATGTGTTGTGATGTGTTGTGTTACATTGTATTACATTGTGATGTGTTGTAATGTGTTGTCTTAAGTTGCGATGTGTTACGTTGTGATGTGATGCGTTGTGTTGTGATGCGTTGTTACGTTGTGATGTGATGTGTTGTGTTGTGTTACGTTGTGATGTGATGCGTTGTGTTGTGATGCGTTGTTACGTTGTGATGTGATGTGTTGTGTTGTGTTACATTGTGATGTGATGTGTGTTGTGTGCTTCCACTGCTCTCTTTCATGAGCGTTATCACCCTCCAGGTACTGTATGTGATTAGCAATGGACTGCAGCTGCCACCATTGAGTCATCAGCTCTGTCTGTGGTGCTGAATAGTGAGGGGGAGAGTGGTGGATGCTGTCCATGGTGCTACAGCTCTCAGCTGAGCCACACAGGCCTTTTGGGATGATGAGCGCACAAAGTCCCCTGAATTGAAGGGATAGAGGGACTGAGACCATGAAATGCAACATTAATCATTGAAATTACCAGCAAACTTTGTCTAGTCTGTAGACTAGAGCCAAATTATCATTGGGCTCAGGGGGCTAGAATGAGTATGGAAAGACAAGTCATTGATTATCCAGTCCTCACTCATAATGTCTTAGCCAACATGCTATAGGCATAGCCAACATGCTACAAGCATACCCTGTTTGGAAGTTCAAATCTAAATAAATGACAGATAATGATCGCGAAGGTGTTAAGAAACAAATACAGTAGTAAAATGGATAAAACAACAACTAAAATAGATATCTCTGCTTATGTCATGTGGAGCGGAACATTTTTGTCCCGAGCAGACTCAGACAAAGATACTGGGAGGAGGTAACCAAGGTATTTATTGAAACACGGGGGGAAGATTGGTTGCAGGCCAGGAGAAGCTCGGAGCGAGAGGTGTAAGGACAGGGTAAGCAGGTCCGGAGGGGAATCCAAGGGAGCGTAGAGTGAGGAATCCAGGACAAAGTAGCAGGACTGATGAGAAGTTGGACTGGAGACAGGGACCAGAGTCAGAGTGGGCAAGACTGTAGCGGAGAGGAAAACAGCGCCAGGCAAGGGAAACCTGGAACAACAGGAACAAATGGTTAGAAACATGGACTGACTGAGCAGAGATTACGATCTGCCAGTGTGCAAGTGGCAGGACTGAGTATTTGTAGAGGTCTTGATTATGGAACAGATTGCAGCTGGTGGGGATCTGCTCTGACTCCAGCACATCTGATTCTACACACACACACACACACACACACACACACACACACACACACACACACACACACACACACACACACACACACACACACACACACACACACACACACACACACACACACACACACACACACACACACACACACACACACACACACACACACACACACACACACACACACACACACACACACACACACACACACACAGAGAGGGAGAGGGAGAGAGCACTGGGGGAGTGGCAGCAGGTCAAGGAGACACAGGATGAGCACTAGAGGGCTAGAGGGCTAGAGGGCTAGCAGATGTGACAGCTTAAAGTTTACTGGCCCATTTTATGGGTGACACCGTAAGATTCCAATACATTTAAGTGTATTGATCTTTATTTGCTGACATCTTCCTGACCCAAACTACTCCGGCCTCAAAGGGCTCAATGGCTATATGAAATTAAAACTTAGAACCCTTTATGGAAAAACTACATGAATTTCACGTGATCAAGTGAAGTATTCCAAAAACACGTTTTCATGTGATCTCATGTGAAGTCAATTTGATAATTCATGTGACAACATGTAAAGCAACTTGTGATAACATGAAACTACATGTGAAAATCTGTGAAACAATGTGAAGTGTTCCACAATCATGTGATTTTCCACATGTGAAACCATGTGGTTTTTCTGTAAGGGAATGGATAATACAAATATTTGAATATGAACATGTATGGATTGGATTTATTGTTGGGCATGTTGTGTCACTTTTATATGACTGATCCACAATGAATATTACACTGGCCTGTACTATTCATTCCTTTCTACAGCAGATAAACTCTAAGACAGTCATGGGATTTATAGGAATGTTCAAAGGTCTATGTAAACAACAACAAAAACAACAATTTGCCGATGTAGACAAATTAGATGAATAACGATTCGCACAGGCAAGCAATGCTTTAGCCCCTATGGGTAAAATTACCTTGGCTAATGTTTGCTATTTGGTAAGAATTTATAGACAAACACAGAAAGGTGCTGAGTCATGCCTACACCAACGTACAACTGTCATTCCTCATATCTTTCTGTCTCTTTTACATGCATGTTGAAAAGGCTCTCTGCCTTTTTCTTAGATATATTTTTTTCAAATGTTTACTTGGCTTTACCCATGACTTCCTTAAGTATGGGGTTTGTACAGTTTGTTCTAGTAAATGTGTAGACTATAACTGCATTATTCCTTGTCACTCTTGTCCCTATGTTACCACTGTCTATATTATGTCATTGCAGGAATGTATTGCACACCCTCTGTTCCTCAAATGTTTAAATTTGCCGTAAATTACTAGCCTCCTCTGGAACGCTTTCTCTCCTGTTAACGTTTATCAAGGGGCGACGCCGACAAGCTGTGATATTTCCTGGCTGAGAAACCCACGTACTGTATTAATACAAATACACAGCATGCATAGCACCCAGCATAGGGTAGAAAACAACAACCCCTTTCAAATGCATGGTCCTGCCCAACATAAAGCATTTAAACTCTCCCTGTGACAAATGTGCACTGCAGCTCAGATTAGCATAGCTGATACATGTGTTTTCCCTTATTAATAATGGGGGTTTGTATGCACAATGATGGAGAAACATGTCAACAAACCACTTAGGCCATGCTCACTCCAACACATCGGGTAGGGTTGAGAAAAATCCAATCTTAGTACCAGATACATTTAGGCAAACTGTTTAGACACATGTTGTGAGGTGCCACATAGTCTATGTGATTTCTTTCATTTTAGACTGAGATATTTTTTCATTGTGACTGTCGTCTGCGGATTATCTGAAATCATACCAGCAAGATTCAAAATGGATGAAAATTATTGCCAGTGGAACTGCCCTTGGTAATCAGTGAAACGCGAATGTTTGGGCATTTAGTCAATGGTCTTGAATAAGCATGCAGTTTGACAGTTTTCTAGATATACAGTCAGTCACATTTCAAATGAGCTAGCAAGCATTCAGACATGGACAGCTGAAGCTGATCCTGTTCACACAATCCTGTTCATTTTTGGCTTGACTGAAAACCATTACATTGTACTTTCAGGTTTCAGTGTTCTTTTCATAGACGAGATTTCTAGCAAACCCAAATGATTTTTTACCTTCACAGCAGCACAGATACAGTTACTACAGGGAGATATATACAGCTGCATCATTGTTACCATCAACCACATTGTTTTGTGTTTTTATCAGAAATCTTTTTGAATTATTGTGCAGGAGCAAGACCAGTATGGTGTTCATTTGTAAATAAATTAAAAAATAAATATCTCTCTCTCTCTATATATATATATATATATCTGGAAGCAATCATTCCCAGTTTAGAGGCAGCGGACATTAATGCAATTAGCCAGCCTGGCAGTTGTTACACTTGGGTTCAGCATGTTTAATGGTTTTATTCACTTTAATGACAAGATATTTGTGTGGATGTAGCTCTGTGAAATGATGATGTCTTTGGTGGGAGGTGAGTGATGGGGTTCTAGTTCATTACATCAGATAGAGTCTGAAGTGAATACATTAATCAGATGGACAGATGGCATGCTGGGATTTATTATTACCTTGTGCAGGTTACTTAGTGTGTATATGGCAGTACTTCAGACAAACAGAGGGGTTTACTCCCATTGTTTTGGCAGCAGATAAGATCTTGCCTAGTCTAACATGGAGGAGGAACGCGCTTTGAAAATCAAAATACTGTTGTGATAAGACGGCCATTGACAGCAGACAGCCAATAGAATTTGGAAGTTTCATTAGGCCTGGAACGTTAAGAATTGGCATGCAGGAGTCAATGTGCAGGATTCATATTAGACAGGGCTGGTTTCAATTCACTAATCCATATCTTCAGAAACATTATTCCAGGGTGTTAGTTATAGGGTATTATACAACGGGTAGGTCTAATGCTGAATTCTGATTGGATAAAAGCGCATTCCAGCCGGTGTCTATTCCACAAGTTACCACCGGCTAAATCTATGATGTTAAAATGCTTATTTACTCTGTTCCATCTGACTGCACAATCCACTGTCTCATCAGCCCTGGCAGGGAAGTTATAAACTTCGTCTCCACTATAAAAAGCATCTTGACTTTGTCTCCCATTTCTTTTAGACTACCATTTAGTTTTCAACAGCGGAGATTTGTATAAACATTGCTGTCTGTCTCTCCGACATTTGCAACATTGTTTCAATATTCAAATTTGATCTCCAACTGTCCCATAGTAATAAACGTGTCAGGGTCGGCAGTCTGACGAGAGAGAGAGGTAGGCAGCGTTTCTCAGCCAGTCAAAATCATGAATCAACTGGCCTCATTTTTATGGATATATACAAAGAAAAAAGGTCAAATGAAATGATTGTGTTAGCTGTGTTGTTGGCTAGCTCCTCTGAATAACAGTGTCCTGTAGAGAGAGCACATATTCTATGCCAGTCGGAATCGAGCCTCATTAGCTCATTGTTATGGATGTATCCAAATAAATGTCACTACAAACAGCTTAAACAAATGCAGCTACTGTTGTTATTCTGTCTGCACTGTTTGATGTGACTGTAAGTTAGCCATAGTTAGCCATAAAAGACTGAATGGCTGGGTTGAGTCTCTGGCAACCGAACCGACAGAACGAACAACCAGCCGGCTTGGGTAGCAACCCTTGATTTGTTTCGGGACTATATCTTGTGGAAGAATGAAATGGTATGAATAAATTCATCAATATAATGTTTTTAATTAAAATATGTCAATCATTATTTGAATATGTTGGTAACCTTTTGGATAAAAGTGATAATGCCCTCAAAGCAGGTGTTTGTAGCATATATTGGTAAGGTTCGCGGGTCCTCGACTTCGTATCTGACCTAACAACACCTGTGCCTATATATCCTCAAAGCACCTGCTTCTCGGGCATTATCACTTAATTATGATGTGGCTGTCTCTATAAAACCAATTATTCCAGGGTGTTAGTTATAGGGTAATGTGATGTAGCTGGCTCTATAAAACCAATTATTCCAGGGTGTTAGTTATAGGGTAATGTGATGTGGCTGGCTCTATAAAACCAATTATTCCAGGGTGTTAGTTATAGGGTACTGGGATGTGGCTGGCTCTATAAAACCAATTATTCCAGGGTGTTAGTTATAGGGTAATGTGAAACCAATGGGTGGCTGGCTCTATAAAACCAATTATTCCAGGGTGTTAGTTATAGGGTACTGGGATGTGGCTGGCTCTATAAAACCAATTATTCCAGGGTGTTAGTTATAGGGTAATGTCATGTGGCTGGCTCTATAAAACCAATTATTCCAGGGTGTTAGTTATAGGGTACTGGGATGTGGCTGGCTCTATAAAACCAATTATTCCAGGGTGTTAGTTATAGGGTACTGGGATGTGGCTGGCTCTATAAAACCATTTATTCCAGGGTGTTAGTTATAGGGTAATGTGATGTAGCTGGCTCTATAAAACCAATTATTCCAGGGTGTTAGTTATAGGGTACTGGGATGTGGCTGGCTCTATAAAACCAATTATTCCAGGGTGTTAGTTATAGGGTAATGTGATGTAGCTGGCTCTATAAAACCAATTATTCCAGGGTGTTAGTTATAGGGTACTGGGATGTGGCTGGCTCTATAAAACCAATTATTCCAGGGTGTTAGTTATAAAACCAATTATTCCAGGGTACTGGGATGTGGCTGGCTCTATAAAACCAATTATTCCAGGGTGTTAGTTATAGGGTACTGGGATGTGGCTGGCTCTATAAAACCAATTATTCCAGGGTGTTAGTTATAGGGTACTGGGATGTGGCTGGCTCTATAAAACTCTATTAGTTTCACCCTTGGTGAATTTGCAGTTTGAATGTCTACAGGTATGCATGCATGCACGCGCACGCACTGAAACACACACACACACACACACACACACACACATATAGTACTTATCAGCATTGATGTCACTTGTAAGCATGCAGGCATCTTGTGTCTGATTATGTCCCAGTCCTAGTAATTAACACAGAGCAGCGTGCTGGTCAGAGCACGCTGGTTTTCAGGGTATTAATGGGTAATAAAATAAATCATTCAATTCGCCTGTGACTGTGGGGCAGACTGCTTTCCCGCTGCGAGACGGCTGGAATGAAAGAAACAAGTGTATGCCTGTGTAGATATTTGCCGAAAGGTTGACATGGGGGACACAAGCTATTCTCGCCCCAGGTAGGATGCTGATGACTGAAACACAATGTTTTTCAATTAAATCTACTGCCTACCTAGGGGATTGTTGCAGAGGAATTGGAGGGGACTTTGGCACAATGACAGGGTCTGGTTTTCTTAGTCTTATTAGAGGTATTTCATTAGCCTACTGATTAGGTAGGAAGAAGAGCCATTCACAATTATAACACCAGGCATAGCCCAAGACGATACTGTGACTCAAGTTAAATGTTGCCAAATAGAGAGCTATTCTGTTGGGCTTTGACACACAAGTTTGTTCAGATAATTCTATTGTAACTATTGTTCTACCAGTTGGATAGTTATAAGCCTACAGTGCATTTAGAAAGTATTCAGACCCTTGACTTTCCTTATTCTCTTACATGACAGCCTTATTCTAAAATAGATTTTTTTAAATCCTCATCAATCTACACACAATACCCCATAATGCAAAAAAAGAAATACCTTATTTACAGATGAAGTTGGAAGATTACATACACTTAGGTTGGAGTCATTAAAACTAGTTTTTCAACCACTCCACAAATGTCTGGTTAACAAACTATAGATTTGGCAAGTCTGTTAGAACATCTACTTTGTGTATGATACAAAATTCCAGAAAATTATGTCATGGCTTTGGAAGCTTCTGATAGGCTAATTGATATCATTTGAGTCATTTGGAGATGTACCTGTGGATGTATTTCAAGGGCTACCTTCAAACACAGTGCCTCTTTGCTTGACATCATGGGAAAATCAAAAGAAATCAGCCAAGACCTCAGGAAAAAATTGTAGACCTCCACAAGTCTGGTTCATCCTTGGGAGCAATTTCCAAATGCCTGAAGGTACCACGTTCATCTGTACAAACAATAGTACGCAAGTATAAACATCATGGGACCACGCAGCCATCATATCGCTCAGGAAGGAGACGTGTTTTGTCTCCTAGAGGTGAGCGTACTTTGGTGTGAAAAGTGCAAATTAATCCCAGAACAATAGCAAAGGACCGTGTGAAGATGCTGGAGGAAACGGGTACAAAAGTATCTATATCCACAGTAAGACGAGTCCTATATCGACATAACCTGAATGGCGGCTCAGCAAGGAAGAAGCCATTGCTCCAAAACCGGCAAAAAAAAATCCAGACTATGGTTTGCTACTGCACATGGGGACAAAGATCATACTTTTTGGTTAAGTGTCTTCTTGTCTGATGAAACAAAAATAGAACTGTTTGGCCATAATGACCATTGTTATGTTTGGAGGAAAAAGGGGGGAGGCTTGAGAGCCGAAGAACACCATCCCAACCGTGAAGCATGGGGGTTGCAGCATCATGTTGTGGGGGTGCTTTGCTACTGGACGGACTGGTGCATTTCACAAAATAGATGACATCATGAGGAATTGAAAATCATGGGGATATATTGAAGCAACATCTCAAGACATCAGTCAGGAAATTAAAGCTTGGTAGCAAATGGGTCTTCCAAATGAATCATGACCCCAAGCATACTTCCAAAGTTGTGGCAAAATGGCTTAAGGACAACAAAGTCAAGGTATTGGAGTGGCCATCACAAAGCCTTGACTTAAATCCTATAGAACATTTGTGGGCAGAACTGGAAAAGTGTGTGCGAGCAAAGAGGCCTACAAACCTGACTCAGTTACACCAGCTCTGTCAGGAGGAATGGGCCAAAATTCACCCAACGTATTGTGGGAAGCTTGTGGAAGGCTACCTGAAATGTTTGACCCAAGTTAAACAATTTAAAGGCAATGCTACCAAATACTAATTGAGTGTATGTAAACTTCTGACCCAATGGGATGAAATAAATAAATGCTGAAATAAATCATTCTCTCTTCTATTATTCTGACATTTCACATTCTTAAAGTAAAGTGGTGATCCTGACTGACCTAAGACAGGGAATTTTTACTAGGATTTAAATGTCAGGAATTGTGAAAAACTAAGTTTAAATGTATTTGGCTAAGGTGTATGTAAACTTCCGACTTCAACTGTAAGTATTAAGACACTTTCCATTGAGACTCGAAATTGAGCTCAGGTGCATTCTGATCTCATTGATCATCCTTCAGATGTTTTTACAACTTGATTGGAATCCACCAGTGGTAAATTCAATTGATTGGACATGATTTGGAAAGGCACACACCTGTCTATATAAGGTCCCAAAGTTTACAGTGCATGTCAGTGAAAAAACCAAGCCATGAAGTCCAAGGCATTGTCCGTAGAGCTCTGAGATAGGATTGTGTCGAGGCACAGATCTTGGGAAGGGTACCAAAACATTTCTGCAGCATTGAAGGTCCCCAAGAACACAATGGCCTCCATCATTCTTAAATGGAAGAAGTTTGGAACCACCAAGACCCTTCCTAGAGCTGGCCGCCTGGCCAAACTGAGCAATCGGGGGAGAAGGGCCTTCATCTGGGAGGTGACCAAGAACCCGATGTTCACTCTGACAGAGCTCCAGATTTCCTCTGTGGATATGGGAGAACCTTCCAGAATGACAACCATCTCTGCAGAGTGGCCAGACGGAAGCCTCTCCTCAGTAAAAGGCACATGACAACTCGCTTGGAGTTTGCCAAAATGTACCTAAAAGACTCTCAGACCATGAGAAAAAAGGTTGAACTCTTTGGTCTGAATGCAACGTGTCACATCTGGAGGAAACCTGGCACCATCCCTACGGTGAAGCATGGTTGTGACAGCATCATGCTGGGAAGATGTTTTTCATCGGCCAGGGACTAGGAAACTAGTCAGGATGGAGGGAAAGATGAACGTACCAAAGTACAGAGAGCTCCTTGTTGAAAACCTTCTCCAGAGCGCTCAGGACCTCCAACTGGGGGCGAAGGTTCACTTTCCAACAGGACAACGACCCTAAGCACACAGCCAAGACAACGCATGAATGTCCTTGACTGGCGCAGCCAGAGCCAGGACTTGAACCCGATCTAACATCTCTGGAGAGACCTGAAAATAGCTGCGCAGTGACACTCCCCATCCAACCTGGCTGTAACGTAAAACAAAATAGGGAGACAGTCAAGGGATCTGAATAGTTTCTGAATGCACTGTATCTATATTCTGTTTCTCACAGTCAACGTTGTGTTGGAAAATCATTACATTTGTATTGAAAATACATTTTTATCTCATTATTTCATTTGATCACCCTGTTGCTACAGTATTATTTTTGTTGTTGTGAGAAACTGGTCAAATTAAGGTCCTACATCTGTATGCTAAATCCTTTGATCTGGCAATTAGTTACCTCACAGACTGACAAACATACCTGCACCCGAGTCTCAGGGTGCTCTGTAAAGCCCAACATAAGGGTCACCAGATTTCAGTTCAGACACATGGGTACTTGAATGCAACAGATGCTAACACAATTAGCCACCGCTCGCAGTTGTGCCACTTTGGCAGTGCAACTCCCACAGTTTTATGAAGACCATGCTCTAAAGCGGACAACAGCTGTGGAGGCTCTGTCAGTAAATGGTGTTAGCTCTTTAATGCGTGAAAAGAGCCCTTCAACCAAACCACATTTCCGAGTCCCCATAGACTGAGACAATATGGATGGAGGAGAGGGGCCTTCCAGAAGGGGGACATGAGAGGATACCACCAGCCAGGCAGGGAGAGCATGCCCTTGAACAGCTATCTTCATTTCCCACTGCCAGCTGCAGCCAGGGTTGTAATTAATGGCGCACAGAATTAGCTGGATTGAGGATACAATTCCTTCGACCCTGTTCGACAGGGAGAGAGTTCCTCTAAATCACACAATGCACAAGATAGGTCTGAGAGAGAGAGAGAGAGAGAGAGAGAGAGAGAGAGAGAGAGAGAGAGAGAGAGAGAGAGAGAGAGAGAGAGAGAGAGAGAGAGAGAGAGAGAGAGAGAGATGCCAGTGTAATGATGCATACTGAAATGCAGGGCAATCTGCAGTACATATGTTTGGTTTTGTTTACCTAACATATTGTGGGCTGTGCTTTCCAACAGTTACCTGACCTTTCGAAAACCCAAGCTTTCGAAAACCCAAGTTTTCGAACGCTGAATAAATTGATTAGGCCTAATTCTAATTCTAAATTGTAAAATGGTGAGTTGTGTAATTGAATATTTCACCTAAAAATCTATATTAAAGAGATGTTCCGTTATTTACAACTACCCCGTTGTTTTTTAAACATCCCGTTTTGACTCGACTTGTCAATGTATACATTCATAATAAACTATCTACAGTCCTCAGAAGGCACAGAATGACATTATAATCTGCCATAATTTAGTACAGGGATCGCAATACCAGTCCTCGGGGTCCGGAGTGGTGTCACACTTTCCCTCCATCCCTAGCAAACACAGCTAATTAAAGTAATTATATTCTAAACTCAAGATCATGATTAGTTGATTATTGGAGTCTGCTGTATTTGCTGGGGCTGGGGCAAAAGTGTGACACCAATTAGGCCCCCGAGGACTGGAGTTGCCCATCCCTGATTTAGTGCATGAAATTACGTGCTCATTCCTGTCATGTCGTGAAGTTAAAAAACATCTGACATTAGAAGTTATATCTAGTAGACCTGGGTAGTAGATTACATTTATCTCTTTCAATGCATTTCTCTGCAAACCAGAAAATGTTGTGCGCTAAAGAGGGCATTGTTGCCACGCAAATACATTAGAAGATCATTGTTAACCTCATCAGAAACACTATGCTCACAACCTGCATCTCCTGAATGGTGCTGCTGGTGTATTTTGTTAGAATTTTGGAATATATTGTGCAATAGGCTATAAGGTTTTTCAAAGGCACGCATCCATCCATGTTTGTGAATTGTGACATAACACACCACTTTGATGCACTCGAGAAATGTATACTGCAAAGTTTCACCCACTTTTTAGATAAAGTACAAAAATATTGACCTTTATGTTGTGTCAACCATCCATCCAAATCAAATAATTCTGTATGTCCACCTTCTGTCTTTAGAAACTTTCACACACATATTCCATGATATGGGGTAATCTAATGTAGGCAACACTGTATCTGTTGATTGCCAGCAATCATCATTCATATAATCGATACATGGCTTTCAAGAAGTAGGATAATTGATGCAAACATATTTAAGTATACATTTTCTGTTGTATAAAATTGCATATGATCACATTCGCTTGCACTTTTGCGATACTCGTCAGATGAGACCATACACCTACAACGGGAGCCTGCAAAAACCGAACTTGATGGACAATGTTGATTAGCTGGTGGAATGATTTCCAAAGAGGTCTCAAGGTTAAAGTGGGAGGTGAGATCAGGTCAGCATAGTATTGCCCAATGAGGTTGTGGGGTGAGCCCAACATACACACTTCACAAACCAAAGAGTTTTGGACAAGCTCCAGACGAGCTTCAATACCATACAACTCTCCTTCCGTGGCCTCCAACTGCTCTTAAATGCACATAAAACTAAACTCATGCTGTTTAACCGATTACTGCCTGCACCTGCCCTCCCGTCCAGCATCACTACTCTGGACGGTTCTGACTTAGAATATGTGGACAACTACAAATACCTAGGTGTCTGGCTAGACTGTAAACTCTCCTTCCAGACTCACATTAAGCTGTAAACTCTCCTTCCAGACTCACATTAAGCATCTCCAATCGAAAATTAAATCTAGAATCTGCTTCCTATTTCGCAACAAAGCATCCTTCACTCATGCTGCCAAACATACTCATGCTGCCAAACGATCCATGACTTCAGCGATGTCATTTACAAAATAGCCTCCAACACTCTACTCAACAAATTGGATGCGGTCTATCACAGTGCCATCCGTTTTGTCACCAAAGCCCCATATACTATACACCACTGCGACCTGTATGCTCTTGTTGGCTGGACCTCGCTTCATACTCGTCGCCAAATCCACTGGCTCCAGGTCATCTACAAGTCTATGCTAGGTAAAGCCCCGCCTTATCTCAGCTCACTGTTCACCATAGCAGCACCCACCTGTAGCACGCTCTCCAGCAGGTATATCTCACTGGTCACCCCCAAAGCCAATTCCTCCTTTGGCCGCATTTCATTCCAGTTCTCTGCTGCCAATGATTGGAACGAACTCCAAAAATCACTGAAGCTGGAGACTCATATCTCCCTCACGAGCTTTAAGCACCAGCTGTCAGAGCAGCTCACAGATCACTGCACCTGTACATAGCCATCTGTAAACAGCCCAGCCAGCCACCTCATCCCCATACTGTATTTATTTATTTATTTATTTATCTTGCTCCTATACACCCCAGTATTTCTACTGGGGTGCACATTCATCTTCTGCACATCTACCATTCCAGTGTTTAATCCCTATATTGTAATTACTTCGCCACCATGGCCTATTTATTTCCTTACCTCCCTCATCTTACCTCATTTGCACTCACTGTAAATAGACTTTTCTTTTTTCTATTGCATTATTGACTATGTTTGTTTATTCCATGTGTAACTCTGTGTTGTTGTATGTGTCGAACTGCTGTGCTTTATCTTGGCTAGGTCGCAGTTGTAAATGAGAACTTGTTCTCAACAAGCCTACCTGGTTAAATAAAGGTGAAACAGAAAAATATATTATAAATGTTCCATGGTTATTTTATTTTCATTATTTTTCAACACTATATTCCCAAAGGTTGTCTAGTCCGGGCGCCGAGAGAGAGAGACACTTTTCCCCACTCCTCATTTCCTGTAACTTGACCAGGGTTGTGGCAGACAGGCTGAGGCTCAAAGACAAATCATCTCAGTCCAGCTGACGTCAGTTAACCTCCAAAACAACTGATGATTGAATGAAAAGCAGTCCCTCTGGGAGCTGTTGCCCTTTGACCCAGGGGATAATGACGAGACTGATTGGTTCTCCTGTCTTTATTCATACTAACTAGCTAGCTACAGAGAGGTGGACTAAGACTGACTGGAACACATTGCTTCACAGACCTTGTCTCTGTCATTCTCCTACCCACACAGATGGACTCTTCTCTGTCATTCTCCTACCCACACAGATGGACCTTTCTCTGTCATTCTCCTACCCACACAGATGGACTCTTCTCTGTCATTCTCCTACCCACACAGATGGACCCTTCTCTGTCATTCTCCTACCCACACAGATGGACTCTTCTCTGTCATTCTCCTACCCACACAGATGGACTCTTCTCTGTCATTCTCCTACCCACACAGATGGACTCTTCTCTGTCATTCTCCTACCCACACAGATGGACCCTTCTCTGTCATTCTCCTACCCTACACAGATGGACTCTTCTCTGTCATTCTCCTACCCACACAGATGGACTCTTCTCTGTCATTCTCCTACCCTACACAGATGGACCCTTCTCTGTCATTCTCCTACCCTACACAGATGGACTCTTCTCTGTCATTCTCCTACTCTACACAGATGGACTTCTCTGTCATTCTCCTACCCACACAGATGGACTCTTCTCTGTCATTCTCCTACCCACACAGATGGACTCTTCTCTGTCATTCTCCTACCCACACAGATGGACTCTTCTCTGTCATTCTCCTACCCACACAGATGGACCCTTCTCTGTCATTCTCCTACCCTACACAGATGGACTCTTCTCTGTCATTCTCCTACCCACACAGATGGACTCTTCTCTGTCATTCTCCTACCCACACAGATGGACCCTTCTCTGTCATTCTCCTACCCTACACAGATGGACTCTTCTCTGTCATTCTCCTACCCACACAGATGGACTCTTCTCTGTCATTCTCCTACCCCACACAGATGGACCCTTCTCTGTCATTCTCCTACCCTACACAGATGGACTCTTCTCTGTCATTCTCCTACCCACACAGATGGACTCTTCTCTGTCATTCTCCTACCCACACAGATGGACTCTTCTCTGTCATTCTCCTACCCTACACAGATGGACTCTTCTCTGTCATTCTCCTACCCACACAGATGGACTCTTCTCTGTCATTCTCCTACCCACACAGATGGACCCTTCTCTGTCATTCTCCTACCCACACAGATGGACCCTTCTCTGTCATTCTCCTACCCACACAGATGGACCCTTCTCTGTCATTCTCCTACCCACACAGATGGACCCTTCTCTGTCATTCTCCTACCCTACACAGATGGACCCTTCTCTGTCATTCTCCTACCTACACAGATGGACCCTTCTCTGTCATTCTCCTACCCTACACAGATGGACCCTTCTCTGTCATTCTCCTACCTACACAGATGGACCCTTCTCTGTCATTCTCCTACCTACACAGATGGACCCTTCTCTGTCATTCTCCTACCCTACACAGATGGACCCTTCTCTGTCATTCTCCTACCTACACAGATGGACCCTTCTCTGTCATTCTCCTACTCTACACAGATGGACCCTTCTCTGTCATTCTCCTACCCTACACAGATGGACCCTTCTCTGTCATTCTCCTACCCACACAGATGGACCCTTCTCTGTCATTCTCCTACCTACACAGATGGACCCTTCTCTGTCATTCTCCTACCCTACACAGATGGACTCTTCTCTGTCATTCTCCTACCCACACAGATGGACCCTTCTCTGTCATTCTCCTACCCTACACAGATGGACCCTTCTCTGTCATTCTCCTACCCTACACAGATGGACCCTTCTCTGTCATTCTCCTACCCTACACAGATGGACCCTTCTCTGTCATTCTCCTACCCTACACAGATGGACTCTTCTCTGTCATTCTCCTACCCACACAGATGGACTCTTCTCTGTCATTCTCCTACCTACACAGATGGACCCTTCTGTGTCATTCTCCTACTCTACACAGATGGACCCTTCTCTGTCATTCTCCTACCCTACACAGATGGACCCTTCTCTGTCATTCTCCTACCCTACACAGATGGACCCTTCTCTGTCATTCTCCTACCCACACAGATGGACTCTTCTCTGTCATTCTCCTACCCTACACAGATGGACTCTTCTCTGTCATTCTCCTACCCTACACAGATGGACTCTTCTCTGTCATTCTCCTACCCTACACAGATGGACTCTTCTCTGTCATTCTCCTACCCACACAGATGGACCCTTCTCTGTCATTCTCCTACCCTACACATATTGGACACTTTCAATGGTCCTTTTGTGTGGTTGTTTTTTTGCTAACATTTTATTTTCATTAATGTGAACTGATCTGCCGTTGTGGCAAGTCAATTGTAGGCCTTTGTTTAATTAAAACATGTATCTAAGATGTTTTTGTCCATGTGGCCTCCTAGGAAAATCCCTTCCCCGTGATGGATCTAACCTGGTTGTTATGGCCGGGGCTTTACATGAAATGTGCCAGTGTATACTGTAGGTCAGAGATAGCCAACCCTGGTCATGTTTTTGATTTAACTGACCTGGAAGACCAGGTGTGTTGAATTTAGGCAATCACTGAACTGATCAATTAGCTCAGTTGGTCAGGTGTGGTGCCTAGTTGGAACAAAAATCCTGCGGTTAAGGGCGACAGGTAGCCTAGCGGTTAAGAGCGGCAGGTAGCTTAACGGTTAAGGACAACAGGTAGCCTAGTGGTTAAGGGCAGCAGGTAGCTTAACGGTTAAGGACAACAGGTAGCCTAGTGGTTAAGGGCAGCAGGTAGCCTAGAGGTTAAGGGCGGCAGGTAGCCTAGCGGTTAAGGGCCTGCATGTAGCCTAGCGGTTAAGGGCGTCAGGTAGCTTAGCGGTTACGGGTGGCAGGTAGCCTAGCGGTTAAGGGCTGCAGGTAGCCTAGTGGTTAAGGCCGCTGGTTTGAATCCCAAAGCCGACTAGGTGAAACCCTAATTGCTCCTGTATGTCACTCTGGATCAGAGTAAATGCTTATTCTTCAATAGTATTTTGCTGATTTGTCTGGAAAACCTAAAGTATTATGCCTTATGTAAAGATTTATAGGTTTTAACTTAGTCACAAGATGGCACTAATGCCTTTTCAGCTCTCTGACGCTTTTACAGTTAATGAGAATCCATCCTGCCTGGGGAGAAAAAACCCTGTAATGCCAGTTATGCTAATTAGGCAATATGGTGTAAGTCTCATCACAGGAAGTAAGGAGGTTGTGACAAATATCCTACTTGTCAAGTTCTACCAGTTTCTGTTCACAGCTTAACGAATTAAGCATGGAACAATCTGATAGATCTGCACAGTGAGTCACTATTTTATCTCCTCTGTCAACAGGGGAAGCTAACACTGCGATTAATTCTTCCTTTAATTATTTAATGTACATATACCCCTTCCGAAAAGAATGAATAGGAGGCTCTTACTTAGCCAGGGGAGCAAAGTGCTTTTTTATTTAACTAGGCAAGTCAGTTAAGAACAAATTATTATTTTCAGATGATGGCCTAGGAACAGTGGGTTAACTGCCTGGTTCAGGGGCAGAATGACAGATTTGTACCTTGTCAGCTTGGGGATTTGAACTTGCAACATTTTGGTCACTAATCCAACACTCTAACCACTAGGCTACACTGCTGCCCCAAAGCTTAGGAATAGGAATACAGTGCCTTCCAAACATATTACACCCGTTGACTTTTTCCACATTTGGTTGTGCTACAAAGTGTATTTAATTGTCATTTTTTTTGTCGACGATCTACACAAAATACTCTGCAATAAAAAAGTGGAAGAAAAACATCTAACATTATATTCAACAAAAACACGAGTATACCTTGATTAGATACATATTTAACCCCCTGAGTGAATACATGTTAGAATCACCAGCTGTGAGTCTTTCTGATTAAGTCTCTAAGAGCTTTCCACACCTGGATTGTGCACCATTTGCCCATTATTCTTTTCAAAATTCTTCAAGCTCTGTCAAGTAGTTTGTTGATCATTGCTAGACGACCATTTTCAGGTCTTGTCATAGATTTTCAAGAAGATTTATATCAAAACTGTAACACTCAAGAACATTCACTGTCTTCTTGGTAAGCAACTCCAGTTATTTTTTTTACCCATCTAACAATAGGTGCCCTTCTTTGCGAGGCATTAGAAAGACTCTCTGGTTTTGTGGTTGAATCTGTTGTTTGAAATTCACTGCTCAATTGTGGGAGCCTACAGATAAGCACATTTTTACTCCTGAACTTACAGTATTTACTCTTGTCATAACAATGCGGTTGAATACTTATTGACTCAAGACATTTCAGCTTTGAAATTTTAATTAGTTTGTAAAAATGTTGAAAAACATTCCGCTTTGACATTATGGCGCATTCTGTGTAGGCCAGTGACAAAACATCTCAATTGAATCAATTTTAAATTCAGGCTGTAACACAACAACATGGAAAATGTGGAAAAAGTCAAGGGGTGTGTATACTTTCTGGAGGCACTGTATGTTTAATCAAACCAGTAATTTTCTCAAAAAGGAATAATCGTTAATTCCAGAATTAATAGGCTTTCTCCCTGAGGAGAAAAGTAGTTGTCGAACGGGAGCAACTGAAAGGTTTTAAAACCGTTGCCATGGGCAATGTTGTTGTTGTTTAGAAAATAAGTCCCATTTAAAGGATGCGCCAAACCACTCTACTGTTTTTCTTTTCATAATCATGCAGTAACTAAGACTTACTATAACTGTGGTATGTGGTTGTCTCACCTAGCTATCTTAAGATGAATGCACTAACTGTGAGTCGCTCTGGATAAGAGCGTCTGCTAAATGACTAAAATGTAAATGTAAAATGTCAAGTGCTGTGGAGGAATCCCAAGGGGATGATGGGTAGATGCCTTCTGTTTAGGTCTTTTGTTGACGGGGTGCATGTGTCGAGACGACGCTGCCAATGGGCTGGACTTGAACTGACTCCACGCCCACTCTCTCACCCGGACAGATATACATGGGCAATGGAGTGAGAAAAGCCTGTGTTCAGGCACCATCTGGTCCACGATGGATCCAAGTAAAGATCTCCATGCCACATGAACATTTCATGGGAGAGAACCTCTAGGGGATTCACTCACAACCTTGGCTTCATCTGAACCCAAATGTCCCTCTTGTAGAGCCAAACTGAAATATCACCAGAGAAGTAATCGTCTCTCAGGCCACTGAATAGCACTCGTGTTCCCATTGACCCTACTTGATCATTCTGTTTTTCCCAGTGATAAAGTTGAGTCTAGGGATCACAAAACCTTAAAGGGGTGTTGTTCCATAAAATCTTTGCCAAAATGTAATTCTCTACCTGCGCCTTTGGACACTTCATATTGTTGGTAGCCAAGTGGAGGGTACAGTTAAATCATATTTAATGTTGTTTCCATTCCTCTGAGGTATAGCCTACTTGTATTTTATGTTTACCCTATTAAAGACCTGTCTATGTCTCACCATGCTTTCAGCTCTTAGCTACCTCAGACCTGGTTCTTGTAGAATATGTGTTTCTTCTGTTACTTAGATGGGGCACCCGGGGAGAATGTCCTGGTAAATGGTAGGGCTGGAGGTTTGCCTCTTAAAACATGATTCACTTAAGTGTTTACAATATTGTCTTACATTTTCTTGGAAATCTGTGTTTTCTAAAGAGGATGGAGGCACACTCTCATCTTTGTTTGCAAGTTAACATCTACGAGCCTTGAAAATGCCATGTCTGTTGCTGGCATTATTTAATTATTGAGTCAGATATTTCCATGAAATCTCAAAGAAGAAAAAGGAACCGGTAGTGTAATGATGATACAGAAAGGCATTAGTAGCTTACCTGTTCAGTACCTGTTCACTGCCAGTAATATCCTATATTTTCACAGACTGCAAAAATGTGCAGGAAATAGTTGATTATTATCACACGTAGGCTACGTTTGTGTTCATTCTGTCCTTAAAGACGCTGGGTGTCAAATTACTTCGGTAACTACAATTTTTATATCCAATCAATGTCAATATTAAATCATATTTATTAGATACAATTAACACTGCTACTCATGAAACAATGTCTTCTCTATACTGAGAAGTTACCTCATAAAAAAAGAGTGAGATCAATGCCTTTGATGTACTATATGTTGAAATAAATACTATCTATTTCATTCAGTGCTTCACTTCAATGCTACAATATGCTGTGACATTTTTTGCATCGACGTTTATCACATTTTGGGTGTTGAGTGGATATTTTGGTGTTTCTGCAGAACATTTCAAATAACCTTCTATTGAAACCGAGGTTTATTCAATGCAAACAACTGTAAAGGATCAACAACCATTTGATTTTTCATGCTGAACCCAGATGTGAATGACATAAATTGCCACAGAAAACCCTGAGGGAAATCACATTTGGTCCCGCTGTCCATTCAACTTTACAGCGCTCTCTCGGACCATCGTACCTGCCCCCATTTTACGCTGCCACGATACGACTGAGTCACAATGAAAGGCGGCCCTGTGTCCTCTGTGTTATTGGATGACACCGCCGTAATCCTCCAGTTAATTAACCTCTGAACCCTGACACCAGACAGCTCTCATGCTGACGCTGACTGCTCATTCACACAGCCTCATTTCTGTTTTAAATGATTTTCCCTGGAAGTGGCTCTCTAATAAGTACTCATACGACACAGTATGTTTAATTACCCCAACTCTTGAGGGTGGTCAGTGAAAGCAATGTTGAGCAGTGAACATTGTCTGGGTTTTTTCATATGTAAAGTAATAACAGGAGTATGTGAAGGGTAGCTTCCAGCTGTATAGTGGGTGTCAACATGTGATTGTATTCCTATGTGCAGATAATGACGCATACCTTTAAATCTTCTGCCTCTGTGTCAGTTGGACTAAAAATAAAGAGAAAACAGAAGCTTTCCTTTGGTCTCATCATATCTGATTTGATTCTCAAAGTGTGCACTTGTACTGTCTGTGTAAAAAAGAGGTTTCGAAGGTACAGTATGATCTGTCTGTCTGGAAGTTTGTTGGCAGTGCTCTGTCATTCAATGCTGCGGCCGAGGATTCACAAAATCTTTGAAAGGCCCTGTGTCACTGGCCTTTTCTGTAAGCCAACTACTTAATCTGGTCACTTATGTAAGAGAAAGGGGCGTCGTGACACACACACACACACACACACACACACACACACACACACACACACACACACACACACACACACACACACACACACACACACACACACACACACACACACACACACACACACACACACACACACACACACACACACACACACACACACACACACACACACACACACACACATTTGTTAAGCACCAGGAACATTTTTGTGCTTCCTTTCCCTTTATAGAATCTGACCAAAGACTGAATTAATTCCTTGAAAAGGACACATTCAAAAGTCTCATTCCTTTTAGAATGGAAGGTTAATGAAAGTAAGATTGCTCTTCCATGACTCACTGTACTGCAACAACAGAGGATTTACTGCTTCATGTATATCCATAATGAAGGAATAATTCTAGCTGTACTGTACATGTGTGTACATATTTTTTAGAATGAAGTGACTGTCCTTAGCTCAAGTTAATCATTGGTATATATGCATTAACAGTGTAACATGTAAGAAAGTGAGGGCACTGAGATCCTGCCAATCAGTAGTTGCCAGACTCAAAAATAGACTTTCTGTACATGGAGGCAGATGTCAGCATAGCAGTAGGTCCCCAGAGAGAGTCAATGCTTCTGTATTCAAAATCCTCTGACCCTCCACATCTTTCCTGTAGGTGCAGTTAAAAGTAGGAGTCCTTACAGAGAGACACTATGTATTGTCAGCTTGTGGAGAAGAGGGAGACTTGACGTGAGACTAAAAGACTGACTGAATATTGATTACAGGGTCTGATTGACACTCTAATCTCCTCCTGTTATCTGTCCTGGAAGTAAAGCCAGGGAGGTGAGGAAGAACTGAACCCTTGAAAATCCTGGGAGGTCTGTGTGTTGACTTATGGGGCCATGCACTCTGGCAGCTGGCCATCCAGTTATCAGTCTCGGGTGGCAGGTGAGCCTGGCGTGAAAGGTAACTCGGGAGCAGCATTGGATTGCCCACTGAGACATGTAGAGGAGGGCAGACCTGACAGGGCTTTTTTTTTGTGTAATCCTAGCACATGATGCATACCAGAGGGGGTGAGACTGAATGTTCCTCTCTGCAATGGGCTCAACACTCTTGCCAGAGCTGACCTAGTTCCATTTTAGAAAAACAATACTGGAAGAGCTCCAAACAGCATTACAATTCTGCCAATCCAGGACATGGAGAAGGAGATGATTAGAATGAGATGAATCCATCTGATTCTAATCCAACTTGCTACCCTTCTCTTTTGACTATCAAAACCTACAGGGCAAGACAACTGCCCTTATTCAAATCACACCTCCAGATGTCAAAGGGCAATGTTGTAAGCCAATGCACCACTCTGCCAGCAATTACATCAAAATTAATGAAGCTGTCAAGGCTATATTTAGTAGTATGCCCATGCCATGACTTCCATTTCATTTAGGCCTAATTTGTTCCTTTACCTTCTCCGTCCTCATGAGCTTTCACCGTAGGAGAGAAGTGCAGACCTCTGAAGTCACAGTTAACACTTTTAGTGACAGTGTCATTTTCCCTCTGTGAATATCTGCTTGATACGCCATGCTTTAGCATATTAATCAGGCCCATCTGTGCATAGTTCATACCCCCTCATCACCTTTTGACTTTAGGATCAGAACAAGGGGGAAACCATACCATTGAGAGTAATTGATTCAGTATGTCATAAAGTCTGCGATGTTGGTCACCTTTGGTACTTTTGTATTCTACCATCACAAAGCCACCATGGTCTGTGACAGCCAACAGACCCTGGGATCATTATAAGGGGCTCAAGGTGTATTAGAATTCCTCATGGTCTGATAGTAGAATCGCCAAGGCACATCTAACCATCCCTCTCACTGCAGCGCTGTGCATCATGTTTCTCTGTGGTGTCATAAAGAGTACATTGCAAGATGAAAAATGATGAGCCCGTGATGTAATTTTCCTCACATAATTCCTTTGATTTTCATCTCACGGTCCTTCAGCATTTTGACAAAGCATGACACAGCATTTTGATGGCACTCAATTCGAAGTATGATATTTGCAATTTGCCTATTCATAAAGGCATAATGGACACACATCAACAATACTGCTACATCAATGATTTGCTATCACTTTATTTTACAGTGCTGTTCCCACTGGTATTTGAAAATATTCGGGTACTTTCTTAACCTGATTCAACACAATAGTTAACTACCTGGGACCAACCAGTGCCCAGGGGTTTTGATTTAGTGAATACGTACCAATGAAAAAAACATTGTGTAACTGTCATTTTACCATGCAATTTGCTAATAATAATTGGAAGTAAATAAAAGGTCATTTCTGTACCGTAAAATAAAGTGCCACCAGTTATTTAGTTACTGTATTATAGTATACTGTCCTATAGTAAATTAATCCAATGTTTATATGCAGGGGTGAAAAGTAGATTTTCTTCACGCTACAGGACCTCCTGCGCGTGTACAAAATTTTTTTTTTTTTTTCAAAAGAGTGGTCCTGTACGTTCTGCCCGGGAAAACCCCGGCTAAACTAGAATATTGTTCTTCAGGGGTCGGCAATAGGTTTGGCTTTGGGCCAATTGATTTCTCAGCTAAAAATCGGAGGAAGAGTGTAACGCTCGCTGAAATGGGTAGACCAAGGCGCAGCGTGATTTGGGTTCATCATATTTTATTTAAATGTGAACCAGCAGCAAAACAATAAAGAGAAACAAATGTACAGCTTTGTAGGGCTCAAAAGCAACAATACAAAAACAAGATCCCACAAACAACAGGTGGGAAAATGCTGCCTAAATATGATCCCCAATCAGAGACAACGATAGACAGCTGTCTCTGATTGGGAACCATACCAGGCCAACATAGAAATACAAAAACTAGACTACACATAGAAATAATAAACTAGAACACCCCCCCAGGCAAGCCCTGACCTACTCCACCATAGAAAATAAAGGCTTTCTATGGTCAGGATGTGATGTTTACTATAGGACAGTATACTATAATACAGTAACTAAATAACTGGTGGCACTTTATTAGTAGCCCAATTCATAAGCCTATGCTACAAATTAAACACAAATTAAACACATCTGACTCACTACCAAGTGCCAAGCTTCCTCTGGAAGCAACATCAGCACAATAACTGTTTGTCGTGTTCCATAGCCGAGCAACCGCACACAAGCCTAAGATCCCCATGTGCAATGCCAAGTGTCAGAGGGGTGTAAATCCTGCCACCATTGGGCTCTGGAGCAGTGGAAATGTTGAAGGCCACAGCTCAGCTTCGGAATGTAATAGAGATTAATCAATATATCCTATATTATATTATCCTATTATGTATCAGAGTAAAGCCTTTTCTGGGCATTTTAAAGCTTGTTTCTAGCATAAGGCATCACGAACTTCAGCGTTGTTATAGAACACTTTATATTATCTAACAATAGGTGTCCTTTTCGCCCTGTTCTTTAAGAAAGGATATGTCATACCCTCATACAATTTGAGCCCTGGTTTTAACCAAACACATCAAGCCCTCTCAGACTACACAGAGTGCATGGTGACAGTACTGGAGGATTTGGCTGTACCGACAAATCTATGGATAGCATAATTGCGTCTGTCAAACAGGTAGGCCTACCTCTTATTTTTTGAATAGGAAGAAATAGCCTCCAACAAAGCCCTCCTGTTGTTAGTGAAGTCAAATTAAGTCAAATTAAAATGAAAGCAATTGTTGAAATGAATTACTTTCAGCACAATTTACTGTCCACCTCTGTTTGATTATGCCGTAGCAACTCCAAAGTTGATGTCTGCCCATTTTGCCTTTTTAGTTAACTTTCTCCTGCAATCTCTCTGCTCATTAATAAGTTAATGATTTAAAAAGTGTCTGTCACATGACATTGTAATATGTTTGTTCTCCAGTCTAGGGGCTACAGAACAACGTCATAGGGTACTACTCTTTCTACCTTAGGCTTCATAATTTATGTTAAATTAATTTGATGGAGCCCTGGTGGAGTGCTGCAGCGCTGTGTCTCTCCAACAGTACCCTGGAGGGATGCGCTGAGTATGGACAAGCTAAATATTTTGCACCCCTGCGTTTGACAAAGTGGGCACTGCTTATCACGGGGCAGCGTCAGCGCTCACCTATATAGCCCCAATTCCACTGGGTGAGAGAAGTTATCATTGTTTTGTGGCAGAATAATGTGACGTATGTGTTTTTGGATGTGCGTCTCGGTGAGTTTAGCTCGGAACATACTGCCCTTGACAAATTGCCGCACTAGGTTGCACCCAAATCCTGCCTAATGGGCAGACCGGCCGTGGGGGCCTAATCCTTCCTAACTGGCGTGCCGGCCATGGGGGCCTAATCCTGCCTAACTGGCATGCCAGCCGTGGGGGCCTAATTCTGTCTAATGGGTGGGCTGGCTCTGGGGCCTAATCCTGCCTAACTGGTGTGCCGGCCGTGGGGACCTAATCCTGCCTAACTGGCGTGCCAGCCGTGGGGGCCTAATTCTGTCTAACGGGTGGGCTGGCCGTGGGGCCTAGCCTTGCCTAATGGGCAGGCTGGCCCTGGGGCCTAATATAATTATATTTAGAATCCTGTTAATTCAATAACATCCCTGTGGGCATAGTCATGAACATGTGTCATCTGACTTTTATTGTAGGATAAACACAAGTCATGATGTTTTCATCTGATTGTCAATCACATCAAAGGGCTCCTTTACTGGGCTACTAGGCACGTTCATCCACACACAACATATTTCCAGCCTCCAAACAAAATAAGGAGACTCCTGTAACACAAAGTTTAATAACATTTGGCGATTGTCATTAAACCAGAATTAACACGGCCGAGGCTGCCCGCGTATGTCTCGGGTGCATGTCTCGGGTTCGGCCATTCATCTCCGCCTTGGCAAAATGTCAGTGTTCTCATTGAACCACATTGAATTTTGGAGCGTAGGATACCACCCATTTTCAAGTCCATTTTTCATGCCTCTGACTTGCGGTAATGATAAATAATGGTCTAATATCCTACAGTTTTCTTGACATTTTCTTTTCCTTATTATGATAGGATCATGTTTTACAGGTACTGCGTACTGCCACGTACTGGACCGTACCACCTTACTTTCACCCCTGGTTATATGATATCTGTTACGATAAACTAGGAGTGGTGGGTGGAATCAGGCGCAGAGAGCAGGGTTAAGTAGATTGTCAAAGTTATTCACCAGCGCAACAAACGGTCACGCCAACACACAGGGCGCATACAATTTACCAGCCCAAACAACAGGACCAACATAGTCTGGAGAATAAAGACACGAAAAAAAACACCATCCAACAGAATAACAAAAAACAAGCCCGCACAAATACCCAGTGGGCCTAGTGCCCTTAAATAGCCTACAAACAAACACTAACACAAAACAGGTGTACCCAATTACCTAATAAACAGAAACTAACGGAAAAGGGAATCGATGGCAGCTAATAGGCCGGCGACGACGACCACCGAGCACCGCCCGAACAGGAAGAGGCACCATCTTCGGCGAGGTTTGTGACAGTACCCCCCCCCCCCTGACGCGCTGCTCCCGCAGGGCGCCGACCCCGGCCTCGAGGACGACCCGGAGGAAGAGGCGCGAGGCAATCCGGGTGGAGGCGGTGGAAATCCCTCAAGGGGGAAGGATCTAAAATGTCCCTCCCCGGTACCCAGCACCTCTCCTCCGGACCGTACCCCTCCCAGTCCACGAGGTACTGCAGGCCCCTCACCCGGCGTCTCGAGTCCAGAATAGCTCGTACTGTGTACGCCGGGGACCCCTCGGTGTCAAGAGGGGGTGGAGGGACCTCCGGTACCTCACTGTCTTGTAAGGGACCAGCTACCACCGGCCTGAGGAGAGACGCATGAAACGAGGGGTTAATGCGATAGTTAGAGGGAAGTTGCAATCTATAACACACCTCGTTTATCCTCCTCAGGACTTTAAATGGCCCCACACACTGCGGCCCCAGCTTCTGGCAGGGCAGGCGGAGGGGCAGGTTTCGGGTCGAGAGCCAGACCCTGACCCCTGGTGCGAACACCGGGGCCTCACTGCGGTGGTGGTCAGCGTCTCTCTTCTGCCGTTCACTGGCCTGCCTGAGAGAATCCTGGACTGTCCGCCAGGTCTCTCTAGAGCGCTGTACCCACTCCTCCACCTCAGGATCTTCGGTCTGACTCTGATGGCACGGAGCCAGGACCGGCTGGTAGCCCAGTACGCATCGAATGGCGACATATTTGTGGATGAATGCCGAAGTGAGTTCTGGGCCAACTCTGCCCACGGGACGTACCTCGCCCATTCTCCTGGTCGGTTCTGGCAATACGACCTCAGAAACCTACCCACTTCCTGGTTTACTCTCTCCACCTGCCCATTACTTTTGCGGTGATAACCAGAGGTAAGGCTGACCGAGATCCCCAGATGCTTCATAAACGCCTTCCAAACCCGGGACGTGAACTGGGGACCCCGATCGGATACGATATCCTCTGGAACCCCATAGTGCCGGAAGACGTGGGTAAATAGAGTCTCTGCAGTCTGTAGGGCCGTAGGGAGACCAGGCAATGGGAGGAGACGGCAGGACTTAGAGAACCGATCCACAACAACCCGAACGGTAGTGTTCCCCTGAGATGGGGTAGATCAGTAAGGAAATCTACTGAGAGATGGGACCATGGCCGTTTGTTGGAACCGGGAGGGGTTGTAACTTCCCTCTAGGAAGGTGCCTAGGAGCCTTACTCTGGGTGCATACCGAACAGGAAGAGACATAGAGCCTCACATCCCTAGCTAAGGTGGGCCACCAGTATTTCCCCTAAGACCCCACACTGTCCTATCAATCCCCGGATGACCCGCAGACGGTAGTGTGTGAGCCCACCAAATCAATTTATCATGGACACCAAGCGGTACGTAACTTTGACCGGTCGGACACTGTGTAGGCACAGGTTCAACCCTCAACGCCCGCTCGATGTCCGCGTCCACCTCCCATACCACTGGGGCCACCAGCCGAGAGGCTGGAAGGATGGGAGTGGGTTCGATGGACCGGTCCTCGGTGTCATAGAGACGGGACAGCGCGTCGGCCTTAGTGTTAAGGGAACCTGGTCTATAAGAAATCGTAAATCTAAAACGTGTAAAGAACATGGCTCACCTAGCCTGACGCGGATTCAGTCTCCTCGCTGCTCGAATATACTCCAGATTATGGTGGTCAGTCCAGATGAGGAAAGGGTGTTTAGCCCCCTCTAGCCAGTGTCCCCACACCTTCAGGGCCTTTACCATAGCTATTAACTCCCGGTCCCCCACATCATAGTTCCGCTCCGCCGGACCCAGCTTCTTAGAAAAGAAAGCGCTGGGACGGAGCTTCGGTGGCGTGACCGAGCGCTGAGACAGCACGGCTCTAACCCCAGCCTCGGACGCATCCACCTCCACAATGAATGCTAACGAAGGGTCCGGATGCGCCAACACGGGAGCCCCAGTGAACAGTGCCTTCAACTGGTTGAAGGCTCCAACAGCCTCTGCTGACCACCGCAGACGCACCGGCCCCCCCTTCAGCAGTGAGGTAATACTTGGCCAAAACCCCGGATAAACCTCCGGTAGTAATTGGCAAACCCTAAAAACCGCTGCACCTCCTTTACCGTGGTCGGAGTCGGCCAATTACGCACGGCGTTAACGCGGTCACACCCAGGAAGGAAACGGCTGGTTTGGAGAACACACATTTGTCAGCCCTGACGTATAGGTCATGCTCCAGCAGTCGCCCAAGGACCTTGCACAACAGGGAGACATGCGCGGCGCGTGTGGCAGAATAAATCAAGATGTCATCAATGTATACCACCACACCCTGCCCGTGCAAGTCCCTGAGAATCTCATCTACAAAGGATTGGAAGACGGCTGGAGCATTCTTCAACCCATACGGCATGACGAGGTACTCATAGTGGCCTGATGTGGTACTAAACGTTGTTTTCCACTCGTCTCCTCCCTGAATACGCACCAGATTATACGCGCTCCTGAGGTCCAGTTTTGTGAAGAAACGCGCTCCGTGGAATTATTCCACCGCCATAGCGATGAGAGGTAGCGGATAAC
The DNA here is from genome assembly GCF_021184085.1 of Oncorhynchus gorbuscha. Classification (NCBI taxonomy): domain Eukaryota; kingdom Metazoa; phylum Chordata; class Actinopteri; order Salmoniformes; family Salmonidae; genus Oncorhynchus; species Oncorhynchus gorbuscha. The sequence continues at coordinate 75,812,008 of NC_060179.1, forward strand.
TAAAACCCACTGTGATCGAATTGAGACCTCGATAATCAATGCACGGACGCAGACCTCCCTCCTTTTTCCTCACAAAAAAGAAACTCGAGGAGACGGGTGACATGGAGGGCCGAATGTACCCCTGTCTCAGAGCTTCCGTGACATATGTCTCCATAGCCAGCGTCTCCTCCTGTGACAGCGGGTACACATGACTCCGGGGAAGTGCAGCGTTCTCCTGGAGGTTTATCACGCAATCCCACCATCGATGGGGTGGTAATTTGGTCGCTTTCTTCTTACTAAAAGCGATAGCCAAATCGGCATATTCTGGGGGGGATGCGCACAGTGGAAACCTGGTCTGGACTCTCCACCGTTGTGGCACCGATGGAAACTCTTATACACCTATCCGAACACTCGTCTGACCACCCCTTAAGAGCCCCCTGTAAATAGCCAGCCAGGGAACCCCCAACACCACTGGAAACCCAGGTGAATCAATAAGGTAGAAACTGATCTTCTCCCTATGATTCCCCTGCGTTACCATGTGCAGCGGAATCGTGGCATCCCTGACCAGCCTTGACCCTAACGGTCGGCTATCTAAGGAGTGCACGGGGACAGGTGGGTCTATCTGCACTAACGGAATACCCAATTTACGGGCGAGTCCGCGATCCATAAAACTCCCAGCTGCGCCTGAATCGACTAGCGCCTTATGCTGAAGAGAGGGGAAAAATGCAAGAAAAAAAAACACAAAAAAACATGTGACCAACAGGGAGCTCTGGGTGAGTTTGGTGCCTACTCACCTGGGATGGCCAAGAAGTGTTCCGCCGGCCAGCTCGACTCCCAGGGGAACTCCTCCAGCACCGGTCCCATGGGTGGCCTCTCCGTCCACAATAGGAGCAGGAGGAGCCTCCTCCTCTGGTCTCCCTAGATGCAGCTCCTCCCAACTCCATCGGAGTGGGAGCGGGAGGGCTGGAAGGTGGAATTGACAGGACCCCAAACACTAACACAAAACAGGTGTAGCCAATTACCCAATAACCAGAAACAAACGGAAAGGGAATCGATGGCAGCTAATAGGCCGGCGACGACGACCGAACATCTTTGGCGAGGTTTGTGACAATATCTTTCATGTATTAGGTTAATAGAAGTTGCATTATGTACTTTTGAAAGGATGGGCAGAAAGCCAGCACATATTCCACCAGAATAAATTATTTACAGCCATATTATCTTAAAACAACCTCAGGTCAGGATTACACAGGATGTCTCTTTTCGTCCTGCATAAATCCTGCAGATAGCCTACCAACCGTGACATCACAGGGTTACCAATTGGGCAATTAATAACCATCCATCAGAATGAACCTCACTGTCTCCGAGGGGAGACATGTACACAGCAAGATACTAAAGAAAACATGTAGCAACTATGGCAATTCTTCTCAGGAAGAATGACCTTTGTGGCTGTGAGACAGTAGCTAACAGCATGGTAGCAATATCCATAGCAGATGAACATGTGTTCTCTCAGATTCATAATCAATTAAAGAAGGCTCCGGACCTTCTTTATTATCACAGGTTTTTGTCTGCCATTTCTCCATCTCTGATATAAAGTGATATTTTAGGAGGGAATATCATTTCCCAGAGTCCATGCAAGTGCCACAGAAAGAAGACTTTGCAGGGCTGCCATTCTCCTTCAGTCCCTTGGAAAGAAATGCAATTAGTTTCCATGCAGACAATGCTCTTGTACATATTAGCATACTATCACAATATCACTTCTATTCTGTTTCGTTGCTATGGTAAAAGTAGTCCATCATGTATGTTTCTTTAGTTTTGTTTCTTTCAGTGGAAGGTCAACGTTTTCCATCTTTCAGTCATGTGTCCAACTATTTCCTTGGACTTCTGTATCTTGCACACAAATACCACAGTCCCCTTGAGACTCACACCTCAGGTAACTGCGCCCCTCAAAAATAAAAAACAGCCACTCTATTTGAAATTAGGACTGTATTGTGAGGATGAGGCCGATGTAGTGTTTTTCTCTGGGTAGGGATGATGCTGAACAAAAATATGAATGGCCCAGTTGGCCGAATAAAAATATCCTGGTTCAACTCAATATGATATTCCTTACAACAGATGGAGGCAATATAATTACCAAGATGTGACTCCTTCCAGCTTTCACTGTTGGCAATAAGTCTGGACAAGACATGTGTCCTAAAATGTATATTGGACTTATTTGACATAACACTGTCACCAGCTGTAAAAAAAAAAAAAACACTATTCAATTGTTTTGAAGTGGTGTTAAAGTGAAAGCATATGGGTAACTGACAAAATAAAGGAAACACTTGAGTAAATGAAGGATACAAAGTATATTGAAAGCAGATACTTCACACAGATGTGGTTCCTGAGTTAATTAAGCAAAATTAACATCCCATCATGCTTAGGGGTCATGTATAAAAATGCCCAGTTGCCAATTATTCTGGCCATCACGGCAGGAGGAAATCTCAGTGACTTTGAAAGAGGGGTCTCAAAGGAGCATCGGGGTGTGTGTGTCTCAGTAACCAGATCTCAACCCAATTGAACACTTATGGGAGATTCTGGAGCGGTGCCTGAGACAGCATTTTTCACTGCCATCATGACTGTTTGGGGGTTGCATTCCTCCAATAGAGTTCCAGACACTTGTAGAATCTATGCCAAGATGCATTGAAGCTGTTCTGGTGGCTGGTGGCGACCCAACTTCCTATTAATATACTTTATACTGGTGTTTCCTTTATTTTGGCATTTACCCATATATACAGTCCCTCGTCAGGCTAAGGTTGTTTATCAAGTATTTTCTTGGAATCACTTGTGACCCCAGTGCCAGAAAAATGAGGTCAAGTTGTTAACAGCATATTATCTTCCAGAAGACCACTTCTCTTAGATGATATTACTGTGACAACGCAAAGGCTAGAGTGGTTTTGGCTTGGACTCTAGTCTCCAAGGACTTCACCCCACTTGATTTATCTGTGTGGGTTTCTAGTTAAGTGAGTGTAGTGTCACAGCCTGCATTGATAATTTAATTTGAAAGTCTGTTTGTAGGCGATTTTAGTGTATGGCGTCAAAAGATTGCAGTTCTAGGTTGTGGTGTTAGATGTCTTTAAAAATGTAAGGTGTTGGAGAATCTTGTGCTACTTAACCAATCATTCATCTATTTTACGTAATGCTATCTAGATTGAGATCTGTTGGTTGATGCTTCAAGCATCTGCTGTAGAGTGATCTTAATTAAGAATTAATTTTCATCTTCATTTAATTATCTTAAGTTCAACCTAATTGAGTTTCGATTTGTTCTGTATTTTTCCTTGCCTCCCTTTGTGTCATTGTCCCTGGTGTTTTGTATAGAGAATGAATTTTATGACAGGAGCTGAACATTTTTAAAACAATGGTGTACTGTGTATTTAGAAGATTACCTAATGCACACTAGGATTACTTTGATACACAATCCCACTTCATCATAATAGCTACCTGAGCTCAACCCTCATTTCTGTAGTAAACACAATCTGTTTGTATTCAGACACAAACATGGGTTCAGCAAGATCAGCAAGAGGGCCAAGTGCAGCAATTTTCTAGAATAATTCCCCCCCAGGGCATTCTGAGTTTTAGTGTTCGGTTATAGTTGTTCCCTTGAGATGTGTGTTTCATGGGGTGTGTGGCTCCTCAATGTGCAGCTTCTTGGACCAGCTCCAGGTTTATAATTAATGCTGCCTCCAAATCATCTATGGCGAGACCACCTGAGTCAGACGTATTGAGACGAGGAAGGGGGGGGATAAACAGCCATAGTTCTTTATTAACATTCAACAGCTTAATGAAATCGTCACAGGTTTGTTCACGGTTTCATGCATCAGCGTATTGTCTAAAGCTGTTTCCTGAGGAATACGTCCCACCGAGGCACAAAAGGCAGGTATTTAAATACATTAGCTTAGGGTATCCAGCCTATTGAAAGAACGCATTCGGGTGAAAACGAGTTAAGAGAGCTGGGATGAAAACTACCCTGTGAGATTGATCTTCAAACTTCCACTCTGTGCACTGATCTTTAGAAAAAGCTAGTCTGTACCTACCTTGCTTTAGTAGGCTAAACGTCTCTCTCATAATATAGGCCATGGTCTCTGATTAATTGAATCATGGCCCCCTGACATAATGTTTGCTGAAGTGCTATGGACGTTTGTACAGGTTGGTAGAGCTAGACTTCCCCTATGGACTTTACCTTTGTAAGATCCATCTGTCTGAGCCCGAGGAGCCTTTAAATCAGGATGACTGGGGCAGAAAGAACTGCCTTGGTTTGACAATTTACTCCATGTTCTTTCAATGAAGATAGTAGTTTTACTCAACTCAGAGCATACATTCCAGATGAATAAGTAATTGTCAGTTTGATTAGGTTTGTAGACTGCATCTGACTGGAATTAAAATGAGGTTGACGACAAGGGCTGGCATGGCTTCACTAACAAGCTCGCTCAGGCAGTATACACAACAGGAGACTGAGGAGCGAAACACTTTGGCACATCCCATTTTTAGCTAAATATAACAGTGTGAAGTTTCCGTATACACCTTCTGCAGTGCCAACTAGTTCACAATACAGATCTTAAGATAGCACAGTACAATCAACACTTCATTAGGAAATGCAGATTATTATAGTTTTTTTTGTGTGTGCAAATGATTATAGGTTTGGCCCTCTTCGCATTGTATATTAGATCAGTTTACATTTGACAAACATTTGACAAAATGCTGTGATTAAAAAAGATGATCTCCCTGTATGGTGCTGTGCCTAGAGTGGGCTGTGAAAGGGGAGTTAAAGAATCTTAATTAAACAAATACAAAATCATTTCAGGGGACTCAGAATCAAGCCAGGCAGGTATAATAATATCTAATAGGCTGTTGTTGGAATAATAAACTCAATCTGGCTACAGCTGGGTAGTAGTTTCCAAATTATGGAGGCAAAATCAACATCCATGAAAGAAAATCCAATTTACTTTAGTTATCACACTGAATTAGACCACACAGTAGACTGAAAATGTCAGAGCGTACCACATCTAATTCCATCTTAAAACAGTAACTTATTGATTCTGTTTATGCATTTGTCAGGAACCATGCATAACGTGTGTTGCACCACTATTAAATTCATTTATATCTAAGGTGCTTTCATATTGGGCCTTGTATACCGTACACATGACATTTCTTTAGTTTGCATGTACTCCTACAAAATACCATAAATACCTGAATTTTGAAAGGGCAAGGGGAATTCTTAAGCAGGGGATAGATCACATCTCCTATACATACATTTACAGAATCACAAACATGATTGCCGGACGGAATTTAAATACAGCATTCAGTCACACGTTTCCACATTCAAAACACAGGAGTTACATTTTGAATGTGTATCATGAAGGATGATTTTCATGTGTGTGTTCACAGACCAAGACAGTTCACAGTGACCTTGAGCTCTATTGAAGTGAGCTTCAGTCCAACTACCACTGCAATGTAATTACTAGTGAGTTTCATAAGTTCAAGCAGCCTCGCTTTGATCACTACAGAAGCGAGAAATGAAAGAGCTCGTGTTACAAAACCACCTAGCTAGCCTACTGATTTTGCTACACTCGCTAAGTCTAGGGGTCTTAGGCCTACAGTAGCTACAGTTTCTGTAACCTGATTTAATCTGTGCATTTATGTAAACAATCAGACCATGTTGTGTGCATGAGACAGAAAACGCATGGACCATCTCAGTCTGGACTCCTTGGATGGCCAGGCCAAGTAGATTATTATGAGTTCTGTTTCTGGTGACGAAAATAAATCTATACAAAGAAAGAAAATGACAAAAAGGCATGCCTAGAGAGATAACACAGTACAACCACTGGTAGGCCGAGAGGCTCCTGTCCACATCTCTCTCACTGATTGCCTGTCCCTGATTGGCCACACCTGTATGCTTATTAAGGCTTGTCACCTGTCACCTGGGACTGGGTTAGTGGAAGTGGTAGTGTCCTGTCTGTGCTAACACTAGCCCCTCATGTCATAACAACAGCTTCTCCCAAAAATAGTATATTTGGTTCATTTTGTAGCATGACGCACATGCACTTAAAAAATATATACAAAATAAAGAAAATAAAGCACACTATCATCATGGTTGGAGAACCCTGTCAATTTACCATGCATGAATCTAGGGAACTTAGTCATATGATCTTGCTCCCTTGTGACGTGCCAAACATTAAATTGTACACAGCGTTAGGCGAAGAGGGAAAGATGCTTGTGTGATTCAGCATCAGCATCACAGTGCCGTGAGTGAGATTAATTGGACTCACGCCAGTCAGTAAGTGTGTTGCTGAGTTTGCTGCAGAGTTTGGGGAGGGAATGTGCACCATGGTTCATTGTGTACATAATGAGCCTCTTACAGTGGTGTCAACCCGTGTTAACAGCGTTCAGATCCTCAGCGCCAGGAAGCTGGTCTTCAGGCACAGAAGGTTTGTGGTGATGGATTGGAGGGGGGCTAGCATCTGCAGATGCTGTTGGAATGGCAGTTTGGATGTCTGAATGGCTCATTAGAAAACAATAGAATCCACAATGTGCCATACGTCTCCCAATCAAAGAGTGGAATTGAGAGAGAGCACATTTTCTGCCAAATAACAGAGAAACATGTTGCTGTTGCTAGGATTTATTTGGTGGAGAGAATAGTACACACTATACATTAGGAACACCTGCACTTCCATGACATAGACTGACCAGGTGAATCCAGGTGAAAGCTGTGATCCCTTATTGATGTCACTTCAATCAGTGTAGATGAAGGGGAGGAGACAGGTTAAAGAAACATTTTTATGCCTTGAGACAATTTAAACATGAATTGTGTATGTGTGCCATTCAGAGGGTGAATGGGCAAGACAAAATATTTAAGCGCCTTTTGGCAGGGTATGGTGGTAAGTGCCAGGCGCACCAGTTTGAGTGTGTCAAGAACTGCAAACTGGTCCACCACACAAAGGACATCCAGACAACTTGACGCAACCGTGGGAAGCATTGGGGTCAACATGGGCCAGCATCCCTGTGGAATGCTTTCGACACCTTGTAGAATCCATGCCCTACCTAATTGTTTCAGAGGTTGGTTGTCTCAGAGGTTGGTTGTCTCAGGGGTTGATTGTCTCAGGGGTTGGATGTCTCAGGGGTTGGTTGTCACAGGGGATGATTATCTCAGAGGTTGGTTGTCTCGGGGGTTGGTTGTCTCAGGGGTTGGATGTCTCAGGGGTTGGTTGTCTCAGAGGTTGGTTGTCTCGGGGGTTGGTTGTCTCAGGGGTTGGATGTCTCAGGGGTTGGATGTCTCAGGGGTTGGTTGTCTCAGGGGTTGGATGTCTCGGGGGTTGGTTGTCTCAGGGGTTGGATGTCTCAGGGGTTGGATGTCTCAGGGATTGGTTGTCTCGGGGGTTGGTTGTCTCAGGGGTTGGATGTCTCAGGGGTTGGTTGTCTCAGGGGTTGGTTGTCTCGGGCGTTGGTTGTCTCGGGGGTTGGTTGCCTCGGGGGTTGGTTGTCTCAGGGGTTGGTTGTCTCAGGGGTTGATTGTCTCGGGGGTTGGTTGTCTCAGGGGTTGGTTGTCACAATGCACATTATTCCCAATCTAGAGGGTGCTGTGTAATATTTTTAAGGTTAAAATGAGTGAATTATTTGAAAGAACTCATCCAACTGGTCAATTCATGTCAGCATGTAAAAACATTGAGGTGAGGGGAATTTGTATTTTTCATAGGTGAAAGTTTAAAAAAATTTGTCTTGGTATTTTCTTTATAAATGTTTGGAGTATCCATGAATAATTGTGTTTCTTGAAAATAGGAAAGGGATAGCCACATTCCAAACCCAATGCTTTAGTTGTTAGGTCAAGCCATGTGGTACTTGGCATCTTAGGGTGTTTTCACACATATTTCTGAGCTACATTTCGAATCAGAGTTCAACTATTTGTTACATTGTATTTTTTTCATATGGTCCGGTTGGTTTCACATTGCAAAATGTCAAACAAACTAAAATGTCTAAACAAAACCACGTGTTCATGCAAGTCATTTGTTTAGCCTATTGGTGAACAAAATCTCATGTTAACTCCATCTATGATTATCAAGAAGCATAAATTGTGTCCCAAACCTCATATTACTTCCACTTTGGTTTTCCAACAACATGCGGGAGGAAACAGCACAATATATTCAGTAACCTATATATTCAGTAACCTATATATTCACCAGCCGATATATTCAGTAACCTATATATTCAGTAGCCTATATATTCACCAGCCGATATATTCAGTAACCTATATATTCACCAGCCGATATATTCAGTAGCCTATATATTCACCAGCCGATATATTCAGTAGCCTATATATTCACCAGCCGATATATTCAGTAACCTATATATTCAGTAGCCTATATATTCAGTAGCCTATATATTCAGTAACCTATATATTCAGTAGCCTATATATTCACCAGCCGATATATTCAGTAACCTATATATTCAGTAGCCTATATATTCAGTAGCCTATATATTCAGTAGCCTATATATTCAGTAGCCTATATATTCAGTAGCCTATATATTCAGTAGCCTATATATTCAGTAGCCTATATATTCACCAGCCGATATATTCAGTAGATTATATATTCAACAGCCTATATATTCAGTAGCCTATATATTCAGTAGCCTATATATTCAGTAGCCTATATATTCACCAGCCGATATATTCAGTAGATTATATATTCAACAGCCTATATATTCAGTAGCCTATATATTCACCAGCCGATATATTCAGTAGCCTATATATTCAGTAGCCTATATATTCAGTAGCCTATATATTCAGCAGCCGATATATTCAGTAGCCGATATATTCAGTAGCCGATATATTCAGTAGCCTATATATTCACCAGCCGATATATTCAGTAGCCGATATATTCAGTAGCCTATATATTCACCAGCCGATATATTCACCAGCCGATATATTCAGTAGCCGATATATTCAGTAGCCTATATATTCAGTAGCCTATATATTCAGCAGCCGATATATTCAGTAGATTATATATTCAACAGCCTATATATTCAGTAGCCTATATATTCAGTAGCCTATATATTCAGTAGCCGATATATTCAGTAGCCTATATATTCACCAGCCGATATATTCAGTAGCCTATATATTCAGCAGCCGATATATTCAGTAGATTATATATTCAACAGCCTATATATTCAGTAGCCTATATATTCAGTAGCCTATATATTCAGCAGCCGATATATTCAGTAGCCTATATATTCAACAGCCTATATATTCAGCAGCCTATATATTCAGTAGCCTATATATTCAACAGCCTATATATTCAGTGCCTATATATTCAGTAGCCTATATATTCAGCAGCCTATATCCCAAATTTTGCCAATCTCCCCTAATCTCATCGAATGCGCTCATAAATCGCATCGAATGCGAATTTATCACCATTATCACTTTTACTATACAATAAATCCCAAGGACTTTCATGCTGTTGCTTTGAATACCTAATTTCCCAGTAAACATGAACACTTTTGGCCGGCAACAAATGTGTTGGGAATATGTAGTATGGAGAGCGTTGGGAAGATGTGTTTGGAAAGCTTTGCACATTGGGAAGACTGTAGAATTTAGAATGTAGGCATTATACACACATCTGTAAGACATCTTGCCAATTGCATCTTCTCAATGCATCATATGCTATATACTGTATGTCTGTTGGTCAGCGGTATCTCTGCTATGTGGGTTTGTTGCCTCTCTCACGCACATTTTTTTCTGTCACACACCCACACATGTACACGTGTGTGCAAACACACACATACTGTACACACACACAGATTTACTCAAAATGTTATATGTTGTTCTCAAGGCATAAAATACTGAATTTAGTCAGAAATACCGTTCGATATAAGAAAGTCTGTTTCTAAGACTGTGTGCTGTATTGCTTCATTTCCTATTACAACAGGAAGAAGCTACTTGCAAACATTGTGACAACCAACCCCATACTGTGTGACATCCAACCCTGCAATGGGACACAAGTGGACAGAGTATGTTTGATTGCTTATAATCCATGTTGGAATAAGATATGAGGAATAAAAAGTGTCCCTATTTCAACCCAAGACCTTGGTCTTTCTATTAATGTTGAGAGATATACTGGTGCTGAGAAAATACACACGAGAGTAAAAAGTGTGACAACCAACCCTGGTCTCTCCTGGTCATTTGGATGTAATGACTTCTGTCCATGTTGATCATTCCACTACTTATTTGTACAGTAGGCCTACTGCTTTCTACTGAATTGTGAAACAAATACACAGATTTCTAGAAATCCATTCCCAGGTTGATGCTCACACAGCGTGCCATAAAACTAAATTATTGAAGAAATCCATGTGCTCCCAGCTCTCCAGCAACGTTGAACTTTTCAGCCATTCCCATCAGTGAGTGACCGTGCTATGCTTTGAGGCATAAGCCGTGCTGTTCTGCTTGGAGTAACTGTCTGAGAGGATCTCCTCACTGGGTGAGCAGCCAGAGGCTGACTGTCCAGGTAAGTGCTTGGCAAAAGGCACTTGTCATGTGCAGTCGTGCTCTATACCACGCAATTTTCTAAAGGTCTTTGACACATGTTTGCTGTTCTCAGATCGCATTACTGCTGGTGGGTTCCTACATTAAGTCACATCTTAAAGTAAATTGTCAAGTCTCTCCCCGTCTGCTTTTTAAGTGAATAAACAACTTGACTTTAGAAATGGGCTGTATTTAAGTTTCTAGATGTGTTAGATATGACTAGCAACAGGTTAATAAAAAAATAAAAACAATCAAGATATTTGCCCAGTTTCATCAGTATGGAAGATTCTGTGGTAACACTTCATTTTGTGTCTCTCTGGTTTTACTTTGTCAATTTTAACTGTTGTTTTCAGAGAAGGAAATACAAAGCATCACATTACTGTTTTACCCATGGCTAAGCAACAATTGTATTTGATATCTTGGCACATCGAGATAAAAAAAAAGCTAATTTAATGCTTGTGTCTAGTTTTTAATCACAGATATAGCCATTTTACGGTAATACCAATGTCCACATTCTCTCTAGAGAAAGAAAGGCAGACTTAGGTGAAATAGTGTGGGCTGTCAAGAGTTGGGAAAAGCTCCTTGTTAAAGGAAGGGGGAGACTGTAGCATAGGACTCCCTCTGTTTAAGCATGAATGCAGATGTGCTAGAGCCTTTAGTACTAGTTCAGCTTTAGAGTTTCTATTCCCTATCAGATTTTTATTTAGCTAGGCAAGTCAGTTAAGAACAAATTCTTATTTACAATGACAGCCAAGGAACAGTGGGTTTACTGCCTTGTCCAGGGGCAGAACGACAGATTTTTCTCCTTGTCAGCTTGGGGATTTGATCTTGCAACCTTTCAGTTACTGGCCCAACACTCTACCCACTAGGCTACCTACCACCCCAAAGTGGTAGGTAGATAAATGTGAAAGATCCTGCAGCCTTGGCACACACTAGCTGTCTGACAAATCAGCCTCATAAGTCCCTGCCGTTGGATTAATGTTCATGTCCATAAAGTTCAAACACTCCTTAATGAATGCAGAATATCTGATAAAGGTATTTTATGCTTGAAGACATTCCAAAACTATGGAAAGCAACAACAAAAAATAATTGAATTGCACCCTCATCTGTCAATGCTTTCTGACCATGAATTCCCATTGGACGAGGTGGTGAGGAGTTCATGTGTCACACCCCCATGCATGCACACACTTCTTTTTGCCAGGCAGTGAGCCATTTATATCTGAACAATAGAGTAATGATATGATACTTTTGGATGGCTCCCAAAGGTAGACTTCACTTTGTAAGAGAAAACAAACTGACTCAGAAGTCACACTTAAATGTCAGGGGCCAAGTCAGAACTGGTCAGGTCACAATTTAATGTCTCAAAAACAACTCCACATGCTTAGTGCACTGTGAAGAATGCCACATCAATGGTCAAAAGTCGCTCTCCACTACTGATTGTCATCATTACCAGTGAAGAATTGCGAACATCGCTATTGGAAAGGCTAAGACAGTCTTTAGTGACTTCTCAAGCCTTAATAATTAGACTTCTGCTACTTCTGCTACTCCAACCCTGTTATCTTTGACAATGTGGGAACATTGAGCCCAAATTCTGTTTACCAGATGTTAGCATTTGACATTGACAAGAAGAGGACTCCAATATGAACCTGTTGATCCCTGAAGAAAATATCATTTTTAAGATGAGGAATTCTATGCAAGCAACCTTCAGTGAAAGAAAAAGGCACATTATTTTGCCATCAATCTCCACAGATAAAATAACACATTCAAAAACACTCTTTGTTTTGACCAAGCCTTATCTTAATTTGATGTTTTCTGTCAGTATAAACTGCTGAAATACTGATACAGTGCTTCTCAGGAGCACATAAAGCCCCAGTCAGGATTTTCTGATGCTGGCCATTACGTACAGTATAGGGAGCTAAATGTAAAACATGCATGAGGTAATGGCAACTCTTACAGCTCTGTTGAACTGTATGAACACAGAATGAATGTGATTGAACAGTTGATGACCCCTTCGTTAATGGTGGACAAATGCATGGCCCACTGTTGGCAGCTCAAAATGTTGTTGGTGTGCCCGATGGACCACACTCTGGGCTTAGAGTTGGAGCAGATGGCTGGAAAGATGTATAGTACTGGGCACAGATGTCACTTTAAGGTCTAGTTTTGATTTATATTTGGTTGAGTTGCCAACGTATGTGAATTTTTACGTGAAATCAACAATATTATGTTACCATGACACTGGATTTAGGTTAAAAGTTGGGTGAAAAATCGACGAAAATGCCCTTATGACTTTTTGCAAATCCAATTAGTTTTCCACGTTGATAAAAAGTAATCACATAGATTTTTTGTTGTTGAAATTACATGGAAACAACGTTGATTCAACCAGTTTTTGTCTAGTGGGTTATTAAAGATGTTCACTTGAAGTTGGTAATGGAGCTCCATAATATACTCCCTTGTGTTAAATTTGTACTAAGGATGCTCTGAAGTTGTAACACGACGTGGCTTGCTACTTGGCTATCTCTTTAAGATGTTTTCCATCCAGGTTCGCTTTATCTTTCAGAATTCCAATAGCATATTGGTTTTCTATCAGTTAGTGACATCATTCCATTGTTTCTCCTTCATGTTGCTCTGAAAGGGACAAGCAGCTTTATATTTCTGATTTGTGGAGGATATTGGAATGTCTGCCTCAGCTATCTCCGATAGAAGTGTGACGGAACACTTCATTTTCTAGCGTTGTCAAGGTGCAGCGTTTGAGTGCAATCTGATCTGGGCTCAAACAACCTCTCTCATTTCACCACAGAAAACATCCCCTGAATGTCAACCCCTTATACATACATTTCTACCTTGAAAGGCTTAGAATTGCCATGTAATCTTAGCTTATTTTGTCTGAATGGCACACTCTGAACAATGCCTGTGTTCCAACACAATGACACATACACATACAGTATATACAGTGCCTTCAGAAAGTATTCAGACTTCTTGCCTTTCTCCACATTTTGTTAAGTTACCGCCTTATTATAAAATGTATTCAATTGTTTTTTTCTCCTCATCAATCTACACACAATACCCCATAATGACAAAGCAAAAGCTGTTTTTTTTAACGTTTGCTAATTTATTAAAAATAAAAAGAGAAATCACATTTACATAAGTATTCAGATCCATTACTCAGTACGTTGTTGAAGCACCTTTGGCAGAAGTTACAGCCTCGAGTATTCTTGGGTATGACTACAAGCGTGGTACACCTGTATTTGGGGAGTTTCTCCAATTCTTCTCTGCAGATCCTCTCAAGTTCTATCAGGTTGGATGGGGAGCGTAGCTGCACAACTATTTTCAGGTCTCTCCAGAGATGTTTGATCGGGTGCAAGTCCGGGCTCTGACTGGGCCACTCAAGGACATTCAGAGACTTGTCCCAAAGCCATTCCTGAGTTGTCTTGGCTGTGTGCTTGGGGTCATTGTCCTTTGGAAGGTGACCTTCGCCCCAGTCTGAGGTCCTGAGCGCTCTGGAGCAGGTTTTCATCAAGGACCTCTCTGTATTTTTTCTCCCATCTCCACAGAGGAAATCTGGAGCCCTGTCAGAGTAACCATCGGGTCCTTGGTCTCCTCCCTGACCAAGGCCTTTCTCCCCCGATTGCTCAGTTTGGCCGGGAGGCCAGCTCTAGGAAGTGTCGTGGTGGTTCCAAACTTCTTCGATTTAAGAATGATGGAGGCCACTGTGTTCTTGGGGACCTCAACACAATCCTGTCTCGGTTTGATTTGATGATTTGATTTGAGCTCTATGGACAATTCCTTCGACATCGTAGCTTTGTTTTTGCTCTGACATACACTGTCAACTGAGGGACCTTATGTAGACAGGTGTGTGCCTTTCCAAATCATGTACAATCAATTGAATTTACCACAGGTGGACTCCAATCAAGTTGTAGAAACATCTCAAGGATGATCAATGGAAACAAGATGCACCTGAGCTCAATTTCTAAAACCTGTTTTCACTTTGTCATTATAGGGTATTGTGTGTAGGTTTCTGAGAATTTTATTTTATTTTTATTAAATACATTTTAGAATAAAGCTGGAACACAACAAAATGTGGAAAAGGGGTCTGAATACTTTCTAAAGGCACTGTACTTTGGCATAGATTTTGCCATGTAGGTTAACACAAGTAGACATTGTTTTTGCAGGTTGTTTATTCAGTGAATTGTATCTATACACCTAAACAAGTGTTGTTAGCGTTTACATTTACATCACTAGCATCCCATCATCTGGACAGGCGCTCAGTGTTTACCCACCTTTTTTATCACTTGATCCCTGCATACACTGTTCTGGTTATTGTGAAAATAACAGGTATACTCCTCTCAACTGTAGATGCTTCCAGTTTGCAGTTTTCCTGCTAGGTAAATAACGTCAACAGCACTGGTGAATGCCACAACATTAGCACTTCTCTGTTAATGTTTCCAGCAGTGGTTGTTCAGATGTAGCATCTTAATTTGAGCCAGTTTTCTACAGCAGGAAATAATCATAAACATAAACATGAAATGTGAATTATTATGTGGATTATATTTAATGGACGTTTTTGTAGGGGTTGCAAAAAAAATGTCATAAGGGAAGATCTAAGCTGAAATTTCAAAGTGGAAATTACAAACTTCACAAGGCTTTTTAAACCTCAAATACACTACACTTGTATATGTCCTGCATTGCAGAAAAGTTATCCTGCAACAGGGTGATCAAATTAAGATCCTACACCTGTAGCTGCAAGGTAAAGGCAGTGATCTGTTTATGGTTCCAGTAGTGGTTGTATGACAACTCTGCAAATCAAATCGGAGCGAGCATTGATGTATGGCTTATTTTGAGCTCAGCTATGTACAATGTGAATGGCCCACATGGCCTTGCCAGATTGTGGATTATGGGAAATCAAAGACATGGAACCATATCTTTGATGTAGCCTCACATCCCCCCTGTTAAACAGTGAGAGTGTCTTGAGGGCCTGTGTGAAAGGAGGGTCCACAGCAACCGACTGCAACCTCACAGTTGGATGACAGACAAGTAATACCAAGGCAGCGTCAGGATACTCGAGGGTAAATGGAAGCTATTGAGCGATCTTGGAGGGAGGGGTATTTGCCAAGGTTAGTAGATTTGGTGGTCTGTAAACCAATATTAGACAGGCTAGTGCTGCAGAGTGATATCTCTCCAGATGTGACCTATGCAAGATGGAAGGGCAAAGGATCAGAATTGTGTTTGCGGATTGAATCCCACTCGGATTGATTTGCTTTGCAGAGGGTTAAGGGAAGATGGCAGTCGGTTGGCAGTCTGTTGGTGGACTGGTTTATTTAACAGGGTGTCATGGTGGATTTGGTCTAGCAACTAGAGACGAGCAGCATGTCACATCAGGGATGAGCATCATACCACATGCGGGAAACAAACGTGAATCCTGATAAGCTACACCCTAAAACCTAAAAAGGAAATATGTTTTTATTATGCATGAGAAAGAAAGGTTTCCATGTGATACTGTAATTCTAAAAATGATAGTCAACATAAACATACTACTCTCTGCTAGACTCGTGCCTTAAAACTATAGTATACCGTGCCAGTCTGGCGAGACACAGTGAAGACTGTAAAACCAAACAGCGGAGAGCATGGGCATATGGGAAATGGCTGAAAACGGATGACAACAAGAGATTAATTGCTGACAAAATCAGTAAATCAAGGGGGAGAAGTCCAAAGGGAAGTGGAACGGCAGCTGTACATCTCAATGGTGGGCAACCTGATGCACTTGGCAGGTGGTTGGTCTATTCTCAGTTTTCTACATCACAATGTGTGAACAATATAGCAGTGGAAACAGTAACATAAAATAAAGTGCTTCCGATGTAGGATCTTAATTTGAACCAGTTTGCTACAGCAGGCAAATATTCCTGCAGCAACAGGAAATATGAATTATTATGTGGATTATAATTCATTTTATTTTTTATGTTTTTATTTCACCTTTATTTATCCAGGTAGGCTAGTTGAGAACAAGTTCTCATTTGCAACTGCGACCTGGCCAAGATAAAGCATAGCAATTCGACACATACAACAACACAGAGTTACACATGTGTCACGAACCGGCTCAAAGCCCGTAACAAAGGGAGACAACGTGGAGATAAGGAGTAGCAAAATATATATTTATTAACTAAAGCAACTAAGTATAATATACAATGGTGTGTGTAATCAGTAATCAGTAGTGTAAGTGTGTGTTTTGCATGCATGAATGTGATAATGCAGGGTGATGAAAGGTGCCAAAGCAAACAAACAAAAGGCCACCAAGAACCACAACACAATCTACAAAAGGTGTCTGCATGGAGAGAGTCTCCTCCATGAATGGGGAAGTGGTGTATTTATCCTGGGAGACACCGGGCCCAGGTGTCTCCCATGCAGCTGACAATCCTCCCAACTCCGCCCACCAGCATCCTAATAAGGAAATAACAGAGAGAATAAGGTAGACAGAGTGGGAGGGTCGTCACATCCCCCCCCCATAAAACCGGGGACCAACAAGGACCCCGGAACAAAATCCCAGCCTCCAAGTTCCAAATTGACACAGCCTCTGTGCCCCAAATTGATGAGGGTTTACGTGTTCACACTTACAATTTGCCCCAGCCAACCTCCTCCCCAGACCTCAGCAACCTTCGCACAGGAAGCAACATTTAAGAGGAAAGAAAACAAGACCAGGAGGGAGCAGACAGGACAGAGAGAACATGACAATACGAAACAATGGTCAGTCACGTAAACATTAGGAACAGGGCGCACGAGAGAGCGCATCAGCAATCATGTTTTCAGTCCCCCGGATGTGCCTCACATCGAGATGGAATGATTGTAAAAATAAACACCATCGCATTATCCTCTGGTTTGGACACATCATGGACCTCAAAAAAGTGAGGGGATTATGGTCGGTGTAGACCACAATAGGTACTACCCCCGACCCGACATACACTTCGAAGTGTTGTAGCGCCCAAATGAGTGCTAGCGCTTCCTTTTCAATAACCGAATAGTTCAACTGATAATTGTTAAACTTTTTAGAAAAGAAACTAACAGGCCTCTCAATCCCAGACACATCTGCTTGCAGCAAAACTGCACCTGCCCCCACATGACTAGCATCCACCTGCAAGGTAAATGACAAATCCATGCGAGGAGCAGCCAGCACTGGAGTTGAGGTAAGCAACCTCTTTGAATCTTCAAAAGCGTGTTGATAATGAGTAGACCAAACGTAAACAGCCTTAGCTTTCAGCATATCTGTCAAGGGAGCGACCACAGTAGAGAAGTTATTACAAAAACTACGGTAATAACCAATCATGCCCAAGAAACGCATCAGTTCCTTTTTTAGTAGTTGGTGGTGGAAAAGCATGAATAGCCACCACTTTAGCCCGAACAGGACGCACTTCACCCTGCCCAACCACTTTTCCAAGGTATGTAACGGTCGCCTGAGCAAACTCACATTTTGCCAGATTGATTGTGAGGCGACCCGCAGCCAGACGTTCGAACAAGGCTTGAATACGGGACAGATGTTCTTCCCAAGTATCTGCATAGATCACTACATCGTCCAAATAAACAGCGCACCCGGTCAGACCGGCGACAACCCTGTTCATAAGTCGCTGAAAAGTGGCAGGTGCATTGCGCAGACCGAAACTCATAACTGAATACGAGTACAGACCAAAGGGTGTAATAAAGGCAGAGATTTCACGTGCCCTACTCGTCAGTGGCACCTGCCAATAGCCTTTTAACAGGTCAAATTTGCTCACAAACTTAGCTGCACCGACTTGATCAACACAGTCCTCCATCCGAGGAAGAGGAAATGAATCTGGCTTTGTGACACTGTTTACCTTACGGTAGTCCGTACAAAAACGGTTTGTTCCATCCGGTTTACTGACCAAGATACAGGGAGAAGCCCAACTGGAGAAAGAAGGCTCTGCTATCTTACTCTCCAGCATGTACTTGACCTCAGCATCCAGACAACGTAGTTTCTCTGAAGAAACTCTATAGAACCGCTGACGAATGGGGTCAGCACCTCCAATGTCAATATCATGTTCTATTAAGTTTGTACGTGTAGGTGTATCAGAAAATAAACCTGGAAATCTCTGAATCAGACCAACCATCTCTTTCCGCTCATCAACAGGTAGGTGAGTGAGAAGACTGTCTAAAATATCCAGTGTTTCTGAATTTTTCAATCTACCCTGCAATATACAATCGTCAGGACCAGGAACATCTTCCTCCTCATGCACAGATCTAGCACGACAAGAACCCAAGGAAACAACGGTATCAGCCAAAAGAACAGGTTTACCGTCCTCTGTAGAATCCCACTGTTCAGTCTCAGAGGAACTTGCATAATAGGGTTTTAACAGATTTACATGGCACAGCTGGTGTGCTTTCCTCCGTTCTGGAGTGGCAACTAGATAATTTTGCTCAGTGTACTGGCGCACCACTGTATATGGACCTTCAAACTTGGCTTGAAAAGGAGAACCAACAATTGGCAGCAGAGCAAGAACCTGGTCACCTGGACTAAAGTGACGAGGCTCAGTTCGGCGATCAAATATGCCCTTCATCTTCTCCCGGACGAAATCCCGGACGAGCCCCCACTTGTCACGAACCGGCTCAAAGCCCGTAACAAAGGGAGACAACGTGGAGATAAGGAGTAGCAAAATATATATTTATTAACTAAAGCAACTAAGTATAATATACAATGGTGTGTGTAATCAGTAATCAGTAGTGTAAGTGTGTGTTTTGCATGCATGAATGTGATAATGCAGGGTGATGAAAGGTGCCAAAGCAAACAAACAAAAGGCCACCAAGAACCACAACACAATCTACAAAAGGTGTCTGCATGGAGAGAGTCTCCTCCATGAATGGGGAAGTGGTGTATTTATCCTGGGAGACACCGGGCCCAGGTGTCTCCCATGCAGCTGACGATCCTCCCAACTCCGCCCACCAGCATCCTAATAAGGAAATAACAGAGAGAATACGGTAGACAGAGTGGGAGGGTCGTCACACATGGAATAAACAAAGCATACAGTCAATAATACAGTAGAACAAAAGAAAACAAAAAGTCTATATACAGTGAGTGCAAATGAGGTAAGTTAGGAAATAAATAGGCCATGGTGGCGAAGTAATTACAATATAGCAATTAAACACTGGAATGGTAGATCGGCAGAAGATGAATGTGCAGGTAGAGATACTGGGGTGCAAAGGAGCAAAATAAATACCAGTATGGGGATGAGGTAGGTAGATAGATGGGGCTGTTTACAGATGGGCTAAGTACAGGTGCAGTGATCTGTAAACTGCTCTGACAGCTGGTGCTTAAAGCTAGTGAGGGAGATGTGAGTCTCCAGCTTCAGAGATTTTTGTAATTCGTTCCAGTCATGGGCAGCAGAGAACTAGAAGGAAAGACGACCAAAGGAGGAATTGGCTTTGGGGGTGACCAGTGAGATATACCTGCTGGAGCACGTGCTACGAGTGGGTGCTGCTATGGTGACCTGTGAGCTGGGATAAGGCGGGGCTTTACCTAGCAGAGACTTGTAGATAACCTGTAGCCAGTGGATTTGGCGAACGAGTATGAAGCGAGGGCCAACCAACGGGAGCGTACAGGTTGCAATGGTGGGTAGTGTATGGGGCTTTGGTGACAAAACGGATGGCACTGTGATAGACTACATCCAGTTTGTTGAGTAGACTGTTGGAGGCTATTTTATAGATGACATTGCCAAAGTCGAGGACACCAGAGGAACAGAGGAGAAGTAGGATAAGGGTACGGCTAAAGACTATACGAACTGGCCGTCTAGCACGTTCAGGACAGAGAGTAAATGGAGCAGGTTTCTGGGCACGATAGTATAGATTCAAGCCATAGTGTACAGACAAAGGTAAGGTAGGATGTGAGTACATTGGAGGTAAACCTAGGCATTGAGTAATGAAGAGAGAGATATAGTCTCTAGACATGTTTAAACTAGGTGATGTTATCGCATATGTAGGAGGTGGAGCAACATGGTTGGTTAAGGCATATTAAGCAGCGCTAGAGGCGCTACAATGAAATAAGACAGTAATCACTAACCAGGACAGTAATGGACAAGGCATATTTATATTAGAGAGAGGCATGCGTAGCCAAGTGAACATATGGGTCCAGTGAGTGATTGGGCTGGCTGGGGACACAGTGATTCAGACAGTTAGCAGGCCGGTGCTAACAAGCTAACAGTTAGTAGGCCGGGGCTAAATAAGCTAGCAGTTAGCAGGACGGGTTAGCAAGCAAGCAGTTAGCATGGGTTAGCAGTTACAGACCGGGCAGTTAAGCTAGCAGTTAGCAGGCCGGGGCCGGCAGCTAGCAGTTAGTAGACCGGGGCAAGCTAGCAGTTAGCAGGCCGGGTTAGCAAGCAGTTAGCAGGGGCTAGCAGTTAGCAGACCAGGTTAGCAAGCAAGCAGTTAGCAAGGGCTAGCAGTTAGCAGACCGGCAGGCAAGCTAGCAGTTAGCCAACCAGGTTTAGCAAGCAAGCAGACGTCTTTGGGGGACGTCGCGATGGGGGTAAATATGTTTTTGCCTCTTTGTGCGGTGACATCGATAGACCAGTCGTGGGATTAGTAGGGTTCCAAGTAGCTCTAGGTAGCTAGCAGGCCTAGCTGGTTAGCTGGTAAGCATTGGGCTTTCAGCGGGCGTCGCGCCTGAGGGGCCTGTTGGAGTCCTCGGGCAGATTATGTCGGTATTCCAGTCATAATAAAACTGTAAAATGTTCAGTTTGCGGTAGGAATCCGGGGATAAAAATAACAGGTCCGTTATGCTCTGGTTAGAGTCACGTTATTCGAACTGGCGAGAGATTTCCAAGCTGAAGGTTAGCTGATGACCACTGGCAATGGTTTGCTGACTGATAGCTGGTAGTTAGCTGGCTAGCTTCAGTTGAGGGATTCCAGATCCGAAGTAAATATAAATACTTTAGGAAAAAAAAGCAGATCCACGCCACATTGGGTGAGGCGGGTTGCAGGAGAGTATTTAGATGTTGATGTTTAGCAAAATACTTTAAGGGATATGCGACAAAATAGTTTTTCGGATGACTGCCTTGCCTGGTTCACCAATTACTTTGCAGACAGAGTTCAGTGTGTCAAATCGGAGGGCATGCTGTCCGGTCCTCTGGCAGTCTCTATGGGGGTGCCACAGGGTTTAATTCTCGGGCCGACTCTTTTCTCTGTATATATCAATGATGTTGCTCTTGCTGCGGGCGATTCCCTGATTCACCTCTACGCAGACGACACCATTCTATATACTTTTGGCCCATCATTGGACATTGTGCTATCTAACCTCCAAACGAGCTTCAATGCCATACAGCACTCCTTCCGTGGCCTCCAACTGCTCTTAAACGCGAGTAAAACCAAATGCATGCTTTTCAACCGATCGCTGCCTGCACCCGCATGCCCGACTAGCATCACCACCCTGGATGGTTCCGACCTTGAATATGTGGACACCTATAAGTACCTAGGTGTCTGGCTAGACTGCAAACTCTCCTTCCAGACTCACATCAAACATCTCCAATCGAAAATCAAATCAAGAGTCGGCTTTCTATTCCGCAACAAAGCCTCCTTCACTCACGCCGCCAAGCTTACCCTAGTAAAACTGACTATCCTACCGATCCTCGACTTCGGCGATGTCATCTACAAAATGGCTTCCAACAATCTACACAGCAAACTGGATGCAGTCTATCACAATGCCATCCGTTTTGTCACTAAAGCACCTTATACCACCCACCACTGCGACTTGTATGCTCTAGTCGGCTGGCCCTCACTACATATTCGTCGCCAAAACCACTGGCTCCAGGTCATCTACAAGACCATGCTAGGTAAAGCTCTGCCTTATCTCAGTTCACTGGTCACGATGGCAACACCCATCCGCAGCACGCGCTCCAGCAGGTGTATCTCACTGATCATCCCTAAAGCCAACACCTCATTTGGCCGCCTTTCGTTCCAGTACTCTGCTGCCTGTGACTGGAACGAACTGCAAAAATCGCTGAAGTTGGAGACTTTTATCTCCCTCACCAACTTCAAACATCAGCTATCCAAGCAGCTAACCGATCGCTGCAGCTGTACATAGTCTATTGGTAAATAGCCAACCCATTTTCACCTACCTCATCCCCATACTGTTTTTATACTGTTTTTTATTTATTTACTTTTCTGCTCTTTTGCACACCAATATCTCTACCTGTACATGACCATCTGATCATTTATCACTCCAGTGTTAATCTGCAAAATTGTATTATTCGCCTACCTCCTCATGCCTTTTGCACACATTGTATATAGACTGCCCATTTTTTTCTACTGTGTTATTGACTTGTTAATTGTTTACTCCATGTGTAACTCTGTGTTGTCTGTTCACACTGCTATGCTTTATTTTGGCCAGGTCGCAGTTGCAAATGAGAACTTGTTCTCAACTAGCCTACCTGGTTAAATAAAGGTGAAAAAAAAGAAAAGAAAAGTAAAACAATATATACAAGGGACACAACAGGACAAAGACGTCTGACTGCTACACCATTTTGGATAATCTTAATGGACATACATGATCAAAACTATGTGGACACATACTCGTCGAACATCTCATTCCAAAATCATGGGCATTAATACGGAGTCGGTTCCCCAATTTTACTGCTATAACAACCTCTACTCCTCTGGGAAGGCTTTCCACTAGATGTTGTAACATTGCTGCCGGGACTTACTGAGGTTGGGCACTGATTGGCGTTCCAATTCATCCCAAAGGTGTTCGATGGGGTTGAGGTCAGGGCTCGGCACAGGCCAGTCAAGTTCTTCTACATCGATCTCGACAAACCAATTCTGTATGGACCTTGCTTTGTGCACGGGAGCATTGTTATGCTGAAACAGGAAAGGGCCTTCCCCGAACTGTTGCCACATTGGAAGCACAGAATTGTCTAGAATGTAATTGTATGCTGTAGCATTAAGATTTCTCTTCACTGGACCTAAGGGGCCTAGCCTGAACCATGAAAAACAGCCCCAGACCATTATTCCTACTCCACCAAACTTTACAATTGACACTATGCATTGGGGCAGGTAGCGTTCTCCTGGCATCCTCTAAACCCAGATTTGTCCATCAGTCCGCCAGATGGTAAAGCGTGATTCATCACTCTAGAGAACGTGTTTCCACTGCTCCAGTTGTGACCTTTCCAAAAAAAAAGTCCTTTCCACACGCAAAGGTCTGGAGGTTGGATGTGCTCTCATGCTGGTTTCAATAGTCTGAAGCAGTGGTACATGTCTTGGCTTATTCATTATTCTAGCATTAACCCAAGCATATCCAGGGTGTTATATAACAAACTCCTTAACACAGTTTTAACAGTACTAGGCTACATGGCTTGTGTGTAAAAAAACACATGAAGATTTAAATGGTCTCTCTCAACATGCTGTTGACTCTCTTGACATCATTTTGGGGAGTCAGCATTATTATCATCCATACTTCCTCAAATGTAACATATTAACATACTTTTATGACTATATACTATTTGATCATAACTGTAAACTAAAACTTAAATGTTTTATTAATCTATGAACATATTTTCATTGGCATTGATTACAGACGTCTCTGGCTAAAATTGCTTTAGTGCAAGATGTTGTGACGTAAGTGACAACCCCAACTGTTGTTAGATTTAGTGTACATCTGGCGAGGTCTTGATTATACCCTGATTGAATGGTCATGAGGCAGTTTAATGGAAGAAGTAGAACATTCTCATCAATCTCAACTTTTCACAATTCAGATGTAGGATCTTAATTTGATCACCCATTTTGCAGGAGTGAAGTAGTGTATTTGAAGTTTAAAAAAGCTTCTGAAGTTTGTAATTCCCACTTACAAATTTCTGACTTGATCTTCCCTTACCAAAAATGAATCAACCCTTACCAAAATGTCCCTCAATTACAATCCACATAATAATTAACATTTCCTGTTGCTGCAGGATTTTTTTTGTCTGCTGTTGCAAACTGTCTCAAATTAAGATCATACATGTGTACTGCACATCTATCTCCATGACAACGATGAAATACAACCTAACAGCTGTGGGGAGGAGAGAGACTGCAGGAGTGTTCGGCTTTTATTTAGAAGTTTTGCCTCCCGGCCTAGTCGGTGTCACCTCTAAATACAAAGTCTTTAGTTGCATGGTGGAAGTCCTTTTTTTCAGGAAACCCCTTGTTGATTTACGTTATAACCCCAGATTCTGCAATTTCGAGATAAGAGTTCTAAGGCAGAATTAGTGATGCTGTGAAAGGAGCATAACGCTGCAGTCACCAAAAGGCTTCCACCTCTTTTTGTCTCTGTGTGCGGCGGTCATAAATACAATGTTAAGGCAGGCCAGGGGCCGTCATGTCCAATTAGCTACAAAACAACCTTCCTTACTGATCCTTCCCTATCTCCTTAACATTCTCAATCTATACAGTGTGTTAAAGGGATACTTTGAGATTCTGGCAGTCAAGCTGTTTTTCCAGCTAGCATATACTCCCATACCTGTAGACTTCCAGTCATTGCGCTAATACTAGTTAGCATTGGCTCACAAAACTATGTCTAACTTCCTTCATACCGCACGCAGAGACATACAAATGTTATCCATGAGTTAATCTGAATAAATTGCTTAATTGCCAGAGTCTCGCAGTATCCCTTTAAGCAAACTAGTGTGGGGGCAGTAGGATATGAATGCTTCCCAAGGGTACGCACCAGTCAGTTACAAGGTACTGGAGTGTGTCCATATAATACAGCTTAATGTTGAAATAATTGGCAATGTATTAGAGACAAATGTAAGAGTATTAACTTGAGTCACCTTAAATGGCTTTTTGAAGTTCCTCTGATTGACACAATGTGAATCTGAATGACTATTGGGGGCCCACGTTAATTGAGTTGGAATATGTTGATATTCAGAGAACCGTGTCGTGTGTTAATGATTTCTTATCTGCAAAATTCTTTCAGATGGAAATACTATGTGTTTCTTTTTGCAGTAATGTTCAGAAAATAATAATTATTGAAATATATTGGAGTCAAAAAAAAAAAAATTGGAGTCAAAAAATATTGACACTAATTTGCGATAAAGAAACTGTGATGTGCATTTATCTATTCATTTGAATATAAAAGCTACTAGTTTCTTTTCAAGTTTTGCAGTGATGACACAGCCACGTATTCATCAGAAAATACATAAATCGGCACAAATATTCCTCCTCCCCCCCGTTGACAATGCTCAGCAAATATGCCAAATATATAGCTTATCAGTAGCCCAGGCCTCGGTTGGAACACTGAATTCCCCTCACAACTTTGTTGTTGCATCTTCCAGGTTAGTGCCATTTGAAACTATGATGACATTTTTTCCCATTCACTGTAATTGTATTACTAGGATTGGAAAGCATATCAAATAGTTGATCAGAGTTTATAGAAATATCATTGAAAAAACACACTGGACCAGACTGCTGGTCTCAAGTCGTTGATGACTCATTGTCAACAAACAAAAAAAACTTTGAAAAGGGAACTGTGCTTCACCTATAGGAAAAGGATTTTGAAAGCCATAGGTTTAAATGGGTTACCAGAACCCAAGGACACTGTTTTTTCAACTGGGCATAGCAGAGCTTTATCTTTGAGGTTTTTCTGAGATAGGTTTCCTGCATTTGTATGGAAGACAGGGTGTAGCATGACATTAAAAGCTAGACGGACGATCTTGAAAGATTCTATCCTCAGACCACAACAGGAGAGTAACTGTAAATCTAAGGCGAGAGGCTTCATCTGATGTTTTCCCAGGGTAGCTTCAAGGACACTATTTGTCATTTTGTTTCCATATGAAGCCTGAGGAGAAAAAAAGTGTTTATAAACATGACATTAAACTGAACTAAACTCTGAGGGCTTTCAAATGATATTTCAGACACCTCGGCCAACCTTACCCATAAATATCAGAGGTGCGTCAATAGATACAAGATTTTTAGATGACAAATAGTAGGGGTACACCTGAAAATATAAATACAAGTCATTCAACCCATGTCCTTTTTCCTGTTGGTTTACCTGAAAATATAAATACAAGTCATTCAACCCATGTCCTTTTTCCTGTTGGTTTACCTGAAAACATAAATACAAGTCATTCAACCCATGTCCTTTTTCCTGTTGGTTTACCTGAAAATATAAATACAAGTCATTCAACCCATGTCCTTTTTCCTGTTGGTTTACCTGAAAACATAAATGCAAGTCATTCAACCCATGTCCTTTTTCCTATTGGTTTACCTGAAAACATAAATACAAGTCATTCAACCCATGTCCTTTTTCCTATTGGTTTACCTGAAAACATAAATACAAGTCATTCAACCCATGTCCTTTTTCCTATTGGTTTACCTGAAAACATAAATACAAGTCATTCAACCCATGTCCTTTTTCCTGTTGGTTTACCTGAAAATATAAA
Source organism: Oncorhynchus gorbuscha (assembly GCF_021184085.1). Taxonomy (NCBI): domain Eukaryota; kingdom Metazoa; phylum Chordata; class Actinopteri; order Salmoniformes; family Salmonidae; genus Oncorhynchus; species Oncorhynchus gorbuscha. The sequence goes on from NC_060179.1 coordinate 75,838,933, forward strand.
TACAAGTCATTCAACCCATGTCCTTTTTCCTATTGGTTTACCTGAAAATATAAATACAAGTCATTCAACCCATGTCCTTTTTCCTGTTGGTTTACCTGAAAACATAAATACAAGTCATTCAACCCATGTCCTTTTTCCTATTGGTTTACCTGAAAATATAAATACAAGTCATTCAACCCATGTCCTTTTTCCTGTTGGTTTACCTGAAAATATAAATACAAGTCATTCAACCCATGTCCTTTTTCCTATTGGTTTACCTGAAAATATAAATACAAGTCATTCAACCCATGTCCTTTTTCCTGTTGGTTTACCTGAAAATATAAATACAAGTCATTCAACCCATGTCCTTTTTGCTATTGGTTTACCTGAAAACATAAATACAAGTCATTCAACCCATGTCCTTTTTGCTATTGGTTTACCTGAAAACATAAATACAAGTCATTCAACCCATGTCCTTTTTGCTATTGGTTTACCTGAAAACATAAATACAAGTCATTCAACCCATGTCCTTTTTGCTATTGGTTTACCTGAAAATATAAATACAAGTCATTCAATCCATGTCCTTGTGATTTACTATTGACAAACCAAGATTGTACAACATGTCGTGGTTAATTTGATCAGTCATGTGCTCAAGTTGCATCATCATGAGGATGTGGCCGGTGACACTTTGCTTCCTGAAAGTCCAATAGGTCGTTATCAATAAAGGATTACAGGACTGTGCAGAGCGTTCAATTTGGCTGCTGGGGGGCAAGGACAACTATGTGCAGTTTACAAGGGATTGTTAAATAAATGTTTTAAATATTTGGTTTTAATATCATCACCTCTTGAATAGCATAGTCAGAACTACACATTTCTGATTATTACACATTTAGCTCTATCATCAGAGTGGTACATCAAGTAACCAAATGCTTTTCGTGATCAGTAAAACATCAACTGATCATGTCATTTCAGATATGCGAGGGTATCCTCAAGTAGCCTATCAATTTGGCATGTAGCTAGCCAACTAGCTAAGCAAACGACATGTCATTTAGCTTGCCTCATCAGGGATTAGGCTTTTGGAAAGAGCTTGACATATGCAAGTTGTCAGTCGGACTTCTGTCAGCACCACTATAGATGACAAGTGAATCAAACAATATGTGGATATGGCCATCTAGTTTGTCCCCTGGAAGTTAGCTTGTTAAGTAGCCATATTCATGTGATCTGTTATTATCTAGCTGGCCAAATTGACATGGTCCATCAATCAATGTAGCCTATCATGTCTGTCAGCAGCAATCGTGATTGAACACTATTAAAAACAACGTTGAAAAGGGGATACTTTTAGTTCACTTTTCTAGGTAGGGCTACGTTGGTTGGAGAACACAAGTACTTGCCAGTATGTTTAGCCAACTATACATAGTTTCTACCGGTAGCTTGCAAAGTTAACATTACATCGGCAAATGGACCCTTCTGCTGCTTGACAGGCAATTAAAGCCAACAAAGGATGGGACATGAATCAAAACCACTCATATTTGCAAGGTATAGTTAACTTTTATTTGATATCACTCAAATATCAAATTGATTGTGAGGCTACTCCAACGTATCTGAAATTACATGATCAATGGATGTTTACTGATGATGAAAAGCATGTAGTTACTTGCTGTATAACTCTGATGATAGAGCTAAATGTGTGCAGTTGTTTTGCATGGAATAATCCAACTTCTTTTTCTGACTTTGCTCTTCAAGAGGTGATGACATTACAACCAACTAATTAACATTTATTTAACAATCCTTTGAAAACGGCACGCAGTTGTCAATGATTTTAGTGGACCTGGTGGTCTCCTTGCCAACCAGCAGGCAAATCGAACACTCTGCACCTTATTGTGCATTTGACTGATAACAACCTATATCTTGAAAACTTAACTGCTGTCATGCAAAACATTTTGGGACTGTATCAACAGTGGACTAATGGTACAAAATACCAAAATATAGTTTTTTAATGATGATTAAGATGATTTACTTTCCTTCTCAAACACCTGGTTTAATATATAGACTTTGTTGTACTAGGAATGCATACTGTAGTTATGGTTAGTATTTGAGGTGTAACATTATTCTACAATGCATATGAGAGTTCACAGTACATACAGTTACATAGTGCTACTCTCAGTTTGCTGTGAAACCACTGCAAATCAAGGCCTGATTTTACTATAGAAAAGCTAAGGTGGTTACTTTCTCTGTTCTGCTCCGATAACCTTTTAAGACTATACAAAACCCTCCCTTTAATACATAAGACATTGCTTGATGCTTTCATAATGAAAACAAATAGTACCCTCTGTTGTCGTGTTACACATGGTTGTTTTTATGGGACAAGTGGTTCTTTATGTCCCTTAAGATATCACATTATATAAAGGAGAATGGATTTCTGCATGAGGTGCTATATGTCTTTATTATGTACTGGACTCCCCTTTTAACAACACTTGAAGTTAAGTTTTTTTTTTTTTTTACCAAATAGCCATTGTCACTGTACTGTAGGCTACCTGAGCCCCATTGTCCCTGTACTGTAGGCTACCTGAGCCCCATTGTCCCTGTACTGTAGGCTACCTGAGCCCCATTGTCACTGTACTGTAGGCTACCTGAGCCCCATTGTCCCTGTACTGTAGGCTACCCGAGCCCCATTGTCCCTGTATTGTAGACTACCTGAGTCCCATTGTCCCTGTACTGTAGGCTACCTGAGCCCCATTGTCCCTGTACTGTAGACTACCTGAGCCCCATTGTCCCTGTACTGTAGACTACCTGAGCCCCATTGTCCCTGTACTGTAGACTACCTGAGCCCCATTGTCACTGTACTGTAGGCTACCTGAGCCCCATTGTCCCTGTACTGTAGACTACCTGAGCCCCATTGTCCCTGTACTGTAGGCTACCTGAGCCCCATTGTCCCTGTACTGTAGGCTACCTGAGCCCCATTGTCACTGTACTGTAGACTACCTGAGCCCCATTGTCCCTGTACTGTAGACTACCTGAGCCCCATTGTCCCTGTACTGTAGGCTACCTGAGCCCCATTGTCACTGTACTGTAGACTACCTGAGCCCCATTGTCCCTGTACTGTAGGCTACCTGAGCCCCATTGTCCCTGTACTGTAGACTACCTGAGCCCCATTGTCCCTGTACTGTAGACTACCTGAGCCCCATTGTCCCTGTACTGTAGGCTACCTGAGCCCCATTGTCCCTGAGACATTCTTAGCAGTACGTTCAGTAAATTGTAAAAAAACAAAAAAACATATTTGACTGGTGCTGATCCCTCCATCAGTAATCAGCCACATAATTAATCACGAACATAGAATAATTACTCAGAGATCTGTAATGATCTGCACTTCATTTAACTAAGTATAATACACCTCCATTGATTAATTACCGCTTGTTATATAATGAATTATGATAGACATTTTGGGAGTCTGCAGTTTCTTAGCAGGAGCAAGACTCACTGTGCCTTCCAGGTATTACTTACTATATGTGACTCTTGCTACAGTGTGCAGGTTTTTTCTGGATCAATAAGGGGCGGGTGGTGGGTGTAGTAGGGGTGTAGTAGGGGGTGGGGCATGGGGTGTGGAAATGGGCGCGGTTAGCCCGAATTTCAGAGATCATTCTAGAGGACCCTAGATTATTTTTTTGCATTTTTTAACCCAATTTTCTCAATTTCTACAAATTTGTCTGTGGAGCTGAGCAAAAATGTTGCAGTTTTAAAGCAAATATTCATAGTTTCTATGCCTTTTGCCATGGCTAATGCTCAAACATAATAACAAAATCAATACTGCTAAATTCTTTGTTTTTGGAATTTTGAATTCTCCCTGATTGTCTAGTTTTTATTTAGGCGATTGTTTGTTCTCAAACATTATATTGTTACAAAATATATAGGTCCATTATATTTTCTACATACTTTATATCTGTTATATACTTTACATATCTTAGTCGTTTAAGTTTACACTGGAAGCGTTTTCCCATCCTAAAATTATGTCTATATATACAGTGCCTTCGGAAAGTATTTAGACCCCTTGACTTTTTACACATTTTGTTACGTTACAGCCTAATTGTAACATTTTATTCAATCGTTTTTTTCCCTCATCAATCAACACATAATACCCCATAATGACAAAGCAAAAACAGGTTTTTACAAATGTTTGCTAATTTATAAACAAACAACAATTGAAATGTGACATTAACTTAAGTATTCAGACCCTTTACTCAGTACTTTGTTGAAGCACTTTTGACAGCAATTACAGAATCGAGTCTTCATGAGTATGATGCTACAAGATTGGAACACCTCTATTTGGGGAGTTCCTCTCATTCATCTCTGCAGATCCTCTCAAGTTCTGTCAGGTTGGATGGGGAGCGTTGCTGCACAGCTATTTTCAGGTCTCTCCAGAGATGTTAGCTCGGGTTCAAGTCTGTGCTCTGACTTGGTCTTTTACCAAATAGGGCTAGCTCCTGTATACCACTCCTACTTTGTCACAACACAACTGATTGGCTCAAACGCATTAAGAATGAAAGAAATTCCACAAATGAACTTTTAACAAGGCACATCTGTTAATTGAATTGCATTCCAGGTGAATACCTCATGAAACTGGTTGAGAGAATGCCAAGAGTGTGCAAAGCCGTCATCTAGGCAAAGGGTGGCTACTTTGAAAAATCTCAAATATTTAGTATATTTAGATTTGTTTAACACTTTTTTGGTTACTACCTGGATTCAATTTGTGTTATTTCATAGTTTTGATGTCTTCACTATTGTTCTACAATGTAGAAAATAGTCAAAATAAAGAAAAACCCTTGAATGAGTAGGTGTGTCCAAACTTCTGTCTGGTACTGTATGTAATGTATCTGCAGTCTTGGAACAATAACAACAGACTGGTAAATAGAGGTTGGCTTTGATGTTCTGTACCTGCTGTTTGAAGTATCTCCTGTCCTCCTCATCCACCAGCACCAGGTTGAGGAAGTACCGCACAGAGAACTTCTTGTTGACATCCCTCATGGTGGCTGTAAGGTCGAAGCCAGCCAAAAATTAGACTCTCCTAAGAGCGAAAGAACATGAAGAGGATTGTGAAACAAGTTCCATGGCAAGAAGAGACAGATGTACACTAGTCCTGAAAACATTATGCTGCTTTGGTGGGGTGGAATAACAAAATAAAATAGATAAAATGAAATAAAAATCATAATATTGGGACAAATCAACACCATATTGTGCTTACCTTTCACAGGGGCGCCATCCATTATGTCGTACTTGGCGACAGTGTCCGTCTCTGTAGTTGTGCTCGGCCCTGCGAAGGAATGTCACATGACCAAATACATACATTTCATACTGTTCTTAAAGCAAACAGAGATTACAGGGAAGTTTTAGGTTTTCACAACATTTGAAATCTGAAGAAACTGGAACATTCAATAATTTAAAATAAAAATGTTATTTAAAAGAGTAACATCTTTTGCCGTTTTAAGTGAACTATCCATTGAAGTAAACGTCACATCACCTATTCCAGTCATCTCCTTCTTTATCCAATGAAGTTCCATGGATTTTGATTCTCACCAGAAGGAAATAGATTTTTTTACCCACAATGACATCTTTCAAGTGGTATCTGAGAAGACAGTTGAGGTCAGGTTAATTTATATATTTATAATAATGTATATATAACTTCTATAATCATTTATTTTATTTATGATTTCTGAATTCTGAATCTGAAACCGATTTTGATATGTATTTGCTACTGTGCTATGGTTTGAATGCATAAATGTCTTAAAGTGGTATATATAAATTCAGCTAAAAAAGAAATGTCTCTTTTTCAGGACCCGTAAAAATCCAAATAACTTCACATATCTTCACTGCAAAGGGTTTAAACACTGTTGTTCAATGAACCATAAACAATTAATGAACATGCACCTGTAGAACGGTCGTTAAGACAATAACAGCAACCACAGCAACCCCTTTTGAAAGATACAACCTTACCTTAGCTTTGCCTAAAGGAACAAAGAAAGAACCCATGTTCAAAGACATCAGTGATGAACAGTGAATCTGTTTTGCCCTTTGAGATGTTCCTTTTAATCACATAACAATTAGTCTCTCTGCCCTTTCACTCACCTCATGCACACTTACTGTTGATTCATCACTGCTTCTGTTTCGTCACACCAGCGGGTTCCCTCTCCCACTCTGACATTAAAGCCTTCCACTAAACCCTTTAGACCCACATTCGGTTTCCCGCATCCACAACACGGGTGAAGGTCTGTCTCAATCCGATCCAGCTTCTCAGCACTACCCTCATATCTCTGCTCACATTCTGTTGGCATTTATTCCCCACACAAAATCCAATCAGAATCAGTTGGCCTCGAGTCCTGGCACTGGTTCTATCGTGCCACAACTGCAACTCTCTCTTATCTTGCCATGTGTCCCTTTCACAATGCCTGTCGTTGTGGCAACTGTGTCACTTCCAATGGTCTTTGTGGAACCTAACCTGATCCAAGGCATTTGACCTTCTGTTAACATGTAAATGAGAAATGTAGTTTGATGAAACTAAAAAAAGAATCCTATTTTGAAACTTGTCATTATCCCTTATGTTGTGCTGTGGAGGCATGTACTGATTATGGTTGACTTCATTTCTGTCAGTTGGATCTTTCAGTGGGCACATCAGGTCAACAACTGTGGCTCATCATGATTTTACCTAGTTGTGGTTTATCTCTACTTGAGTGAGTGAGAGTTCATTGAACTGTGTGCAGTGACCTTTTTAGTGGTTGTTTGTGTTTGAAAAGGTGGTTTTGGATCTCTGTTTGGCCTCTGTGAATACAGGTAACAATTTAGATCCTGAGAATGCTTAAGCATGTTGTCATTTTCCCAGAGATAAAATTAGAGTCCTGAGAGGGAATTACAAAGAAATAATGCAATCCATCTCCCTTTCTCTCTGTCGGTCGCAGAAACTCAGAGTTTGTTTGTTTACGTCAGTCATGCATTATTGAGCAGCGCTTTAAACATTACCACTCTCCTGTCATGAGAACCAGCATCTTCTCTGTTCCAGGGTTGAAGTACAGGTGTAGGATCTTAATTTGACCTATATTGTCATAGCGCAATAATCCTGCAGCAACAGGAATTGAATGTTTAGTCCATAATGTTGCTTGATCGGTGGTTAGGGTATTAGCTGGCCAAAAGTAGGTTACATTAGAAGTGTAATATTACTAATATAACTGTTAGTGTGGGTTTTCAGTGAATTTATGTTCATCAAAAAACTACTCTGCATTTTCTGTGGCACAGGGAAAAGTCTCAGCAACAAAAGAGCGATCAAATTAAGACCGTACATTTGTAGCAGGCTTAGTTCCTACGAACAAACATGCTTACCTACACTTTGGTTACAAAATTAATCATGAATTAATGCATTGGTTCATTTCATGCAGTAGATTGATGTGTGTGGGAGCGAATGAGAAAAATAGAATCATACTCATTGGAAAGGGATCCTTTCCCCTCCATAGGGATCCTTTCCCCTCCATATTTTCAAATGTTGTATATACTAAGTTTCAGAGTTATATTTGCAATGCAAATATCCTTCAATAATAAATAGATATATTATTGTGTGAGTCTTTTTAACATGGGAAATTGATTGAAAAGGTAACCCATTTATTAAACATTCATTCGAATTCTACCATGATATTAATAAACCTGGTATTTTAGTCAGTGGAGTCTCACATTGCATAATTTTCCATGCAGAATTATACAGAAATGTGGCTGGTGTAACCATGGAAACATGGGATTAAAACAGTCTCTGCTGCAACTTTATTCTTGTGTGGCAGAAGCTAAGTTTAATGCAACTCTGGAAGCTAATTCAATACCGCACATGAACACCAACGGCTCAGTTTTGACAGCTTAAATAAGTGGTGTCAAATGAAAACATAATACACCCAACACTTTTACTTCGAAACCTCTAATTCTGTGACATGTAGGGTGATTTTTATTTCTGCAGGTTTAGAAGGGTGTGGGTACAAGCCCTCTGATTCAGACATGTATAACTCACATTCTAAACCTGTTTTAAAATGAATGATGTGCTTAAAGTGATACGGTGCATTTTTTTGGTACCCTGTCAAAATATCAGCCTTTTCATCCACTTAATTAGGGGATAAATAAGCTAATAAATGACATATCACCAAGAACATTTTTGAGCCATACAACACACTAATTTGGTACTTTATTTATATATATATAAATACTATGAGGTTGGAATAATACTGAGAATCAGTCAGTCAAACTCCCCCCAAAACTATCATGATAACTGATGCTAAATGACATAATACAGAAACTAATTTGCACTAAGAAATGCACTTGAGTCAGTCCCAAGCATTGGCAGTTCAACCAAACGTGAGGTAATGGAAGGTTTAGGAACCTGAAAAATGCAGCGCTAATGTACCAGTGAATTTCTGAAGGACAGGCCAATTAACAGGCTTCAAGGGGAATACAGTCGTTTATTGAGGGAGGGAGCGGCGCAGTTGATCATTCCGTTCTCCCAATGATAAAGGGCTAAATTGATCGGCGTGTCTCGCAGTGTATCACCTACAGACATTGTGCTGAAGGCCTCTTTACTCTTGACTAATATGCCTTTGTTACCTAATTCAGAAGCTTTTATATCTTCCTTATACATTAGAGGCCTAGTGGGTGAAATTGAACCTATTCTAAAATGTCACAAGCCATACTGTAAAAGGTTGAAAATTCCATCCATGGCATTTTTCACTCCATGTTTCAATAAGAACTTTGAACATTGCAATCTAAGATTGGATTTTGAACCTCTAATGCTTTTAACTCAAAGTAAAATAGTAAAGGAAAAGGGCTCAATCTTGCCATTGATTTATTTCCAATAAGGAGTTGTATTTAATTTTTTGCCTTGGGCATGCATGTTACACCTAAACACTCAGGGCCGACTCTACTAATAAGCCACATAAGCGGCTGCTTAGGGCCCCGCTGCTGCTAGTGGCCCCGCTGCTGCTTAGGGCCCCGCTGCTGCTAGTGGCCCCGCTGCTGCTTAGGGCCCCGCTGCTGCTAGTGGCCTCCAGCTGCTAGTGGCCTCCAGCTGCTAGTGGCCCCGCTGCTGCTAGCGGCCCCGTTGCTGCTAGTGGCCCCGCTGCTACTAGTGGCCTCCAGCTGCTAGTGGCCTCCAGCTGCTAGTGGCCTCCAGCTGCTAGTGGCCCCGCTGCTGCTAGCGGCCCCGCTGCTGCTAGTGGCCCCGCTGCTACTAGTGGCCTCCAGCTGCTAGTGGCCTCCAGCTGCTAGTGGCCTCCAGCTGCTAGTGGCCCCGCTGCTGCTAGTGGCCCCGCTGCTGCTAGTGGCCCCGCTGCTGCTAGTGGCCCCACTGCTGCTAGTGGCCTCCAGCTGATAGTGGCCCCACTGCTGCTAGTGGCCTCCAGCTGCTAGTGGCCCCGCTGCTGCTAGTGGCCCCACTGCTGCTAGTGGCCCCACTGCTGCTAGTGGCCCCGCTGCTGCTAGTGGCCCCGCTGCTGCTAGTGGCCCCACTGCTGCTAGTGGCCCCGCTGCTGCTAGTGGCCCCGCTGCTGCTAGTGGCCCCGCTGCTGCTAGTGGCCTCCAGCTGCTAGTGGCCCCGCTGCTGCTAGTGGCCTCCAGCTGCTAGTGGCCCCGCTGCTGCTAGTGGCCTCCAGCTGCTAGTGGCCTCCAGCTGCTAGTGGCCTCCAGCTGCTAGTGGCCCCACTGCTGCTAGTGGCCTCCAGCTGCTAGTGGCCTCCAGCTGCTAGTGGCCTCCAGCTGCTAGTGGCCTCCAGCTGCTAGTGGCCTCCAGCTGCTAGTGGCCTCCAGCTGCTAGTGGCCTCCAGCTGCTGCTAGTGGGCACCCAATCAAAGGAGGAACTCCGTCTGTTGAGACCCTGACTAGTAGTATACTATAATACACAAAGTCTAATTTCTAAATTTGGTAGGGTTTGCAGACTATTCTCTTATGTCAAAACATTTAGCTTAGGACCCCCAACAGACTAGGGCCGGTCCTGTACACACTCAATGAGAACATAGTGGGCATAAAGAAAATTCATGAAGTTGGTTTTCCTTACTGCGGTAGGGTAGACTAGTGGTTAGAGCATTGGACTAGCAACCAGAAGGTTGCAAGTTCAAACCCCAGAGCTGACAAGGTACAAATCTGTTGTTCTGCCCCTGAATAGGCAGTTAACCCACTGTTCCTAGACCAGTTAACCCACTGCCATCATTGAAAATAAAAATTTCTTCTTAACTGACTAATAAAATAAAACTGCTATGCTCTGTGGATGGCATTTCCGTTGCCTAGAGAAAGTGTTTTGATAGTTACAATGTAATTCAGTTTTATTTGTATGGTATTTTCTTCAAGTTAGACAACTTAAGAATAGACCTTCAAGGGCCAATCAACAGTTGTTTCGGTAAAAAGCTGAGGGATGTGGCTGGAGAAATGTAACCAGTCTGAAATTCATAGACAGAACTATGGATGCAAGGACTGACCAATTCATGAGATCAGTTTTAACCATGTTTTCAGGTTATACAGTGTTTGTTTACATTTACCTTGTTTACAAAACAAGGTTATATTTTGGGTTCTGATGGGGTACGACAGTTAAACTAAGCTCATGAGACATTTATAAGTTATACATAAGTTATATATCATTCATTTATAAATCCAAAAATGGATGTAGCAACTGCTGATTGCCCCTTTAGGGCAATATAAAGCAAACCAGTGAGTAGCAAGTGGACCATGTAAACTGTGTTGAGAAAACAAAAGTACCCTTCATGGCACCCAGTGTATGGAAAGGTTTATTTGCAGGGTTTCTGACTATACAGGGCCTATCTAATGTCGCAGATGTAATGAGATGCATACTCTCTATGCAATCTCTCTGTGCATACTCAAGGGTGCTCCAGTCCTCACGGTCTGCAGTCTATGTTGGTTCCAGATTTGATAGACCTTATTTGTGACAATAGTTGATCAAGTGCTGTATGTACCATACCAAAGAGATACAAATACCAGCGGCCATGTCTGCTGACCTAGAGGACTGGAATTGGGCACTGCAGCACAGCAGGCACCACAACTTTTTGGTTAGACAAACCCCCCAAAATATTAATAATATCATTCAGGTGTTTGGGCAACATTTTTCTACTTGACAATTACACTCATGCTGCCAAACATACCCTCATAAAACTGACCATCCTACCAATCCTCGACTTCTGCGATGTCATTTACAAAATAGCCTCCAACACTCTACTCAGCAAATTGGATGTAGTCTATCACAGTGCCATCCACTGCGACCTGTATGCTCTCGTTGGCTGGCCCTCTCTTCATATTCGTCGCCAAACAAACTGGCTCCAGGACATCTATAAGTCTTTGCTAGGTTAAGCCCCACCTTATTTCAGCTCACTGGTCACCATAGCAGCACCCACCCGTAGCACGCGCTCCAGCAGGTATATGGTCACCCCCAAAGCCAATTCCTCTTTTGGCCTTTCCTTCCAGTTCTCTGCTGCCAATGATTGGAACGAATTGCAAAAATCACTGAAGCTGGAGACTTATATCTCCCTCACTAACTTTAAGCATCAGCTGTCAGAGCAGCTTACCAATCATTGCACCTGTACATAGCTCATCTGTAAACAGCCCACCCAACTACCTCATCCCAATGTTGTTATTTTTTTGTTCGTTGTTCCTTTGCACCCCAGTATCTCTACTTGCACATTCATCTTCTGCACATCTATCACTCCAGTGTTTAATTGCTAAATTGTTATTATTTCGCCACTGTGGCCTTACCTCCCTAATCTTACTACATTTGCACACACTGTAAGTTTGTTTATCCCACGTGTATAACTCTGTGTTGTTTGTGTCGCACTACTTTGCTTTATCTTGGCCAGGTCGCAGTTGTAAATGAGAACATGTTCTCAACCCTACCTGGTTAAATAAAGGTGAAATCATTTAAATTAAATTAAATAAAACAATGTGTACAGTTATTTTTTAACCAATTGTCCCCAGACATTACTACTTCAGCATATTTCAGATGTTATTTTCCATTCTAATTTATTCAAATGAGAAAACAGAATACTGTCAAAAGGGTGTAGCAGGCTAGGTTACAAGGATATTGGGCTTTTACTGCACAAATTTCCACCAAATAAAATAAAACCAGCAGCTTAGGCTACTAATTGTAAGTGATATCAACCACTGAAATATTTCAGATTAGTGTGATATGGTTCTACTGCAAGAAAGTGTTCAAATGCTTAAATCCAATCTCTTTGGTATTACAGTTGTGACTGGCTTTGCCTTTTCATTGATGGGGTATTACATGAACTACATATCATCACTGTCAAAGGTTTCCATTACATATTTGGTATTTTATTAGGATCCCCATTAGCTGTTGCAAAAGCAGCAGCTACTCTTCCTGGGGTCCACACAAAACATGAAACATAATACAGAATGATATAATACAGAACATCATTAGACAAGAACAGCTCAAGGACAGCACTAAATACATTAGGGATCCAATGTTGCTTTCCACCTTTGTAAAATAACATGAAAAGAAGAAGCTGTAAACCAAGTGTGATGACGTAACTGTTTCCCCACCAAGCAGTCTGTTCCTGCTTCCTGTTTGAAGCTTTGACGCTTCACTGTATGTGAGAGCTAAAGCATGAACACACTCTCTCCTCATCTCTCCCATCTACTCCTTGTTGCCTGGCCGCTGCACTCAGCCACTCACATTTCGGCGTACACTGCAGTCAGCCAACAACACTCCCCCCATTCCAATGCTCCTATTGCACCTGCTTGCACTCACCTTAGCTGTCCACATCACTCACATGTTAACTTGGTGGGCGCTCTACCTCGCAGCAGCACACTGCACTCCAATGATCCTATCTTACATCCTGCCAGTGAGAGCACTAAGGCCCCCCGGGACTCTTGTGTGAGGCCTGTTCCTTCCTCTAGCCCAACACATATGGTTGGGGAATAGTTTGTATGAAAAAAAAATATATATAGTAATTGTATGATAATCTGGCTAAATGATGATAAATTTAGTCTACGATTTTGACCACAATGTGCTTATTAGAGGGTATATGGTTTATTTGTGAGACCAGTGTTGATGTGTAAACAAGGCTTTTAATTAGGCTAGAGAAGGCTAAAGAGCCTGAGAGGAAACAAAGGCTCCATTCAGAGATCTCTCTAACATAGCCTATACCCTCTGGCAAATACTTAAATTATAGTGCAAGCTACCACCGTTTTATGACATTCAGTACCAACATGGGAAAGTATTGAGGATTTTAAAAGTTTTGGATAAAAAAATAATTCTGTTCCATTAACTAGCTGAAAAAGACAACGCCAGTCCAATGTAATACAAATAGCGTAGCTACTAGTACAAAGAGTTCTATGCCATAGTGACTAGATCCACTTTTTACCACCACCATGATTAAGCCACTGTAAATAACATCACGCTGTTTGCTTAGCAAGTACCACTTCCTCCTGATTTGGCTCACACAAGGCTCGAACCCAGAACCTCTGCCTTGTTAGCACACGTGACCTTCCTCCTGAAGGATCTTACCAGTCGGCGATACATGAAAAGTTATCTATTTGCTGGTGCAGGTGGGGACACTTCAGGCTGAGGAGTAAGCTTCACACATCCCCATGTGCTACACCAGCAAAAAAACAATGTAACAACGTCCTTGTGACTTCCGCGGGCTTTGTGTACCAATGCGTGGCTGGAACCCCTTTTTTAACCAATCAAAATGCAAGGCCGGAACTAACCGTTTTATAATGCACATTGAATTCAGGTGGGTCAGCGATCCAAACATCGATTGCAGGGGTCTATGCCTGTAGGGTAGATTTAACAGATTCGAGTACACAGCTCTGCAGAGACCATTAAAAACTATGACAGAACATTCATCTCAGTTCTCATCTCAAAGCCACAGTTATAGGCGTTAACAGAATTTTCTATATTTGATTGAGAGCTGACTGCTCCCCGGAGAGTGATGAACAACCCTTTACTTAGACATTGGATTAAAATGAAGAATGACAGGGTCAAAGGTGAAGACTCAAAAGAGCCTATGAGAAATCATTTAGCAGAGAGAATTCTAAAGTGTTTGAACATAACCCATGCCGAATCATCTACTTCCCAACATACAGGTCATTCAGATGCAGGCAAATCCCAGCCAAATAATCTACTTTAACAGGAAGAGAACAATTTGACCTGGAGGGTGTTTCTGTCTTTTACATGTTTGGTTTTATATTAATTTCCTATCCTTATGTTTGTAGTGATCTCTCTTTCTAAGGGATGAGGGTGTCATTATTTATACATGTATGCAGGGGGACGGGGGACAACATGTCCCCCCCACATTCTAAAATTGCATAATTGTCCCTCCCCAGTTTTATAATTGATCAAAACGAGGCAACGGTGTGCTTTAGGACCATGCAGACGGTTCCGAGTGGTCGGCTAGGCTGACTGAATAAAAAAAAGCTATGTCCCACTTCTAAAACCAAAGTTGTGCCCCTGCATGTACGCTAGATCATGTAATGGCATGAAACAGTTTCATAGAGCATCCATATAATGCAATACATGGATGGAGGGAGGAGGAAGAAGAATGGCGTTTGAACAATGGCATGAGGATGTCATTAAATGGACACCGGCCTGAGTCTATAGAGGATCTGATGGGATCACATGCACAGGGAAAGGGAATATGCCTTTAAAGGGATTGAATTGATAAAATTGATATATTGATATATTAACATAATATGAACAGCCTTTCACAGCAATGCTACTCTATTATCAAATGTAATAGATCACAATAGAAATGTGCTCGCTAACTAGGAAGTTTATCTCAATTAAATGCATTATTCATCAAAATCAAGTGTACTGGAGACTATTGTCAAACAAAGTTGTTGTAATTATGGTCAGTGTAATGGAATGAGACTGCTCCATACTTTTAAAAATTGTGTTATTCATAGCAATAAGGGAGTTATTTGAAGTCCATGTATTTCTGTCAGTGGATACATTTTCTAAAGCGACAGCTTTATAAAGACCTTAAAGATGTAAACAAGGCTAATACGTCTCTTGAAGATACAAACACAAACTTTGAACTTGTCTGATTAAAAATACTCTTTTACATTTTTTTATGCATTAATACTACATGGATGATTTCAGAACTTATGCAAATATGTGATGAGACTGGTGGTGTTATTTGTAAGATGGAGGACAACAACATGGCATACATACAGACAGAGGTATGAACACTGGGAACTCACTTCTGACAAAGCAAAAGACAAATGCATGGCCCCTCCCCATAGCATTAACGCTAGCCTTATCAACAAATATAATCTATCATTTCCTGTTTAGTTGGAAATTAACATCTTTGTCGCCTTATACAATAGCATTAGCATGTTGATTGTAATCTCGGCCGATGAGCTAAACTATGTCATTGGACTCAGCAAATGGGCCGGCCACACAGTGTACATTATGCACAGTATAAATGGAATGAAGCCAATTTAAATATGGTACTCATGACTTAGATTACACATTTGTGTTAGTGATGGTAATTTTACAGAGGATGATAGTAAACATACTGCATTGGCTCAAGCTTCTTACCTCTGCTATTGTTTTTGTAGACATGTTCAATTTGAATGTGTGAGTTGATAAATGCATCCTACTATCATACATGCATAGTTGTGGTTCAGTTTATTTAGTTATGACGTCATACTGATGGATAATGTCATAATGTGAAAAAGCATTTCTTGATGAATTTTTGCCTTATCTAATTCTCTCAATGATAACAGAGTTAGCTATTTATGTTTGGATACTCCTATACAATCTATTTTGGAAGTATTGAGTGAAGATTAAAGGGGCAATCAGCAGCTGAAACAATAGCAAAGCATATTTTTCTAACAAGCTGAGGGACGGGGCTTGAGACATGTAACCTCTCTCGAATTCATAGCCAGCGCAATGGATGAACTGACCATACATGATATCAACATGATAGCTTTAACCATGTTTTGAGGCAAGTGTTTGACTACATTTACTTTGTTTATAAACATTGGATGTAAACAAGATAATATTTAGGGTTCTGATTGGTTATGACAATTGAACTCATGAGGCATTCACAAGTTGTATTTTTCAAGACTCAATGGGTACATATAATTCATTTATACGTCAAAAAATGGATGTAGCAATTGCAGATTGCCTCTTTAATAAAGTCTGTAGTATTACTAAAAAGGCTCAATACAATAGCTGATGATTGAGTTGAGCATACAAAAGTATGGATCAAAGGGCCAGGGGTGATAGCATTCTTCCTCCATGTGGTGTAATGTTTACAAAGATCCAGACTTTATAAAAGCCTTCCTTAGTGTTATATAGCTGTAAATTATATTATTCTGGCCTGGTTCATGGATGACCTATTTATCTTATACAGTATCATTACCATTTTCTGGGTCTATGTCCAGACTTTACAGTCACAGTGTGACGCATATCCTCTAATAAAACAAAGTCAAACGTGGCTCTCTAACAAACTTGGCCAAGAAATGATGCATTACTCTTCAGGCAATAGGCATTGCAGGCTTTTAACAATACATCATTATTCATCTTGCCAACAATTTGTTTATCAGCTCTCTTCCAGTTTGTGAGAAATGATGAGGGAGGGCTTGAAGTTGTGGCTGATAAGGCTGAGAGAGACAATGGTACGAAGACGTGACTTATATGTGAACTTAGTGAGTGAAAATTCCTCCGTGAAACAGTGAAGTGATCAAGAGCAGTATCGTTCAGTATCAAACACAATCAGTATTATGAAGATGACATATTTAAGCTTGAATCTTGTCTCCTAACACTTTGTTGAGGAATAAGGCAAAGAATATGTGCTATCTGTTAAATTGCATGTAATGTCAAAAGAAAATCTGTGGCTACGCCAGTACAGTCAACCTTTTCGTCTAACCTTTGTGTACAATAGAACAATGTCTTTGGAGGTTTTATGTCTTCTGCATTGTTTGCTGTTTGGGGTTTTAGGCTGGGTTTCTGTACAGCACTTTGAGATATCAGCTGATGTACGAAGGGCTATATAAATACATTTGATTTGATTTGATTTGATCACTCTGGTAGAAGTGCAAAGACATGTGCCACTGGGTCATATGCCAAGGTGTGACATATAGCTGGCAGTGCCCTGAGCTGAATCAGTATGTGTTTAACCTGTTTTCAGGATGTTCTAGCTTGTAGAACAATTTGTTATCATTGAATCGACATGGGACAGACCTGTGACCTCTGTTGTCAACTTCACATATAACGTTCTGCGTGAAACAGCATTCACCTACAGCTAATCTCGCTTGACCAAAGTTACATGTAGACTAATATGAAACTATGGAGTCTGGTGACGCGATACTAACTTACAGCTAACAATGTGAAACAACGGCTGTAAATGTAGAATATTCCTGGTTGTGCAGAGTACAGTATGTCATAAATCTTGTCTGAAATAAGTGGGGTAACAAAACACTATTCTATCACCCTCCATGGAAATTAAGATATACTGTCGTATCATTTTAGATGATTACAACTACATTATTTGATGTTGTAAAACTACAATAAAGCAAAATTAAATAAAGGTTAAATAAAAATAAATAAATAAAAATGTACCTGACTCGCCTCAGCAGGCCGGAATGTCCAAGCTCAAATGCCTCTGTACTCCAAATCAGCAAAATCAGGACTGCTTACCCCTGACATCCACATATTCATGCTGACCAAAGAACATTGTCCCCCCCAAACCCCCCTCTGCACTGTTTTGAATTTTGTGAAAAGCAAACCTTATTTATTCATAGTCTCTTTGATTTACGTTAAGCTTGTCACCTTGGAAACCTTGAATTGATCAGCTGGAGAAGGCTGATGATATCAGTGCAAGCAGGGTTTGCAGGTAAAAAATGCCTGCATTTGTCTGGAAGGTGTCATCTTCTGTGATATGTGCTCTTGGTTCCTTTCACGGTTGCCATGGTGATTATTTAAGTCCAACCTACTATCAACAAACCTTTCAAATCTATGGACTGGGAGAATCCTTAATTTTGATTTTTTCCCACTCTGTAACTGAATGTAAACAATGCATCAAAAGATACATTATTTTATCCCTGCTATGGCTCCTGATATGCATTGTTGATGTGTTCCTTACAGATTGTGATTTTGTGCTACTGTTATTTATAGTATTTGTGTGGGTGTGTAAAAATATGACTGAAACTGCATTGCATGGAGAGAGACAGCAGACATGGTTACTGTTATGTAAATAGGAAGTGTAGTTAAATCATTACTGTGCAGCTATAAATATAACTCATAAGCTTCTTGTTTTATATATATATACATATACATACACACAGTACCAGTCAAAGGTTTGGACACACCTACTCATTCAAGGGTTTTTCTTTATTTTTACTATTTTCTACATTGTATGATAATAGTGAAGACATCATAACTATGAAATAACACATGTTGAATCATATAGTAACCAAAAAAAGTGTTGTTTTATATTTTAGATTCTGCCTTGATGACAGCTTTGCACACTCTTGGCATTCTCTCAACCAGCTGGCATGCTTTTCCAATAGTCTTGAAGGAGTTCCCACATATTCTGATCACTTTTTGGCTGCTTTTTCTTCACTCTACAGTCCGGCTCATCCCAAACCATCTCTATTGGGTTGATGTCAAGTGATTGTGGAGGCCAGGTCATCTAATGCAGAACTCCATCACTCTCCTTGGTCAAATATCCCTTACACAGCCTGGAGTTGTGTTTTGGGTCATTGTCCTGTTGATAAACGAATTATATTCCCACTGAGCTCAAACCAGATGGGATGGCGTATCGATGCAGAATGCTGTGGTAGCCATGCTGGTTAAGTGTGCCTTGAATTCTAAATAAATCACAGACACAGTCACCAGCAAAGCACCCCCACATCATCACACCACCTCCTCCACGCTTGACGGTGGGAACCACACATGCAGAGATCATCTGTTCACATACTCTGCGTCTCACAAAGACATGGTGGTTGGAACAAAAATCTAAAATTTGGACTCGAGACAAAAGGACAGATATCCACTGGTCTAATGTCCATTGCTTGTGTTTTTTGGCCCAAGCAAGTCTCTTCTTCTTGTTCGTGTCCTTCAGTAGTGCTTTCTTTGCAGCTATTCAACTATGATTTTGATGTTGATATGTGTCTGTTCCTTTGAACTCCGTGAAGCATTTATTTGGGCTACAATCTGATGTTCAGTTAACGCTGATGAACTTATCCCCTGCAGCAGAGGTCACTTTCTGTCTTCCTTTCCTCTTGCGGTCCTCATGAGAACATGATGTTTTTTTTGACTGCACTTGAAGAAACTTTCAAAGTTCTTGACATTTTCTTGATTGACTGACCTTCATGTCTTAAAGTAATGATGGACTGTCTTTTTTCTTTGCTTATTTCAGCAGTTCTTGCCATAATATGGACTTAGAATTTTAGCAAATAGGGACATCTTCTGTATATCACCCCTACCTTGTCACAACACAACTGACTGTCTCAAATGCATTAAGAAGAAAATACATTTGTCATGACTTCTACTGAAGTCGATGCCTCTCCTTGTTCGGGCAGTGTTCGGCGGTCGACGTCGATGGTCTTCTAGCCATCGCTGATCCATTTTCCATTTGTGTTGTCTTGTTTTCCCACACACCTGGTTTAATTTCCCTCATTGTGTGTTGTGTATTTAGCCCTCTGTTTTCCCCCCATGTCTTTGTACTTGATTGTTTATTGTTAGGTCGGTATGTTTTCGGCTGGTTTATTCCCGGGTGCTGTTTTACCCGTGTTTAGTGGCAACCGTTATTTTGTTCGCACATTGGGTTTGTTACTTTGTGCTTTTGCTTTTATTAAAGTGCGTTGTTCACTTATCTCTGCTCTCCTGCCCCTGACTTCATGCACCAGCTACACCCACCGCCTGACAACATTCCACAAATTAACTTTTAACAAGGCACATCTGTTAATTGAAATGTATTCCAGGTGACTACCTCATGAAGCTGGTTGAGAGAATGGCAAGGGTGTTCAAAGCTGTCATCAAGGCAAAGGGTGCTACTTTGAAGAATCTCAAATATAAAATATATTTTGATTTGTTCAACATTTTCATTACTACATGATTCCATATGTGTTATTTCATAATTATAATATCTTCATTATTATTGTACAATGTAGAAAATAGTAAAAATAAAGAAAAACCCTTGAATGAGTAGGTGTGTCCAAACTTGATCCACCCGTTGCTGCTATAAGAGCCTCCACTCTGCTGGGAAGGCTTTCCACAAGATGTTGGAACATTGCTGCAGGGACTTCCATTCAGCCACAGGAGCATTAATGAGGTGGGGCACTGATGTTGAGTGATTAGGCCTGGCTCACAGTCGGCATTCCAATTTATTCCAAAGGTGTCTGATGGGGTTGAGGTCAGGTCTCTGTCTAGGCCAGTCAAGTTCTTCCACACGGATCTCATCCAAACATTTCTATATGGACCTCACTTTGTACACTGGGGAATTGTCAAACCGTTGCCACAAAGTTTGAAGCACATAATCGTTGAGAATGTCATTGTATGCTGAAGCATTAAGATTTCCCTTCACTGGAACTAAGGGGCCCAGCCTGAACCATGAAAAACAGCCCCAGTCCATTATTCCTTCCCCACCAATCTTTACAGTTGGTACTATGCATTCGGGCAGGTAACGTTCTTCTGGCATCCGCCAAACCAAGATTTGTCCGTCGGACTGCCAGATGGAGAAGCGTGATTCATCACTCCAGAGAACGCGTTCCCAGTGCTCAAGAGTCCAATTGCAGCAAGTTTTACACCTCTCCAGCCGACACTTGGTATTGCGCATGGTGATCTTAGCCTTGTGTGCTACTGCTCGGCCACAGAAACAAATGTCCTGAAGCTCCCGACTAAATGTTCTTGTGCTGACGTTGCTTCCAGGGGCAGTTTGGAACTCGGTAGTGAGTGTTGCAATCAAGGATAGATTATTTTTACGCGCTATGTGCTTCAAAACTCGTCGGTCCGTTCTGTGAGATTGTGTGGCCTACCACTTTGCGGCTGAGCCGTTGTTGCTCCTAGACGTTTCCACTTCACAATAACAGCACTTATAGTTGACCGGGGCAGCTCTAGCAGGGCAGAAATTTGGCACCTATGGCGGTGCCTCATTGAAAGTCACTGAGCTCTTCAGTAGGGGCTATTCTACTGACTATGTATGTCTATGGAGATTGCATGGCTGTGTGCTCGATTATATACACCTGCCAGCAAAGGGTGTGGCTGAAATAGCTGAATCCCCTAATTTGAACTGGTGTCCAGATACTTTTAGCCATGTATACACATCCTATGAACAAGAAGATGAGAACCGAAAAGGTAGACTAAGCGATATGCCGAATATGCAGTATGTAAACATCATAGTGGGTCAATTTCCATAACAACTAAGATTGTTGTAGCGCAAGGCTCACCTTCTCCACTGTTTTGGTCCATTGGCTACCACACTAACAGCGTGAAGTGAACCCTTGCACATGCGCAGATACTGTGTGTGATTATTTGAAAGCAAAGTGTTGTATCTTAGACCGCAGCGGTCTAAGGCACTGCATTTCATCTAAAGGCATCACTACATACCCTGGTTTGATTCCAGGCTGTATCACAACTGGCCATGATTGGGAGTCCCATAGGGTGGCACACAATTAGCCCAGCCTCGTCTGGGTTAGGGTTTGGTCAGGGTAGGCCGTCATTGTAAATAAGAATGTGTTCTTCTGACTTGCCTAGTTAAATAAAGGTACAATTAAAATGATAATGTATGCAAGAGATAGTTTTTCTTCCTTTTGCAAATGTCATTCACATGATTTTGTGTCAGTAAATCATAGTCCACTGTAATTGAAACATGGATTTTAAATTCGCCTGCTTTTCCAATGACTCACAATGCTGCATCTTAACAGTGTCACAATCTTGATGTGTGATAATCATTGCAATTATTTAACATCACAAGCCACTTCTTCTCAAAACACTTTAGATTGTAACACTGCAATGTGAAACCACCCTCTGCCTTATATGATTTGTTTGGTTGGCTTGATGTTAGATTTGTTAGTTAGATAATCTATGGCAATTGCAATAATGGCATTTTCTTAAATGTGTGTGGAAATGTTTGCAGGCATGGTTGCTGAAATGTTGATGTCTCCTTGGAGCTTAACAATTTCTCCAGCTTACAAAAGAGGTTAATTTCAAGTTTAAATTCATGTCAAAATGGCAAGGGATTCAAGAAGATTTGCTGATAATAGTAGCTGGCCATGTTATTTGTGTTAAGGTTAGCGTTAGAGTTAGGGCTTGGGTTAGGGTAAAGGTTAAATTTCGAGTCAGGGCTTGGGTTAGGGTAAAGGTTAAAGTTAGAGTCAGGGATTGGGTTAGGGTAAAGGTTAAAGTTAGAGTCAGGGGTAGGGTTAGGGTAAAGGTTAAGGTTAGAGTCAGGGGTAGGGTTAGGGTAAAGGTTAAGGTTAGATTCAGGGGTAGGGTTAGGGTAAAGGTTAAGGTTAGAGTCAGGGGTAGGGTTAGGGTAAAGGTTAAGGTTAGATTCAGGGGTAGGGTTACGGTTAAGGTTAGATTCAGGGGTAGGGTTAGGGTAAAGGTTAAGGTTAGATTCAGGGGTAGGGTTACGGTTAAGGTTAGATTCAGGGGTAGGGTTAGGGTAAAGGTTAAGGTTAGATTCAGGGGTAGGGTTAGGGTAAAGGTTAAGGTTAGATTCAGGGGTAGGGTTAGGGTAAAGGTTAAGGTTAGATTCAGGGGTAGGGTTAGGGTAAAGGTTAGAGTCAGGGGTAGGGTTAGGGTAAAGGTTAAGGTTAGATTCAGGGGTAGGGTTACGGTTAAGGTTAGATTCAGGGGTAGGGTTAGGGTAAAGGTTAAGGTTAGATTCAGGGGTAGGGTTAGGGTAAAGGTTAAGGTTAGAGTCAGGGGTGGGGTTAGGGTAAAGGTTAAGGTTAGAGTCAGGGGTAGAGTTAGGGTTAAGGTTAGAGTCAGGGGTAGGGTAAAGGTTAAGGTTAGAGTCAGGGGTAGGGTAAAGGTTAAGGTTAGAGTCAGGGGTAGGGTTAGGGTTAAGGTTAGAGTCAGGGGTAGGGTTAGGGTTAAGGTTAGATTCAGGGGTAGGGTTAGGGTAAAGGTTAAGGTTAGATTCAGGGGTAGGGTTAGGGTAAAGGTTAAGGTTAGAGTCAGGGGTGGGGTTAGGGTAAAGGTTAAGGTTAGAGTCAGGGGTAGGGTTAGGGTTAAGGTTAGAGTCAGGGGTAGGGTAAAGGTTAAGGTTAGAGTCAGGGGTAGGGTTAGGGTTAAGGTTAGAGTCAGGGGTAGGGTTAGGGTTAAGGTTAGAGTCAGGGGTAGGGTTAGGGTAAAGGTTAAGGTTAGAGTCAGGGCTTGGTTTAGGGTAAAGGTTAAGGTTAGAGTCCGGAGTAGGGTTAGGGTAAAGGTTAAGGTTAGAGTCAGGGGTAGGGTTAGGGTAAAGGTTAGAGTCAGGGATTGGTTTAGGGTAAAGGTTAAGGTTAGAGTCAGGGGTAGGGTTAGGGTAAAGGTTAGAGTCAGGCTTGGTTTAGGGTAAAGGTTAAGGTTAGAGTCAGGGGTAGGGTTAGGGTAAAGATGCCTACTCATAATTTGTTAAAATCACTTGATGATATCATTAGGTGTTACTGGAGATGAGTTTAGGGATAGGATAAGGGTTAAGGTTTGAGTTAGGGTTAGTAGATAGTTCGTTGAAATGTTACTGATAGTCTGTAGATTGATAATTGTAAAGGACTGCACCGAGGGATGACCATGAAGCCAGCGAAGTGGATAACTTATTTCAGCAGAAGTGGTCTTGTACAGATTGGTGTTTTTCTGAACGGCACCGGATGTCCCTGTCCTAGCACACGCATGCTGTGATCACTCATTGGAGTGACCTCTAGAAGCATGTTTACTGTGCATTAATAAAAATATAATTTTCCATTGCGTCTACAAGCCCCCCCCCCCCAACTGGGTATTCATCAACAACCAACTGGGAATTCATCACGATGTCAGTTCTCTTTCTTTATTCATGGAGTTGTATGGCTGTTTATTCAATGCTATCTATTTCAAAAGCTGACCCCTGCTTGGTTGTTATGGAGGCAAAGTGTGGGAATTTATTGACCATCGACCACAGGTTGGCTACTGCAGTGATAATGTTAATGAATCAATACAGAGTGCTATCAGTGGCACAATTAAGGCTGTATTTCATGTTCCACACCAAGTTGTACCTCTGCAAGGGCAGCTCTACTGTCTGTCACTTCAAACTAGTGCATTAGTCTGTATTATCCTGAAAAAATGACTAAATGAATCCTTGGTTGTGGATCTCATTAATGTTGCACTGGTGGGATAAACAGTCAGTGGTGAAAAACAAATAAGCGATTTATAGTGCCTTTGGTAATGAACCACAATGCACTTGCTTTTGACCTGCAAGTTATATTTGAGTTTATGATTATCAGTCATGCTAACAAATAAAAGATGATGAAAATATGCCAACACAGATGGTCCTGAACCTAAATGCCAACCTACAGTATTATAGTACAAACACAAAGTGCATTGGACCAGAATACAGATGTCTGAGGGTGTCCAGCATCAAACAAATCCAGCAGCATCTGGTTGCAGCCTGAGCATGTTTTAGGCAAATTTGATGTGCTCAAAGAGTGTCAACAAATTGGAGAGACGGCATGTCCCATCTGCAGACTGTCTATTTATTTGTGTGAAATGTGCTATGGTAGAGAGACAAAATGGTTACACCGTCTCAAGCTTATTGAACTACTGCAGCCCTTTCTGTTTTATTTGTCAACAAACATATGGTATAAATATGGTATAACATGTCCATCTTCCTCATACCAAACGTTTTCATAAAATGCTGAATTTCCAGTGACCTCTTTAGCCTTCCATGTTCTTCACGGATTAGTAATGTTCTGAGTAATGGTGTTTTGGCATAAAGTGATACATGTTTAACTAACAGAATAGAAAGTCATGTCTTCTACCAGACAATAGTATAATTAGTCTCATTCACCCAATATAATGGCTGTGGTGGGTAGAGTTCATGCTAAATGTTTTTTGTTGTGTGCTTCAGTTTCTATTGCTGATTATGATTTCAGAGGTCTTCTGATTTTGTAATTTGATGGTAACGTATTTTTCAAAATATTGTCTCAGTAGCGTTGACAAAGCTTTGATGAGTCAGCATTTTTTTCAATCTTCATTTGTTTCCAAAAATTGTGTTCTTCTTACATGCTTTTAGTTCCATTGTTATTTATCAAGGTAGAGCTCTAGCCTATACAATTGTGGACTGTTTATATTTCTGACATAACAGTTCTTAGAACAACAACATGCTTCTTAGAACAACAACATGCTTCTTAGAAAAACAACATGCTTCTTAGAATAACAACATGCTTCTTAGAACAACAACATGCTTCTTAGAACAACAACATGCTTCTTAGAATAACAACATGCTTCTTAGAACAACATGCTTCTTAGAATAACAACATGCTTCTTAGAACAACAACATGCTTCTTAGAATAACAACATGCTTCTTAGAACAACAACATGCTTCTTAGAATAACAACATGCTTCTTAGAACAACAACATGCTTCTTAGAATAACAACATGCTTCTTAGAATAACAACATGCTTCTTAGAACAACAACATGCTTCTTAGAATAACAACATGCTTCTTAGAACAACATGCTTCTTAGAACAACAACATGCTTCTTAGAATAACAACATGCTTCTTAGAACAACATGCTTCTTAGAACAACAACATGCTTCTTAGAACAACAACATGCTTCTTATAATAACAACATGCTTCTTAGAACAACAACATGCTTCTTAGAATAACAACATGCTTCTTAGAATAACAACATGGGTCTTAAAATAACAACATGGGTCTTAGAATAACAACATGGGTCTTAGAATAACAACATGGGTCTTAGAATAACAACATGGGTCTTAAAATAACAGCATGGGTCTTAGAATAACAACATGGGTCTTAGAATAACAACATGGGTCTTAAAATAACAATATGGGTCTTAGAAAACATCAACAGGCATGAAATTGTGAGCAATGTTTTCCAGTGGCAGATAATCAAAAAATGTGCTAACCTTACAGCTACTCTCGTCTTTTATCTATGAGTGGTTTTGGATTGACACAAATGTCTGCCTGGGAGTATTAGCAACAAGCATATTTAATTGAAATCATTGCTTGACATCTACATGCAGAAACACTCTATTTACTTTAAGCTAATGATTCTTGGCAAAGAATGGCAGGATTTAACCTTGTTACTCTTTCATTGCAAAGCTTGTGAGGTTGAAAGGACAATGGCATAATCTCCTTTCATCAAAGATTCTACACCTCTTTGATGAGGTATAATGACTTGGTATAATCATACTGTGTGCAAGTGTTGTTGTGTGTGCTGTATTTCTCACCTTGGAGAACAGTTCTGAATAGTGATTGCAAGTTCTCTTTCTGCTCCAGGTAAGATTATGATTAAGGCCATTGGGTTTGGGTACCTTTTCAGTTTGGGTCCGTTAGTTAACAATACAAAATGACTCCGCTTTCATGCATACTGCTTTTCAATCATAAATAAGCCAAGATATTGGAAGGTCCCCCTATGCTGCTCACAATATGACACAGTGAGAGATGAGACATGTGAAATGGAGCACCGAGGAAAATTTACCATACATTTGCATATGTCAACATACCCAAACACATATATATTTAATGTTTGTGAAGAGAGGTTCTTGTGTTCAGGCCTGAGGCTTCCAATGGGTGATGGAAGGGGGTGCTTTGTTGTGCTACAGAAATGCTGTTTCAGTGGCATATTTGAGAACAATATATAGCTGTTTCATACCAGAGTCATGCATAATATTCCCGAATTTACAGCGTGTAAATTCTTAGATTGGTCATCTAAAAGATCCATATTATATCTTATGTCTGTCTTTGATTTTATCCTCAGGTCAAACTTGTGGTGGTGTTGCACAAGGACTAAATGGAACGATAGAGAGTCCTGGCTTTCCCCACGGCTACCCAAACTATGCCAACTGTACCTGGATCATCATCACAGGAGAACGAAACAGGATACAGTTGTCATTTCACACCTTTGCTCTTGAAGAGGACTGTGACATCGTCTCTATTTATGACGGACAACCACAGCCAGGAAACCTGAAAATGAGGTAACAGACTTTTACTTACCCATATGAATTTTTCTATGTAGGTCTACTGGGTGGTGATCTGAGAACATTTCTTAACAATGGCTTGGTTTTGCGTTCATTTGATGTGGTCCTGTGTGGCGCTAGCAATTTCAAGTTGTTAATATACAGTTAATATACACCCCTTGACATTTTCAAAATGTTGTGGTGTTACAGCCTGATTTTAAAATGGATTACATTTAGATTTTTGTCACTGGTTTAAAATGAAAAAATGAAAAAAGCTCAAATGTCTTGAGTCAATATGCATTCAACACCTTTGTTATGGCAAGCCTAAATAGGTTAAGGAGGACAAATGTGCTTAACAAGTCACATAATAAGTTGAATGGACTCACTCTGTGTGCAATAATAGTGTTTAGCATGATTTTTGAATGACTAACTCATCTCCGTACCCCACACATACAATTTTCTGTAAGGTCCCTCAGTCGAGCAGTGAATTTCAGACACAGATTCAACCACAAACACCAGGGAGGTTTTTCAATGCCTCGCAAAGAAGGGCATCCATTAGTAGATGGGTAAAATAAATAAAAAAGCAGACATTGAATATTCCTTTGAACACGGTTAAATTAATAATTAGGGACGGTTCGAAATTTACAAAACGGTTACCTGGAGGAAAATGGGGGAGGATCAGGCTTTTTTTCAATTTCAGTCAAGGGGGCGGTTTAGATGTTTTAAATATCTAGTCTAGAGGAGGGTCATATAATTTGCAATTGATGAAATTTCAATATTTCTCAGTGTTTTATCATTATTTTCTTATTAAGCTATATATTGATGTGTGCCCGATGCTGCCCCTCATCTATGATTCTCCGATGGGCGCACAATATCAATTGCACCTATAGACTATTTAGTGTGGTCTCCATAAAACAATCCATAGCCTATAGGCTATAGGCTACGAAGTGCACGCTCGGAGAAGCACAGAATAAAGTTGTATTTCAAAGATAGATGCTGAGATGGAGTAAATAAAACAAGGCAGCATCACACACTGCAATGGATATTCTAAACCTGAGCTCGGCTTGCTCTGCTCTTGCTGATCAAAAACTTTTTTAATGTGCTGCTTAACAGGCAGTGCTGTGTAGGGAAGGTGGAAGTTAGGTGCAAGTTCTGTTCAGTTTGAGAAGGACAGCGCAAAGATGAGAAGGAGGACCGAAGGTCAACTTTGAAAGCTTGCTACTACTGTACTATAATTAATCAATTTTGAAATCAGGCTGTAACACAACAAAATGTGGAATAAGACAAGGGGTATGAATACTTTCTAAAGGCATTGTACATGCTGACATGACAGCTTATTTCAGTATATAGATTCTTGTGCTATTGTGCTAAACATTTTAGTTTTGTTGTGTTGAACATTCCTGTGTACACACTGAATAGTTCTATTGGTGTTAAAAAGCCATTCATTCATTCCCAACTGTACTTAAAGTACCACAGTGAGTCTATCTTGCCATAAAAGAGACAATTCAACTCAAAACTTCTGAAACAAGTGAACATTTGTAATGACATGCAGGCTAAACAGCATCCCTGTGGTTGCCAATGTTGCACTTACCAGGTTTGAAGTATGCCGATAGGTTGGTACGGAGGGCATCCTCTGGGTGTTGAAGTGAATAATGGGAACCTGCAATCAATAAAGGCAATCTCAAAATACTTGTTTTCCAAGTGAAAACGGAATGGCTTTAATTAGATGCAGAAAGCTTTAAATGACAGATGATTAACACAACTATTTACATAAAGAGGTTGAAGATAAACTTTTGCTGCTGAAAATGATTTTTTATTTTATTTATTCATTTTATTTAACCTTTATTTAACTAGGCAAGCCAGTTCGATTCTCTTGTATTTACATTGGTTTCACAGTATTTACAAAGTAAATGATGTGAGTGGTAATAGAAAGTGTTGATCAACTCAGTGCCGTTGATCAACTCAGTGCCATTGTGGTTTGAGTGTTCACCCTGAGATTGGAATGTTGAGAGTTTGATTCCCTGGTCGGGTCAAACCAAAGACTCTAAAATGGGATCTGGCGTTTCTCTGCTTGCCAATCAGTATTAAGGAGATCGATTGGGGGTAAGGCCCTGTGATAGACTAGTGTCCTATCCAGGGGGTGTAGTTGTACATCAAGCTGCCTCACGATAGGCTCCTGCTTCTATGAGCCCTTCTGTCTTACACAAGCCAAGGCTACTTACTTAATTAATAGAAAGTGTGAGGCAGCACCCGCTCAATGGGATTCCATGCATAGCACCTAGTATAATGACGCAGATGTAACATGCATTCTGCTGTTGCAAGCAGAAGTCTAGGAGGTAAAGCCTATTAAATTTTTATGTAGCATATACAGTGCCTTCAGAATGTATTCATAGCCCGTGACTTATTCCACATTTTGTTACAGCCGGAATACAAAATGGTTTAAATATATATTTTCCTCACCCATCTACACACAATACACGATAATGACAACATGAACACATGTTTTTAGAAATGTTAGTAAATTAGTTGAACATGAAATACAGAAATATTTTATTTACATACATGTAAGTATTCACACCTCTGAGTCAATACTTTATAGAAGCATATTTGCCAGTGATTACAGTTTCCTGTAAGTCTTTCTGGGTAAATCTCTAAGAGCTTTACACACCTGGATTGTACCCAGAAGTTTTTTATTTATTCTTCAAGCTTTGACAAATTGGTTGTTGACCATTGCAAGACAACCATTTTCAGGTCTTGCAATAGATTTTCAAGTAGATTTAAGTCAAAACTGTAACTCGGCCACTCCGAAACATTCACTGTGTAGATTTGGCCTTGTGTTTTAGTTTATTGTCCTGCTGAAAGGTCAATTCATCTCCTAGTGTCAGGAGGAAAACAGACTGAACCAGGTTTTCCTCCAGGACTTTGTCTGTGTTTAGCTCTATTACGTTTATTTTTTAACCTGAAAAACTCCCCAGTCCTTAATGATTATTAGTATACCCATAACATGATGCAGCCATCACTATGTTTGAAAATATGGAGAGTGGTACTCATTAATGTGTTGCGTTGGATTTGCCCCAAACATAACATGACAAAAGTTAACTTAATTGCTTTGCCACATTTTTTGTAGTATCGCTTTAGTGCCTTGTATGTTTTGGAATATTTTTTATTCTGTACAGGCTTCCTTCTTTTCACGCTCAGTTAGAATAGTATTGTGGAGTAACTACAATGTTGTTGATCCATCCAGTTTTCTCCTATCACAGCCATGACCTGTTTTAAAGTCACCATAGGCCTCATGGTGAAATCCCTGAGAGGTTTCAAATAAAATAAAATACAATTGTATTTGTCACATGCGCCGAATACAACAGTTGTAGACCTTACCATGAAATGCTTACTTACAAGCCCTCAACCAACAATGCAGTTGGAGACAAATGGCCTTCCCCTCCGGCAACTGAGTATGCTGTATGCTTTTCAATGTATGCTTTTAAAATTTTTACCCAACTACCCAATAGGTGCCCTTCTTTGCGAGGCATTGGAAAACCTACCTGGTCTTTGTGGTTGAATCTGTGTTTGAAATTCACTGCTCAACTGAGGGACCTTACAGATGTTTGTATGTGTGGGGTACAGAGATGGGGTAGTCATTAATTGTTAATTATTGCACATAGAGCGAGTCCATGCTACTTATAATGTGACTTGTTAAGCAAGATTTTACCCCTGAACTGAACTTATTTAGGCTTGCCATAACAAAGGGGTTATTTGATCCCCTGCTGATTTTGTATGTTTGCCCACTGACAAAGAAATGATCAGTCTATAATTTTAATGGTAGGTTTATTTGAACAGTGAGAGACAGAATAACAACCAAAGAAGTCCAGAAAAACGCATGTCAAAAATGTTAGAAATTGATTTACATTTTAATGAGGGAAATAAATATTTGACCCCTCTGCAAAACATGATTTAGTACCTGGTGGCAAAACCCTTTCTGGAAATCATAAAGGTCAGATGTTTCTTGTAGTTGGCCACCAGGTTTGCATACATCTTAGGAGGGATTTTGTCCCACTCCTCTTTGCAGATCTTCTCCAAGTCATTAAGGTTTCGAGGCTGACATTTGGCAACTCGAACCTTCAGCTCCCTCCACAGATTTTCTATGGATTTACGGTCTGGAGACAGGCTAGGCCACTCCAGGACCTTAATGTGCTTCTTCTTGAGCCACTCCTTTGTTGCCGTGGCTGTGTGTTTTGGGTCATTGTCATGCTGGAATACCCATCCACGACCCATTTTCAATGCCCTGGCTGAGGGAAGGAGTTTCTCACCCAAGATTTGACGGTACATGGCCCCGTCCATCGCCCCTTTGATGCGGTGAAGTTGTCCTGTCCCCTTAGAAGAAACCCCCCCCCAATGCATAGTTTCCACCTCCTTGTTTGACGGTGGGGATGGTGTCCTGGGGTCATAGGCAGTATTCCTCCTCCTCCAAACACGGCGAGTTGAGTTGATGCCAAAGAGCTCCATTTTGGTCGCATCTGACCACAACACTTTCACCCAGTTGTCCTCTGAATCATTCAGATGTTCATTGGCAAACTTCAGACGGGCATGTACAATTGGGAGAACAAGTATTTGATACACTGATGATTTTGCAGGTTTTCCTACTTACAAAGTCGCTTTGGATAAAAGCGTCTGCTAAATGGCATATATTATTATTATTATTATTATTATAGGTCTGTTATTTTTATCATAGGTACATTTCAACTGTGAGAGACGGAATCTAAAACAAAAATCCAGAAAATCACATTGTATGATTTTAAAGTAATTCACTTGAATTTTATTGCATGACATAAGTATTTGATTCATCAGAAAAGCAGAACTTAATATTTGGTACAGAAACCTTTGTTTGCAATTACAGAGATCATACGTTTCCTGTAGTTCTTGACCAGGTTTGCACACACTGCAGCAGGGATTTTGGCCCACTCCTCCATACAGACCTTCTCCAGATCCTTCAGGTTTTGGGGCTGTCGCTGGGCAATACGGACTTTCAGCTCCCTCCAAAGATTTTCTATTGGGTTCAGGTCTGGAGACTGGCTAGGCCACTCCAGGACCTTGAGATGTTTCTTACGGAGCCACTCCTTAGTTGCCCTGGCTGTGTGTTTTGGGTCGTTGTCATGCTGGAAGCCCCAGCCAAGACCCATCTTCAATGCTCTTACTGAGGGAAAGAGGTTGTTGGCCAAGATCTCGCGATACATGGCCCCATCCATGCTGCCCTCAATAAGGTGCAGTCGTCCTGTCCCCTTTGCAGAAAAGCATCCCCAAAGAATGATGTTTCCACCTCCATGCTTCACGGTTGGGATGGTGTTCTTGGGGTTGCACTCATCTTTCTTCTTCCTCCAAACACTGCGAGTGGAGTTTAGACCAAAAAGCTCTATTTTTGTCTCATCAGACCACATGACCTTCTCCCATTCCTGCAGGATTTCAGTCCTTAACGGCATAGTGTGTTGCCAATTGTTTTCTTGGTGACTATGGTCCCAGCTGCCTTGAGATCATTGACAAGATCGTCCTGTGTAGTTCTGGGCTGATTCCTCACCGTTCTCATGATCATTGCAACTCCACGAGGTGAGATCTTGCATGTAGCCCCAGGCCGAGGGAGATTGACAGTTCTTTTGTGTTTCTTCGATTTGCGAATAATCGCACCAACAGTTGTCACCTTCTCACCAAGCTGCTTGGTCTTGTAGCCCATTCCAGCCTTGTGTAGGTCTACAATCTTGTCCCTGACATCCTTGGAGAGCTCTTTGGACTTGGCCATGATGGAGAGTTTGGAATCTGATTGATTGATTGCTTCTGTGGACAGGTGTCTTTTATACAGGTAACAAACTGAGATTAGGAGCACTCCCTTTAAGAGTGTGCTCCTAATCTCAATCTCAGTTACCTGTATAAAAGACACCTGGGAGCCAGAAATCTTTCTGATTGAGAGTGGGTCAAATACTTATTTTCCCCATGAAAATGCAAATAAATTTATAACATTTTTGACATGCGTTTTTCTGGATTTTTTTGTTTTTATTCTGTCTCCCACTGTTCAAATAAACCTACCATTAAAATTATAGACTGATCATTTCTTTGTCAGTGGGAAAACATACAAAATCAGCAGGGGATCAAATACTTTTTTCCCTCACTGTGCATATTCTACCCTACCAAGCAAAAAAAGCAGTAACTGCTCATTTGGTCAAAAATGTGTTAATGTCATTTTTTGCTACATTAAATACATGCTTAATCATGTGGACAAGTATCCTGCCTCTATTGTATTGTGTTTTTGGAGAAAATGGGGGTCATGTTAGCAGTAACTGCATAAAGTTACAGTGAAAACTTTCTCAGTTCTGCGATATGAGCAGTTATTGCCTGTTTGATTGGTAGGGTAAAATACATTTTAAATTCAGAATGTAACACAACAAAATATGTGGAAAATGTCAAGGGGTATGAATACTTTCTGAAGGCACTGTAGCCACTTACTGTCATGTCTATGAAATCCAATGTACTGCTTGAGCCTACACAAGTAGAAGAACAATGGACTGCCTGGGCTTGCACAAGTAGAAGAACAATGGACTGTCTGGGCTTGCACAAGTAGCAGCCCAATGGACTGCCTGGGCTTGCACAAGTAGAAGAACAATGGACTGTCTGGGCTTGCACAAGTAGAAGAACAATGGACTGTCTGGGCTTGCACAAGTAGAAGAACAATGGACTGCCTGGGCTTGCACAAGTAGAAGAACAATGGACTGCCTGGGCTTGCACAAGTAGAAGAACAATGGACTGCCTGGGCTTGCACAAGTAGAAGAACAATGGACTGCCTGGGCTTGCACAAGTAGAAGACCAATGGACTGCCTGGGCTTGCACAAGTAGAAGACCAATGGACTGCCTGGGCTTGCACAAGTAGAAGCCCAATGGACTGCCTGGGCTTGCACAAGTAGAAGCCCAATGGACTGCCTGGGCTTGCACAAGTAGAAGACCAATGGACTGTCTGGGCTTGCACAAGTAGAAGAACAATGGACTGCCTGGGCTTGCACAAGTAGAAGAACAATGGACTGCCTGGGCTTGCACAAGTAGAAGAACAATGGACTGCCTGGGCTTGCACAAGTAGAAGAACAATGGACTGCATGGGCTTGCACAAGTAGAAGAACAATGGACTGCATGGGCTTGCACAAGTAGAAGAACAATGGACTGCCTGGGCTTGCACAAGTAGAAGCCCAATGGACTGTCTGGGCTTGCACAAGTAGAAAAACAATGGACTGCCTGGGCTTGCACAAGTAGAAGCCCAATGGACTGTCTGGGCTTGCACAAGTAGAAGAACGTGGAGTAGCTATAGTAAAACCACTACTACTATTATTATTGATATACAATGATGATGATGATGGTGATGGTGAGGATGATGTTTATCGTTATCATTATTATCACTATTGTGTTTTGCCATTTTGTATGCTGAAAGAAAGTGGCCTAATGCAGATGCAAAAAGAACAACAGCATGCCAATGGATTTGAGGTCTCATTTAATCTGGCACTGAACTAGCTGCAGACAGATAGACTGGAAGGGATTCTGTGCAGATGCTTAATGTGGCCTGATTAGAGAGGGAACATATTTAGAGACATATGCATATGGCCTGACAAAGAGTAACTCTTCCTGATTGGAGATGGAGACAATGCACTGGTGCTTACCTCATCACAGTATAGTGCAGTACATGCGTTCAGTTGTGTTCTAAGTATGCGTTCAGTTGTTTTAAGTATGCATTCAGTTGTGCTTAAGTATGCGTTCAGTTGTGCTTTAAGAATGCGTTAAGTTGTGCTTAGGTATGCGTTCAGTTGTGCTTTAGGTATGCGTTCAGTTGTGTTTTAAGTATGCATTCAGTTGTGCTTTAAGTATGCGTTCAGCTGCGCTTTATATATGCGTTCAGTTGAGCTTTATGTATGTGTTTAGTTGTGCTTTACGTATGCGTTCAGTTGTGTTTTAGGTATGCGTTCAGTTGTGTTTTAAGTATGCGTTCAGGTGTGTTTTAAGTATGCGTTCAGTAGTGTTTTCAATGAGTTTGTGTACTTACAAAAGCTAAAGATAGAGACTGTTGTATTGCAGATTTAAAGGTGTAGGCCTCAGTTCTGCAGTTTCACTACAGGGCTAATATGTAGGGCATGCAGTGTTGCTAAGAGAGACTGGTGTTAATTATAGCTTTAGATCTCTTACTGTTTCTAGAAATACTACATACTTTACTGTGCATCATAGCACTTTCACTGTTTGTACATAAAATAAGCCATCCTTGGTTGGTTTTATGCGACATCCATCTCATTCATTTTCTATTCACAGGCTGTTCACATAAGCTTAATGAACTTCTTATTGTCCTTTTTAAGTGGTCTGCGATACCCTGCTCGAGGGTGTTTAAAAATCCATACTCCTCGATCCTCTTAAAAATTAAAAAGAGTTGATATAGTCATTAGGATTATGATACAAAATATCACAAAAAGGAATCAAGTAATGAAGTCATCTTCACTTTGTATATCAACTTCCTTCAGAGAATGATTATATTTCATCCAGCCCCTCCCTCAGTTTTATAATTTAACCTTGTGTGTGTGTGCGTGCGTGCGTGTGTGTTATAAAGTTCATATTAGCCCAAATCCTTAATGGATGTCCTGACAATCTTAATCTTATCTTAATGATCTGAGGCATTGAAAAGACAAAACCTGAAACAGTATTAAGCTAACATTGATTGACTGTTTAGTTTTAAAATGGAAGTGAACAGATGGGAGTCGTGATGTATCCATAAATCTGTAGAAAACCTGTCAATATGAACCTATAGTGGGGAGTCTGTGACACTGACCACACATGACTTTGTTGGCAATGCCTTAATGTAAATTCTAAAAGCGTCTGTCCAATTCAATGTCTAAGCACAACATGTCTTTAGAATCTGTGCTTGTTGGACATTGCTAGATTTCCTTGACTCTGGTTGCACTCGATTCAGCTCGCTTGGCTTAGCCTTTGCTCAGAGCAATACATTCAGTGAAACGTTTCACAACAAATGGCTTGAAATCGCAGGCGAACTCCACCCACCCGAAACAACCTGCTGGGTTATAAGTCATGTGTGCTCTCTGGATTTGTATCCGTCATCCCTCTGCACAATCTGCCCATGCAAAATGTAAACCAAGCTTTGTGGAAGTGTTGTACAGGAGGATATGAGTAAGGAAGTTAAGTTTGAATTTCAAGTGCATACAGTAGCTGTGCCCTGTAGTATTAGTTGGGCGTTATTCAATCCGCATCCCGGAAGTTCAGCTTTACAGTGCGATTGAAACTTAAAGGCAAAGTTCCTGCGTTGGTGGAGACTGCATTCATGGTAAAAACTGCATATGTTAGCTCAATCTGAATATACCTTTAATTTTCTATTGCGCAATCTGTAACGCTTCAGAGCCATGGATCTATTAAAATGTAATTCAGTCTCTTGGCCAGTGTTAAAATACCAAGCTGATGATAAATGGGGTGGCAGGGTAGCCTAGTGGTTAGAGCGTTGGACTAGTAACCTTGTCAGCTACAAGGTGTCATTCTGCCCCTGAACAGGCAGTTAACCCACTGTTCCTAGGCCGTCATTGAAAATAAGAATTTGCTCTTAACTGACTTGCCTCGTTAAATAAATATGCATTTCATTATACACTCAGTACCTTGCCAGTTAATTAGTACACCCATCTAGGTACCAGGTCGGACCACCCTTTGCCTCCAGAACAGACTGAATTATTTGGGGCTTGGATTCTACAAGGTGTCGGAAACATTTAAACATTGCTCAATTGGTTTCAAGGGACCTAACGCGTACCAGGAAAACATTCCCCACACCGTTACACCACCAGCCTGTACCGTTGACACCAGGCAGGATTGGGTCAGGGACTCTGCTGTTTACGCCAAATCCTGACTCTGCCATCAGCATGACGCAACAGGAACCGGGATTCTTCGGACCAGCCATTCCTCAGTTTTTAGTTGATAGGAGTGGAACCCGGTGTGGTTGTTTGTAGCATGCCTGTAAGCTTGCACGATTCTTGCCATTCTTCTTCAACCTCTCATCAATATGCTGTTTTTGCCCACAGAACTGCTGTTGACTGGATGTTTGTTTGTCGCGCCATTCTCGGGAAAACCCTAGACACTGTCGTGCATTAAAATCCCAGGAACCAACCGTTTGAGATACTGGAACCGGCACGCCTGGCACTGACGATCATACCACACTTAAAGTCTCTTGGGACATTTTTTTTGCCCATTATAACTCTCAATTAAACAGTAGCGGAAAAAAAAAAAAGACAGTTCTGCCCTTGAGCAAAGCAGTTAACCCCCACAACAACTGCTCCCCGGGCGCCGATGACGTCGATTAAGGCAGCCCCCGCAGAAGACACATTTCCGTTGTGCAACCGACGAGGTATCCCCTTCCCTGCTGTAGGAGTGAACCATTTTCGTGAACTGGGTGGTATATATAATAAACTGGTGTACAGCGTTCAAGGTCAAGATAACAATGTTGAAAAGGACATGCAAATATTTTATTTATTGTATTTATAGGGGACAATGCACATGAATCAACATCAATATTACAATAATGCAACAATCAATCAATCAAGTGTTTTTATAAAGCCCTTTTTACATCAGCCAAAGTCACAAAGTGCTCTACAGAAACCCTTCCTAAAACCCCGAAGAAGCAAGCAATGCAGATGTAGAAGCACGGGGGCTAGGAAAAACTCCCTAGAATGTCCGGAACCTAGGAAGAAACCTAGAGAGGAACCAGGCTCTGAGGGGTGGCCTGTCCTCTTCTGTCTGTGCCGTGTGGAGATTATCACAGAACATGGCAGAGATTTTTTCAAATGTTCATAGATGACCAGCAGGGTCAGATAATAATAATCACAGTGGTTGTAGAGGGTGCAACAGGGCCGCACCTGAGTAAAGGAGTAAATGTCAGTTGGCTATTCATAGCTGATCATTCAGAGACAGCAGGTGCGGTAGATAGAGAGTCCAAAACAACAGGTCCGGGACAAGGTAGCACGTCCAGTGAACAGGTCAGGGTTCCATAGCCGCAGGCAGAACAGTTGAAACTGGAGCAGCAGCATGACCAGGTAGTCCTGAGGCATGATCTTAGAGCTCAGGTCCTCCGAGAGAAGAGAGTGAGAAAGAGAAAAAGGGAGAGAGAGAATTAGAGGGAGCATACTTAAATTCACACAGGACACTGGATAAGACAGGAGAAATACTTCAGAAATAACAGACTGACCCTAGCCCCCCAACACATAAACTATTGCAGCATAAATACTGGAGGCTGAGACAGGCCTCCACTATTTACAGTTGAAGTGAAAATGTTGTGTAGGTGATATTACCTACACTTGAAGTCGGAAGTTTACATAGACCTTAGCCAAATACATTTAAACTCACAATTCCTGACATTTAATCCAAGTAAAAACTCCCTGTCTTAGGTCAGTTAGGATCCCCACTTTATTTTAAGGATGTGAATTATCAGAATAATAGTAATAATAATAATAATAATAGAGAATGATCTCTTACAGCTTTTATTTCTTTCATCACATTCCCAGTGGGTCAGAAGTTTACAAACACCCCATTAGTATTTGGTAGCGTTGCCTTTAAAATGTTTAACTTGCTTCAAATGTTTCGGGTAGCCTTCCACAAGCTTCTCACAATAAGTTGGGTGAATATTGGCCCATTCCTCCCGACAGAGCTGGTGTAACTGAGTCAGGTTTGTAGGCCTCCTTGCTCGCACACGCTTTTTCAGTTCTGCCTACAAATTTTCTATAGGACTGAGGTCAGGACTTTGTGATGGCTACTCCAATACCTTGACTTTGTTGTCCTTAAGCCATTTTGACACAACTTTGGAAATATGCTTGGGATCATTGAACATTTGGAATACCCATTTGCAACCAAGCTTTAACTTCCTGACTGATGTTTTGAGATGTTGAAGCAACGTATCCACATAATTTTCAATTCCTCATGATGCCATCTATTTTAGGAAGTGCACCAGTTCCATCTGCAGCAAAGCACCCCCACAACATGATGCTGCCACCCCGTTCTTCACGGTTGGGATGGTGTTCTTTGGCTTGCAAGCCTCCCCATTTTTCTTGCGTACATAAAGATATTCATTATGGACAAACAGTTCTATTTTTGTTTCATCAGACCAGAGGATATTTCTCCAAAAAGTACAATATTTGTCCTCATGTGCAGTTGCAAAATGTAGTCTAGCTTTTTTATGGCGGATTTGGAGCAGTGGCTTCCTCCTTGCTGAGCGGACTTTCAGGTTGTCGGTATAGGACTCGTTTTACTGTGGATATAGATACTTTTGTACCTGTTTCCTCCAGCATCTTCACAAGGTCCTTTGCTGTTGTTCTGGGATTGTTGCACTTTTCGCACCAAATCTCACCAAATCTCTAGGAGACAGAACGAGTCTCCTTCCTGAGTGGTATGACGGCTGCATAGTCCCATAATGTTTATACTTGCACACTATTGTTTATACAGGTGAACATGGTACCTTCAGGCGTTTGGAAATTGCTCCCAAGGATGAACCAGACTTGTGGAGGTCTCCGATTTATTGTCTGAGGTCTGATTTTTTTTGGATTTTCCCATGAAGTCAAGCAAAGAGGCACTGAGTTTGAAGGTAGGCCTTGAAATACATCCACAGGTACACCTCCAATTGACTCAAATGATGTCAATTAGCCTATCAGAAGCTTCTAAAGCCATGACATAATTTTCTGGAATTTTCTAAGCTGTTTATATGCACAGTCAACTTAGTGTATGTAAACCTCTGACCCACTGGAATTGTGATAGTGTGAATAATAAGTGAAATAATCAGACTGTAAACAATTGTTGGAAAAATGACTTGTGTCATGCACAAAGTAGATGTCCTAACAGACTTGCCAAAGCTATAGTTTGTTAGAAGTTCTTACGGCTGAAATCCGTGAACGGGATCGATATGACAACAGCCAGTGAAAGTGCATGGCGCCAAATTCGAACACCACAAATCTCATTATTAAAATTCCTCAAACATACAAGTATTTTTCACCATTTTAAAGATGAACTTGTTGTTAACCCCACCACAGTGTCCGATTTCAAAAAGGCTTTACGACGAAAGCACACCAAACGATTATGTTAGGTCAGCACCTTGTCACAGAAAAACAACCATTTTTACAGCCAGAGAGGAGTCACGAAAAGCAGAAATATAGATCAAATGAATCACTAACTTTTGATGATCTTCATCAGATGACACTCATATAACTTCATGTTACACAGTGCATGTATGTTTTGTTCGATTAAAAATCTCAGTTTACATTGGCGCGTTATGTTCAGTAATGTTTTGCTTCCAAAACATCTGGTGATTTTGCAGATATCCACATTCCAGGAATCCCAGTTCCACAATAAATGTTTGTTTTGTTCGATAAAGTCCATCATGTATGTCCAAATACCTCCTTTTCGTTTGCACGTTCAATTCACAAATCCAAATTCATGAGGCGCTAGGTCCAGACAAAAAGTCAAAAAGTTCCATTACAGTTCGTAGAAACATGTCAAATGATGTATATAATCAATCTTTAGGATGTTTTTAACATAAATCTTCAATAATGTTTCAACCCGGAGAATTCCTTTGTCTTTAGAAATGCAATGGAACGCACCAGACTGAGCTCATGGCACTCTGCCAGACCTCTGGTTGAAACAGCTCTAATTCTCTCCTCCTTCACAGTAGAAGTCTCAAACAAAGTTATAAAGACTGTTGACATCTAGTGGAAGTCTTAGGAAGTGCAATCGGATCAAATTTACACTGTATCTTGGATAGGCAATGACTTGAAAAACTACAAACCTCAGATTTCCCACTTCCTGGTTGGATTTTTTTTCTCAGGTTTTTGCCTGCCATATGAGTTCTGTTATACTCACAGACATCATTCAAACAGTTTTATAAACTTCATTCAACCAGTTTTCTATCCAAATCTACTAATAATATGCATATCTTAGCTTCTGGTTCTGAGTAGCAGGCAGTTTACTCGGGGCACCTTATTCATCCAAGCTACTCAATACTGCCCCCCAGCCATAAGAAGTTTTAACAAGAAATTTGTGGAGTGGTTGAAAAATGAGTTTTAATGACTCCAACCTAAGTGTATGTAAACTTTCAACTTCAACTGTATGTCAATGACCCGGGGTTAGCCAAAAGCTAATTTGCACGTGTAGTACCTTTGCAGGAAAGGGCCTTTACTCTGCCACTATACAAATACTCACTAAAACAATACAAACTACAAATACATTACATCCAATTAACAAGAACAGCTCATTGGGAAGAATCAATGGATTTGTTAGAGAAGAACATACAAACAGTCTTGTCGATATTTTAATGCAGACAAGAATTAGTCATCCATTTGGAAATATGTAACATATTTTTAGTTAACTTTTTTACAACACGTTTTTATTTATTTACATAACTTTTTTCGTCTGCATACTGTAACGGTTTTGACTTGAGGTTATTATTTATAGGGGTGCCAGTTAGGTTGTGCCTACCAGAGAAAACATTAGTTTCTCCTTTTTGTTTGGGTGGGAATGAGTCCCATCTGGTCCCTCAAGTCTACACCAATACAACGGACTTATGTAAAAGTCAGGATGGAAATAAACTTTTCATAAACCCTTAAAACATTGGAAAGAACTTCAAAAACTATACTATTTTACGTGGGTTGTATTAACAACATCAATGATTACACACACATATAATAATATAACACAATGAGTTCTGGTTCCTCCAGAAATGTCCTGTACCTCGGGCCTAAAAAGAGTCCTGCCCGGTAGAGTTCAGGGAACTCAAGTGACTTCTGTCACGCAATGTTTGTCCTTCATTCCGTGTAGCGTAAACCCAGTATTAATCATACCATCAATAGAACAATAAGTTTACCACAGAACTTTAAAGCGTATCAACTCTTAATAAGTCCTCAACTACAACTAACTACATAAATCACAGTATACATCAAAACAAATGAAATACCGTATACAAAAAGGTGGTAGTCAGTCGGTCAGTCAGACGATCTAGATCTCCCGCTGAGAAAGGCCACGAAGAACGGAGAGGTGTAGTCCAGGGACGCAAAGAGTGGATCCGATCCTGGGTAAACTCTATTAGGCAACAAAACACACGTTTAACGGCAACATAACAACGGAATAGAGAAGCTTCGGGAACTGACGGTTGAACACATCCTCAGTCACGTCTCCATCACAACCCCACTTTTGCGCAGCTGATGCTGGCTATTTAATTAGGAATTAAAGGGAAAGCGTCCTATTGGAAGGAACTGCACTGAGACGGTTCAGAAAAATTCAGGGCCGTCACAATACATCTACATGTTAACTTGTGGGCAAGTAAGTGGGAGATCATTTATGTAGATGGTAAACAGAAGGGGGGCTAATATTGACCCTTATGGGACCCTAATGTTATTGTAAAGAGAGTCTGACTGAGTGTCCCCCAGACGAACCCTTTGACTTCTGTTTGTCAGATAGGAATACATCCAACTAATGACTTCAGTGGACACAGTAAGTGCAGATAGTTTGGATATGAGGACCTCATGATACACAGTATCAAAGGTCTTTTTAAGATCCAAAAAACTGGCTAACTTCACCACGTATGTCCAGTTTAGATTTAATGCACTCCAGAAAATAGCAATTGGCTGTTTCGGTAGAATGGTTAGTTCTGAAACTGAATGGCATTTGATGTATTGAGTTGCCCTGAATGAGGTGATCAGTCAGATGATCATCCACCCATCTTTCAGCTACTTTTCATAGCACTGGAAGAATGCTTATAGGTTGGTAATTTTCCACCAGTGTTTGGTCACCAGATTTCAAAACAGGTATCAGTACAGCAGACTTCCAAGCATTGGGGAAGGACCCATATTTGATGGACAGATTAACTAATGTACAATAGGGACATTCAGAGAATATTTGTGTCTCTTCAGGAATACAGCGTTTAGACAAAATA
This sequence comes from Oncorhynchus gorbuscha, assembly GCF_021184085.1. Lineage (NCBI taxonomy): Eukaryota > Metazoa > Chordata > Actinopteri > Salmoniformes > Salmonidae > Oncorhynchus > Oncorhynchus gorbuscha. The sequence continues at coordinate 75,882,028 of NC_060179.1, forward strand.
CATATTTTGTTCTGGAGCTCCTGAAGAAGCTAATAATACTGTCCACTGCTGACGCTGATACTTCAGGAATTCTGAATATTGGTTTATTATTGTTTATGGGAACTGTGGTTTTGGTTGAAAATCTTTGAGTCAGTTCCCTGACAGAATCAACAAAAAACTGGTTAAAGGTGGTGGATATGAAATATAAGTCTTGAATTATAATCCCATTAACCTTTAATTCACTATGTTTTTTAGACTTTTCATCTCCTCTCCCTGTTAGTTTGTTGAGATTTTCCCAAAGCACTTTGCCATTTCCTTTTCCTTCACTGATCACTCAAAGAAAGAACTCTGCCTCTGCTTTTTATATTCTTTACCACCTTATTTATCAGTGCTGTTAATATACGTCTTTCATAATTCTGACCAGAATTTAGTGCTTTTTTCAAGGAAAGATCCCGTTCTCTCATCTGCATCCAGAGGTCCTCTTTGAGCCATCGTAGAGAGGGTTTCCGTCTTGGCTTACGTTGAAATTTCCTAGTAAAAGAGGTATCCACTTTGTCAATAGCTGACATAAATGTTCTGTATCCAGACTCTGGGTCTTCATTGCTTAACAGATCAGAACAGTCAATTTGACTTACAGCTGCATCGTAGTTACTCTGCTCACTTTTCAGGGTTGTTTTATCGTATTGTTGCACATTAATATGGATCTTAAATCTTTGTTTAGTTATCTTTATAATCCCCAATGGAACATTGTGGTAAGATATGCCAGTTAGTAAGTTAATGGACTTAGTTTTTCGATCAGGTCTGTTAGTAAACACCAGATCAGTTTGAGTCTGGGATGACTGTGTTACTCTGCTTGGTCCTTGTATTATTTGAGTCAGTTTGAAATACATAATATTATGTGTAAAAGTAAATGTTTGGAGAGAAATTAAAAAGTGCCCTGCAACACACAAGCAAAATCACTAGTGAAGTACATTAAACAGCAAGAAATGCGCAAAAACCTAAAAAATATAGGCCTATTTCTAAGTTTAACCAAAAGACAAATCTGAGAACAGTGAGGAAGTCTGAGTCACAGACATAGGCAGAGAGAGCGTTCCCAACTGTCGAGGCCGCTTGAGAGAAAGTTCGATCTCCACTTCAATCGATTTCCGTCTTTTACCTCGCAATTCTGTTCCAAAATGGTAAAGGCTCAACGCATTCCATCTCATTTAAGTGTGTGTGAAGACATGAATAACTTCTCTCTTAATAGTCTGTTAACACACCCTGCTCACACAGTGTGCCGACGTGTTGATATCATCACCGTGCTTCTACATCTGCATTGCTTGCCTTTTGGGGGTTTTGGGCTGGGTTTCTATATAAGCACTTTGTGACATCTGCTGATGTAAAAAGAGCTGTATAAATACATGTGATTGATTGATTTACATCAAGGTAAAAACTAGCCTTAGCAGATCATTACACGTGCAAAGATCACTGGTTATCTGGTCTCCTCTCCAAAAATCACTGGTTATCTGGTCTCCTCTCCAAAAATCACTGGTTATCTGGTCTCCTCTCCAAAAATCAGTGGCTATCTGGTCTCCTCTTCAAAAATGACTGGCTATCTGGTCTCCTCTCCAAAAATCACTGGTTATCTGGTCTCCTCTCCAAAAATCAGTGGCTATCTGGTCTCCTCTTCAAAAATGACTGGCTATCTGGTCTCCTCTCCAAAAATCAGTGGCTATCTGGTCTCCTCTCCAAAAATCACTGGTTATCTGGTCTCCTCTCCAAAAATCACTGGTTATCTGGTCTCCTCTCCAAAAATCACTGGCTATCTGGTCTCCTCTCCAAAAATCACTGGTTATCTGGTCTCCTCTCCAAAAATCACTGGCTATCTGGTCTCCTCTCCAAAAATCACTGGTTATCTGGTCTCCTCTCCAAAGATCGTAGCTCAGACTCTGTACAGGGGGATTTCTTTACCCCGTCCCCCTTTTTCACCAATGGCTCTTTATCCTTAAGGATTTAATAGTATGGTAATGGTATGTTGTTTTTATGCTAATTAAACACAAGGCATTACCAGAGGGCTTGGAGCGGTGCTCCAGTGACAAGGAGTATACGTCTCTGGTGAACCTCTCCTGGGCTACCTCTGTGTCTGTGTAGAGTGAAAAACATTGCTCACCATGACTGCAGTGTCAAACTTTATTACACTGTGAGCCTCGACCAATAAACGCTGCCTGCTACCATCACAGATGCCCTTTCTCTCTCTCTCCTCAGCTCCAAAAGTGTGATGATTACCTCTAAGATGCTGGATGTTAACTGTGACTTACCGCCACAAGGTGTCAGTGAAACCTAAATTCATGTGTTCTTATGATAATGACATGCATCATACATATTTTTACAGAAAACCCTACATTCAGCAAGGAAAATAGGGCAGGCAAAGATAACCAGTGACTTGAACAAATCCAGCACAGGGGGATAGGGACTCAAGCTAGCTGAACTGAGTAAGCATGGGGAGGATGGGGAGGATGGGGAGGAAGTGGCTTTGCCCGGTTGGTCGTATTGTTGCGCTTAGATAATTCTATAAGCTGCTTTATACATGTCTCAGAATGGTATCAAAAGTTGAAGGCAGATAACAAATAGTGCCGTACCAGCAACACACAGCTGTATAGTACTGCAGGCCCAACAAACCCAGCTGTATAGTACTGCAGGCCCAACAAACCCAGCTGTATAGTACTGCAGGCCCAACAAACCCAGCTGTATAGTACTGCAGGCCCAACAAACCCAGCTGTATAGTACTGCAGGCCCAACTAGCCCAGCTGTATAGTACTGCAGGCCCAACTAGCCCAGCTGTATAGTACTGCAGGCCCAACTAGCCCAGCTGTATAGTACTGCAGGCCCAACTAGCCCAGCTGTATAGTACTGCAGGCCCAACAAACCCAGCTGTACAGTACTGCAGGCCCAACTTACCCATCTGTATAGTACTGCAGGCCCAACAAACCCAGCTGTATAGTACTGCAGGCCCAACTAGCCCAGCTGTATAGTACTGCAGGCCCAACAAACCAAGCTGTATAGTACTGCAGGCCAAACTAGCCCAGCTGTATAGTACTGCAGGCCCAACTTACCCAGCTGTATAGTACTGCAGGCCCAACAAACCCAGCTGTATAGTACTGCAGGCCCAACTAGCCCAGCTGTATAGTACTGCAGGCCCAACTAGCCCAGCTGTATAGTACTGCAGGCCCAACAAACCCAGCTGTATAGTACTGCAGGCCCAACAAACCCAGCTGTACAGTACTGCAGGCCCAACTAGCCCAGCTGTATAGTACTGCAGGCCCAACAAACCCAGCTGTATAGTACTGCAGGCCCAACTATCCCAGCTGTATAGTACTGCAGGCCCAACAAACCCAGCTGTATAGTACTGCAGGCCCAACTAGCCCAGCTGTATAGTACTGCAGGCCCAACTAGCCCAGCTGTATAGTACTGCAGGCCCAACAAACCCAGATGTATAGTACTGCAGGCCCAACTAACCCAGCTGTATAGTACTGCAGGCCCAACTAGCCCAGCTGTATAGTACTGCAGGCCTAACTAGCCCAGCTGTATAGTACTGCAGGCCTAACTAGCCCAGCTGTATAGTACTGCAGGCCCAACAAACCCAGCTGTATAGTACTGCAGGCCCAACAAACCCAGCTGTGTAGTACTGCAGGCCCAACAAACCCAGCTGTACAGTACTGCAGGCCCAACAAACCCAGCTGTACAGTACTGCAGGCCCAACTAGCCCAGCTGTATAGTACTGCAGGCCCAAATAGTCCAGCTGTATAGTACTGCAGGCCCAACTAGCCCAGCTGTATAGTACTGCAGGCCCAACTAGCCCAGCTGTATAATACTGCAGGCCCAACTAGCCCAGCTGTATAGTACTGCAGGCCCAACTAACCCAGCTGTATAGTACTGCAGGCCCAACAAACCCAGCTGTATAGTACTGCAGGCCCAACTAGCCCAGCTGTATAGTACTGCAGGCCCAACTAGCCCAGCTGTATAGTACTGCAGGCCTAACTAGCCCAGCTGTATAGTACTGCAGGCCCAACTAACCCAGCTGTATAGTACTGCAGGCCCAACAAACCCAGCTGTGTAGTACTGCAGGCCTAACTAACCCAGCTGTATAGTACTGCAGGCCCAACTAACCCAGCTGTACAGTACTGCAGGCCCAACTAACCCAGCTGTATAGTACTGCAGGCCCAACAAACCCAGCTGTATAGTACTGCAGGCCCAACAAACCCAGCTGTATAGTACTGCAGGCCCAACAAACCCAGCTGTATAGTACTGCAGGCCCAACTAATCCAGCTGTATAGTACTGCAGGCCCAACAAACCCAGCTGTATAGTACTGCAGGCCCAACAAACCCAGCTGTATAGTACTGCAGGCCCAACTAGCCCAGCTGTATAGTACTGCAAGCCCAGCTAGCCCAGCTTTATAGTACTGCAGGCCCAACAAACCCAGCTGTATAGTACTGCAGGCCCAACAAACCCAGCTGTATAGTACTGCAGGCCCAACTAGCCCAGCTGTATAGTACTGCAAGCCCAGCTAGCCCAGCTTTATAGTACTGCAGGCCCAACAAACCCAGCTGTATAGTACTGCAGACCCAACAAACCCAGATGTACAGTACTGCAGGCCCAACAAACCCAGCTGTATAGTACTGCAGGCCCAACAAACCCAGCTGTATAGTACTGCAGGCCCAACTAGCCCAGCTGTATAGTACTGCAGGCCCAACAAACCCAGCTGTATAGTACTGCAGGCCCAACAAACCCAGCTGTATAGTACTGCAAGCCCAGCTAGCCCAGCTTTATAGTACTGCAGGCCCAACAAACCCAGCTGTATAGTACTGCAGACCCAACAAACCCAGATGTACAGTACTGCAGGCCCAACAAACCCAGCTGTATAGTACTGCAGGCCCAACAAACCCAGCTGTATAGTACTGCAGGCCCAACTAGCCCAGCTGTATAGTACTGCAGGCCCAACAAACCCAGCTGTATAGTACTGCAGGCCCAACAAACCCAGCTGTATAGTACTGCAGGCCCAACAAACCCAGCTGTATAGTACTGCAGGCCCAACTAGCCCAGCTGTATAGTACTGCAGGCCCAACTAGCCCAGCTGTATAGTACTGCAGGCCCAACTAGCCCAGCTGTATAGTACTGCAGGCCCAACAAACCCAGCTGTATAGTACTGCAGGCCCAACAAATCCAGCTGTATAGTACTGCAGGCCCAACTAGCCCAGCTGTATAGTACTGCAGGCCCAACTAGCCCAGCTGTATAGTACTGCAGGCCCAACAAACCCAGCTGTATAGTACTGCAGGCCCAACAAATCCAGCTGTATAGTACTGCAGGCCCAACTAGCCCAGCTGTATAGTACTGCAGGCCCAACAAACCCAGCTGTATAGTACTGCAGGCCCAACTAGCCCAGCTGTATAGTACTGCAGGCCCAACTAGCCCAGCTGTATAGTACTGCAGGCCCAACTAGCCCAGCTGTATAGTACTGCAGGCCCAACAAACCCAGCTGTATAGTACTGCAGGCTCAACAAACCCAGCTGTATAGTACTGCAGGCCCAACAAACCCAGCTGTATAGTACTGCAGGCCCAACTAGCCCAGCTGTATAGTACTGCAGGCCCAACAAACCCAGCTGTATAGTACTGCAGGCCCAACAAACCCAGCTGTATAGTACTGTAGGCCCAACTAGCCCAGCTGTATAGTACTGCAGGCCCAACTATCCCAGCTGTATAGTACTGCAGGCCCAACTAGCCCAGCTGTATAGTACTGCAGGCCCAACTAGCCCAGCTGTATAGTACTGCAGGCCCAACAAACCCAGCTGTATAGTACTGCAGGCCCAACAAATCCAGCTGTATAGTACTGCAGGCCCAACTAGCCCAGCTGTATAGTACTGCAGGCCCAACAAACCCAGCTGTATAGTACTGCAGGCCCAACTAGCCCAGCTGTATAGTACTGCAGGCCCAACTAGCCCAGCTGTATAGTACTGCAGGCCCAACTAGCCCAGCTGTATAGTACTGCAGGCCCAACAAACCCAGCTGTATAGTACTGCAGGCTCAACAAACCCAGCTGTATAGTACTGCAGGCCCAACAAACCCAGCTGTATAGTACTGCAGGCCCAACTAGCCCAGCTGTATAGTACTGCAGGCCCAACAAACCCAGCTGTATAGTACTGCAGGCCCAACAAACCCAGCTGTATAGTACTGCAGGCCCAACTAGCCCAGCTGTATAGTACTGCAGGCCCAACTAGCCCAGCTGTATAGTACTGCAGGCCCAACTAGCCCAGCTGTATAGTACTGCAGGCCCAACTAGCCCAGCTGTATAGTACTGCAGGCCCAACAAACCCAGCTGTATAGTACTGCAGGCCCAACAAATCCAGCTGTATAGTACTGCAGGCCCAACTAGCCCAGCTGTATAGTACTGCAGGCCCAACAAACCCAGCTGTATAGTACTGCAGGCCCAACTAGCCCAGCTGTATAGTACTGCAGGCCCAACTAGCCCAGCTGTATAGTACTGCAGGCCCAACTAGCCCAGCTGTATAGTACTGCAGGCCCAACAAACCCAGCTGTATAGTACTGCAGGCTCAACAAACCCAGCTGTATAGTACTGCAGGCCCAACAAACCCAGCTGTATAGTACTGCAGGCCCAACTAGCCCAGCTGTATAGTACTGCAGGCCCAACTAGCCCAGCTGTATAGTACTGCAGGCCCAACTAACCCAGCTGTATAGTACTGCAGGCCCAACTAGCCCAGCTGTATAGTACTGCAGGCCCAACTAACCCAGCTGTATAGTACTGCAGGCCCAACAAACCCAGCTGTATAGTACTGCAGGCCCAACTAGCCCAGCTGTATAGTACTGCAGGCCCAACTAGCCCAGCTGTATAGTACTGCAGGCCTAACTAGCCCAGCTGTATAGTACTGCAGGCCTAACTAGCCCAGCTGTATAGTACTGCAGACCCAACAAACCCAGCTGTATAGTACTGCAGGCCCAACTAACCCAGCTGTATAGTACTGCAGGCCCAACAAACCCAGCTGTATAGTACTGCAGGCCCAACAAACCCAGCTGTATAGTACTGCAGGCCCAACAAACCCAGCTGTATAGTACTGCAGGCCCAACTAATCCAGCTGTATAGTACTGCAGGCCCAACAAACCCAGCTGTATAGTACTGCAGGCCCAACTAGCCCAGCTGTATAGTACTGCAGGCCCAACTAGCCCAGCTGTATAGTACTGCAGGCCCAACAAACCCAGCTGTATAGTACTGCAGGCCCAACAAACCCAGCTGTACAGTACTGCAGGCCCAACTTACCCAGCTGTATAGTACTGCAGGCCCAACAAACCCAGCTGTATAGTACTGCAGGCCCAACTAGCCCAGCTGTATAGTACTGCAGGCCCAACAAACCCAGCTGTATAGTACTGCAGGCCCAACAAACCCAGCTGTATAGTACTGTAGGCCCAACTAGCCCAGCTGTATAGTACTGCAGGCCCAACTAGCCCAGCTGTATAGTACTGCAGGCCCAACTATCCCAGCTGTATAGTACTGCAGGCCCAACAAACCCAGCTGTATAGTACTGCAGGCTCAACAAACCCAGCTGTATAGTACCGCAGGCCCAACAAACCCAGCTGTATAGTACTGCAGGCCCAACTAGCCCAGCTGTATAGTACTGCAGGCCCAACTAGCCCAGCTGTATAGTACTGCAGGCCCAACTTACCCAGCTGTATAGTACTGCAGGCCCAATAAACCCAGCTGTATAGTACTGCAGGCCCAACTAGCCCAGCTGTATAGTACTGCAGGCCCAACTAGCCCAGCTGTATAGTACTGCAGGCCTAACTAGCCCAGCTGTATAGTACTGCAGGCCTAACTAGCCCAGCTGTATAGTACTGCAGGCCCAACAAACCCAGCTGTATAGTACTGCAGGCCCAACAAACCCAGCTGTGTAGTACTGCAGGCCTAACTAACCCAGCTGTATAGTACTGCAGGCCCAACTAACCCAGCTGTACAGTACTGCAGGCCCAACTAACCCAGCTGTATAGTACTGCAGGCCCAACAAACCCAGCTGTATAGTACTGCAGGCCCAACAAACCCAGCTGTATAGTACTGCAGGCCCAACAAACCCAGCTGTATAGTACTGCAGGCCCAACTAATCCAGCTGTATAGTACTGCAGGCCCAACAAACCCAGCTGTATAGTACTGCAGGCCCAACTAGCCCAGCTGTATAGTACTGCAGGCCCAACTAGCCCAGCTGTATAGTACTGCAGGCCCAACAAACCCAGCTGTATAGTACTGCAGGCCCAACAAACCCAGCTGTACAGTACTGCAGGCCCAACTTACCCAGCTGTATAGTACTGCAGGCCCAACAAACCCAGCTGTATAGTACTGCAGGCCCAACTAGCCCAGCTGTATAGTACTGCAGGCCCAACAAACCCAGCTGTATAGTACTGCAGGCCCAACAAACCCAGCTGTATAGTACTGCAGGCCCAACTAGCCCAGCTGTATAGTACTGCAGGCCCAACTAGCCCAGCTGTATAGTACTGCAGGCCCAACTAGCCCAGCTGTATAGTACTGCAGGCCCAACTAGCCCAGCTGTATAGTACTGCAGGCCCAACTAGCCCAGCTGTATAGTACTGCAGGCCCAACAAACCCAGCTGTATAGTACTGCAGGCCCAACAAACCCAGCTGTATAGTACTGCAGGCCCAACAAACCCAGCTGTATAGTACTGCAGGCCCAACAAACCCAGCTGTACAGTACTGCAGGCCCAACTTACCCAGCTGTATAGTACTGCAGGCCCAACAAACCCAGCTGTATAGTACTGCAGGCCCAACAAACCCAGCTGTATAGTACTGCAGGCCCAACAAACCCAGCTGTATAGTACTGCAGGCCCAACAAACCCAGCTGTATAGTACTGCAGGCCCAACTAATCCAGCTGTATAGTACTGCAGGCCCAACAAACCCAGCTGTATAGTACTGCAGGCCCAACTAGCCCAGCTGTATAGTACTGCAGGCCCAACTAGCCCAGCTGTATAGTACTGCAGGCCCAACAAACCCAGCTGTATAGTACTGCAGGCCCAACAAACCCAGCTGTACAGTACTGCAGGCCCAACTTACCCAGCTGTATAGTACTGCAGGCCCAACAAACCCAGCTGTATAGTACTGCAGGCCCAACTAGCCCAGCTGTATAGTACTGCAGGCCCAACAAACCCAGCTGTATAGTACTGCAGGCCCAACAAACCCAGCTGTATAGTACTGCAGGCCCAACTAGCCCAGCTGTATAGTACTGCAGGCCCAACTAGCCCAGCTGTATAGTACTGCAGGCCCAACTAGCCCAGCTGTATAGTACTGCAGGCCCAACTAGCCCAGCTGTATAGTACTGCAGGCCCAACTAGCCCAGCTGTATAGTACTGCAGGCCCAACAAACCCAGCTGTATAGTACTGCAGGCCCAACAAACCCAGCTGTATAGTACTGCAGGCCCAACAAACCCAGCTGTATAGTACTGCAGGCCCAACAAACCCAGCTGTACAGTACTGCAGGCCCAACTTACCCAGCTGTATAGTACTGCAGGCCCAACTTACCCAGCTGTATAGTACTGCAGGCCCAACAAACCCAGCTGTATAGTACTGCAGGCCCAACAAACCCAGCTGTATAGTACTGCAGGCCCAACAAACCCAGCTGTATAGTACTGTAGGCCCAACTAGCCCAGCTGTATAGTACTGCAGGCCCAACTATCCCAGCTGTATAGTACTGCAGGCCCAACAAACCCAGCTGTATAGTACTGCAGGCTCAACAAACCCAGCTGTATAGTACCGCAGGCCCAACAAACCCAGCTGTATAGTACTGCAGGCCCAACTAGCCCAGCTGTATAGTACTGCAGGCCCAACTAGCCCAGCTGTATAGTACTGCAGGCCCAACTAGCCCAGCTGTATAGTACTGCAGGCCCAACTAGCCCAGCTGTATAGTACTGCAGGCCCAACTAGCCCAGCTGTATAGTACTGCAGGCCCAACAAACCCAGCTGTATAGTACTGCAGGCCCAACAAACCCAGCTGTATAGTACTGCAGGCCCAACAAACCCAGCTGTATAGTACTGCAGGCCCAACAAACCCAGCTGTACAGTACTGCAGGCCCAACTTACCCAGCTGTATAGTACTGCAGGCCCAACTTACCCAGCTGTATAGTACTGCGGCCCAACAAACCCAGCTGTATAGTACTGCAGGCCCAACAAACCCAGCTGTATAGTACTGCAGGCCCAACAAACCCAGCTGTATAGTACTGTAGGCCCAACTAGCCCAGCTGTATAGTACTGCAGGCCCAACTATCCCAGCTGTATAGTACTGCAGGCCCAACAAACCCAGCTGTATAGTACTGCAGGCTCAACAAACCCAGCTGTATAGTACCGCAGGCCCAACAAACCCAGCTGTATAGTACTGCAGGCCCAACTAGCCCAGCTGTATAGTACTGCAGGCCCAACTAGCCCAGCTGTATAGTACTGCAGGCCCAACTAACCCAGCTGTATAGTACTGCAGGCCCAACAAACCCAGCTGTATAGTACTGCAGGCCCAACTAGCCCAGCTGTATAGTACTGCAGGCCCAACTAGCCCAGCTGTATAGTACTGCAGGCCTAACTAGCCCAGCTGTATAGTACTGCAGGCCTAACTAGCCCAGCTGTATAGTACTGCAGGCCCAACAAACCCAGCTGTATAGTACTGCAGGCCCAACAAACCCAGCTGTGTAGTACTGCAGGCCTAACTAACCCAGCTGTATAGTACTGCAGGCCCAACTAACCCAGCTGTACAGTACTGCAGGCCCAACTAACCCAGCTGTATAGTACTGCAGGCCCAACAAACCCAGCTGTATAGTACTGCAGGCCCAACAAACCCAGCTGTATAGTACTGCAGGCCCAACAAACCCAGCTGTATAGTACTGCAGGCCCAACTAATCCAGCTGTATAGTACTGCAGGCCCAACAAACCCAGCTGTATAGTACTGCAGGCCCAACTAGCCCAGCTGTATAGTACTGCAGGCCCAACTAGCCCAGCTGTATAGTACTGCAGGCCCAACAAACCCAGCTGTATAGTACTGCAGGCCCAACAAACCCAGCTGTACAGTACTGCAGGCCCAACTTACCCAGCTGTATAGTACTGCAGGCCCAACAAACCCAGCTGTATAGTACTGCAGGCCCAACTAGCCCAGCTGTATAGTACTGCAGGCCCAACAAACCCAGCTGTATAGTACTGCAGGCCCAACAAACCCAGCTGTATAGTACTGCAGGCCCAACTAGCCCAGCTGTATAGTACTGCAGGCCCAACTAGCCCAGCTGTATAGTACTGCAGGCCCAACTAGCCCAGCTGTATAGTACTGCAGGCCCAACTAGCCCAGCTGTATAGTACTGCAGGCCCAACAAACCCAGCTGTATAGTACTGCAGGCCCAACAAACCCAGCTGTATAGTACTGCAGGCCCAACAAACACAGTATGGAGCTGTATTAAGGACTATGAATAAACACAACAGTCTTGGGAAAGTATAAATAAACACCACTTCCCTCAGATGGCTTCTTCACATTAATTGGAAGAGAGAAGTAGCACTTTGTGGTTCTGAGAGTAGATAAAGGGCACTGAAACAGTCACCCAAAGAGAACATGCTGACCACAACCGGGCAGACTGGCCTTTTTGACTGATAGGAGGCATTATGCTGAACAGATCTCTTCCACATGTAGCACCTGCTATGATGCATATGCTGTCCTTTGAGGACGATACTTCCCCTACCCTCTGAATAACATTCTGCTAGCTGAACATGTGCAGACTGAATATGGATGCAGATTAAAAGGGAGTTATCCTGTGTATTGTAAAGAGATGGAAGCCTACAGATGTAGGATCTTAATTTGATCACCCTGTTGCAGAAGAACCGTCCTGTAATGCAGGAAGTGTAACAATTGTGGAGTATTTGAGGTTTAAAAAGGCGTCTGAAGGTAGTAATTTCCACTTTGAAATTAGACCAAATTTTCCCTTACAAAAAATGTATCTACCAATACTAAAAAGTCCACTAAATTAGAATCCACATAATAATTCACTTTTCCTGTTGCTGCAGGATGTATAAATTAATATCCTATTAATATCCGACATCAGGACTGTGTATTATAGTGAAGAATTACATGTCATAATGTCTCATATGGCAGTCATGCACACAAAGCAAACATAATTACATGAACAATTGTTATTGCAATATACTTATATGACCTTTCTTGTTTGTTACATTTACATTTAAGTCATTTAGCAGACGCATGACAAATGGCTTCTACTTTACAGTAAGTGTACCTAGCTATACACCTATATATGTACATGGTATTTACATATGCTGTCAAAGTGTAATTACAGAGTAACTAATTCATTACCATGTAATAACAGTGGTCACTGAAGATCCCATGGCACTTATAGTAAGGGTAGGGGTGTTAACCCCGGTGTCCTAGCTAAATTTCCAATACGGCCTTCATACCATCACGGCGACCTATGACCTAGTGTTTTATGTCCAGCAACCACATGGGAGACAAAAGCTACAGAACGCTCCTTTCAACCTGAAAGGAATTTTAAAGGAATGCACTAGATCCCTGTCAGTGCACCATCCTATTTTCTACACAAGAAAACGACATGATGTTCCATATTTCCATTCTTCTGTTTTAAATCTCGGCGTCTGAGTGAACAGATACCATGTTTGGCTGAATCTAATAACGTACTGGCACAGGAGTAATTACTACTAAGTGTTAGTGATTTCTGGGGTGAGAAATAGCCTCTTTGGCACCTGAAGGCAGGCGATTATCGCAGTACTGTATTGAATAAGAACATCAGAACACAACATGACAGTACTGTATTGAATAAGAACATCAGAACACAACATGACAGTACTGTATTGAATAAGAACAACAGAACACAACATGACAGTACTGTATTGAATAAGAACACCAGAACACAACATGACAGTACTGTATTGAATAAGAACATCAGAACACAACATGACAGTGCTGTATTGAATAAGAACATCAGAACACAACATGACAGTACTGTATTGAATAAGAACATCAGAACACAACATGACAGTACTGTATTGAATAAGAACAACAGAACACAACATGACAGTACTGTATTGAATAAGAACAACAGAACACAACATGACAGTACTGTATTGAATAAGAACAACAGAACACAACATGACAGTGCTGTATTGAATAAGAACAACAGAACACAACATGACAGTACTGTATTGAATAGGAACATCAGAACACAACATGACAGTACTGTATTGAATAAGAACAACAGAACACAACATGACAGTACTGTATTGAATAAGAACAACAGAACACAACATGACAGTACTGTATTGAATAAGAACATCAGAACACAACATGACAGTACTGTATTGAATAAGAACAACAGAACACAACATGACAGTACTGTATTGAATAAGAACAACAGAACACAACATGACAGTACTGTATTGAATAAGAACATCAGAACACAACATGACAGTACTGTATTGAATAAGAACAACAAAACACAACATGACAGTACTGTATTGAATAAGAACAACAGAACACAACATGACAGTACTGTATTGAATAAGAACAACAGAACACAACATGACAGTACTGTATTGAATAAGAACAACAGAACACAACATGACAGTACTGTATTGAATAAGAACAACAGAACACGACATGACAGTACTGTATTGAATAAGAACATCAGAACACAACATGACAGTACTGTATTGAATAAGAACAACAGAACACAACATGACAGTACTGTATTGAATAAGAACAACAGAACACAACATGACAGTACTGTATTGAATAAGAACAACAGAACACGACATGACAGTACTGTATTGAATAAGAACATCAGAACATGACATGACAGTACTGTATTGAATAAGAACATCAGAACACAACATGACAGTACTGTATTGAATAAGAACAACAGAACACAACATGACAGTACTGTATTGAATAAGAACAACAGAACACAACATAATATAATAATAATAACATGAGAGTACTGTATTGAATAAGAACATCAGAACACAACATGACAGTACTGTATTGAATAAGAACATCAGAACACAACATGACAGTGCTGTATTGAATAAGAACATCAGAACACAACATGACAGTACTGTATTGAATAAGAACATCAGAACACAACATGACAGTACTGTATTGAATAAGAACATCAGAACACAACATGACAGTACTGTATTGAATAAGAACATCAGAACACAACATGACAGTACTGTATTGAATAAGAACATCAGAACACAACATGACAGTGCTGTATTGAATAAGAACATCAGAACACAACATGACAGTACTGTATTGAATAAGAACATCAGAACACAACATGACAGTACTGTATTGAATAAGAACAACAGAACACAACATGACAGTACTGTATTGAATAAGAACATCAGAACACAACATGACAGTGCTGTATTGAATAAGAACATCAGAACACAACATGACAGTACTGTATTGAATAAGAACATCAGAACACAACATGACAGTACTGTATTGAATAAGAACAACAGAACACAACATGACAGTACTGTATTGAATAAGAACAACAGAACACGACATGACAGTACTGTATTGAATAAGAACATCAGAACACAACATGACAGTACTGTATTGAATAAGAACAACAGAACACAACATGACAGTACTGTATTGAATAAGAACAACAGAACACGACATGACAGTACTGGATGGAATAAGAACATCCGAACACAACATGATATGGAACTAGAGAACTAGAGAACCATCTTCTGACTTGCCTATTTACTTGAATTGTAAATGTATGTTACTCTTGCAAACAAGAAAATCCAGAAGATGAAAGGAGGTAAAGAATTCAAAGAGATATTCACTTCCCTTTACCCTTTAAGGCTGCAACAGAAGCTAAGAGGGGGAGAGCAGCAGTGTGTGTCTACAGTAAAGCTTTAAGTAGCTATTTGTACTCTGAGTTGGCCCAATAGCATGTCATCACCTTCACAGCAGGATGCACTGTTGTTTTATCGCACCGACGGTTTGTATTGCCCATCGCTTTTCTCTCTCCTTGTAATCTTGATTCAAAAATGTTCAGAGTTTGCCACTAGGCTAAAGTCCAAATTGCTTGCCTTGTCACTGCTGACTTTGCGAGTGCATGAATAAATGATAAAACCCTTGTAAGCTTGTGACACTGTTTTAATTGCTTCTGCCACACTAATGTACAATGGAAGTACAAAAATGCAAATGCCAAATACAGTTAGAGTGTATGACTTCCGCACATGGCCAAACACCATCCTAGGCATTTACTCCACAACATACACTATATTATATCCATTTGTTTAAAATGGGTGAGCTTTTTCATCTGCTTGTTGCAGTTGAGTGCATGTTTGTCGGTCAGGAGGTTGAAATCACAGCTGTTGGAACCCACATTGTTGGAATTTCACTGATATCATTAGGCTACTCTGTCGGAGACATTCTAAAAACATAATTACATGTTTGCAGCGCTGTTGATTCCCATGAATAGGCTGTATGGTATGACGACAGGAACAATGCTTTAACATAATGCTCCCCAGCTGTTCTGTTGTGACATACAATATTGATTAATTATAAGGACGTTATAAAAGGCAGGTTGGATTAGATTTCCATGGTTCTTTATCCAATGAGAAATTGACTCGTGGTTACCACTATAGCTTACATGGAATGTGTGTATGGCATATAGTAGATTGATTTAACACTTCTCTGAGGCAATCGAGTTAAGTTGTTTACATTCTTCTCTAGAGTATGCCTCATTACCGAACGAGAAAAGAGCAACTGAAGGGCCAGTGGATTAGGCGTTCCCTTTGGAGATTGAGATGCCTTTTCTGTGTGGGGTCTGCAAAAGGTGTGTTGATGAGGCTTTCATTTCACTGTTGTTTTACACAGTGCTTATATGTACTTAGAGGTAATGAATGTCACTACTAGCAGTGGTTACAGATAAAACATCTATAGTGAAGTAATGTTGCTAGTATCACTGCTTCATCACAATAGCAAACTTGGAAAGCTCTGGGATCGATAAAGAAGATCACCCTTGAAACAAATAAAGCAGCTACTCATAGTTGGATATTAACCCATTTCCAAATCGTGTTGCATTCAGTAGCATGCTTTGTAAGACAAATCCATAATTCCCTTAATAATGAAGTCTCAAAGATAATAAAACATTCCGCTGTCTCATCCTCCTCATCCCTCAAAGTGGAGGCTTGGGAAAGTCAAAATCTCAGTGTTTTCCATTTTTCATTTTTTTGCCCAGTAGTCTCATCTCAGTTACATCCTACTGCTCCTTGTCTACTGCAGTTCTTGATCAACTCTGATTCTTCTTCCTTTGTTTGCTTCCACCACACCACCTACAGTAAGGCCTATATAACCCTGTCATTACACAGTCACAACTCACAGGCCCAGAGCAGAGCTTTACTTTCATCCCAGAAACTGGCACCAATGTTGGCAGTTAAGTGAGAAGAAGCCTTCATCACAGATAGCGAGTGACGTGTGAGGTTGCTGTCATGTTTTTGCAAAAAAAAAGAATGATTATAATGTGAGGATAGGAATGCTGGTGCAAGCTCCCTTCCTGAGGAAGAGTAATTGCTCTAGGGGCTGTGATAAAGAACATAAAGAGGATGAACCCAGTTCTTCTTGTGATAAAGAATGTCAGAGGAGGCCTGAAGGACTATTATGAAGGCTGCATGATTGAGTTATGAATATGAAAATAAAGGGAAAAAAATACATTAATGCTGATGCTCAATCATAAACCGGGAGATGACTTGGTGTCATTGCTTAACATAATATTTGCATAACAATGCTTCTCCTAATTTTAAGTATTGGTGTTTCTTTAAGCAACTCTTTGTATACATGTGTCAGTCAGAAATCACTTCATCGTCTACAGTTAGTTCAAAATGGTGCAGCTCAGCTTTTAACAGGCACCAGAAAATGTAACCATATCACACCTATTCTAGCTTCTCTACACTGGCTACCAGTCAGAATAGAATAGATTTTAACATTTATTAATCACGTTTAAGGCTTGTTTTAGCCCCATGCTATATCTCTGATCTTTTATCTCTCTACGAGTCAGGACACAGCCTGAGATCTTCTTGCAGGGCAATGCTAACCATTCCAAAGTCTAGGTTGAAAACTGAAGGAGACCGGGCATTTGCCATTAGTGCCCCTAGACTTTGGAATGGTCTGCCAGAGGTGATCAGGCTTGCCGATTCAGTGCCTCTTTTTAAATCCCTGCCGAAGACACTTTTATAAAGATTCTTTTCATGTATGACTTCAGTATAGGATTTTGATTGGCTATCTTTTTTTCATTCTCCTTTCACCTGTCTATGTTTCTTTGTTAATACTTTTATTTTATGATGTTAAACACTTTGTTACTTGTATTGAAAAGTGCTACACAAATAAAGTTGATTATTATTATTATTTCTCCTCTGGGGCTGCTCTAAAGTGAGTAATGAAATACAAAGCAACTTAACAGGCTACTGGGCATTGAAAAATCTGAGCTTGGACCAGTCTCTGTTTTATAGCCATTCCAGCAGCCGTTTAGAAATTAAATGTACAGTACCTTCAGAAAGTATTCATACCCCTTGAGTTCTTTCACATTTTGTTATGTTGCAGCCTGAATTCAACATGGATTACCTTTATTTTTCTCTCTCACCCATCTACACACCATACCACATAATGATAAAGTGAGCATGTTTTTAGATTTTTTTGCATTTATTTTGAAAATGGAATACAGAAATATCTCATTTACATAAGTATTCACACCCATTTGCTTTGACACACCAAATTGAGCTCAGGTGCATCCAATTTCCTTTGATCATCCTTGAGATGTCGCTACAACTTGATTGGAGTCCACCTGTGGCCAATTCAACTGTTTGGACATGATTTAGAAAGAAACACACCTGTCTATATAAGGTCCCACAGTTGACAGTGCATGTCAGAGCAGAAACTATACTATGATGTCCAAAGAACTGTCTGTAGGTCACCGAGATAGAATTGTGGTGAGGCATATATCTGGGGAAGGCTATAAAACTATTGCTAGAGTGTTGAATGTTTCCAAGAGCACAGTGGTTGCCATCATTTGGAAATGGAAAAGATATGGGACTACCCAGACTCTGCCTAGATCTGGCCATCCTACCAAAGTGAGTAACCAGACAAGAAGGACCTTGGTGAGGGAGGTGACCAAGAACCCAATGACCACTGACAGAACTACAGAGTTCCTTGGCTGGGATGGGAGAACCTGCCAGAAGGACAACCATCTCTACAGCACTTCACCAATCTGGGATTTATGGGAGAATAGCCAGATGGAAGCCACTCCTGAGAAAAATGCACATGACTGCACGCCTAAAGGTTTCATAAAGACATGTGAAAGACTCTGAGAGCACAAGGCAAAATATTTTGTGTCTGATGAGACAAAAATGTAACTATGTGGCTCAAATGCAAAGCGCTATGTCTGGCGAAAACCACGCACAGCTCATCACCCATCTAACAATATCCCTACCGCAAAGCATGGTGGTGGATGCGTCATGCTATGGGGATGATTTTCACCGGCAGGTCCTGTGAGATGGAACAAAGAATAGGGCCAGATACAGGCAAATCCTTGGTGAGACCTGATTCAGTGTGCAAACAACCTTAGACTGGGGAAAAGATTTACGTTCCAACCGGACAATGAGCCCAAACATACAGCCAAAGAAACGCTAGACAGGCTTCAGAACAAGAATGTAAAAGTCCTTGAGTGGCCCAGCCAAAGCCCAGACTTGAATCCCATAGAAAATTGCTGTTCACCGCTCCCCGTATAACTTAACAGAGCTTGAGAAAATCTGCAAGGAAGAATATCCCCAAATCCAGATGTGCAAAGCTGATACAGACATACCCAAGACGAATCAACTTCGTCCTCACCGCCAAAGGTGCTTCTACGAAGTATTGACTCAGGGGTGTGAATACTTATTTTAAATTCGATTTCTGTATTTTGTTTTCAATACATTTGCAAAAATTTCTAAAAACCTGTTTTCACTTTGTCATTATGGGGTATTGTGTAAAGATGGGTGAGACATTTAAAAAAAATCCATTTTAAATTCAGGCTGTAACAAAACAAAATGTGGAAAATGTCAAGGGGTGTGAATACTTTCTGAAGGCACTGTAATCATGCAATGAGAAAGTTGAATGTTAATCATAATTTTCTTTATTGGCATGGAGCTACAACATATTTATGAAGATATCTAATAAACTAGTGGGCAGTACAGAGGATATATGCACTGTGGTTGTTTTATTCTGACCCGAGGCTGAAGCAGATAGGCTTTGTTATGCTAACAGAGGTGTTTATGTATGGCGTGCATAGCCATATATAACTAACACAAGTGTTATATGAACAGTTTGATTTGGGAACTGCAATCAGCATGTCACTTTACACTGGCCTCTGATAGTGGCCTCCTATAATTCATATCTGATTCTACACATATCATCTCACATCTAGCAAGTGTTCCTTATGAGTAAAAGTTGTCTCTCTATGAATACAGTTCACTTGTGTGTCATATACAATCTCCTGCTGCCATCCTGGATATGAAAAACAATCCAATTCATTTCTGCCATAGAGGTGAACATTGAGTAACAATTTCAACATGAATTTTCTTGGCACTATTTCAAGGATCACAATCTATCGGATAAGGTTAATAACAGTGCATGTTAACACTTATGAAAGTCACACATTTTAGTCTCTATGGGAAAATGCATTCTATTCTAGAGAACCCAGTGACATCTTCCCTGATGACTAACTGGCAATTCATGCTTTCCCCTTAATATACACAATATTATTGTTCACTGCAAATGGAAATAGTAATCAGATAATTCATGTGTATATATATGTTTTTATTGAACGTCTACAATACATAACCCCTCATATATGTTGCTATACCACTGAGATAGGACATACTTTAACACAATATGATTACAAGGATAGTGAGAGACTGAGGGCAGGGAGTAAGAGACCAAAATGGGAGAGAGAGAGAGAGAGAGAGATAGAGAAAGAGAAAGAGAAAGAGAGAGAGAGCACATCAGGGGAAAGAACAGCAGTCTAACTTCCTTGAAGAGAGAAAATAAACCAATGTTCACTGTTGTATAACTTTTGAAAACCCCAGGGCCAGGCAAGAAATTGAACAGTGTAAAAATAATTAGAACAGGTGTGAGCACAATGAGATGGAGGCAGAGACTGTTGACAAAGCAGTCCAACCATCTTCTTCTCCTCACACTGTGTTGAAAGTCAATTTAGAGTTTCCTCGGCCACTTCTTTTTGTCTCTCAGGCACAGGCACGTCACTAGGCGACGGAAAAGGGTGGAGAGAAGATTCAGATTCAAACCACTGCTGTATAAGCATGTCTTGATTCACGTGCCCTTGACATAATACATACTGAAAAATAGTGGCATATTTTGTTGAATATACATTTTTACACTGCATTCTGTATCTCAATAAAGAAGTTCTGGTTCTGTATATTGTAGATTCAGTGGTGATTTTCTACCATTTTACTGTCCTCAATGGCAAGACGATGGAGGAATATTTCTGCAATCTAATCCTTCACTGTTAATGCTGAAGGTGGCAGTTCCCACAGGATTGTTTGGTTATTTCAGGCAGTTTTCAAGGCATATTTCCATGGGCTTCAGAGACAGAGACAAAGCGAGGCAAAAATGTACGCCCCATTGTTCAGTGCTGGAAGGCATCACTGCAAAGATTTTCAGCAGGTGAACAAACAATCATGTTTTAAGATGTTCAATAGAATATTTTAAATAATGGTTCAGCCTAACCCAGTTCTATACTCAACTGGTTGCATGCAGAGAATCTAGTGTGGCGACTTATTCCGTGATGATTTAATGCTGACTCACTCAGTTAACATCATGACACAAACTCTGTAATTTTATGCAATGTATTACAAGGTTACACACATAACATATAAACCAACTATTAGTTGTGCAGATGCCTGAAAATAATCCACAATGAAATGTGTTGGTACGGTCTAACAACCCTGCGGTGATATAGAATACAGAACTGAAAATAGCAGTCTGTTGCTACTTGATATGGGAGTAAACACGGCAAAGAATGACAAGCCCAGTCTGCGGAAATGATGATGCAAAGTATTTGCTGTTGATGTGTATGGTTAGGCTATTGTTTAATAAGGTACTGCTTGAGTGGTAGGGATGTCAAACAAAATGCAGGATTAATGTAGACAATCCCTCTTTCCCTATATTTCTGAAGAACACGTGCATCTGCATTTCTCCCCTCACAGTGGTCTCAGCTGGATGCTTTGATTCTTAATTACATTCTCACATTCAAAAAACAATCCATCTGATATGCAAGATGATTCCTTTGGAGTGTAACCCCCATTCCTATAAGCCTCTTCAAATTGTCCCAGTGGATGTCATTCTGTTGCCGGATATCATTATCTGTGTGATGCGTTAATTATGTCATTATTGATGCTCATATTTTGGTCAACATCCATTCACATTTTTGCATCGTCTGGGAATTTCTTGGTTATGCCTTTTCAGTATGGTCACATACTAACTTTTCAGAGACAGTATTGTATGATGAATGAGAGATGGATTCATCTTTATACTTTTTGGATGTAACATTGTAACATTCGGGGTTGCAGTCCATGTATGATTGACCTAAGACATCTCCTTGAGAGGAGTATTTCTCAGAAACCTCATGTGGCCTGCCATGCCTTTTTAATCACTGGGGCAACCATCCATTTCCGAGGATCTTTCTGTGTCATCATGGCAATGTCCATGAAGGCCCCCCTCATCATTTATCAAGGGCATATGATCAAGCCCATTCAGAATGACAATAAAATAGTACTTTGAAGCAGATATGACAGAAAACCCAAAGCTTCTGTTCTAAACAATCAGCGGTATTGAAGCAGTATACTGGAGCCCCAGGTTTATCTGGATTGCAGGTGGTGATTAAAGCTGTAAAAAAAAGGTGATGCCTCTAACAATGTTCAGGTTGGTTTGCCCGACTACTAGCTAATGACATTAGAAAGAAATAGATAAGTACCGGTTTTAACACTGAATCTTAAACTATTGGTGGGAGGCCAGTGAAATAATATATTTTAAAAGTATTGAAGATACAGTTGAAGTCGAAGTTTACATACACTTAGGTTGGAGTCATTAAAACTTGTTTTTCAACCACTCCGCAAATTTCTTGTTAACAAACTATAGTTTTGGCAAGTCGGTTAGGACATCTACTTTGTGCATGACACAAGTCATTTTTCCAACAATTGTTTACAGACAGATTATTTCACTTATAATTCACTGTATCACAATTCCAGTGAGTCAGAAGTTTACATACACTAAGTTGACTGTGCCTGTAAACAGTTTGGAAAATTCCAGAAAATTATGTCATGGTTTTAGAAGCTTCTGATAGGCTAATTGACATAATTTGGGTCAATTGGAGGTGTACCTGTGGATGTACTTCAAGGCCTACCTTCAACCTCAGTGCCTCTTTGCTTGACATCATGGGAAAATCAAAACAAATCAGCAAAGACAGAAAAACAAATGCAGACCTCCACAAGTCTGGTTCATCCTTGGGAGCAATTTCCAAACGGCTGAAGGTACCACATTCACTTGTACAAACAATAGTATGCAAGTATAAACACCATGGGACCACACAGCCGTCATACCGCTCAGGAAGGAGACGCGTTCTGTCTCCTAGAGATGAACGTACTTTGCTGAGAAAAGTGCATATCAATCCCAGAACAACAGCAAAGGACCTTGTGAGATGCTGGAGAAAACAGGTACAAAAGTATCTATATCCACAGTAAAATGAGTCCTATATCGACATAACTTGAAAGGCCGCTCAGCAAGGAAGAAGCCACTGGTCCAAACCCGCCATAAAAAAGCCAGACTACGGTTTGCAAATGCACATGGGGACGAAGATCGTACTCTTTGGAAAAATGTCCTCTGGTCTGATGAAACAAAAATAGAACTGTTTGGCCATAATGACCATCATTATGTTTGGAGGAAAAACGGGGAAGCTTGCAAGCCGAAGACCACCATACCAACCGTGAAGCATGGTTGTGGCAGCATCATGTTGTGGGGGTGCTTTGCTGCAGGAGGGACTGGTGCACTTCACAAAATAGATGGCATCATGAGGAATTGAAAATGATGTGGATATATTGAAGCAACATCTCAAGACAGCAGTCAGGAAGTTAAAGCTTGGTCACAAATGGGTCTTCCAAATGGACAACGTGATGCTTACTAGGGCTATACAGGCCACTAACAAAGTCAACTACCCACAACTAAGGTGGAAAAACAGGCTACCTAAGTATGATTCCCCATCACAGACAACAATAGACAGCTGTCCCAGATTGAGAACCATACCAAAACATAGAACCCGGCCAAAACATAGAAACAGAAACCCTAGAATGCCCACCCCACATAACACCCTGACCTAACCAAATAGAGAAACAAAACGGCTCTCTAAGGTCAGGGCGTGACATCTCTCTACAATTATTCTGATATTTCACATTCTTAAAATGAAGTGGTGATCCTAACTGACCTAATACAGGGAATTTTTACTAGGATTAAATGTCAGGAATTGTGAAAAATGGAGTTTAAATGTATTTGGCTGAGGTGTATGTAAACTTCAGACTTCAACTGTATGTATACTTTCCCTTCAACTGTAGGTAGTATCACCTACACAACATTTTCTCTGAATTGGTAGACAATCTACTGCAGCTTTTCAATCCCAGTCACTTGTAAGGCATCACAACTGTTTAACATACAAATTCTGAGGTGGATAGCTGGTCAAGGTATTAGGGCCAGATGGGAATAGTGAAGAATATTCTTAACTTTAATAATAATAACTTTTATTCCCATGTGGCTTTATTCCCACCATAGTTCCCCAGAGTGCTTGTGGGGTCAATGTATCATCGGCTTGCAGCTAATACGCTGGCTAATGTTGCAATGGGCTGATTATCTATTTTAAATTCAGTTTGGCATTATGCAAAACTGAATTGGCGATTCAAGATGATTTAAAGCCATATTCTGCCAGATCTGTACACCATTAAATAGTGGGTCACCAATAAAAACATCAATTGATGGTAAAAGAGAGAAAGATAAATAATATATTGAAATATCTATGTTTAAGCTACCTTAGGTATGTTTGATGGTCGTATTGGAGAGGAAGTGACTTACAACGTCAGTGTTGCTCTGACTACCGCCCTTGTCTACCAATGTCATCTACATTCAGACCAACACAGTGCTACCCCACTGGCAAGAGCACACTTTACCACAGGCCAGACAGACACGTGGCAATGACTGGTCAGATCTGAATGACAATGTAAAGACATAAATCATGTCTGTTTGAATCGACCGAATCGTACACGGTGTCAGGGACAGTTTGATAGACAGCATTACTATTCCTTGAGCCAGAGCTTTATCTCTAGTAAATGAAACCTCTACCAAGTCCACTTTTATTTCCCCAGGCATATGGCTTTCTTGATTCTTCAACACAAAGAAGGCAGGAAGAAATGTCATTTGATAATGACAATGAACAATGCCAAGACACCTTTTTGGGGTGTCTATTTTCTCCATGCAAGCCTAGTTTTCCTCAAAAGTGGTTTGTTATGTTGAAACTTGATAGAGAAATTGTCAGTCTGGTTGAGTACACTGGATCATTTCTCAGACAGGTTTGCCATCAACAACAGTCCCACACCATGGGACTGCCAGTTTCTAAATCAGGTGTCAAATCACTCCACCCGGGACATGCTGCTGTGCAAATCAAACGTACTTATGAAAGCCCTATCTGGAAAACCACTGTCTGCCGTTGATTGAATATCGGATATATTGAACATGGGAATTACCAATGTTGTTGTTAAGGAGCAAGCTCTATGTATTGCAGTGGAGGCTGCTGAGGGGAGGACGGCTCATAATAATGGCTGGAACGGAGTAAATGGAATGACATCAAACACATGTGGAACCATGTGTTTTAGGTATTTGATACCATTCGACCTCTTCCGCCCCAGCCATTAGCACAAGCATGTACTCCCAAAGTAAGGTGCCACCAGCCTCTGGTGATGTATTGTAGTGCGGCCAACAATTTCACTACACCAAAGGGGTGATTCGCAACTCCAGCCCTCCAGTACCCCCAACAGCACATATACAGTTGAAGTCAGAAGTTTACATACACTTAGGTTGGAGTCATTAAAACACATTTTCAACCACCCCACAAATTTCTTGTGTACAAACTATACTTTTGGAAAGTCGGTTAGTACATCTACTTTGTGCTTGACACAAGTCATTTTTCCAACAATTGTTTGCAGACAGATTATTTCACTTATAATTCACTGTATCACAGTTTCAGTGGGTCAGAAGTTTACATACATTAAGTTGACTCTGCCTATAAACAGCTTGGAAAATTCCAGAAAATTATGTCATGACTTTAGAAGCTTCTGATAGGCTAATTGACATCATTTGAGTCAATTGGAGGTGTACCTGTGGATGTATTTCAAGGCCTACCTTCAACCTCAGTGCCTCTTTGCTTGACATCATGGGAAAATCAAAACAAATCAGCAAAGACAGAAAAAAAATTGTAGACCTCCACAAGTCTGGTTCATCCTTGAGAGCAAATTCCAAACGGCTGAAAGTACCATGTTCATCTGTACAAACAATAGCACGCAAGTGTAAACACCATGGGACCACGCAACCGGCATACCGCTCAGGAAGGAGACGGCGTT
Source organism: Oncorhynchus gorbuscha (assembly GCF_021184085.1). Classification (NCBI taxonomy): domain Eukaryota; kingdom Metazoa; phylum Chordata; class Actinopteri; order Salmoniformes; family Salmonidae; genus Oncorhynchus; species Oncorhynchus gorbuscha. The sequence goes on from NC_060179.1 coordinate 75,907,784, forward strand.
CTGTCTCCTAGAGATGAACGTACTTTGGTGCGAAAAGTGCAAATCAATCCCAGAACAACAGCAAAGGACCTTGTGAAAATTCTGGAGGAAACAGGTACAAAAGTATCTATATCCAAGGTAAATGAGTCCTATATCGACATAACCTGAAAGGCGTCTCAGCAGGGAAGAAGCCATTGCACCAAATCCGCCATAAAAAAAGCCAGACTACGGTTAGCAGCTGCACATGGGGATAGAGATTGTACTTTTTGGAAAAATGTTCTCTGGTCTGATGAAACAAAAATAGAACTGTTTGGCCATAATGACCATCGTTATGTTTGGAGGCAAAAGGGGGAGGCTTGCAAGCCGAAGACCACCATCCCAACCGTGAAGCACGGTTGTGGCAGCATCATGTTGTGGGGGTGCTTTGCTGCACGAGGGACTGGAACACTTCACAAAATAGATGGCATCATGAGGAATTGAAAATGATGTGGATATATTGAAGCAACATCTCAAGACATCAGTCAGGAAGTTAAAAGCTTGGTTGCAAATGGGTCTTCCAAATGACCCTAAGCATACTTCCAAAGTTGTGGTAAAATGGCTTAAGGTCAACAAAGTCAAGGTATTGGAGTGGCCATCTCAAAGCCCTGACCTCAATCCTATAGAGAATTTGTGGGCAGAACTGAAAAAGCGTGAAAAAGCGTGTGCGAGCAAGGAGGCCTACAAACCTGACTCAGTTACACCAGCACTGTCAGGAGGAATGGGACAAAATTCACCCAACTTATTGTGGAAAGCGTGTGGAAGGCTACCCGAAACGTTTGACCCAAGTTAAACCAAATACTAATTGAGGGTATGTAAACTTCTGACCCACTGGGAATGTGATGAAAGAAGTAAAAGCTGAAATAAATCATTATCTCTACTATTATTCTGACATTTCACATTCTTAAACTAAAGTGGTGATCCTAACTGACCCAAGACAGGGAATTTTTACTAGGATTAAATGTCAGGAATTGTGAAAAACTGAGTTTAAATGTATTTGTCTAAGGTGTATGTAAACTTCCGTCTTTATCTGTATTTTCTGTATCCCCAGACAAAAACACCTGATTCAACTCGTCGAGGACATGATTAGCTGACAAGTAGAATCAGGTGTGCTTGTCTGCGGCTCCAACAAATATATTAACTGTCGGTACTGGAGGACCGGGTATGAGAAACTGCACTTTAGGACTTATGCAAATGTTTGCACCAACTCAATACAGTTAAAATTACAGACTAATTAGCCATCCCTTGAAGAAAGGGAGTTTTCAAACGGAACCTTTCAAACGGGAGTTATTGTAATAGGTTTTGGTGAGCAAACGACTATTAAACCATGATCATGATAGATGTTTATGCTCACCATGCAAATGTGATCACAGGTCTTTAATCTTATATTAAAAGGCTGCTAGAATAAATTTTATGCTTGAATGAGACTACTTCCTTTTATTTTGGCCAATAATTGCTTTTCTCTAATAATTGAAAGTGAATAGTTGCTATATAGATGCCAAGGCCCCTGGGGTAAGTCAAAGACAGAGGCAGAGGATGAACCAGCAATTAATGATGAAGTACAAAAAGTACAAGACTGTAGTCTTTCAGTACAATGCCACATTTCAACTGAGTAAAGTGCTGATTGTCAACGCCTATTTCAATGCAGAAAATGAATGGATTTACTGGCACAGTGAGAACTCTTGACCATCCCTATCCAGTTAGATATCCAACACAATTTATCTGTTGGTTGTACACTGCATATAATATAAAAAGAAGGCAGGCTCTGAAAGATGGCCTAATTTCAAACATGATCCAGTGTAGCTCAATGTGTACACACAGGCTTGTTCATCCAGTATCAATACATGCCACTTGAACTCACTCTAACCTCAGTGATTAATGGTACCATGGATGGATTTATAGTTTCAGAGGAAGCGAAGTACTGCACCTTAAATTATGTAGCAGATGGGGATCTGTGAAACTCACTCCTGAGCTTGAAGTGTCCCCCCTTGCATTGGCGAATAGCTAGGTTTTTGGTGGCTCGACAGATAAGACGCTTTAGGAGAGCGGTTATGTCTATTTGCGAGGCAGTGGTCCTGAGTTCCAGCCTTGGTACTGTATAAGCCGAATCAGTGGGAAGCGGTACTCGCTAAGCAAGCAGCGTGATGTTCTTTTCAATGGTGCCAAGTGATCTGCAGTTGTGCTCAGCTCAACACTGTGCTGTGAGTTTGGGGGGTGAATGTAGCAGATCTGTGAAACTCACTCCTCAGCCTGCGTGGGAGGTGCCCTTTTTTTAAGCACCTGTAGTGCCCTATAAAATCTGCTATTTAAAAAAAATGTATATATTTTACCTTTATTTTACTAGGCAAGTCAGATAAGAACAAATTCTTATTTTCAATGATGGCCTAGGAACAGTGGGTTAACTGCCTGTTCAAGGGCAGAACGACAGATTTTGTACCTTGTCAGCTCGGGGATTTGAACTTGCAGCCTTTCGGTTACTAGTCCAATGCTCTAACCACTAGGCTACCCTGCCGCTGACAGAATCACACAATCCAGACATAAAAACTGTAATTCAACAATACACCATTTTTATTCATCTTAGTAGGGAATTAACTAAATGCATTGAAAATTAATACATTTTTGCAAGTTTATCATAACACGGGATCAGAATGTATCAGTGGTTGGTATTTCCTGCAACTTTCTGAAGAGGCAATGAGAATTCTCCTTCTGTGTATGTGCAGTGCAGTGCGCGCGTCCACCACATAGTGTAGCGGTTGTTTTATTTTTTATTTTTTTACATAAAACAATACACATTTCTAAAAACCTGTCTTCGCTTTGTCATCATGGGGTATTGTGTGTAGATTGATGAGGAATTTTTTTAATTTGATCAATTTTAGAATAAGGCTGTAACATGAAAAAAGTCAAGGGGTCTGAATACATTCTGAAGGCACTCGACATTATTATATATATTTACCAAAGAATTATGATTGGAAATTATGCAGAAAATTACATTGATGGAAGCTACAATCTATCTGCAATATTAAAGTTGATACAACTTATTATTAATAAATAATAATAGCTAGGTGAGACAACAACATTTCACAATAGTAGCACGTACATTATAAGCAGTCAATGCTACAGGCGAAAGACAAGTGCCTTTTTCCTCTCTCTATTTCCCCTGTCTTTTAAAAATGTTTTTTTAACATAAAATGGAATATGGGATGTTTCTCAGAACTGCTGCTGTATGCATATCAGGATTACTTGGATTAACAACCAGGTTTTAACAGGCATATTCGACACATATGATTGTTCCTATTGTGCTGGTTAATGTATTCTACGTGATCAAGTGACAGTGGGTCTAAATTCAATCAAAGCTGGTAACTGGGCTGCCGAGATAATGCTTCACCTACTTTCTTTTTGTAATTCAGACAAAAATGCAAACCACAAAAATTCAGAATCATATGCTTGTGCTAAATATTCTGTTAGATTATTGTATAACACTCTATGGGATAAAGGGGGAAGCAGTCTCTCTGTTATTAAGGCATTTCAAAGATGCATTGGGAATGATATTATCTGTGAGGGTCATGTTGATATCATGGTTTTATGCCATCTTGCACTCAAGTATGATCACTGGAGTGATGTACACAATATATACAAAAGTATGTGGACATTAAATGGTTATCTTTGTCACTCTGTTGCTGATGGCTGTAAAACTCCCAGTGGGATGACACCATATAATTATACACTAATTATGTATGCACGCCTTCAAATTAGTGGATCCGGCTCTTTCAGCCCCACCCTTTGCTGACAGGTAAATAAAATCAAGCTCACAGTCATGCAATCTCCATAGACAAACATCGAAGAGCTCAGTGACTTTCAACATGGCACTGTCATAGCATGCCACCTTTCCAACAAGTAAGTTTGTCATATTTCTGCCCTGCTAAAGCTGCTGCGGTCAACTGTAAGTGGTGTTTTTGTGAAGTGAAAATGTCTAGGCGCAACACCAGCTCAGCTGCTAAGTGGTAGGCCACACAAGCTCACAGAACAGGACCGCCGAAGCGCGTAGCATGTAAAAATCGTCTGTCCTTGGTTGCAACACTCACTACCGAGTTCCAAACTGACTCTGGAAGCAACGTCAGAAAAATAACTGTTTGTCCGGAGCTTCATGAAATGGGTTTCCAGGGCCGAGCAGCAGCACACAAGCATAAGATCCCCATGCGCAATTCCAAGCGTCGGCTGGAGTGGTGTAAAGCTCGCCACCTTTGGACTCTGGAGCAGTGAAAAACGCATTCTCTGGAGTGATGAATCACACTTCACCACCTGGCAGTCCGATGGACAAATCTGGGTTTGGCGGATGCCAGGATTATGCTACCTGCCCCAATGCATAGTGCCAACTGTAAAGTTTGGTGGAGGAGGAATAATGTTCTGGGGCTGGTTTTCATGATTCCTTAGTTAAAGGGAAGGGAAACCTGCACAGAGCCCTGACCTCACCCCATCGAACACCTTTGGGATGAATTAGAATGGCAACTGAGAGCCAGGCCTAGTCGCCCAACATCAGTGTCCATCCTCACGATTGTTCTTGTGGCTGAATGGAAGTCTCCGCAGCAATGTTCCAACATCTAGTGGAAAGCCTTCCTAGAAGAGTGGATCTGTTGTTATAGCAGCAAAAAGAGGGGACCAACTCCATAACAATGCCCATGGTTTTGGAATGAGATGTTCGACGAGCAGGTACATTTCTTAATTTGGAAAATATTTTTTAAACTATATTGTATTTTTATTGAATAGGAGAGACAGAGGTAAAAGGTAAGAGTGAAAGAGGATTCAAACCCATGCTGGCAGTGGCACGTAGTACATGTCCTCTAGAGGCAGATTAGACTGCTAGACCACCCTAGGCCATGATCAGTTAAGTTTCTTTGAGCCCTGCAGTTGAGTGAAATTTGCAAAGATGGAGGATATTGCTGCAATAACCACACTAATGGAAGTGTGTGCCCTTGAGAACACACATTTGTCCCTTTAATGACAGGAAAAGTCGATTTTGTTGAGACAACGTAGCGAAGGGATTGCTAGGGTTGTCATAATGAAATATATTTATGGTTATTTTCCAATTATTTAATGTTGCAGGCTTGTAAATATTGTTACAAACTCTATTTGCATAGTGTTCCCCAATCCTATCCAGTCTATCAGAGGAGGTTGGTATAGCACCTTAATTGGGGAGGATGGGCTCGTGGAATGGTATCAAATACATCAAACACATGGTTTCCATGTGTTTGATGCCATTCCATTCGCTCCGTTCCAGCCATTATTATGAGCCGTTCTCCCCTCAACAGCCTCCACTGCTGTCTATCTCTGGGTAACAGGGTTGACCTATTATGCTCGACCTACTCAGTTTTCCACCAGAAAACACCAGAAAATGGCCACAAAGAGTTGAAGTAACCCACCTGCTTTTATACTATGATTTGACTATTAGATGTTCCTTTAGAAAAAAAAATGTAAGGAATGGTTTCATCATATTAAAACAAAAGTTCAGTTCACATGACTGGGTTGACCTTAAAACGAGGGACAGTGCTTGTTATCTGTTTTACCATGAGATGATTTATTTCATCACATGAAATCTTCCTCTTCCTCTTCCTCTCTCTGTCACTCTCCTTCTCTCTGTCACTCTTCTTCTCTCTCTCTCTCTCTCTCTCTCTCTCTCTCTCTCTCTCTCTCTCTCTCTCTCTCTCTCTCTCTCTCTCTCTCTCTCTCTCTCTCTCTCTCTCTCTCTCTCTCTCTCTCTCTCTCTCTCTCTCTCTCTCTCTCTCTCTCTCTCTCTCTCTCTGTCTCTCTCTTCCTCTCGCTGTCTCTCTCATCTCTCTCTCGCTGCCTCTCTCTCTGCCTTTCTCTCTCTCACTCTTCCTCTCACTGTCTCTCATCTCTCTCTGCCTCTGCCTTTCTCTTCCTCTCTCTGTCACTCTCTCTCTCTCTGCCTCTCCTCTCTCTCTCTCTCTCTCTCTCTTCCTCTCGCTGTCTCTCTCATCTCTCTCTCGCTGCCTCTCTCTCTGCCTTTCTCTCTCTCACTCTTCCTCTTTCTATCTATTTCTCTCTCACTCTTTATATCTCCCTATGCATTAACCTGTACATTAATCCAACTTCTTAGGGCATTTGATCTCTTTCATATACAAAATGTGTTTCACATGTTCAAATAAGAGTGCCTGCACAGTCACCTTCATAAAACCTTCCCTGGCGTTCCTACATTAATATTTTTGAGTTGAATCCTTTTGAAATATGAAAATTACCCCACTTTGTTTGAACAGCTCCTGTGACCAGTGGAGCATCATGCAGAGACAAATGCTGGACTTATTTTGCCTCATGCTTTAATTAATCAACTTGTCATCTTCATTAGTTTATGCAATTTTAAGCTTTCCATAATCTTTCCCCCCAAAATGAGCCACAGAGACCTTGAGTTTTAAGTTGAGCATTCAGGAATAGCCCTTGCTGTCTTCATGTCCATGTGTATAGGTTTAGAGTGATTAAGCTTAATTTAATTTGACAGTATAGATAATGGGTATTATTTTGACAATGCCAACAACAGCTGTATCGTTTCATATGATGTGCTCAGCTTGCATAATACACACCTACTGTAAGTTGTACAGACAGGGAAACCCAATTCACAGGTGGACATGCTGCTGGAAATCACAGATGAAACTGGGGCCAAGCTTCCTGCCATCCAGGACCTCTACACCAGGCAAGGCCCTTAAAGGAAGGCCCTACTCTCTGTTATTATCTATGCATAGTCATTTAATAACTCTACAAATATGTACATATTACCTCAATTACCTCGACTAACCGGTGCCCCCGCACATTGACTCTGTACCGGTACCTCCTGTATTTAGCCTCGCTATTGTTATTTTACTGCTGCTCTTTCATTATTTGTTACTTTTATTTATTTATTTATTTTAGTATTTTTCTTAACTTTTTCTTAAAACTGTATTGTTGATTAAGGGCTTGTAAGTAAGCATTTCACTGCATTTTCACCTGTTGTATTCGGCACATGTGACAAATACCATTTGATTTGATTTGATTTGAAAGGTGGGGTTTATGACTTTATGGGTGTGGGTAACTAGTGAAAACTAGGCACAACTCCGATATGAATAGTTTTTTCTCAAAGTTGCTGGGATGTCACGTGTCCTACTTATATGAGGACACTCGTAACAACCTAATCATTACTAAACTTCTATTAGATCAAATAAGCCTCACTAAGAAAATAAGCCGTAACATTTTTTGTTGACCAAATTCAACACTCTCATTGACCTCCATACAAAAACTCCTCGCTTGGTGAGCGAAAATAATGGAAAACGGCACCTGCTGGACAAGATAGATTTTGGGCCCAGTTATCCCTCTCATTTCGCCTCTTCCTCTCTGTTGACATGTGCCAGAGAGGAAGAGGCGAAGCGAGAGGATTAACTCCACCCAAAATCTGTCATTGCGAGAAAACAGCGATAAGCAGACCAAGTGGGCATTTTTTGTTTGGATGTCTATGAGAGACAGTGTCGATGTTACAAATGCACTGATATAATATTTTATGTCGGAGTTGTGTCTATTGTTCACACGCGTATCTGCCCTCTCATTCACGCCTGTCTCACCTCCTCTTGCATGCCTTCCGCCTTTGCGGTCAGTCGACTATCTTGTCAATAAAAGGTAGGCCATCATATATCATGCCAATTTAAATAATTCTATGTGCATTTCAGACATATCACTAATGTATGCATTTCGGTGTTCATGTTTACCAAGAGGCTCTGGCCAGGCCAAGTGTTTGTGAGCAAGAAAAGATAAATCACATTTCAACTCTTCCTATGGACACTACTATTCCCCACATGTCATGGCATTAGTGACTTTTTGGATTGACAGACAACTGAAGAACAGTGCTCTATTAGTAAAGAATACAATATTGTTTTTAATAATGGTTTGTCAAATAATGCATTTCATCCCCACAGAGACTATTTTATTTATTGTATTTTCCAGGTTGTGCGTGAGTGGGTGGCATCATGTGAATATCCTCTTGCCCTACTTTAGATTTTTATGAAAATAGCTTGGAGCAGTAGCTTATACAGACCGACAGACAGACAGGCAGGCAGACAGACAGGCAGGCAGACAGACAGACAGACAGACAGACAGACAGACAGACAGACAGACAGACAGACAGACAGACAGACAGACAGACAGACAGACAGACAGACAGACAGACAGACAGACAGACAGACAGACAGACAGACAGACAGACAGACAGACAGACAGACAGCTTTGTATTTAGTCACCTGTTGTGACTTTGTATCTTAGTGTTTTTCCTTGTTTGGTTATTTGATCCTATAATGTGTACTATGCAGAGAGTATTGCCACAAACACACACCACTTTCCTGCAACAATGTTATGACTATTTCTCAATATGCTGAAGTTCTTGCTATCAGTCATTCTTATCATTGAGAAACAATCATCCAAGATACAGATGTTGGATCATATTTTGAACAGTTTCTCACAAAAGGAAAAGCAACAGGACATGTGAAATATTGTGTGGGTTATAACCAATGGACATTTTGTAGGGATGAAATTACAAAGCCTTTTTAAACCTTGAATAGACTACAAGTTTTCTGCAACAACAGAGTGATCAAATTAAGATCCTACATCTGTATCACACTATCATTCCTTTGTATTGGTATGTATCAGAAGTCACGGATCAAATCCAAGTTTATTGGTCGAGTACCCAGTTTAGCATATGTTATAGTGGGTGCAGTGAAATGCTTCTAACAGTGCAGGAAACTTTTCAAACAAGTACACAAATAATAATAAAAAACAAGAAACAAGAAATCCAGAATGTCAGAACGAATCCAGTTAACAACCCAAATAACAGTGTATCAGTGCTGGGGGGTGTAGAGAGTACTGTCAGGGAATTTAATTCTGTAACAGAGAACAGATTTTGTGTTTGACTCCTATGATTGATGCGCTTGTACTGTGAGTAAAGGAGAGGCTTGCTGAGCCATGTGATAGATATACCAATATATGTTGACTACACCATTGGTGGGCTCTAATGGCGTGCTCATCTTTTTGCAGGATGACAAAAATGGTACACTCTTAGAAAAAAAGTGCTATCTAGAACATTAAAGGGTTATTTTTTGGTTGCAGCTAGAACCCTTTTGGGTTCTATGTTGAATCAAAAAGGGAACCAAAAAAAAAAGGGAACCTGGAACCAAAAAGCTTCTCCTATATGGGGATAGTCAAAGAACCCTTTTGGAACTATTTTTTCTAAGAGTGTACAGCTGGTGTCCATTTCATGATTCACTATTCTGTATATTGGGGTGTATTTCTAAGACACTTGTGAGTCCATTGTGTGGCAAAACATATATTAATTGCAATCAAACGTAGTTATTGATTGTTTTGTCTATTGTTGTTTCCATACACCTTGCAGCTGATGTAATATACCTTGCAGCTGATGTAATACACCTTGCAGCTGATGTAATACACCTTGCAGCTGATGTAATATACCTTGCAGCTAATGTAATACAACTTGCAGCTGATGTAATACCCCTTGCAGCTGATGTAATACCCCTTGCAGCTGATGTAATACACCTTGCAGCTGATGTAATACCCCTTGCAGCTGATGTAATACCCCTTGCAGCTGATGTAATACACCTTGCAGCTAATGTAATACCCATTGCAGCTGATGTAATACACCTTGCAGCTGATGTAATATACCTTGCAGCTGATGTAATACACCTCGCAGCTGATGTAATACACCTCGCAGCTGATGTAATACACCTTGCAGCTGATGTAATGCACCTTGCAGCTGATGTAATACCCCTTGCAGCTGATGTAATATACCTTGCAGCTGATGTAATACACCTTGCAGCTGATGTAATACACCTTGCAGCGGATGTAATACCCCTTGCAGCTGATGTAATACACCTTGCAGCGGATGTAATACACCTTGCAGCGGATGTAATACACCTTGCAGCTGATGTAATGCACCTTGCAGCGGATGTAATACACCTTGCAGCTGATGTAATGCACCTTGCAGCGGATGTAATACCCCTTGCAGCTGATGTAATGCACCTTGCAGCGGATGTAATACACCTTGCAGCTGATGTAATACACCTTGCAGCGGATGTAATACACCTTGCAGCTGATGTAATACACCTTGCAGCGGATGTAATACACCTTGCAGCTGATGTAATACACCTTGCAGCTAATGTAATACAGTTTGAGGGTTTCGAAACACAGAAGGAAATTACTTAGATTTCATTGTACTTTTATGAATGACTTTTGCCTGTCTGATGATTATCGTTAATGATGTAAAGTTGTTGATTTCCCTGTTAGATTAAGGTCTGAATCCACAGCAGCTGTCTCTGTCAACTAAGCTTTTTCTCCGGTTCATCTCAAAATCTGAATTTTGAAATAAAATTAATAAAAATACTTGAACAAAACACTTGGTTGAAAATCTATAATCAGCCGCTGTGTCTGTGACTGAGGTGTGAACACATTGTGGACTACTGAGATGCCTCTATTCACATACCAGGCTGCAGAAAGATTAAGAGCACAGTTCTATAGTACCATGTGAATAAGAAAACAGAATAACCCAGTACTGAGAATTCCTGCAACTTGAATCTTCGCAATATGAAATCGCAATATACTTATTTCTATGACTGTTATTGTTCAGTCTAGAGCTTCCCAAAGCCAGAAAACTAAACCTCTACTAAGAGAGCCAAGGATATTCTTTGCAAGGCGAAGCTGCCCTTATGGAACACTCTTGAAGTGATACCTGGCAATATGAATAGGGTCGAGGGAACTGCACTGCTTTCCTTACCTTGAACTGAAACAAAAGGCTTGACATTGTAGCTACTTCTTTGTGGCCCCCACAGAGGTATTACACTCGAGACAAATTGACTTTAAAGAATGCTTTGAGGAATTTAAAGAGTCGAACGGCAAAGCCTAAGCGGAACTGATTTTTCAGACACTTGATAATCAGAGTATTTTTTTCATTATGAGACTTGTCTTTCTGACGGCATTAGTCTCAGTGAACTTTCTCTCTTTAATTCCCTGATGAAGGTCCTTCTTGAATAGATGTGTGGGTGGCAAGAGAATTCCTGGTGAATTCAAGAGGTTATTGGTCAATGGTTTTGAAATATTTAATGGCAAGTCTCTTATAAATCTACATATTTGAATCTTCATTAACACATCAATCAGAGTGATTTCATTAAAACACAATTTTATACAGCATGATAATAACATGGCAAACACTGGAAATGAAAAAGTGCATACCTTGAAAAGGCCTCACCATTCACTTAAAATACACCACTGAAGACTTGTAAGATAGACATTCAGAGTTCAGCTATCATAATCTAATAATCAGTGTTCACCAGTGCAATTATGCATGCAGCTCTCATTTCTAGGAACCCCCATCACAGAATATAAAGGTAATTTCAGAGCTGCCTGACTTTATTCCACACAATGCGTTGTTCTTTTGCATGGAGTCCATTGAGATACATTGCAATCAAGCTCCAGATCAAGCCACTTTAAAAGGGAGGGAGTTCTAAGAAAGTTTGAAGTAATCGGACACAGTTGTGTGCATGACTAACTGATCACTTAGTTACTCCACGTTTATTTTATTATTCAGCTCAAGAATCTGAGCCTAACGAGACAAGAGCGAGGATGTATGATCTTTGGACTTCTGTACCTTTTTTCCTTTAAAGATGCATGGCCACAGTGATCAGTAGAGAGGATGTATAAAACCCGGAACTAACTATGTGTAAGCCTGTAAACTTAAGTATAGGTTTTAACAAATTAATTAATTGTCAAACGAGGACGTTAGATAATCTGTGAAGAATATATTGCTATACTTCTGAAAATACTTTAGAAATTATAATTAAAGGGATCGATAGAAGTCTTAAAGGTGAATGAATCTTCTGTCAGTGAAGAGAAAGGCCAGCTCAGACATTTCAAATGGAGCCAAGTCCCATGTTCTCTCTGAGCTAATGCACACTGTACTGACCACCTTAGAGTAGCAGCTTCACAGTTTACATTAACATCATTTAGCAGAAGCTCTCATACAGAGCAAACATTTTCATACTTTCTTTTCATACTGGTCCCCCGCAGGAATCAAACCCACAACCCTGGCGTTGCAAGCACCATGCTCTACCAACTGAGCTACACGGGACTAGCTCTGTCAAAATAATCTGACTGGCACGAGAGCTCAGTGACACTATAGCCTTTCAGCACCAATCTGGCATCTGTTTGCAAACTGCAAAAATACATCCACTCCAAAAGTCCTAAATGGATTACTTAGAAGCCCAAGTTCATTTTTAAATGATGAACTGGCAAATCAGGCCATAGCGCTGTTTGTAATTAATAACTCAATCTATCCAACAGTAGGTACAATGGTATATACATCCGTTGACCATGCTATACAGCATCCAGCCTCTAAGAACTCCATTGACACAAGTTTAGGTTCGTTAACCATTTGTGAATATTAGCAATGTACCATAGTTATTGTACTTGGTTCTTTGTACTTGATGAGGAGGTTGTATTACCCAAGAGCGAAAGCTGACAACATGCATCTAAGTGCTTCAACCCCGTAACTGTCTCTACTTGCAGAAAGGTTCTGTTAAGCCGTGATCCAACAGTCTGTTGATTCTAAGAAAACAATGCTTTCAATCTGCCACTGCTCCATTTGAAATGGAGTGATGGTGGACCACTAACCCCTAACACAATCTCTGTGACCAGACCCTGGCATTATTCTTACTGTTATCATTACTCAGATTTTTTCGCTACTCCCCTTCTCCGTTAAGACTGATTGACAAACTAAAGAGAATGTCCTGAATATGTCCTCCTAGTCCTCAGTTCCGGTGTGCTTATTCAAAAATGATCCATATAACAACAATTACCATCTAATTAATTGTGTGCTTCCAAAGTATGGTGATGTGGCCATGGCAGCGTCAATAAGAATTCTCTTTTCAGATCTGTTGTCAGTGCAGCTGCTAATCAGGAGTTTTCATCTGTGAACAAGTGCTGCATTTACTCAAGGGTCTCGCCTTTGAGGTGACGGAGAAACCACTTATTTCATGCATTTTGACTCTTAGACAACTTTTCAAGTGATTCGCGAAGAGGAACTGAAAGTTAACCAAAACAATCATTCAATGTCAAGCAAGGATAAGGAGCCTATTCTAATTGAATGAAGGGTGCATAGATGGAGCTGAAGCTGGAGTTGAAGCTGTTTAGGGTGGTATCCCTTCATTTGAACAAATAGTGTTGTCAATATTTAAATAAGGACATACACGTATCGTTGACAGAATACACAGACATTTTCTGTAGAGAATACCTAGATAAGTTAACAAAGGCCTGAAACCAATGTTATTGTCAGAGGTTTTCACAAGGGCATCTCAGATGTCCACACGATCATCCTCAGTGTAAACCGTTTAACACATTGTTGGTCTTCCGTACTCATTTGATATTTTAGTCATTTAGCAGACGCTCTGATATGGAGCGACAAGGGTTAAGTGCCTTGCTCAATCAAGAACACATCAACAGATTTTTCACCTTGTCAGCTCAGGGATTTAAACCAGCAACCTTTTGGTTACTGGCCCAATGCTGTTAACTGCTAGGCTACCTACCTGTCGTGCTCCACAAGCAAAGCTTGAAACATGTTTATGGCGCGGACGCCTGTGTCTGAATTAGTTTGATTATTTGGATTAGAGACTGGGTAATGAAGACTGGGTGGCTCATGTTGCATATATTAAATAGTGTGGCATTTAAGGGATTGAGTCATATTACCTGTCAATCTATTTTACCCGGTAATAGCCTGTGTGTGGACAGCCACTGGTGAGCTAAGAGAGGCTATGGCATTTTTAGTAGCTGTGGAAAACATAAAGTATGTCTCACAGGAGAGGGAATCAAACCATTAGTGGTAAACATTACAGCGGGGGGGTGGGGGGGGGGAGACATAACAATATGGGGAAATTAATGCTTCATCAAAGACTTGCCAGGCATCTTCCATGTGGCACAGAGGTTTAGGGCACTACAAGGCATCACTACAAATACGGGTTCGATCCTGGGCTGTCTCGCAGCCGGCTGCGCCCAGGAGACCCAGGAGGCGGCGCACAATTGGCCCAGCGTCATCAGGGTTAGGGGAGGGTTTGCTGGCTGGGATGTCCTTGTCCCATCGCGCTCTAGCGACTTTTGTGGTGAGCCAGGCACATGCACGGTTGCCAGTTGGACGGTGTGTCTGGATTCTGGGTTAAGCGAGCAGTGTGTCAAGAATCAGTGTGACTTGGCAGTGTTGTGTTTTGGAGAAAGCATGGCTCTCGACCTTCGCCTCTCCCGAGTCCGTACGGGAGTTGCAGTGATGGGACAAAACTGTAACTAACAATTGGGGAGAAAATTGGTTAAAAAAAGAATATACACTACCGTTCAAAGGTTTGGGGTTGCTTGTTGATGCTGAGACTGGTGTTTTGCGGGTACTATTTTGAGCCTGTAATCGAACTCACAAATGCTGATGCTCCAGATCCTTAACTAGTCTAAAGGAGGCCAGTTTTATTGCTTCCTTAATCAGCACAACAGTTTTCAGCTGTGCCAACATAATTGCAAAAGGGTTTACTAATGATCAATTAGCCTTTAATATGATAAACTTGGATTAGCTAACACAACGTGCCATTGGAACACAGGAGTGATGGTTGCTGATATTGGGCCTCCTTACGACTATGTAGACATTCCATAAAAATCAGCCGTTTCCAGCTACAATAGTCATTTACAACATTAACAATGTCTACACTGTATTTCGGATCAATTTGATGTGATTTTAATGGACAAAAACAAGTACATTTCTAAGTGACTCCAAACTTTTGAACGGTAGTGTATATAAAAAAGGCATGACAGAGCATATATGTCATGCAGGTGAAAGAGGACCCAAAAGCGACTTAACAGAAACAGAGTTTATTCAAGTCCAAACAGAAAACGACAAATCCTGAATCCTTAACAGGAAATGTCCAAACAGGGAATAACAGAAATCCTCTAGTCTGTAGAGGGGAATAACAGGAGAAGCGGCCACAGACTGCAGGTCGCTTCGGGTAGGCGCAGGCCGTAGCTGACAGAGACACCTGCTCACACGCAGCATCTGATGAAGGCAAAAACACGACAGGACAGGGCGATACACAATCACAGCACGGTGAATTCTAAACAAGGAACCGACAGGACAGGAACGGAACACAAAGGAAGAAATAGGGACTCTAATCAGGGGAAAGGATCGGGAACAGGTGTGGGAAGACTAAATGATGATTAGGGGAATAGGAACAGCTGGGAGCAGGAACGTAGAGAGAAGAGAGAGCGAGAGAGTGAGAGAGGGAGGGGTTTGAGAGAGGGATAGAAAGAGGGAAAGAACCTAATAAGACCAGCAGAGGGAAACGAATAGAATGGGGAGCACAGGGACAAGACATGATAATAAATGACAAACATGACAGTACCCCCCACTCACCGAGCGCCTCCTGGCGCACTCGAGGAAGGAATCCTGGCGGCAACGGAGGAAATCATCGATGAGTGAACGGTCCAGCACGTCCCGAGACGGAACCCAACTCCTCTCCTCAGGACAGTAACCCTCCCAATCCACTAAGTATTGGTGACCCCGTCCCCGAGAACGCATGTCCATGATCTTATGTACCTTGTAAATAGGTGCGCTCTCGACAAGGACGGGAGGGGGAGGGAAGACGAACAGTGCGAAGAAAGGGCTTAACACAGGAGACATGGAAGACAGGATGGACCGACGAAGATGTCGCGGAAGAAGCAACAGCGACAGGATTGACGACCTGGGAGACACGGAACGGACCAATGAACCGCGGAGTCAACTTACGAGGTCGTTTGCGAGTGGAAAGCCACACTCTCTGGCCGCAACAATACCTTGGACTCTTAATCCTGCGTTTATTGGCGGCTCTCACAGTCTTCCCCGCAGACAAAGGCAGACCGGTAATGAAGTCTAAGGCGATGTGAGACCATGGTCGAGAAGGAATGGGGAGCGGTCTGAGACGACCGGCAGGAGGAGAGTTACCCGACTTAGTCTGCGCGCAGTCCAACAAGCAGCCACGAAACGGCGCGTGTCACGCTCCTGAGTCGGCCACCAAAAGCGCTGGCGAATAGACGCAAGAGTGCCTCGAACACCGGGATGACCAGCTAACTTGGCAGAGTGAGCCCACTGAAGAACAGCCAGACGAGTGGAAACAGGAACGAAAAGGAGGTTACTAGGACAAGCGCGGCGCGCAGTGTGCGTGAGTGCTTGCTTAACCTGTCTTTCAATTCCCCAGACTGTTAACCCGACAACACGCCCATAAGGAAGAATCCCCTCGGGATCAGTAGAAGCCACAGAAGAACTAAACAGACGGGATAAGGCATCAGGCTTGGTGTTCTTGCCAGAGTACCCGGACGGTAAGAAATCACAAACTCGAAACGAGCATAAACAACGCCCAACGAGCTTGACGGGCATTAAGTCGTTTGGCAGAACGGATGTACTCAAGGTTCTTATGGTCTGTCCAAACGACAAAAGGAACGGTCGCCCCCTCCAACCACTGTCGCCATTCGCCTAGGGCTAAGCGGATGGCGAGCAGTTCACGGTTACCCACATCATAGTTGCGCTCAGATGACGACAGGCGATGAGAAAATAAGCGCAAGGATGAACCTTATCGTCAGACTGGAAGCGCTGGGATAGAATGGCTCCCACGCCTACCTCTGAACCGTCAACATTAATTGTCTAGTGACGTCAATAACACTAGGAGCGGACGTAAAACGTTCTTTTAGAAGATCAAAAGCTCCCTGGGCGGAACCGGACCACTTAAAACACGTCTTGACAGAAGTAAGAGCTGTGAGAGGGCAGCAACTTGACCTAAATTACGAATGAAACGCCGATAGAAATTAGGAAACCAAAAAGCGCTGCAACTCGACACGTGACCTTGGAACGGGCCAATCACTGACAGCTTGGACCTTAGCGGAATCCATCTGAATGCCTTCAGCTAACGGAACCGAGAAAAGTAACGGAGGAGACATGAAAAGAACTTCTCAGCCTTTACGTAAGACAATTCTCTAAAAGGCGCTGTAGAACACGTCGAACGTGCTGAACATGAATCTCGAGTGACGGAGAAAAAATCAGGATATCGTCAAGATAGACAAAAACAAAGATGAAGCATGTCTCTCAGAACATCATTAACTAATGCCTGAAAAACAGCTGGCGCATTGGCGAGACCGAACGGCAGAACCCGGTACTCAAAATGCCCTAACGGAGTGTTAAACGCCGTTTTCCACTGTCCCCCTCTCTGATGCGCACGAGATGGTAAGCGTTACGAAGGTCCAACTTAGTAAAGCACCTGGCTCCCTGCAGAATCTCGAAGGCTGATGACATAAGGGGAAGCGGATAACTTATTCTTAACCGTTATGTCATTCAGCCCTCGATAATCCACGCAGGGGCGCAGAGTACCGTCCTTCTTCTTAACAAAAAGAACCCCATTTAAGCCGGAGAAGAAGAAGGCACTATGGTACCGGCGTCAAGAGACACAGACAAATAATCCTCGAGAGCCTTACGTTGTTATAGTCTACCTCGAGGAGGAGTGGTCCCTGGAAGGAGATCAATACTACAATCATTGAGGAGGAAGGGAGTTGGCTCGGGACCGACTGAAGACCGTGTTGATCATGATATTCCTCCGGCACTCCTGTCAAATTTGCCAGGTTCCTCCTGAGAAGTAGGGACAGAAGAAACGGGAGGGATGGCAGACATTAAACACTTCACATGACAAGAAACGTTCCAGGATAGGATAGAATTACTAGACCAATTAATAGAAGGATTATGACATACTAGCCAGGGATGACCCAAAACAACAGGTGTAAACGGTGAACGGAAAATCAAAAAAGAAATAGTCTCACTGTGGTTACCAGATACTGTGAGAGAAAAGGTAGTGTCTCAAATTTGATACTGGGAAGATTGGCAAACATGGGCGTAGGCTTGTCTAACGGTCTGAAAAAATGTTATGTTTCCGAACCCATGCTTCGTCCATGAAACAACCCTCAGCCCCAGAGTCAATCAAGGCACTGCATGTAGCACCATAACCGGTCCAGCGTAGATGGACCGACATAGTAACAAGATCTAGATGAAGAGAACTGAGTAGTAGCGCTCACCAGTAGCCCTCCGCTTACTGATGGGCTCTGGCCTCTTACTGGACATGAATTAACGAAATGTCCAGCAACTCCGCAAATAGAGGCACAGGCGGTTGGTGATCCTCCGTTCCAATCTCCTTAGTCGAGATGCGAATCCCTCCCAGCTGCATGGGCTCAGTCTCAAAGCCAGAGGAGGGAGATGGTTGCGATGCGGAGCAGGGAAACACCGTTGATGCGAGCTCTCTTCCACGAGCCCGGTGACGAAGATCTACCCGTCGTTCTATGCGGATGGCGAGAGCAATCAAAGAGTCCACATCTGAAGGAACCTCCCGGGAGAGAATCTCATCCTTAACCACTGCGTGAGTCCCTCCAGAAAACGAGCGAGTGTTTCCGGCTATTTCCACTCACTAGAGGCAGCAAGAGTGCGAAACTCAATAGAATAATCCGTTATGGACCGTTCACCTTGGCATAAGGAAGCCAGGGCCCTAGAAGCCTCCCTACCAAAAACTGAACGGTCAAAAACCCGAATCATCTCCTCTTTAAAGTTCTGGAACTTGTTAGAGCAATCAGCCCTTGCCTCCCAGATAGCTGTGCCCCATTCTCGAGCCCGGCCAGTAAGGAGTGAAATGAATCTAGAGTATGTGTTGGGTTGGAGAGAGAACACAATCTCACACTGCGTGAGAAAGGAGCGGCACTCAGTGGGCTGCCCGGAGTAGCAAGGTGGGTTATTAACCCTAGGTTCTGGAGGCAGGCCAGGAAGTAACAGGTGGCACGAGACGTAGACTCTGGAACTGTCCAGAGAGGTCGGAAACCTGAGCGGCCAGGTTCTCCACGGCATGGCGAGCAGCAGACAATTCCTGCTCGTGTCTGCCATGGTTCCTTGGATCTTGACGGCAGTGTAACGAGCGTCTGAAGTCGCTGGGTCCATTCCTTGGTCGGTTCCTTCTGTCATGCAGGTGAAAGAGGACCCAAAAGCGACTTAACAGAAACAGAGTTTATTCAAGTCCAAACAGAAAACGACAAATCCTGAATCCTTAACAGGAAATGTCCAAACAGGGAATAACAGAAATCCTCTAGTCTGTAGAGGGGAATAACAGGAGAAGCGGCCACAGACTGCAGGTCGCATTAGGCGCAGGCCGTAGCTGACAGAGACACCTGCTCACACGCAGCATCTGATGAAGGCAAAAACACGACAGGACAGGGCGATACACAATCACAGCACGGTGAATTCTAAACAAGGAACCGACAGGACAGGAACGGAACACAAAGGAAGAAATAGGGACTCTAATCAGGGGAAAGGATCGGGAACAGGTGTGGGAAGACTAAATGATGATTAGGGGAATAGGAACAGCTGGGAGCAGGAACGGAACGATAGAGAGAAGAGAGAGCGAGAGAGTGAGAGAGGGAGGGGGAGAGAGAGGGATAGAAAGAGGGAAAGAACCTAATAAGACCAGCAGAGGGAAACGAATAGAATGGGGAGCACAGGGACAAGACATGATAATAAATGACAAACATGACAGTATACTCTAGTGGAAACAAGAACTGCATACAACATGACAGAGCATATACTCTAGTGGAAACAAGAACTGCATACAACATTCTGGGAACATGTTACACTAGAAGATGAGGGATGCCATTGGTAGCTAGGAAATATCTATGGTATGTGTTTAATTTCATTGACTAGTATGATTCATATCAGCCTTGAGAATGGTTGTCATTGAGAAAGGATTAAAAGCCTCTTTCTGTGAAATGATTATTGGATAGACGTGATGGATTAGGGCTGTACTACCATGTTTTTTACAGACTTTACAACTCTTAGCTTGATGGGTTGAACGAAGATTATAGGCAAACTAGGGTGGCAGGTAGCCTAGTGGTTAAGCGTGTTGGGCTAGTAACAGGTGGTTGGTTCATATTCCCGAGCTGACTCGGAGAAAAGTATTATTGAGCAAGGCACTTAATCCTAATCGCTCCTGTAAATCGCTCTGGATAAGAGTGTTTGCTAAATGACTCAAATGTAAATTTAGCTTGTTTGAACCCATACTATTGAAGTAGGTTACTAGGTGTTTGTACCTAAATCTTATTGTCACAAATCAACAATAATGTCTTATTATCGAGAAAATATAATGTATTTGATTGGTACTCTGTTCAGTAACACTTTTGGATTGTTAGAAGTTAGCTACATTAGCTAAATTAGCAACATTAGCTACTTTCACTCTACTTATTTTTGGCAGCCTAATTATCTTGGCATGTGCATTAACGGGTCGGTACAACAAGTACCGGACGGCCATTTTGGAAGAAGAATCTGACCAGTCGGTACTGGCTCTAGGAAATAAAAAGTTGTGAGTGCCCCACACGCAGCTATACACATTTTGTGAAGCTTTATCTATAATTGAATGTGGACACTAGAGATGTAAGCGTCCAGGGAAAATCAGTTGGATTTATTTCTACACTGTTTCTGTGACACGATCTCATCAGAATGTGCTTGTGTTTGATCCCAGTGAAGGCTGGGTCTTTTGCTAAAGGGTCCTTGAACCGGTCTAGCAATGCTATGGTCCTTCTGTTCTTGTTCCCTGTTCTTGTGTGCCTGATGTCATTGCCTTTTCTGCTGAGTGTAAAGCATTTTGTTTCATTTTCTGAAAACTGTCTTTCTATGAAAACAGTTCACATTTGCGACATGACCACAGTACAAATCTGAGACCACTAACAATAATGCAAAGTACTTAATTATTTGATAACAATTACTAAATGTAATGTAACATTTCTCTCTTTGCAGGTTATCTGGCTTCATGTTGCCGTCACCTATTGTGAGCACAGGGTCAATAATGGCCCTTTGGTTCACAACAGATTTTGCTGTGAGTGCACAAGGATTTAAAGCAATTTATGAAGGTAAGACCTATTATTATTGATTATTTCTCCAATTAAAAACCTGGCTGAATTGATGTAAGAGAGGGGTTAACAAAAAGGGTTTAAAAAATATTTGTGTTAACAAAATGGTAATTGTCTAACTATTGACTGGTTTTTCTATTCTATATTGAGTTATTTCAATGGCTAAGTTGGCGGTGGATTGTGATTGCTGTGCCAGAGTAATTTGTTTGATTCCCCCATGGGCCACAGATCCTGAAAATAAAATATATAAATGACTATGTTATTATTGTATTATAGGGTAATTCATGAATCGGTGTCTCAAAATCAGCATATTAATATGCTTTCAGAGAGCGGGGTGCATTTCATATGATGAACACTGCTAATTAGTGGGCACTTAACGTACACCTCTTCAGGACATGTCAATTGGTTACTGTTTAAGCCTTGTGCAGAGAGTTCATCTGCTAAGTACATGTTTCAGTTTAAAGTTTACATGATTAAACCTGTGGTTGATAGCTGTGGCATTTCATGTGAGTTTCAGTTGACTGTATCAAACTAGGGTCATTACAAAGCCCATATAGTCTGTTTCACACAGTATACAGCACAAACCACAACATCTCATATATTTTCCATGAAGTCTAATATCACTGGAGTCTCAACTCACCCCCCTTGTAAGAAAACATCTCTCAGGCTGGCATACACTGCAGCAAACTTCATGAGCCCTCATGAGACCCTGGGACCTAGGCTATGAATGATGCACGAGCATGGCACTTTGCTCGTAAACCTTTGTAAGGATAAGCTTTCTTTTTTTGTTTTCTTTTTTATTCCTCCTTCTGAACATTTTCATCTCTAGGGATTCAGAGTTTTGTTATTGCTACAGGGTTTTGAGTGGATACCAAAACTCAATTCCCTAAATGGAATATCAATCTCGTTTGGTAACGTCAATTGTAGCTGGTTGTGACAATGTCTGAAGTACTTTATGTTTTATTGTGTGTAGAGTGAGATAGTTCTTACTGTGAGTGATAATGAAATAATGAAGCATGATAGGCTAATCTAATGTTGGTTGTATCAGAACACTATTTCCTGATATCTTAACATACTGTTTTTGAATCAAATTTAAGTACTAGTCTAACCACTGCCTCAGAATTAGCTACAGCTGCTGTATGTTACAGCATGAATAAGTTTAGCAAGATTGTGTTATCTTTACATTTTCTTAATTTCTCCACATAGAAGAAGAACTGTGTTGCATTCTAGGTTAACGTCAAATCTTATTTTTATTATGCATTAGTGGCTGCCCTCTCAGAACATTAATAGCCTATCCATCAGGTTGATGGAGTTTTAATATGGGCGTTTCTTCTGGTTGCCTGAATGGATTCCATTTAAGCTGACAAAGATCGATATTCCATGTAACCATTGGAGTCTAAATCGAAATTGACTGTAGATTTTGTCTTGGATTTGAGAGAATTCTGATACAGGCTATGATTTCATTGATGAAAGTGTCACAACCATTGTTATGATGGAGAGCGTTAATGGACCCCTAGAGTGTTGATAGTATTGATGGTAACTAAAGTTATTTTGGAAGCATTGTGTTTGTCATTTTCATTGTATTGCAGTTGAAATTGAGATATGATGTCATCCAACTATGCAACCTGCAGGTTTTCCCAACAGCCCTTAGTTTGTGATTTATGGGCCATTACACTTGAGTAATTGTAATCTATTTGCCTGCAGAGTCTTGATTGGTACAGCAGTGTCTGCGAGATGGATTTATAACCTTGCAGCGTATTTCCCTCCCCGGATGCTCTTAGGAATCAGAAATAGCTATGTTTGCTAATTGGTTTACTATTGTTGAAGCTAATTGAGAACACAAACCTGTTCTGACAAGACAAAAGCTGTGTTTTGGAACAACATTATGTGTTTTGGAACCATTATTACATGTTTTTGAACCATATTACATGTTTTGGAACCAATATTACTTGTTTTGGACCATAATTTCATGTTTTGGAACATTATCAGTATATATGTTAAGCAGTTGGACTTATCTGCCGTCATTGTGCTCTGAAATCATGGCAAATTAAGAGGACAAAAAACAATATTTCATCTTTGTGATCCCATTGTAATTCAATCATTGCCACTAATATTTTATTTTATTTTATTTTATGAAATAATTGGGCTACTATGTTGTTGCAATTAAAAATATATTTTAGAGGTCCACAGTAGCATACAAATATGCTATTTTACTCAGCCTTTTAGTCTTAAGGCTCTACGGGGACACACACTTTAAAGTTAAAATACAGTCCAAGTTGAGCGACAACAATAATCTAAGAAGTGTTTCCTTATTTGAACTGTAACTCAGTTAAGTCTTGGAAATTGTTGCATGTTGTGTGTATATTTTTGTTCAGTATAGAAGGAACAAACAGCAACATCAGAGAGAATACAACCAAGCAGGAGAGGAAACATGGAACCCATTGTTTTAAATGCCAAGAGAATTATAAGGCGGTATCAGTGTTAATGTTATATTAAACTGCCAAAAGGTTAAGCCTTCAAAAGAATGATAATGTTGTATTGCAGTTAGTCGCAGCTTATGCATGTACATGTATTGGTGTGTGGTTTGTGTAAATATGTGAATGTTGAAGGCATAAAAAGCGACATGCTACATCACTTAAGCTTAGATACACAACCACACATACTGTAATTTACATTGGTTTCAGATCCCACAGAACAAGAGTCAAGCACTCAGCATTATTTGACCCATTTACCATTATTTCAGTCCCGCAAAAAAAAGTTTTACAGGGGATCATCCTCAACAGGATCCTGTAGGCGAATTTCCCATGACATTAAAGGGGAATATAGGCCTGTTTACTATTTCCTTGAGGAGGATGTTTACTGCTGCATCTTGCTGATATTATTCTTTTTGTTATGTACCTTATAAGGAATTCTATACCTCATGGGTATTTATATTGCAACAGCCTCGTTTAGAGCCATAATGATATTTCATATTGAAAAAAGCCTGAGAGGCAATAATCAAGTCCTGCAGAGCATTCAAAGAATGATAGACTATTGCCTGTGAAATAAAATGATGGCTTGGACATATTGGAAGGCCAATAGTGTGAGGTGAGCTAATCCCATTAATGGCCAAGCTATGAAACAGAAGTCATTTGAATGATAAAAGCACAGTGCACACAGATACTGTTAAACTCCTTGAAGATGCGTGTGAATATTTAACATTCACAAGCCTTGGAGCTTTTATCTACAATTTAGAAACACATTAATTCACATTATGTGAATGTATTGGTATTTACAGTATGGGGAAGAATCAACATTGGTATTCAGATCAATCAGTGCCGAGTGTTTGTGGTTTTAATGACAGATCCTTATATCGACTCTCAAGGACAAACTCCAAGACAGAGTGCCTTTCATATCCAATAAAATTCAAGCTGCCTCTTGGAGTTCATGTTTTAAGTTGTTTCTGAAAAGCTGCTCACACCTTTACACTGATTTTGCTCATCCTTCTATCTGGGCCACCAGCCTAAGGGAGCTGCTTTAGTGAACTCCACAAGTCGAAGGGATTTGTAATATCAGAAAAAAAGCATTTCATTTCTGTATCAACATTTCTATATTTCTCCAAACTTTTTTTGTGGATTTTTTATTTGATACCATAACCAATAATACAGTAGCTATGTTCAGATTGTCTCACTCCAAGCTGCAATAATATATAATAATATTCAGGTACTGTATATGTCAGAAAATGCCATGCCGAAATTGCAGAAATGAAAGCACTCTAGTTCTGAACTCATAGACTGATGTTCTGCTCATAGTGGAAATACACAATGATGTTAAATGTCCTACTCCCTGGCTCAGTCAACAGTGACCCTCATGGGCTCACCTACAAGTCCATGCTAGGTAAAGCTCCGCCTTATCTCAGTTCACTGGTCACGATGGCAACACCCACCCGTAGCACAAGCTCCAGCAGGTGTATCTCACTGATCATCCCTAAAGCCAACACCTCATTTGGCCTCCTTTCCTTCCAGTTCCCTGCTGCCTGTGACTGGAACGAATTGCAAAAATCGTTGAAGTTGGAGACTTTTATCTCCCTCACCAACTTTAAACATCTGCTATCTGAGCAGCTAACCGATCGCTGCAGCTGTACATAGTCCATCGATAAATAGCCCACCCAATCTGCCTATCTCATCCCGATACTGTTTTTATTTATTTACATTTCTGCTCTTTTGCACATCAATATCTCTACCTGCACATGACCATCTGATCATTTATCACTCCAGTGTTAATCTGCTAAAATTGTAATTATTCACCTACCTCCTCATGAATTTTGCACACAATGTATATAGACTCCCCTTTTTTTCTACTGTGTTATTGACTTGTTAATTGTTTACTCCATGTGTAACTCTGTGTTGCTGTCTGTTCACACTGCTATGCTTTATCTTGGCCAGGTCGCAGTTGTAAATGAGAACTTGTTCTCAACTAGCCTACCTGGTTAAATAAAGGTGAAATAAAAAAGTTTTTTTTTTATCTATCCATAGAGGCCATGACAGATCAGTAGGGGTAAAAACCTTCAAGGGTCACCTGGGACCACGGACTGTTCACATTCAGCAGGTATAAAGAACACTTGGCTCCGCTATGGGAGCACAGCTCTAACACGCTGTCCACATTTTAGACTGGAATTTAAAATAAAATAAAATAAAAAATTAAAGTAGCTGGTATAGATGGAAGTAGCATTTTGCATTAAAAAGAGAGGGACACTTCCTTGAAACTGACTGAAAGGACCAACTATTTTCTGCAGTCATTCAAATGGCTTTTAACTTTTAACTTGAGACGTTGATGTGAATTAGAAGTCAAATGACCAAACACCTAGGGCTAAAGTCACTGTAGTAGGAGAGGGCGGCCTTTGGCACAATTTGAAAATATAATATTTTCCTGTTGAATGTGTGTACATTTTTTGCAGTGAATCTATACATGTCTGAGGTCTTTCGCGCTGTCCAGACCACATAGTAGTTGAATTGAGTCCTTGACTACATGGCCCTTTATCGACGAATAACAAACAGATCCCACTGGGCACAGACATCAATTCACCGTCTATTTCACAATAGTTCAATGTCATTTCTTTGCAATGACGTGGAAACAACGTTGATTCAACCAGTGTGTGCCCAGTAGGATGGTACCGTTATCTATTATCGAGGCATAACACATTGATGGTACTACCACTACAGAAACATTAAAGAAAACCACTACAGAAACATTGAATGGATTTAATCAATTTTATATGACTGCAGATGTTTGATTTTCATGTTCAAGCTGATCTCTATATTCCCTTTCATAATTAACAGTCTATCCATGTGTTTCCTCATCAGAAAAGCCAACCTGTAATGCCAGTCTAGTTTCAAGGTATACAGGTAGTCTAGTTCCCCCTCAGAATTGTGTGGAATTATGTCCTGCTCAGTCTTTGTCAAAAGACTTATTAACATAGCCTTTGACACATTTTATGGTGCTGTATATCTACACCGAGTATACCAAACATGAAGATAATATTGAGTTGCACCCCCCCTCTACGGTATTGAATGCATTCCACAAGGATGCTGGCCCATGTTGACGTCAGTGCTTCCCACAGTTGTGTCAAGTTTGAGTGGACGTCCTTTGGGTGGTGGACCATTCTTGATACACACAGAACTGAGCGTGAAAACCCCAGTGTCACGCCTTGGTCATTGTATCTTGTGTTTTTGTTATATGTTTGGGTAGGCCAGGGTGTGACATGGGTTTATATGTTGTATTTCGTATTGGGGTTTGTATTAATTGGGAGTGTGTATTATTAGGGGTGTGTCTAGTTAGGCTTGGCTGCCTGAGGCGATTCCTAATTGGAGTCAGCTGATTCTCGTTGTCTCGGATTGGGAACCGTATTTAGGCAGCCTGAGTGCGCGTTGTATTTCGTGGGTGATTGTACCTGTTTTAGTGTTAGTCACCAGATAGGCTGTAGTAGTTTCACTCGTTTGTTGTTTTGTATTCTCAGTTATTTCATGTACCGCTATTTTCTTCATTAAAGTCATGAGTAACCTACACGCTGCATTTCGGTCTGACTCACTTCAAACAGCAGACGAAGTTCATTACACCCAGGAGCTTTGCAGTTCTTAACACGACACAAACCGGTGCATCTAGCATCGACTACCATAACCCATTCAAAGGCACTTCAAACTTCTGACTTGCCTATTCACCCTCTGAATGACACACATACAAAATCCATGTCTCAATTGTCTCAATGCTTAAAAAATCTTCTTTAACCTCGGGATTACAAACATACATAATATACTAACACAATGACCCAATAAATACTCAATCTAAGAAATATTGATTTCATCATCTACGATAGTCCCACAACATTTCTATGTATTATATTTAAATTGTTTTAAAATCATGTTTAAATTTATATATTGAAAGATTTTGTAACGGTCTTCTTCCTACTCTGACGAGGAGTAGTAGGAAGGATCGGAGGACCAATGCGCAGCGTGGTAAGTGTTCATGATACTTTTAATAGAACACAGAAAAATAACCACGTGAAATAACTAAAACCAAAACAGTTCCGTGTGGAACACACAGACACAGAAAATAATCACCCGCAACTCAAAAGTGAAACCAGGCTACCTAAGTATGGTTCTCAATCAGGGACAACGATTGACAGCTGCTTCTGATTGAGAACCCTACCAGGCCAAACACAGAAATCCCAAATTATAGAAAAGGGAACATAGACTGCCCACCCCAACTCACGTCCTGACCATACTAAAACAAAGACAAAACAAAGGAACTAAGGTCAGAACGTGACAGGTTTCTAGTTTGCTCAGTTAATTTATTCCATTTCTTTATTGTTCTAAATCTAAATGTTCTTTTGCCTATTTCTCTTTTCTGTCTGGATAACGCATAGATGGTGGACAATCTATTCCTAGTATTTACGGAATGTCTGTCTCTTACCAACTGAATACCATTGTGAATAGAACTTGGCCATTTTAAATTATGTATATTATGAAATAAAATAAGCATGTTTTCTTTCAATTATCCTGTCGATTGATGACCAACCAAGAACACTGCGCATGACTGCAACAGAAGAACCATAGCTCCACCTTAAAACAATCCTTGCTGCTTTGCTCTGTGCATTCTGCAGCCTCCTAACTTCACTTAATGAGAGTGCAGCTAGACAACTGCTTATCATGGTCATCTCAAATAACAAATCTATGTAAAAAATAATAATATTAAAACAGCATGCATAATCAGAAGGATAGCTAAATACTTACCAGGAAGGGGTAAAAACCTTCAAGGGTCATCTGGGACCATGGACATTCAGCAAATAACACAAGCATTAATTGAGAGTCAGGTGAACTACTGTTCTGTGGTCTGGGGAAATGCATCAATAGTTTGGTTTCTGCCACTTCTTCAATTTGTACTCCTCTCATACTTAATTTTATCCCATGCTGTTTTGGCCTTTTCCTAGTTGAACAGACCAACATAACTTTGGTTTTCTTGATGTTTAAAACAAGTTTGTTTTGGCAAACCCACTCCCAGATATTCTCCAAATTTCCTTGTAAAGCTTGCTGTGCCTGTTAAACGGATTGTCTTGCTGCATAAATTGTAGTATCATCTGAAAATATAGTAGCTTTAGTTTTGTTGGTATATATTAAATAAAGAAGTGGCCTAAGGCAGCTTCCCTGTGGTATTCCACAGTTTATCACACAAGGGGAAGAAAATTAACCATTGATATAGGTGGACTGTTTCCTGTCAGTTAAATATGACTGTACCCAATTCAATGCTACCTCCTTTATACCATAATGAATTAATTTTGTCAAAATTATTTAATGATCCACTAAATCAAATGCTGCACTGAAATCTAAAAATAGTACACCCACACACATATCCATATCATTGAGCCACTGGTCAGTCATGTCAACCAATGCAGTGGTATTTGAATGTTTTTTACGATAAGCATGCTGATTGGCTGTAATCAGATCATTCTTTTCCATGTACTCCCACATTTGTCTACTCACAATACCCTCCAATATCTTACTGAGTGTAGGGAGTAGAGTAATTGGTTGACTATTGGCAGGAGTAATGGGTTCTTTGCAGTCTTTCGGAATAGGACCAGGTTTGCATGCTTCCATACATTTGCAAACATCCCCTTTTCAAGTGTAACCAATGACGTAAACACCCCCTTTTTACCCGAGGGTATAAAGCATTTGAGTTATGAATTAACATATCAGACTAAAATGGACCCCAGCTGCAGCAAGGTCTACAATAGTCCACGACTCCGGAATGCAACACGAGGTTGAAGAAGACAAAAGAACCTCCGGTTATTCTCTTTAAATCATCGTGTCCTACACTGCTTTCATGACCACTCTGGGATCAACGACAAGGCAGATTAGCCGCCCTAAGGAGACCACTCTTCCAGAATGAGTGCAAGTAAACAGACAACTAAGAAGGACATTGTGACCTCTTGTGGACAATCAGAGACTTACACCTGAGAACGAAAGACAAGGCCATCTGAAGAGGGCCCAACAGAGATACACGAGGAAGACCTTCAACACTAAAGTACATTGTTACATTACTTCTTACCCAAATGAACAACAGTTTGGGGCAAGGTATTAGGGCGTAGTTTACAAAAGTATCCAAGTGTTTCTCTCTCTCTCTCTCTCTCTCTCTCTCTCTCTCTCTCTCTCTCTCTCTCTCTCTCTCTCTCTCTCTCTCTCTCTCTCTCTCTCTCTCTCTCTCTCTCTCTCTCTCTCTTTTCTTTCTTGCGTAACAAGTGTCATATTGTGTTAGTCCGCTAGGGACTTGCTGTTGTCGTATTAATTTTCCAATCACTAACCTATACCGTGTGTATCCTATGTTATCACTTAGTATTAGTAAATAAATCATCAAATCAATATGTGTGGTACGGAATGATCAGTGAGACCGGGTTTGTGCAGATTTAAAAAGTCTACGATATTCAGAATGAGACTGTAACGGTTCTCTTCTATCTCCTCCTCTGACGAAGAGGTGGAACAAGGATCGGACCAAAATGCAGCGTGATGATGATTCATGATATTTTAATGAAGGAAAAAACTATACACGAAGAAACTACAAAATAATGAAATGTGAAAACCGAAACAGCCCTATCTGGTGCAAAGACAGGAACAATCACCCACGAAACACTCAAAGAATATGGCTGCCTAAATATGGTTCCCAATCAGAGCCAAATATGGTTCCCAATCAGAGCCAAATCACCTGCCTCTGATTAAGAACCGCCTCAAGGCAAACATAGACTTTCCTAGACAACCCTACTCAGCCACAATCCCAATACCTACTAAAACCCCAATACAAAAACACACCACAACATAAACCCATGTCACACCCTGGCCTGACCAAATAAATGAAGACAAACATACATACTTCAACCAGGGCGTGACAGAACCCCCCCCCCCCCTAAGGTGCGGACTCCCGGACGCACATCAAAACAATAGGGACGTGGACCCCACTCCATCAATGTCTTAATTCCTCCCCCTCGCGTCATAAGGTAGTCCACCCTCGCCGCCGACCATGGCCTAGTAGTCCTCACCCAGAACCCCACTGGACTGAGGGGCAGCTCAGGCCTGAGGGGCAGCTCGGGACTGAGGGGCAGCTCAGCACTGAGGGGAAGCTTCAGCACTGAGAGGAAGCTTAGCACTGAGGAGAAGCTCAGCACTGAGAGGAAGCTCAGCACTGAGAGGAAGCCCAGCACTGAGAGGAAGCTCAGCACTGAGAGGAAGCTCAGGCAGGTAGTTTGCTCCGGCAGATCCTGGCTGGCTGGTGGATCTGGAAGAGTCCGGTTGACTGGCGGATCTGGAAGTGTCTGGTTGACTGGCAGATCTGGAAGAGTCTGGTTGACTGGCAGATCTGGAAGAGTCTGGCTGACTGGCAGATCTGGAAGAGTCTGGCTGACTGGCAGATCTGGAAGATCATGGCTGACTGGCAGATCTAGCTCCTCTGGCTGCTCCATGCAGACTGGCAGCTCTGGCTGCTCCATGCAGACTGACAGCTCTGGCTGCTCCATGCAGACTTGCAGCTCTGGCTGCTCCATGCAGACTGGCAGCTCTGGCAGCTCTATGCAGACTGACAGCTCTATGCAGACTGACAGCTCTGGCTGCTCCATGCAAACTGGCAGCTCTAGCTGCTCCATGCAGACTGACAGCTCTGGCTGCTCCATGCAGACTGGCAGCTCTGGCTGCTCCATGCAGACTGGCAGCTCAGGCTGCTCTATGCAGACTGACAGCTCAGGCTGCTCCATGCAGGCTGGCAGCTCTGGCTGGACTAAACAGGCAGGAGACTCCGGCAGCGCTGTAGAGGAGGAAGGCTCCGGCAGCGCTGAACAGGCGGGAGGCTCCGACAGCGCAGGAGAGGAGAAAGGCTCCGACAGCGCTGAACAGGCGGGAGGCTCCGGCAGCGCAGGAGAGGAGGAAGGCTCTGGCTGCGCTGAACAGGCGGGAGACTCCGGCAGCGCTGGAGTGGAGGAAGGCTCTGATAGCGCTAGACAGGCGAGGCGCACTGAAGGCCTGGTGCGTGGTGCTGGTACTGGTGGTACTGGACCGAGGACACGCACAGGAAGCCTGGTGCGGGGAGCTACCACCAGAGGACTGGTGTGTGAATGTGGCACAGGATGGACCGGACCGTGAAGGCGTACTGGAGAACCTGAGAGTAGGACTGGCACAGGACGTGCAAGGCTAGGGAGGTGCACAGGAGGCCTGATGCGTGAGACTGGCACAATCTTCACCAGCCGACTAACACGCACCTCAGGACGAGTATGGAGCGCTGACCCAGGTGCCATCAAATCCCGACACGCTCCGTCGGACGAATATCATACCTAAAGCACCAAACTAGCAACTCCCTCATTACTCTCTGCTCCAATTTCCCCATTAACTCCTTCACAGTCTCTGCTTCGCTCACCTCTAACACCGGCTTTGGTTCTGGACTCCTCCTTGGCTCCTCACAATAAACAGGGAGAGTTGGCTCAGGTCTGACTCCTGACTCTGCCACACTCTCCCTGAGTCCCCCCCCCAATACATTTTTGGGGCTGACTCTCGGTCTTCCGTCCGCGACGCCATGCCTGCTTCGCCAACTCCATTCTCCGATAACCTGCTTCGCACTGCTCCAGCGAATCCCAGGCGGGCTCCGGCACTCTCTCTGGGTCGACCGCCCACCTGTCTATTTCCTCCCAAGTAGTGTAGTCCCGATATTGTGGCTCCTGCTGCCGCTGTTGCTTCTCCTCATACCAGCGCCTCTCAGCTCTTTCCGCCTCCAGTTCTTCTTTGGGGCGGCGATATTCTCCAGGCTGATCCCAGGGTCCTTCTCCGAACAATTCATCCTCCCATGTCCGTTCCTCCTTTCGCTGCTTCTGCTGTCGCTGCCTGTTGACACGCCGCTTGGTCCAGTTGTGGTGGGTGATTCTGTAACGGTTCTCTTCTATCTCCTCCTCTGACGAAGAGGTGGAACAAGGATCGGACCAAAATGCAGCGTGATGATGATTCATGATATTTTAATGAAGGAAAAACACACCACAATACAAAAACACACCACAAAATAAACCCATGTCACACCCTGGCCTGACCAAATAAATGAAGACAAACATACATACTTCGACCAGGGCATGACAGAGACTGATATGAGGAAATGATTCATTAGTGACTGTTATGATATCTATATATTCTTGTGTTAATTTGGGAGATGGCAACTCATTAAACAACTTTTCCCGTAGTGCACCAAATTCCTAATGAGTTAATTGTTACATGATTAATTGAATCGAGTATCAATTAAACATAGTTAGCTGATAAAATAAGTAACAGTCATCAGATGAATGAAGTCATGTCACGACACACGCATCTCACATTTCATTCACATTACATTTTTATATATTGCTTCTAAAATCAAATAAAATCACAAATAATATTTTAGATGATTAATTTCAAACAAGGGCATTAGCATGAGAAGAATTTGTTATCCCTTTCATGCCCTGCCTCCAGTACGATATCTGAACAAGAGAGCCTCATCGAAATTGCAACAAGCGGTTCTTTGAAAATGTAATTTAATCAGAAGCCACTGCCAGATTTTTGGATAGGGCTGCGCTCAGAGTTTCTTACCTTGGCAATTTGCGCTCTTAAGACACTGATGCACTTTGCAACTACGTAACTATGTGAGAGTGGATTCTCGGCCCTCACTAGCATGAAAACTAAATACAGGCACAGACTGTGTGTTGAAAATGATTTAGGACTGAGACTCTCTCCAATACAACCCAACATTGCTGATTTATGTGCATCCTTTCAAGCACACCCTTCTCATTAACCTGTGGTGAGTTATTTACCACAGGTATCCTAGTGGTTAGAGTGTTGGGCCAGTAACCAAAAGGTTGATAGATCAAATCGCCGAGCTGACAAGGTAAAAATCTGTTGTTCTGCCCCTGAACAAGGCAGTTAACCCACTGTTCCTAGAACATCATTGAAAATAAGAATTTGCCTAGACTTAGACTTGAACTAGACTTACCTAGTTAAATAAAGGTAAAAAATAAATATATCACAGTTTGTGATAAACAAATAAGGTTTTATATGTAAGATGGCTAAGTAAAGAGTAAGATAATGATTATTATTATATTATTATTTGTGCCCTGGTCTTATAAGAGCTCTTTGTCACTTCCCACGAGCAGGGTTGTGACAAAAACTCATACTCATTCTTATGTTTAATAAATGTATCGTATAGTGTGTGTGTGGCAGGCTTATTACAAGGCTTATTATTGCAAAAAACAACATTTGAGAGTGAGCTGACCCTGGTGCTAGAGGAGGTATGCAGCTGGAGGTTGAATGTTTGAAGGTGTACGTGACTATAAAAAGTTTGGGAACCACTGGTGTACCTCATGGAACGTTGAGTCAAATAAACTATTTTTAAAACCTCTTATAAAGTTGGTTTTGTAGCGTAAACTGGCAATTTTATATTTTTGACTGATATTATGACTGTCTGTTTGTTTCATATGTGCAAAGTAGTTAACAAGCTGCCAGTTCCACTTTAAACTTGAACTCATTGGTTATTTGTGTGCCAAACCTGAATTTTCTTTTTGCAATGGGAAGTAATAGTTGTACATTTCGATTGGGAAATGCTTAATGGTTGTGTTTTGTATTCTTATGATTGGGACCTACTGACTTATTATGTCCTAGTTTACGGACTGCTTATCCTTCAACAACAAAACAAATAAAATTGTATTTGTCACATGCACAGTGAAATGCTTACTTACAAAGCCCTTAACATACTGTGGTAATGTTTAAAGAAAGGAGTGTATATATTTGGCCTGGTGAAGTGGTTTTATGTGCTGACTGAATGAAAGCTGATTAGGAGTTCTACTCCACTGGTCTCGGCTGGTCTTGGGAAGGAATTACAAGTCCTCACTGTCTGAGACGAGTCAATACTGAGTACAAATGTATCCGACACCGAGACAAGACAGAGACATTCAATATGTGGTCTCGAGTCCGGTCTCACTCCAACACTGGTATGCACTGTTGTAGCCTCTCCAATATCCTATGCCAATGCTTCCTTACTTCGCAGCCACACACTGGCATATGTGAAATACATTACCTTATGTTTAATTGCAGAACCTTCTCACCCCGTCACCCTCATAAGCTAATGTATGTTAAGCAGTGTGGGATCCGTAGTCAAAGTGCATTTCTTCCTCTATCTGCTGGGTGGCCCCTCTACATTAATGTAAATAATAACCAAAATATGACATCTACAGTGTGCCATGCTTACTTATTGAATTATTGACTTATTGTTATAACCTTCACGATTAATTATGTGTTGATGACTTATTCTATACTCAAAAGACAGATGTTTTGAAACGTTTCTGGGAAGGCCTCGACCCACAAAAAGGAGCTCAATATTTTTTGCCATTTTATTTTGATATTATAATTTTTCCAAGCCTACAGGCTACTTATAAACATTGATTCTGTGGTATTACTTAATAGTCTGCCAAGCATAATCACTTCTTACAATTTTCTATAACATTAGCCAAAAATAAAAAGGACAATTGATGTCTGAAACGCTGAAGATGTCCCCCATGAAGATAAAGGGAGATATCCTGCAGTTGTTTAGATTTTTTTAAGTGTCTTTCTGACATAATTATCTCCCAGATTTATCCTTATTGAAAATTATCTTCCATAATTTCCTCCCACATTAACAAACATTTAACTTTCTACTGTGAGATAAAACAGCTTTAAAAAATAAATGGATCAGTATGGTCAAACACAGTACCTCTTGCACAGTGCAGTGTTGGTTAAAACAAGATTGTGTTGATTTTCGTGCAGGCTCAATGGCACTTCTAAAATACTCAAATCGATCAAATTCCTGACATCTGGTCAAACATATTTTTCTGCAATATAGCATGACTGTACAACCTCACAGACTGAACCGCCCTAAATTCTTTGCTACTCTCTCATTTAAATATCATGGGCTTATTAATAATACTTTTTAATAAATTACCAAAAAGTATTCAGCCATAAAAAGTACAGAATATATAACAGATCAATAACAGATCTGTTTTGCTGTCTGGTGAGTATTACTGTAATTGTGTTATCCTTTAATAAGGTATTATTAAATCTTCAAATAAGTCACGCATATTGTCATTCTTACGAAATCAGTTAAATGGTTTAATCACCATTGACCTGCAGCATCTTTAAAACTTGTGGAGAAAATGAATGGAAGCTGATATCTTCCACTTTTAGAACGAGTCACGCTGTTGCATTTAACTGACAGGTATAGTCAATGAGATGCAAGGAGAGTTGACACAAACACCCTTCAATTTGAGTCTGTATAGTGCTAAGTATTCTGATTCCATATTCATACATATATTCATCACATCTCCCTTTAAACTCACCATGAAAGTATTACCTACTGTACCTACAAAGGATATATTTGAAATATTTCAGGAACACCTTGGTACTTTATTGCTGTAATGTAAAAGCACTGGATTTCAAAAGGTCTAATTAAATGTAACATTAAATTAAACATAATTAAACATTACACCTTTATAATCATGAATGTAATGTCTCATACGTCTCAGAACACTTTGAAATCCTTTACAAGGTACACTAGGTTGTCAAGTGTCAGGTCTAAATTTGGTTAATTAAGTGTTCCGGGTACTGGTTGATTGTAATATTGATGCCAAAGGCAATCAATGTTTGAGCAATAGTGACATTTGGGAATAAGGAAGTGAGCCATATCCCTGATAGGATAGAGTGGTTGACTGGTGTTGACTCAGACTACAGTGGTGTGTTGAAGGGATGATAGCTAAACAGAGGTGAATAATGTTTGTATTCAGTATAAATTAATAACATTTGTGTATCATTTCTCATCAAAACTGTCTGTGTTGATAGAAAATGATGTCATTTCAGTCATTTCACTGAAGCCAGTTCCAAAGAACATAATGTAAAAGGATATATTTTAAAGACACCAACATGTCAAAAGAAACAGTATAATACAGTAAAGATAACATTCTGCCACGTCTGCGTTAATAATCCATTACTTCCAGCGACAAGTGGACTCTGGGAATTGAAGTGAATTCTGAAAGCAACTCAGAGAGTCTGTTAGTCTGAAAGAGATGTCAGATGGGAAGGCCTAATGGACAGCGGTCTTAATGTATATATACGTAGTGACCCTGTTGGAAATGGATCAGCTGCAAATGGAGACCAGGGTGTGTACTCACTTGCATTGCATTCTGCGTAAACACACAAATCCCCAGTGTAAACCCTCTCTGTAAGCTAACATCTTATCGCTACCTGATTTAGCTTGTAGAGTCATGGAGGAAATGAACATTCTTATCAGCTATGCATAGACTGATCTAGAGAATTAAAATATACTTGGGCTATTTGAGCTGGGACACCACATAAAAATAATTATATATATTATATATATATATATATATATATATATATATAATTATATATATATATATATTTTTTCAGATTATCCGTTGTAATGCACTCCTCAGAGCAACTGTGATTAGACGCGTATTGAACTAGATTCTAAATTGAACGAGATAAACGACACTAGAGGATTGTTGCTTTACAGTGGCACTAATGTTATGCACCAGTTATACTCTACATTGCTTAATATTTTCCCTGGCAACAAAAACATGGGCCTGGCATATTTGTCACAGAAAAAGGGTCCACTGGGTTTTGCAATTGCTTTATGTGGAAGAAGTTACTTTGTTTCAATGAAAAATCAATGCTACGAGCTGATTATATCTGGATCTTGGCTCAGGATTAAAGCCCTTTAGAGATATTCACAAACCACCCCAGACAGCACTCCCCCCTACCCCCCATCCTCTCCCTTTAAGATCTACTTTACCACATCACTTCCTTATTTGTATGCTTGCTATAGGACACCATTCCAATTATATCAAAAGACTAAACACTTTGACAAAAGCAATATTCATCTGTGTATTGCTCTGTATCCTCTGTTTAGATCTTGCTTTCCTTTGGAATAGTAGCACCCAAAGAAGAGATCATTTTGACACTTCTTCTGCTAAATAAATACATGAATAGTTAAGAGGAAGAAACACACAATGCACTCCTTAGATCAGATCAAAGCAAATCAAATTTTATTTGTCACAAGCTCTGAATACAACAGGTGTAGACCCTACCGTGAAAATGCTTACTTACAAGCCTTAACCAACAATGCAGTTAAAGAAATCGAGATAATAAAATATTTACTAAATAAACTAAAGTAAAAAAAAAAAATTGAATCAAAAAGAAAACTAAGAAATGTACATAACAATAACGAGGCTATATACAGGGGGTACCGGCCCCGAGTCAAAAGCTTTTGGTAATGTTTTGAAGTTTTGGTTTGTAGTAACCTATACATTAGTTAAACCACGTAAAAAAATGGAACAGCTGAGTATGAAATCAGTTAAAGCAAAAACAAACATGTAGATATCTATAACTTGTCTAATTAAATAGAGCCAAAACACAAGGGAAGGGGAAATGTAACCCCTCGACAGAGCATCATTACGGATGCAAGGACTTGATAGTTAAACTTATTTTGAAGATATACATTGTTTATTTCCAATGATATCCATCTTGACATATTTTATCATCCATTTGTCACGCTGGTATAAAGGGATCGGGAGACAGGCGCAGGAATGTGTAATAAGGGTTTTTATTTACCCAAATTACAGCGTGCCATATACAGGCACGAGGACGAAGACCAAACAAACACTATATAAAACACAGGGTTGAGACCCAAACAAAAGAGCGAAGAGTACCTAAAAAAAATACACAATCACACAATGATTATCACACGTTATGAGACCCGTAATCATCTGCACAATATACATGGCACGAAAGCCAAAACATAGCACAGGTACTCACACGACCAACGGACATTGGAACAATCGACCGCCCAATGGTGAACCAAAGGGCACACTTATACAAGTATTAATCAGTGGGAATAGGGGACAGGTGTGCGTAATGAAAGTTCCGGAGTGATCCGTGACACCAATACTTTAAAAAAAGTTAATTCCCATTCAATCCTTTGACCTACATTTCTGATGATCAAAGTTGTAGCAGCATTTTATATAATAAACTCCAG
Source organism: Oncorhynchus gorbuscha (assembly GCF_021184085.1). Lineage (NCBI taxonomy): Eukaryota > Metazoa > Chordata > Actinopteri > Salmoniformes > Salmonidae > Oncorhynchus > Oncorhynchus gorbuscha. Next base: position 75,946,418 of record NC_060179.1, read on the forward strand.
CATATTAGGCAGTTGATGTACTCCAATATATCGTACAGTAGTCAATCTGAGAAGCCACCTCGATTTTCCTAAAAAGTGGAAGAGTGTAAATCGGATTATTTAATATACTGTCAGGGCCCTGTAGCTTCAGCTTTGTGGCAAAATTTGTGGATAGAAATAACTTGCCTGTGGCCACATATATGGAGTAATCTGAAGTTTCCTTTCTTATAAATGTGGCAGCTCAATCTTTTTTTATTAAACAGAAAATACCTTCCCTATTCCCTCCCTGCAGTCAGACAACAAGTGGTATGAGAAGTTAGGTCTACCTTTGACAGGAGGTAGACCTGAGGAGACCTTTGGGAAAATGTTTATTTTTAGTTCCCTTCGCAGAAACCATCTTGAATGTGGAGGGCATTGAGCTGTGGATGATTTCTTCAGTCAGCTCCAATCTGAGGTGGCTTGATATTCTAAGGACCATCCACCTCCTTTGCCCTGAGGGCCTAGACAGCACCTTTGGAGTGTTCTTTTTAGACAGCAAGCTTTTAAAACATTCACAAGTCGGTGTTATCAATGCCAGGTGATTAAGGATTCTCAGGAAGTTCTTTCACCCAGACATAAAGGGGCTACCTGTATTCTTGTCACCCATTCGATCCCAAGCCCTTCATCATACTGACCGAAGATTAAAGAGTGTTATATATTCAGTGCTAATCACTGAACTCCCCTTTCTCTCTAAAATACCTCAATAGCCTTGTTTATCATCAACAGTTCTACCCAAAAAGTTAATATTTCTATAATTCAGAAATTATGACAAAAAAACAATTTGGAACAACATTGTGGAGTTTATAAATCAAATGTCTGTCTTGTAGTTCTCCCAGAGTAGGCCCAAGCAATATGCACCATTAGCTGACCTTTACATTAATGTGCCAGGTACTTTGGGAGGTGTTGGGATCTGAATGCCTACCAACCACTCTGCATGGCTTTACTCTGGCTCTACTAATCGTCCATTCTCGGGGCACTCCCAAACCTAATAAGCAATCAAGTAACTCCCCGTAAATGACAGCTTTCCACTAGGGACGCAAGAGATGCCAGGACTCAGACCCTCCAGCCCTCCTTTGAAAACTCCACACACTAATATCCCATGTCAACACAGTGAATTAAAGCCTTTGCTTAATTAAGAAGGATAAACAGCAGCAATCATTTTCCAGAGAGCTATAACCTCTTGTGACTTTAAAATATGGCCACAGGGACTTGGGAACAGCTGAAAACGATGAGGTGGCTTTTTCTATTTTTTCATTATCCACTCACTGCTGCTAATCAGATGACAGGAATGTATGTGGATGACTAAATTGGCCTGTCAATTAACTATTATTTTCAAGATTGTTTGACATGCATATCATGGCATTTTTACTTAAACTATTCAACCACACATTACATTTAAACAAAATACCCACTGCGCACACCCCATCATTTTAATGTGTATAATTGAGTAATATTTGGTTGAGATGTTGATCAATGAGATATTCATGCATTCAAAAAGACAGCCTAAAGTTAGTTGAATTTACAATGTGTTACCACTATGCTTTCAACCATCTAAAAGCTCCAGCAAATTCCAATGGAAAAACAATGTCTGATTTTTTGTTTACTTGTCACCCAAATGTCACTGAGCATTCAACCGTTTAAAAACACTGCAAAGTTCAAATGTTAATACAATGTCAGATATTTGGTTTATTTATTCAACAGATTGTGTGCTTCATCTAATAGCAGAACCAAATGACCTGGATTGCAGTTGAGATTACACTAAAAGCACAGTGCATTCGGGAAATATTCAGACCCCTTCACTTTTTCCACACTTTGTTACATTACAGCTTTATTCTAAAATGGATTGCATTGTTTTTTTTCTGTCATCATTCCACTCATAATACCTCATAATGACAAGGTAAAAACAGATTTTTTTTTACATTTCTGCAAATACATATATATTTGTTAAAGTATTCACTCTTTACTTAGTACTTTGTTGAAGCACCTCTGGCAGCGATTACAGCCTCGCATCTTTTTGACCCACCTGTATTTGGGGAGTTTCTCCCATTCTTCGCTGTCAGGTTAGATGGGGAGTGTCACTGCACAGCTATTTTCTGAAAGACATCCCCACAGCATGATGCTGCCACCAACATGCTTCACTGTAGGTGTGGTGCTAGGTTTCCTCCAGATGTGCAGGAACGCTTGGTATTCAGGCAAAGGAGTTCAAAGGAGGAGTTCAAATCAAATCAAATCAAATCAAATTTTATTTGTCACATACACATGGTTAGCAGATGTTAATGCGAGTGTAGCGAAATGCTTGTGCTTCTAGTTCCGACAATGCAGTGATAACCAACAAGTAATCTAACTAACAATTCCAAAACTACTGTCTTATACACAGTGTAAGGGGATAAGGAACATGTACATAAGGATATATGAATGAGTGATGGTACAGAGCAGCATACAGTAGATGGTATCGAGTACAGTATATACATATGAGATGAGTGTGTAGACAAAGTAAACAAAGTGGCATAGTTAAAGTGGCTAGTGATACATGTGTTACATAAGGATGCAGTCGATGTTGTAGAGTACAGTATATACATATGCATATGAGATGAATAATGTAGGGTAAGTAACATTATATAAGGTAGCATTGTTTAAAGTGGCTAGTGATATATTTACATCATTTCCCATCAATTCCCATTATTAAAATGGCTGGAGTTGGGTCAGTGTCAATGACAGTGTGTTGGCAGCAGCCACTCAATGTTAGTGGTGGCTATTTAACAGTCTGATGGCCTTGAGATAGAAGCTGTTTTTCAGTCTCTCGGTCCCAGCTTTGATGCACCTGTACTGACCTCGCCTTCTGGATGATAGCGGGGTGAACAGGCAGTGGTTCGGGTGGTTGATGTCCTTGATGATCTTTATGGCCTTCCTGTAACAACGGGTGGTGTAGGTGTCCTGGAGGGCAGGTAGTTTGCCCCCGGTGATGCGTTGTGCAGTCCTCACTACCCTCTGGAGAGCCTTACGGTTGAGGGCGGAGCAGTTGCCGTACCAGGCGGTTATACAGCCCGCCAGGATGCTCTCGATTGTGCATCTGTAGAAGTTTGTGAGTGCTTTTGGTGACAAGCCGAATTTCTTCAGCCTCCTGAGGTTGAATAGGCGCTGCTGCGCCTTTTTCACGACGCTGTCAGTGTGAGTGGACCAATTCAGTTTGTCTGTGATGTGTATGCCGAGGAGCTTAAAACTAGCTACCCTCTCCACTACTGTTCCATCGATGTGGATAGGGGGGTGTTCCCTCTGCTGTTTCCTGAAGTCCACAATCATCTCCTTAGTTTTGTTGACGTTGAGTGTGAGGTTATTTTCCTGACACCACACTCCAAGGGCCCTCACCTCCTCCCTGTAGGCCGTCTCGTCGTTGTTGGTAATCAAGCCTACCACTGTTGTGTCGTCCGCAAACTTGATGATTGAGTTGGAGGCGTGCGTGGCCACGCAGTCGTGGGTGAACAGGGAGTACAGGAGAGGGCTCAGAACGCACCCTTGTGGGGCCCCGTGTTGAGGATCAGCGGGGAGGAGATGTTGTTGCCTACCCTCACCACCTGGGGGCGGCCCGTCAGGAAGTCCAGTACCCAGTTGCACAGGGCGGGGTCGAGACCCAGGGTCTCGAGCTTGATGACGAGCTTGGAGGGTACTATGGTGTTGAATGCCGAGCTGTAGTCGATGAACAGCATTCTCACATAGGTATTCCTCTTGTCCAGGTGGGTTAGGGCAGTGTGCAGTGTGGTTGAGATTGCATCGTCTGTGGACCTATTTGGGCGGTAAGCAAATTGGAGTGGGTCTAGGGTGTCAGGTAGGGTGGAGGTGATATGGTCCTTGACTAGTCTCTCAAAGCACTTCATGATGACGGAAGTGAGTGCTACGGGGCGGTAGTCGTTTAGCTCAGTTACCTTAGCTTTCTTGGGAACAGGAACAATGGTGGCCCTCTTGAAGCATGTGGGAACAGCAGACTGGTATAGGGATTGATTGAATATGTCCGTAAACACACCGGCCAGCTGGTCTGCGCATGCTCTGAGGGCGCGGCTGGGGATGCCGTCTGGGCCTGCAGCCTTGCGAGGGTTAACACGTTTAAATGTCTTACTCACCTCGGCTGCAGTGAAGGAGAGACCGCATGTTTCCGTTGCAGGCCGTGTCAGTGGCACTGTATTGTCCTCAAAGCGGGCAAAAAGTTATTTAGTCTGCCTGGGAGCAAGACATCCTGGTCCGTGACTGGGCTGGATTTCATCTTGTAGTCCGTGATTGACTGTAGACCCTGCCACATGCCTCTTGTGTCTGAGCCATTGAATTGAGATTCCACTTTGTCTCTGTACTGACGCTTAGCTTGTTTGATAGCCTTACGGAGGGAATACTGCACTGTTTGTATTCAGTCATGTTGCCAGACACCTTGCCCTGATTAAAAGCAGTGGTTCGCGCTTTCAGTTTCACGCGAATGCTGCCATCAATCCACGGTTTCTGGTTAGGGAATGTTTTTATCGTTGCTATGGGAACGACATCTTCGACGCACGTTCTAATGAACTCGCACACCGAATCAGCGTATTCGTCAATATTCCCATCTGACGCAATACGAAACATGTCCCAGTCCACGTGATGGAAGCAGTCTTGGAGTGTAGAGTCAGCTTGGTCTGACCAGCGTTGGACAGACCTCAGCGTGGGAGCCTCTTGTTTTAATTTCTGTCTGTAGGCAGGGATCAGCAAAATGGAGTCGTGGTCAGCTTTCCCGAAAGGGGGGCGGGGCAGGGCCTTATATGCGTCGCGGAAGTTAGAGTAACAATGATCCAAGGTTTTACCACCCCTGGTTGCGCAATCGATATGCTGATAAAATTTAGGGAGTCTTGTTTTCAGATTGGCTTTGTTAAAATCCCCAGCTACAATGAATGCAGCCTCCGGATAAATGTTTTCCAGTTTGCAAAGAGTTAAATAAAGTTCGTTCAGAGCCATCGATGTGTCTGCTTGGGGGGATATATACGGCTGTGATTATAATCGAAGAGAATTCTCTTGGAAGATAATGCGGTCTACATTTGATTGTGAGGAATTCTAAATCAGGTGAACAGAAGGATTTGAGTTCCTGTATGTTTCCTTCATCACACCATGTCCCGTTAGTCATGAGGCATACGCCCCCTCCACTCTTCTTACCAGATAGATGTTTGTTTCTGTCGGCGCGATGCGTGGAGAAACCCGTTGGCTGTACCGCCCTGGATAGCGTTTTCCCAGTAAGCCATGTCTCCGTAAAGCAGAGAACGTTGCAGTCTCTGATGTCCCTCTGGAATGCCACCCTTGCTCGGATTTCATCAACCTTGTTGTCGAGAGACTGGACATTGGCAAGAAGAATACTGGGAAGTGGTGCGCGATGTGCCCTTTTTCGGAGTCTGACCAGAACACCGCCGCGTTTCCCTCTTTTTCGGAGTCGTTTCCTTGGGTCGCTGCATGCGATCCATTCCGTTGTCCTGTTTGTAAGGCAGAACACAGGATGCGCGTCGCGGAAAACATATTCTTGGTCGTACTGATGGTGAGTTGACGCTGATCTTATATTCAGTAGTTCTTCTCGACTGTATGTAATGAAACCTAAGATGACCTGGGGTACTAATGTAAGAAATAACACGTAAAAAAACAAAAAACTGCATAGTTTCCTAGGAACGCGAAGCGAGGCGGCCATCTCAGTCGGCGCCGGATATATGATTTGATTTGAACTCCTCCTTTGAACTTCAATATTGGTTTCATCAGACCAGAGAATCTGGTTTCTCATGGTCTGAGAGTCTTTGGGTGCCTTTTGGCAAACTTCAAGTGGGATGTCATGTGACTGTTACTAAGGTGTGGCTTCCGTCTGGCCACTTTATCGTAAAGGCCTGATTGGTGGAATGCTGCAGAAATAGTTGTGCTTCTGGAAGGTTCTCCCATTCCCACAGAGGAACTCTGGAGCTCTATCAGGGTGACCATCGGGTTCTTGATCACCTCCCTGACCAAGGCCCTTCTCCCCCGATTACTCAGTTTGGCTGTGTTGGCCGGCTCTTGGAAGAGTCTTGGTGGTTCCAAACTTCTTCCATTTAAGAATGATGGAGGAAACTATGTTCTTGGGGACCTTCAATGCTGCAGAATGTTCTTGGTACCCTTCCCCAGATCTATGCCTCGACACAATCCTGTCTCGGAGCTCTACGGACCATTCCTGTTATGCAGGTGAAGGAGGACCCAAACGCGACTTAACAGAAACAGAGTTTATTAATGCTCAAAACCGAATAACTGAAATCCTCTAGATAGTAGAGGGGAAAACAACTGGAGAAGCGGCCACAGACTGCAGGTCGCTTCGGGTAGGCGCAGGCCGTAGTCAACTGAGACACCTGCTCACACGCAGCGTCTGAAGAAGGCACAAAACACGACAGGACAGGGTGATACACAATCACGGCAAAAAACACGACAGGACAGGGCGAAACGCAATTACAGCATGGAATACAAAACAAGGAACCGATGGAACAGGAACGGATCACAAAGGAATAAATAGGGAGTCTAATCAGGGGAAAGGATCGGGAACAGGTGTGGGAAGACTAACTGATGATTAGGGAATAGGAACAGCTGGGAGCAGGAACGGAACGACAGAGAGAAGAGAGAGCGAGAGAGTGAAAGGGGAGGGGGAGAGAGAGGGATAGAACCAAACAAGACCAGCAGAGGGAAACGAATAGCATGGGGAGCACAGGGACAAGACATGACAATAAATGACAAACATGACAGTACCCCCCACTCACCGAGCGCCTCCTGGCGCACTCGAGGAGGAATCCTGGCGGCAACGGAGGAAATCATCGATGAGCGAACGGTCCAGCACGTCCCGAGACGGAACCCAACTCCTCTCCTCAGGACCGTAACCCTCCCAATCCACTAGGTATTGGTGACCCCGTCCCCGAGAACGCATGTCCATAATATTATGTACCTTGTAAATAGGTGCGCTCTCGACAAGGACGGGAGGGGGGAGGGAAGACGAACGGGGTGCGAAGAAAGGGCTTAACACAGGAGACATGGAAGACAGGATGGACGCGACGAAGATGTCGCGGAAGAAGCAGTCGCACAGCGACAGGATTGACGACCTGGGAGACACGGAACGGACCAATGAACCGCGGAGTCAACTTACGAGAAGCTGTCGTAAGAGGAAGGTTGCGAGTGGAAAGCCACACTCTCTGGCCGCAACAATACCTTGGACTCTTAATCCTGCGTTTATTGGCGGCTCTCACCGTCTGTGCCCTGTAACGGCAAAGTGCAGACCTCACCCTCCTCCAGGTGCGCTCACAACGTTGGACAAACGCTTGAGCGGAGGGAACGCTGGACTCGGCAAGCTGGGATGAGAACAGAGGAGGCTGGTAACCCAGACTACTCTGAAACGGAGATAACCCGGTAGCAGACGAAGGAAGCGAATTGTGAGCATATTCTGCCCAGGGGAGCTGTTCTGCCCAAGACGCAGGGTTCCTGAAAGAAAGGCTGCGTAGTATGCGACCAATCGTCTGATTGGCCCTCTCTGCTTGACCGTTAGACTGGGGATGAAACCCGGAAGAGAGACTGACGGACGCACCAATCAAACGACAGAACTCCCTCCAAAACTGTGACGTGAATTGCGGACCTCTGTCTGAAACGGCGTCTAACGGAGGCCATGAATTCTGAATACATTCTCAATAATGATTTGTGCCGTCTCCTTAGCGGAAGGAAGTTTAGCGAGGGGAATGAAATGTGCCGCCTTAGAGAACCTATCGACAACCGTCAGAATCACAGTCTTCCCCGCAGACAAAGGCAGACCGGTAATGAAGTCTAAGGCAATGTGAGACCATGGTCGAGAAGGAATGGGGAGCGGTCTGAGACGACCGGCAGGAGGAGAGTTACCCGACTTAGTCTGCGCGCAGTCCGAACAGGCAGCCACGAAACGGCGCGTGTCACGCTCCTGAGTCGGCCACCAAAAGCGCTGGCGAATAGACGCAAGAGTGCCTCGAACACCGGGATGACCCGCTAACTTGGCAGAGTGAGCCCACTGAAGAACAGCCAGACGAGTGGAAACAGGAACGAAAAGGAGGTTACTAGGACAAGCGCGGCGACGCAGTGTGTGTGAGTGCTTGCTTAACCTGTCTTTCAATTCCCCAGACTGTTAACCCGACAACACGCCCATAAGGAAGAATCCCCTCGGGATCAGTAGAAGCCACAGAAGAACTAAACAGACGGGATAAGGCATCAGGCTTGGTGTTCTTGCTACCCGGACGGTAAGAAATCACAAACTCGAAACGAGCGAAAAACAACGCCCAACGAGCTTGACGGGCATTAAGTCGTTTGGCAGAACGGATGTACTCAAGGTTCTTATGGTCTGTCCAAACGACAAAAGGAACGGTCGCCCCTCCAACCACTGTCGCCATTCGCCTAGGGCTAAGCGGATGGCGAGCAGTTCACGGTTACCCACATCATAGTTGCGCTCAGATGGCGACAGGCGATGAGAAAAATAAGCGCAAGGATGAACCTTATCGTCAGACTGGAAGCGCTGGGATAGAATGGCTCCCACGCCTACCTCTGAAGCGTCAACCTCGACAATGAATTGTCTAGTGACGTCAGGAGTAACGAGGATAGGAGCGGACGTAAAACGTTCTTTTAGAAGATCAAAAGCTCCCTGGGCGGAACCGGACCACTTAAAACACGTCTTGACAGAAGTAAGAGCTGTGAGAGGGGCAGCAACTTGACCGAAATTACGAATGAAACGCCGATAGAAATTAGCGAAACCTAAAAGCGCTGCAACTCGACACGTGACCTTGGAACGGGCCAATCACTGACAGCTTGGACCTTAGCGGAATCCATCTGAATGCCTTCAGCGGAAATAACGGAACCGAGAAAAGTAACGGAGGAGACATGAAAAGAGCACTTCTCAGCCTTTACATAGAGACAATTCTCTAAAAGGCGCTGTAGAACACGTCGAACGTGCTGAACATGAATCTCGAGTGACGGAGAAAAAATCAGGATATCGTCAAGATAGACAAAAACGAAAATGTTCAGCATGTCTCTCAGAACATCATTAACTAATGCCTGAAAAACAGCTGGCGCATTGGCGAGACCGAACGGCAGAACCCGGTACTCAAAATGCCCTAACGGAGTATTAAACGCCGTTTTCCACTCGTCCCCCTCTCTGATGCGCACGAGATGGTAAGCGTTACGAAGGTCCAACTTAGTAAAGCACCTGGCTCCCTGCAGAATCTCGAAGGCTGATGACATAAGGGGAAGCGGATAACGATTCTTAACCGTTATGTCATTCAGCCCTCGATAATCCACGCAGGGGCGCAGAGTACCGTCCTTCTTCTTAACAAAAAAGAACCCCGCCCCGGCCGGAGAGGAAGAAGGCACTATGGTACCGGCGTCAAGAGACACAGACAAATAATCCTCGAGAGCCTTACGTTCGGGAGCCGACAGAGAGTATAGTCTACCTCGAGGAGGAGTGGTCCCCGGAAGGAGATCAATACTACAATCATACGACCGGTGAGGAGGAAGGGAGTTGGCTCGGGACCGACTGAAGACCGTGCGCAGATCATGATATTCCTCCGGCACTCCTGTCAAATCGCCAGGTTCCTCCTGAGAAGTAGGGACAGAAGAAACGGGAGGGATGGCAGACATTAAACACTTCACATGACAAGAAACGTTCCAGGATAGGATAGAATTACTAGACCAATTAATAGAAGGATTATGACATACTAGCCAGGGATGACCCAAAACAACAGGTGTAAACGGTGAACGGAAAATCAAAAAAGAAATAGTCTCACTGTGGTTACCAGATACTGTGAGGGTTAAAGGTAGTGTCTCAAATCTGATACTGGGAAGATGACTACCATCTAAGGCGAACATGGGCGTAGGCTTATCTAACTCTCTGAAAGGAATGTCATGTTTCCGAACCCATGCTTCGTCCATGAAACAACCCTCAGCCCCAGAGTCTATCAAGGCACTACATGTAGCGCCCGAACCGGTCCAGCGTAGGTGGACCGACAAAGTAGTACAGGACTTTGATGGAGAGACTTGAGTAGTTGCGCTCACCTGTAGCCCTCCGCTTACAGATGAGCTCTGGCTTTTACTGGACATGAATTAACGAAATGTCCAGCAACTCCACAATAGAGGCACAGGCGGTTGGTGATCCTCCGTTCCCTCTCCTTATTCGAGATGCGAATCCCTCCCAGCTGCATGGGCTCAGTTTCAAAGCCAGAGGGGGAGATGGCTGCGATGCGGAGCAGGGAAACACCGTTGATGCGAGCTCTCTTCCACGAGCCCGGTGACGAAGATCTACCCGTCGTTCTATGCGGATGGCGAGAGCAATCAAAGAGTCCACATCTGAAGGAACCTCCCGGGAGAGAATCTCATCCTTAACCACAGCGTGGAGTCCCTCCAGAAAACGAGCGAGCAGCGCCGGCTCGTTCCACTCACTAGAGGCAGCAAGAGTGCGAAACTCAATGGAATAATCCGTTATGGACCGTTCACCTTGGCATAAGGAAGCCAGGGCCCTAGAAGCCTCCCCACCAAAAACTGAACGGTCAAAAACCCGAATCATCTCCTCTTTAAAGTTCTGGAAATCGTTAGAGCAAACAGCCCTTGCCTCCCAGATAGCTGTGCCCCATTCTCGAGCCCGGCCAGTGAGGAGTGAGATGACGTAAGCAACCCGAGCTCTCTCTCTAGAGTATGTGTTGGGTTGGAGAGAGAACACAATCTCACACTGCGTGAGAAAGGAGCGGCACTCAGTGGGCTGCCCGGAGTAGCAAGGTGGGTTATTAACCCTAGGTTCTGGAGGCTCGGCAGGCCAGGAAGTAACAGGTGGCACGAGACGTAGACTCTGGAACTGTCCAGAGAGGTCGGAAACCTGAGCAGCCAGGTTTTCCACGGCCTGGCGAGCAGCGGACAATTCCTGCTCGTGTCTGCCGAGCATGGCTCCTTGGATCTCGACGGCAGTGTAACGAGCGTCAGAAGTCGCTGGGTCCATTCTTTGATCGGTTCCTTCTGTTATGCAGGTGAAGGAGGACCCAAACGCGACTTAACAGAAACAGAGTTTATTAATGCTCAAAACCGAATAACTGAAATCCTCTAGATAGTAGAGGGGAAAACAACTGGAGAAGCGGCCACAGACTGCAGGTCGCTTCGGGTAGGCGCAGGCCGTAGTCAACTGAGACACCTGCTCACACGCAGCGTCTGAAGAAGGCACAAAACACGACAGGACAGGGTGATACACAATCACGGCAAAAAACACGACAGGACAGGGCGAAACGCAATTACAGCATGGAATACAAAACAAGGAACCGATGGAACAGGAACGGATCACAAAGGAATAAATAGGGAGTCTAATCAGGGGAAAGGATCGGGAACAGGTGTGGGAAGACTAACTGATGATTAGGGGAATAGGAACAGCTGGGAGCAGGAACGGAACGACAGAGAGAAGAGAGAGCGAGAGAGTGAAAGGGGGAGGGGGAGAGAGAGGGATAGAACCAAACAAGACCAGCAGAGGGAAACGAATAGCATGGGGAGCACAGGGACAAGACATGACAATAAATGACAAACATGACAATTCCTTCAACCTCATGGCTTGGTTTTTGCTCTGACATGTACTGTCAACTGTGGGAACTTATATAGACAGGTGTCTGCCTTTTCAAATCATGTCCAATCAATTGAATTTACCACATGGGGACTCCAATCAAAACATCTCAAGTATGGTCAATGGAAACAGGATATATCTGAGCTCAATTTCGAGTCTCATAGCAAAGGGTCTGAATACTTATGTAAATAATGTATTTCCTTTTTTGTTTTTTTGTATAAATTAGAAAACATTCTAAAAACCTGTTTTTGCTTTGTCATTATGGGTTATTGGGTGTAGATTGATGAGGGAAAACAATCAATTTTAGAATAAGGCTGTAATGTAACAAAATATGGAAAAAGGGAAGGGGTCTGAATACTTTACGAATGCACTGTAGATGGTGCAAGTGATCAGTGCCGTTCGATATTCTGTGCAGATTATTACAGCGATTGTGAAGATCTCCAGAGACCTGTGACGACCAATACGTGCTATCTGAACCCATAAAAGTCTAAGCTGGGGGAGGGGGGGTTATACTAAGCTAAATGGAATTGTTTTAAGAAGGTCATACTAAGGATAATTTAGCTTTTTGTTTTGAATTTTAAGACCCCTTGAAGTACAAAAAAAATCAATAAAGATATTATTTGATAAAAATTATTATTGCTATTAAATCAAATCAAATCAGTTTATTAGTCACATTCTCTGAATACAACAGGTTTCACCTTACAGTGAAATGCTTAATTACAAGCCCTAACCAACAATGCAATTTTTAAGGAAAAAATAGGTATTAGGTAAACAATAGATAAGTAAGATAAACAATAGATAAACAGTAAAATTACAGTGGAAATAGCGAGGCTATATACTGGTGGTACCGGTACAGAGTCAATGTGCGGGGCCACCGGTTAGTCGGGCTAATTGAGGTAATATGTACATGTAGGTATAGCTAAAGTGACTATGTGTAGATGATAAACAGAGAGTAGCAGCAGTGTAAAAGAGGGGGGTTGGCGGGTTGGGAGTGATGGGACACAATGCAAATTGTGGGTTTGTATTAGCCCATACAAACACATTGAATAACAGATTCACTACATGGAAGAACAGATAGCTTGGACTGTCTAAACCCTGTCTAAGCCGGGGGAGGTGGGGGGGGAGGGTTCTACTCAACTACTGTACTTCCATTCATTTTTTTCAACTTGGTTCCAGGGGACCTTCAGACAAGTCTTGTGAGGACTGTGGGGAAAAGCAACCAACATGTACGTGTTTGTGAAAGTCTCAGCTTTGCACAGATGCGTCACATTAGTGTGTGGCCCAACTGTTTGGACGCTACAGACAGAAGTTGGCAGATAGGCTGTACCGACTTAAGACGAGTCCCAAGACACTTGTGGGGGTCGTAGAGCAAAACAGAGAACACCACCTTTCCATAGAAGGGTCATAATAGTTTGTAGGCCAAACCGTTCGGACGCTACAGATTATTTTGTGAGAAGCTTGATTTTCGGGATGTCTCATGGTCTGAAAAACACCTCTCTACCTCAATCACCTTTCACTGCAGATGCGGAATTGCGACATAGGTGGATGTGGTGGATTGAGATGCTGGGCTTGATCAAAACCCTGCATGGGAGACCAAAGGCCTCCTGTAGATATCTAGATCAATTATCCAGTAAGGTGCTGCCCAGCCTATTGCTGATAGTGGATATAACTTTGAAGATCTGACGTTGTTTTAAAGGTACAAATTCAACATATTTTATACAATGTTTGTTTATGTTGAAATTTGGTGACATAATTCTGTGGTTGAAATCTTACCCTCAAAATCAAATTCAATGTGTTTTCCACATAGATTCCACATCACAATGTGTTGACAAATGATGTTGGAACAATGTTGATTCATCCAGTTTGTGCCCAGTGTGTACTGTCCAATAAGAGAGTATCATCTGCTCATCTATCACTCCAGTGTTAATCTGCTAAATTGTAATTACTTTGCTACTTTGGCCTATTTATTGCCATACCTCCTCACGCCATTTGCACACACTGTATATAGACTTTCCTTTTTTTTCTATTGTGTTATTGACTATACGCTTGTTTATTCCATGTAACTCTGTGTTGTTGTTTCTGTCGCACTGCTTTGCTTTATCTTGGCCAGGTCGCAGTTGTAAATGAGAACTTGTTCTCAACTAGCCAACCTGGTTAAATAAAGGTGAAATAAATCAATACATAAAAAATGTGGATGTTTTACGTGGACCCCAGGAAGAGTAGCTGCTGCATGTACAGTAGCTAATGGGGATCATAATAAACTAAACCTTCCTCTGTACACACCTAATGTTCAGGATTCTGAAGTTGGTGAGTTGGTGAGTATTAAGCATCCCCTGTTTACTGTTACAATGTAAGAGTGCAATAACCATTCAAGTAATTATATGTCCTCTGTGACAGTCATGAGAATGTCAAACAAATAAAAAATGTATTTTGGTACATCAGGTGGCTTGTCATCTGAGTTTGTAGTCAAGCAGATGAGGAAAAATGTTTTCTGTCCCTCAGAGATCTCCCACTTTATTCATTCTTTGCTCCATAGAAGGGAATCCACAGCAGCAGGTTGTTTTAATTACACAACACAGAGAGGAATAACTCTGAGTCATCGAGAACAAACACAAACTCCTTAAAATTACCAAGGTGACATTTTCTGAAGATGGTTTCCATGGTACTGAACTTTAGATGTGTCATGACTATTGAGAGCCCACTTCAAATCTAATAAGACAAGTTAATCCTCCATCTTAAAAGGATATTATTCAGCACATTGTTGTAATTCGTAGGAATTGAATGCACTTAAAGCATGAAAGCTTTTAACCCATTAGAGATCAAAATAATACAAATAATATAATACATGCCATTTAGCAGACACTTTTATCCAAAGTGACTTACAGACATGTGTGCACGCAATATTCAAAATGCACCAATTAAGCTACCTGTATGAGTGGGCATGAAACACCTAAACTGTCACTACATACAGTAAACCACTTCATTTAATTAAAACATAATTCAATCCCCATGATGTGTTGCAATTAATATATTGTATTACATGTTGGCGCCAATCTTATTTTCACATTTGTAATGTCAGTTTAATTTTTGTTACTAAATGCAGTACTTTCCTTGAGTGAATGTTGTCTGTCATCACTAAAGTGAAGGTGAAACATTGGGGGTCTTTTTGGGGATAAACCTAATAGCTCAAGAAGATTAGAAGTGCAATCTGTAGTTTAATTCTGGTCAAAATATCAACCTCAGCCTCATTTTCAACTGTTCGTACATTTCTTACAAAATTCTGGCGTATGTGGAGATTCTAGGATTTGCGTGCACGACAAATGACTGGGATTTATCAAACTGTCGCACGCAACATATACGTGTTTTCATTTCGCTCCAACCCCGCCTGGAAAACGCCCTCATTCACCTTTTATGGTAAGAAAAACGCCCTCATTTGCTGTATGATTTGGAACTAGTTCCTAAAAGAAAGCGCAATGGCAAATTTGATCACATTTCTGTAGAGGTGTGGGCAGAATGTTGCAGTGACTTTCCCACACTAAAAATGCCTGCCACCTGTTAGAGCCAAACACATTCTGTAAGATTAATTGTCCTTTCGAACAATTTCAAAGTAAACGCTACAGCCAACATTTCTATGCAAAATACAAATTGTTGTTCAATATTTAGTTTATCAATACATGATTGTGTCTCCTGCTTTGTTATAGGCTCTGTAATTATATCGGATATGACGTCGCACTCCTAATCCTATCGCACAGCAATACTGTAGTTTACCCGTACTTTCAAGGCGACCGGTCTATTTACTTTCGAGCATGCTTGGCTGTTGAATGAGCAATTGTAGCCTACTATTTGTTGTGTAGCGCAAATAATTTAAACCAGTTATGGCAGAAAATGAGATACATGTCCTGAGATATGATTATGATTTAGGCCTGTATAATAAAAGTAAAATAATCATATTTGGCTACATGCTGCTTTGCAATGTCTTTACTAATGGCAAATGCATCTGCTTTATCATTAGACTGACATTTAATGTTTTATTAGCCTACCAGTATTATATATCATGTGCATCTATCACCTTCCATTTCCCCCAAACTAACAATACGCCTATTTGTTCGCAAGGTTGGAGATTTGCGTAGAGACATATGCACACTTTCCTGTGAAGTTCAAAATGGATAAATACCAACCTTTGTGGGAAAACAGGTGCAACAAGGTTTCGAGTCTATTTTTTGTTAACACACCTATGATAAATGAGACCCCTGGTGCATGGGCTTTTGTTCAAGCTTTGATTGTGAAGTTTGTCCCGTGGCCACAGAGAACTAATAAATGACCATGTGCCTTTAAAATGTGAGATTATTTCAGAATACAGAGAGGAATTGGATACCTGCAAACAGTTTACAGGGCCTTCATAAAGTATTCAGACCCCTTTGACTTTTCCACATGTTGTTGTGTTACAGCCTGACTTTAAAATTGATTACATTTCGATATGGTGTCACTGGCCTACACTCAATACCCCATAATGACAAAGTGGAATTATGTTTTTAGAACATTTTACTACTTAATTCAAAATTAAAAGTGACTGAAATGTCATGAGTGAATAAATTCAAATTATTCAAATTATGCCAAGCCTAAATAAGTTCAGGAGTAACAAATGTGCTTTAACGAGCCACACAATAAGTTGCATGGACTCCGTGTGCAATAATAAGGGAAAAGGGGATACCTAGTCAGCTGTACAACTGAATGCCTTCAACTGAAATGTGTCTTCCACATTTAATCCAACCCTCTGAATCAGAGAGGTGCTGGGAGGTGCCTTAATTGACGTCCACAGCACCCGGGGAACAGTGGGTTAACTGCCTTGCTCAGGTGTAGAGCGGGAGATTTTTACCTTGTCAGCTCGGGATTAAATCCAGCAACCTTTCGGTTACAGGTCCAACACTCTAACTACTAGGCTACTTGCCGCCCCCAATATTGTGTTTAACGTGATTTTTGTATGGCTACCTCATCTCTGTACCCCACACATACAATTATCTGTATGGTCTCTCAGTCAAGCAGCGAATTTCACAGATTCAACCATAAAGACCAGGGAGGTTTTCCAATGCCTCGCAATGAAGGTCAATGAAAGACATTGAATATCCCTTTGAACATGGTGAAGTTATTAATTACACTTTGGATGCTGTATCAATACACCCAGTCACTATAAAGATGTTTTATTTTATTTTTATTGAACCTTCATTTAACTTGGCAAGTCAGTTAAGAACAAATTCTTATTTATAATGACGGCCTACAGTCCTTCTTCCTAACTCAGTTGCCGGAGAGGAAGGAACCGCTAATCGATTTCACCATGAAGCTAATGGTGACTTTAAAACACTTACAGAGTTGTGGTTGTGATAGGAGAAAACTGAGGATGGATCAACAACATTGTAGTTACTCCACAATAATAACCTAAATGACAGCGTGAAAAGAAGGAAGCCTGTATATAATAAAAATATTCCAAAACATGCAACCTGTTTGCAATAATGCACTAAAGTAAAATTGCAAAAAATGTAGCAAAGAAATTAACTTTATGTCCTGAATACAAAGTGTTATGTTTGGCGCAAATCCAACACAACACTCTTCACATTTTGAAGCATGGTGGTGGATGCATCATGTTATAGGTATGCTTGTCATCGGAAAGGACTAGCAAGTTTTTTAGGATTAAAAATTAACAGAATAGAGCTAATCACAGGTAAAATCCTAGAGGAAAACATGGTTCAGTCTGCTTTCGAACAGACACTGCGGGACAAATTCACCTTTCAGCAGGACAATAACTGAGAACACAAGGCCAAATATACACTGGAGTTGCTTAGCAAGACAACATTGAATGTTCCTGAGTGGCTGTGCGATATGATTAGGAGTGTGATGTCATATCCTGGGTGACACTGCGGGACAAATTCACCTTTCAGCAGGACAATAACCTAAAACACAAGGCCAAATATACACTGGAGTTGCTTAGCAAGACAACATTGAATGTTCCTGAGTGGCCTAGGCCTTTGTTCGTTTGGGAGAAATGGGAGGCGTTAGATGCACATGAAATATAATACTGGTAGCCTAATAAAAACGTTAAAATGTCGGTCTAATGATAAAGCAGATGCATTTGCCATTAGTAAAGACATCGCATAGCAGCATGTAGCCAAATATGATTATTTTACTTTTAATATACAAGCCTAAATCATAATCATATCTCAGGACATGTATCTCATTTTCTGCCATAACTGGTTTAAGTTATTCATGCTACACAACAAATAGTAGGCTACAATTGCTCATTCAACAGCCAAGCATGCTCGAAAGTAAATAGACCGGTTGCCTTGAAAGTATGTAGACAGTGTGGGTAAACTACAGTATTGCTGTGCAATAAGATTAGGAGTGCGACGTCATATCCTGGGTGACACTGCGGGACAAATTCACCTTTCAGCAGGACAATAACCTAAAACACAAGGCCAAATATACACTGGAGTTGCTTAGCAAGACAACATTGAATGTTCCTGAGTGGCCTAGTTACAGTTTTGACTTAAATCATATTGTATAGCAATGATCAATAACCAACTTGACAGAGCTTGAAGACTTTTCATAAGAATAATGTGCAAATATTGTACAATTCATGTGTGCAAAGCTCTTAGAGACTTACCCAGAAAGACAAACAGCTGTAATCGCTGCCAAAGGTGATTCTAACATACTGTATATTGACTCAGGGTGTGAATACTTAAATTAGCTAAACATGTTTTCACTTTGTCATTATGGAGTAATGGAGTATTGTGTATTGTGTAATTCAGGATGTAACACAACAAAATGTGGAATAAGTCAAAGGGTATAAATATTTTCTGAAGGCACTGTAAGTACTAGGTATTTGGTATTTTTGGGGAGTTATATTAGGATTCCCATTAGCTGTTGCGATAGCAGTGGCTGCTCTTCCTGAGGTCCACATGAAACATGACTTAACAATGCAGAATAGACAACAACAGCTCAAGGACAGAACTACATACATTTAAAACAAGACACATAGAACTTAAAGGTTCTATACAAAGTCATGAGTGAGAGCAGACACAGAGAGACTTATTATTCTATAACTATATTTATCATTTACATTTTTATATATTATATTTACATTCAGTAGCATCTATCAGTGCGTACACACTAAATGGTTAAGTCAAATAGGGGAGAGGCCTTGTGCCGTGCTGTGTTGATTTATCTGGTTTTTTTAAACCAGGTTTGCTGTTCACTTGAGGAATATGAGATGGAAGAGAGTTCCATGCAAGCAAACACATTAATGCTTCATTCCATAAGGATTGTAGTTTGATTGGCTAGTCAGCTGAGAACTGGGTCTTAATATGACTTTGCAAATTCAAAATAGGCCTGTCAGCATCGCTTTTCATAGAATCGTCTGAAATCTATGCAGTTCTTGAACTGAGTTGTGATTATGGTTTATTTTTGGTTTATTCTCTCTGTTCTGAGATGCCCAAGATATTGTTTATCTGTTCTTCAATGTAATAGGCCTTAATATTGTTTTTTAAACATTTGATCGGCCAATTTTATTTATAGTCAAAGTGGTTGAAATTAATATACAGCGTGTGTCCCTTTTCCCTCAATTGAAATGTCAGAGGACTTTCAGGCAGCATGCATTGTTCCAAGTTACCTTATCCATTTTAGGCTTGAAAATGACTGTAATACTGCAGGGAATACTATGTTGTGGATGTCAGACATTTTGTACTTATGCAAATAGGCTCTATGGTTTCTGTAAAGTTTTTCTTCAAGGACTGAGAACTTTATCTTCCTTTTATTCTCGCTCCCTTTCTCTCCATATATTTTGCAAAATTGTCATGAAAACCAGTCAGTCATACCAAATCTGTCTCTTTCAAAGTTTTACTTAAGAGAGTATCTCGTTGGAACAGCTTACTCAAATGACTTTCTATTTAGGTTGGGCTGCCATAATCTGACTTGCTCTGCTGGAGACCTTTAAGAAAAACTTTTTTGCTTGACAAGAATAGACAAAATATGTTTTTGTAAAAATCCTCATAGCAATATATTTTGAGAAGCTAATAACAATTAACATAATTCTCCAAAACATATTTATTTGTGAGGCGTTACATAACAAGACAGGCAACAAAGCCCACACCAACAGTAAATGCCAAAAATACCATTTTTCACCCAATGATATATCTTGACATTACATTTCATGTACAATGTCAGTGACTGTATATGCCATCCAGAATGGCATTGAGGTAATGGGCCTTTAGTGCTTTGATGCCATACAGAGAGACATAATCCTACTTAGAAAGACTTGCCAAGAGAAGAAGATGGCACATCCAATGTAAAAACAGATGATGAAGCAGTCAAGAGGAAGTGACCAACTGCAAACCTACATGACTGACATTCAAGATGACATGAAAATCCACCCAAAGTTCCCACAAACAGACGGTAAACAAAAACAGCCCTGGGCTCAAAAGACAGTCCACATCAGAACCAGGATGTCAACAGTGCTGTGATGTTAGGCAGGCCAAGAAAGGCAGATGTGTAATATACCAAGCAGGTATGGGATGGTCATTATTTCAATATTTCACTGCAGAAAGACAAGGCAAGGGGTTCATAGGGAAACCCATGTTTTTTAATGCTGATGTTTCGACAAACACCACAGCACAGTCTCAGTCTCGGTAAACCCATAAAAAAATAAAGGGCCAACTCTTTTCTCACTTACAGAAGTCATTCATTACTGTCAATTGGACATTTGTGTAGAAATTACAGTTATTGGCACGCTAATCGCAAGTGAGGATTTGTATTTTAGTATTAAGATTATAAGTCAGCCAGATTCGCATACAGTATTGAAAGAAGTTTGTTGACCAAGTTTTTATGATGTTGCATGCGACATGAAGGCTTATGAATAAAAAAGCAAATAAGTGCCTCTTAAGATTTTCAATACTGCTACAAGAGAAGACACATGATGCATTTTGACTAATATATGCAGGTCATTTATATTCACGTTAAGTAAAGCTGTGGAGTTTCACCATTGTGCAGTGACTGAATAATTATACAAAAAGGCTGAAAAGGTCAACATAGAATATCATATTCAATTTATAATTTTGATTAACCCTTTTACCCCTGTTATCGCTGAACTATTTTGAATGTTTTTGTCAAATTAGACATTTGAAGATGAGATCACTTTGCCTCCGTAATTGGTTTGTTCATTCAGTAAACAAATATATAATTGAAGTGAACCAAGACTGCATTTGAAGTTTGGCATTAGTGTGGAAAACTGTCAGGGTTTTTGTATATAATTTAAATAATTATTGGGGTGAGTATCTTAATTAATTGCAAACAAACCTGAATCATGATGAGGACATTTGAAAAGCAGTCTTCCTCGTCTCTTGAAATTACTTTAAAAAACTTGTTTGGGGCTGGTGTGCAATGCATTACAAGACCATGGAGGTAGGTATGCATGGAGGTAGGTATGCATGGAGATTGGTATGCATGGAGGTTATTATGTATGGAGGTTGGTATGCATGGAGTTTGTTGGGGTTCGATTGGCTGGGGTGAGTGACAGCTGCTCTGTGAGTGACAGCTGCTAGAATACAGGCATATTTTGGTTTTCTAACCTTACCCTAACCTTAACCACTAGCTACCATCCTAAACTGGTATCCCTTAACCCTAACCACTCGCTAGCGTGCCTAACCCTAACCTGCCACGGTTCTAAATGTCAGTCATTTTGGGATTCAGAGAATGTTCACCTTTTATCAAGCTAATTTCACAAGGATACAATAGGATCGTAATCCCCCATTAAGCCTACGTACTGCGATTCACTTAAGAAAGTGCTTAAGTGGCTATGTTGAGATTAGACTCACAATGAGCCATTTGTGGACAATATTAGGTGGGTTTGTCATGAAGGGTTGAAGCAGAAATATGATCCATATACAGTACATGACTTTAGATGAGCCAAATGCTCCAACAATGCCATTGCTAAAGACATATTAAATATACTGGGCTCTCAAATCCTCAAAAAGTTATACAGCTGCACCATTGAGAGCATGTTGACTGGCTGCATCACCGCTTGGTATGGCAACAGTACCGCCCTCGATCACATGGCGCTACAGAGGGTGGTGCGGACAGCCCAGTACATCACTGGGGCCGAGCTCCCTGCCATCCAGGACCTCTATATCAGGTGGTGTGAAAGGAAGGAACTCGTTAAAGACTCTAACTACCAAAGCCATAGATTATTCTCTCTGCTTCCGCACAGCAAGCGGTACCGGTGCATCGAGTCTGACACCAACAGGCTCCTGAACTGCTTCTATCCCCAAGCCACAAGACTGTTAAATAGCTAACAGAATGGTTACACAGACTATCTGAGTTGACCCTTGTTTTTCATTAGTATTTTTGAACTCTATTCACACTAACAGGACTTAGTATTTATTACTCTATTCATACTAACAGGACTCTACTCACTCATGCACACTGACACTCTTAACATCTTAACACGCATAACATACACACACATTTATACTGACTTAAGACACACACACACACACACACACACACACACACACACACACACACACACACACACACACACACACACACACACACACACACACACACACACACACACACACACACACACACACACACACACACACACACACACACACACACACACACACACACACACACACACACACACACACACACACACACACACACACACACACACACACACACACACATACAATCATAATTTACGCTGCTGCTACTCTGTTTTATCATATATCCTGATGTCTACTCACCTTACCCCTATACATATGCATAAACATATCTCTCCAGTATCCCTGCACATTGTAAATATGTTATTGTACACTGTATTTAGCTTACTTACTTCTCGTATTCTTCTTATTTTTATTTCTTCTGCATTTTTGTTCTACCTTATGTTATTTTTAGTACTACATTGATATTGATTGGTTTGGAGCTAGGTTTGAGTTTGGAGCTAGGTTTGAGTTTGGAGCTAGGTTCGAGTTTGGAGCTAGGTTTGAGTTTGGAGCTAGGTTTGAGTTTGGAGCTAGGTTTGAGTTTGGAGCTAGGTTTGAGTTTGGAGCTAGGTTTGAGTTTGGAGCTAGGTTTGAGTTTGGAGCTAGGTTTGAGTTTGGAGCTTGCAAGAAAAGCATTTCAGTGTACTTGTGCCTGTGACATTAAAAACAAATGTCAAAATAAATCTAGTTCTTTGAAGTACAATGTGTGATTGTGTTGACGGTTTTACCTAAAGAACTCTACTTGTCAAGGATTCCTTCTTGCCATGGTCTCAGTTGTTACATATAAAGAGGAGCCAAGTCGTAATATTTGGCTTTGAGTGTTATGATGATATATTCAGATTTTCTAAGGGTGAACATACATAAACACATTTTAAAAGTATCTCAGTAATGGTATTTTATGACCTTAGCTAATAATTCACTTTTTTAAGAAAAAAGTATTTGTATTATAATCACACACATACCGTTGTAAAATGTAACAATAAGATGAGACTGAACAGTTAGATTAGGGTCAGTGGTCCAACAATCCTATCTCCATAGAGCTCTTTGTTGGAAACGTGATTGTCTCAAGGCCATGTTGTCATTTGGATAATGTATGTGTAATATATGTGTATCTGTAGAGTTACCCTCAAGTGCTAGCATACTGTGGAGAATTCTAATGTTTACAGGAATGTACAGCACAATATATGCTGAACTTTTCAGTATTTATAAATCCTCTTTCCTGCAATCTCATGGGGAAATTAATTCATTCTGGCAACAGCTCTGGTGAACATTCCAGCAGTCAGCATGCCAATTGCATGCTCCCTCAAAACTTGAGACATCTGTGGCATTGTGTTGTGTGACAAAACTGCTCATTTTAGAGTGGCCTTTTATTGCCCCCAGCACAAGGTGCACCTGTGTAAGGATCATGCTGTGTAAGGATCATGCTGTTTAACCACACCTGTGGCATATCAGAAATAATCAATTTTTACTTTTATTTAACTAGGCAAGTCAGTTAAGAACTAATTCTTATGTTTAATGACAGCCTAGGAACAGTGGGTTAACTGCCTGTTCGGGGGCAGAACAACAGATTTGTACCTTGTCAGCTTGGGGATTTGAACATCCACCCTTGTGGTTACTAGTACAATGCTCTAACCACTAGGCTATCCTGCCACCCCAATTTGAGAGAAATAATATTTTTGTGCACATGGAACATTTATGGAATCTTTTATTTCAGTTCATGTAACATGGGACCAACACTTCTCATGTTGTGTTTATATTTTTGCTCAGTGTAATATCATTAATCAACATTATTTCAACATTTTTGCAGAAAATCCAATGTTTACATGGCAAACAGTTTTGTTATATTTCAATCTTCTGTTACGTATATAAAGTGTCATATTGGAATACAAACTCAAAATGTAATACATTTCAGCTCTATATCTGACATGGTACAGGTGTCTTCTTTTTTTAAGCCCATAACCATGTGTGTGTGGTGTATACTTTTGTTCCAAAGTAGATTTCTTTAAAACTACCAAGAAACACTGTGTGACCCTGATTTAGCCGACTTCAGTATAAGGTTCATCAAGGGCGGTTTACATCTGGGTTGGCTGTGTTGTGTTGTCACATATGGGGGCACTGTTAGAGGCTTTGGAAATGGAACACAAGCATTTCACTACACCCGCAATAACATCTGCTAAACATGTGTATGCGACCAATATGAACATCTTTTTTTTTTAAATGGATCGGCATATGCTCATGGGGAACGAGAGTGCTTATAATTTTGTACATTTTGTAAATTATAAGCAAATCTTTGTCTTCCTTTTTTCCAAGACACAAAAATGATCTTGCATCACAATGAACTAGCCATGTAGATATACCATTTGTAGACAGAAAAAGTTAAGAAATGTACGAGTCAAGGCTGTCAATAGCTTAGATGACAACATTTTCTGCCCAAATGTAGTTAATCTATGAATCACTACATCACTTCTCTCAGTATGATAGCTAATGCGTTAAAAACACTTTCATGTCTTGCAGTGCTATATGCAGTGATTATTGTAATAAGAAACTGCTAAATATCCTCTAAAATTTGCATCCTTCATGCTCTGTGATTTGACTGATTACATTCCTATTTATAGATTCAAAAAGTTAAAACAATCCAAAGTATGCAGTCACTTGGTATGCATAAATAAGCTGCTGTCATCCTAATACACATTGCTTTTAGAATGTATTATCTGATTATTATATAAAGTTGGATCACTGATCATTAGGTTAAAAGGGGTTCATATGAGAAATCTTTAGGCTGAATAGATGGGTTAGCTGACAACGTCACGACAACGATGCACACCCTTCAATGTGACAGAAGTCCATGTTTTGTTGTGATTCTCGATGGCCGGATTGCTACTGACAATGACAAGGAACTGCCTTGTGGGGAATCGTAAGTGACTACGTTCAGCTAGTTTCTTAATGTTCTTGATAAGGGTCTTGTTTTAAGGTGTTTGACTGATTTCATGTCAATGCTAATATGGCTAAAATTCACTAGCTAGCTAACCAACATCTGTAACAATGTATTTGAGAGACACCAAGTGCCCATTGTGCAAATGTATGTATGTTTTCAATAAACATTGTCGACAAAATACACTTTACATGTTGTCAACAATCTAAGCCAACCCTGTCTGTTTTGCCCCATAGTTCAGCACGTGTTGATTTTGTTGCTAAACAACCAACCAGTATGTTGGCTATTTTTCCCCACACATAAAAATCAAATCAAACTTAATTTGTCATATGCTCCAAATACACCATGTCAAATCAAACCAAAACAAATCAAAAATGTATTGGTCACATACACATGGTTAGCAGATGTTATTGTGAGGTAGTGAAATGCTTATGCTTCTTGATCCAACAGTGCAGCAATATCTAACAGGAAATATCTAACAATTCCACAACAAAACCTAACATCTGACAAATTCCACAACAAAACCTAATACACACAATCTAGTAAATGAATGGAATAACAATATATAAGTATAAAATATATGGATGAGCAGTGACAGTGAGGATAAGATGCAATAGATAGTAAAGAATAGATAGTGAAGGATACAGTATATTCATATGAGATGAGTAATGCGAGATATGTAAACATTATTAAAGTAGCATTATTAAAGTGACTAGTATTCCATTTATTAAAGTGCCAATGATATCAAGTCTGTAGGTAGGCAGCCGCCTCTCTGTGCTAGTGGTGGCTGTTGAACAACCTGATGGCCTTGAGATAGAAGCTGTTTTTCAATCTCTCTGTCCCATATGTAGACCTTACCGTGAAATGTTTACTTTACAAACCCTTAGCCAACAGTGCAGTTCAAAAAGAGTTAAGAAAATATTTACCAAATAAACTAAAGTTAAAATAATAAAAAGTAACACAATAAAATAATAATAATGAGGCTTTATACAGGGGGTACCGGTACCAAGTCAATGTACAGGGGTACAGGTTAGTCGAGGTCATTGTAACGGCGTTCGTCTGTTGAATGAAGAGAGTCGGACCGAAGCGCAGCGTGTAGGTTACTCATGACTTTAATGAAAGAATCGCGGTACATGAAAATAACTGAAACTGAATACAAAAAACAACAGAACAGAATGTGAAACTAATTACAGCCTATCTGGTGACTACAACACAGAGACAGGAACAAACACCCACAAAATACAAAGCGAACTCAGGCTACCTAAATACGGTTCCCAATCAGAGACAACGATAAGCACCTGACTCTAATTGAGAATCGCCTCAGGCAGCCAAGCCTATACCACAACCCTAATCAGCCGCGATCCCAAATATTACAAACCCCAATACGAATACAACATATAAACCCATGTCACACCCTGGCCTACCCAAACATATAACAAAAACACAAAATACAATGACCAAGGCGTGACAGAACCCCCCCCCCCCCCTAAGGTGCGGACTCCCGGACGCACCTCAAGAGCATAGGGAGGGTCCGGGTGGGCGTCTGTCCATGGTGGCGGTTCTGGCTCGGGACGTGGACCCCACTCCATTAATGTCCTTGTTCCTCCCCTTCGCGTCCTGGGATAATCCACCTTTTCCGCCGACCATGGCCTAATAGTCCTCACCCAGATCCCCACATAACTGAGGAGCAGCTCGTGACAGAGGGGCAGCTCGTGACAGAGGGGCAGCTCGGGACAGAGGGGCATCTCAGGACAGAGGGGCATCTCAGGACAGAGGGGCATCTCAGGACAGAGGGGCATCTCAGGACAGAGGGGCAGCTCGGGACAGAGGGGCAGCCCGGGACAGAGGGGCAGCCCGGGACAGAGGGGCAGCCCGGGACAGAAGCAGCCTGGGACTGAGGGGCAGCCCGGTACTGAGGGGAAGCCCAGTACTGAGAGGAAGCCCAGTACTGAGAGGAAGCCCAGTACTGAGAGGAAGCCCAGTACTGAGAGGAAGCCCAGTACTGAGATGAAGCTCAGGCAGGTAATAGGCTCCGGTAAATCCTGGCTGGCTGGCGGAACTGGAAGATTCAGGTTGTCTGGCCGATCTAGAAGATCATGGCTGACTGGCACTTCTGGCGGATCTTGGCAGACTGGCACTTCTGGCGGATCCTGGCAGACTGGCACTTCTGGCTGATCCTGGCAGACTAGCGACGCTGGGCAGACTGGCGGCGCTGGGCAGACTGGCGGCGCTGGGCAGACTGGCGGCACTGGCGGCGCTGGGCAGACGGGAGACTCCGGCAGCGCAGGAGAGGAGAAAGGCTCTGGCTGCGCTAAACAGGTGGGAGACTCTGACAGCGCAGGAGAGGAGAAAAGCGCTGGCTGCGCTGAACAGGCGAGGCGCACTGGAGGCCTGGTGCGTGGTGCTGGAACTGGTGGTACTGGATCGAGGACACGCACAGGAAGCCTGGTGCGGGGAGCTGCTACCGGAGGACTGGTGTGTGGAGGTGGCTCTGGATAGACCGGACCGTGCAGGCGCACTGGAGCTCTTGAGCACCGAGCCTGCCCAAGCTTACCTGGCTCGATGCCCACTCTAGCCCGGCCAATAGGAAGGGCTGGTATGTGCCGCACCTGGCTCTGCACCCGCACTGGAAACACCGTGCGCTCCATAGCATAACACGGTGCCTGCCCGGTCTCTCTAGCCCAACGGTGAGCACAGGGAGTTTGCGCAGGTCTCCTACCTGGCATAACTATTCTCCCTTCTAGCCCCCCCCAATAATTTTTTTGGGCTGCTTTTCCGGCTTCCAACCGCGTCGCCGTCGCCGTGCTGCCTCCTCATACCTGCGCCTCTCCGTTTTACCGCTTCTATTTCTTCCTTGGGACGGCGATATTCTCCAGGCCGAGCCCAGGGTCCTTTACCGTCTAATTCCATCTCCCAAGACCAGAAGTCCTTATATTGCTGCTCCTCCCAATTAACAGGGAGAGTAGGCTCAGGTCTGACTCCTGACTCAGCCACTCTCTCTCTGCGCTCTCCCCCAATAAATATTTGGGGTTACTTTCGGTTTTCGCTCTGCGTCGCCGTGTTTTCCTTTTCGACTCCATTCGTCTATAGCCCTCTTCGCATTGCTGCAGGGAATCTCAGGCGGGCTCCTGCACTCGCTCTGGGTCGGCCGCCCACCTGTCGATTTCTTCCCACGTCGTATACTCCATGCCTCTACCGTCCATAACGTCCTCCTTTAGATCCTGCCAGTTTACACACTGCTCGGTCTGTGAGTGGTGGGTGTTTCTGTAACAGCGTTCGTCTGTTGAATGAAGAGAGTCGGACCGAAGCGCAGCGTGTAGGTTACTCATGACTTTAATGAAAGAATCGCGGTACATGAAAATAACTGAAACTGAATACAAAAAACAACAGAACGGATCGTGAAACTAATTACAGCCTATCTGGTGACTACAACACAGAGACAGGAACAAACACCCACAAAATACAAAGCGAACTCAGGCTACCTAAATACGGTTCCCAATCAGAGACAACGATAAGCACCTGACTCTAATTGAGAATCGCCTCAGGCAGCCAAGCCTATACCACACCCCTAATCAGCCGCGATCCCAAATATTACAAACCCCAATACGAATACAACATATAAACCCATGTCACACCCTGGCCTACCCAAACATATAACAAAAACACAAAATACAATGACCAAGGCGTGACAGTAATATGCACATGTAGGTAGGGGTGAAGGTAATAAACAGCTAGTAGCAGCAGTGTACAAAACAAATGAAGGGGGAGGGGTGTGTAGCTCAGTTGGTAGAGCATGGCGCTTGTAACGCCAGGGTACAAATGAAGGGGCTTTGGAGGGCTAAATGTCATATTATTAAATAGTCTGGTAGTAATTTGATTAATTGTTCAGCAGTCTTATGGCTTGGGGGTAGAAGCTGTTAAGGAGCCTTTTGGTCCTAGACTTGGCGCTCTGGTATTGCTTGCCGTGCGGTAGCAGACAAAACAGTTTATAACTTGGGTGACTGGAGTCTTTTAATTTTTGGGGGGCTTTCCTCTGACACCGCCTAGTATATAGGTCCTAGACGGCAGGAAGCTTGGCCCCAGTGATGTACTGGGCTGTACGCAGTATCCTCTGTAGCACCTTACGGTCAGATGCCGAGCAGTTACCATACCAGGTGGTGATGCAGCCGGTCAGGATGCTCTCGATGGTGCAGCTGTAGAACCTTTTGAGGATCTGGGTACCCATGACAAGTCTTTTCAGTCTCCTGAGGGGGAAAAAGTTTTGTTGTGCCGTCTTCACAACTGTCTTGGTGTGTTCAGACCATGATAGTTCGTTGATGATGTGAACACCAAGGAACTTGAAACTCACTCTCCACTACTGCCTGTCAATATTACCTGCTCTACTACTGCTCCTTTGTCTTGCTCACATTGAGGGAGAGGTTGTTGTCCTGGCACCACACTGCCAGGTCTCTGACCTCCTCCCTATAGGCTGTCTCATCGTTGTCGCTGATCAGGCAACACTGTTGTGTTGTCAGCAAACTTAATGATGGTGTTGGAGTCATGTTTGGCCATAAAGAAGTTAGAGGGCTATTTTTCCCACACATAAAGAAGTTAGAGGGTTAGTTTCCCCACACATAAAGAAGTTATAGGGTTAGTTTCTCCACACATAAAGAAGTTATAGGGTTAGTTTCCCCACACATAAAGAAGTTATAGGGTTAGTTTCTCCACACATAAAGAAGTTATAGGGTTAGTTTCTCCACACATAAAGAAGTTAGACGGTTAGTTTCCCCACACATAAAGAAGTTATAGGGTTAGTTTCTCCACACATAAAGAAGTTAGACGGTTAGTTTCCCCACACATAAAGAAGTTAGAGGGTTAGTTTCCCCACACATAAAGAAGTTATAGGGTTAGTTTCTCCACACATAAAGAAGTTATAGGGTTAGTTTCTCCACACATAAAGAAGTTATAGGGTTAGTTTCTCCACACATAAAGAAGTTATAGGGTTAGTTTCCCCACACATAAAGAAGTTATAGGGTTAGTTTCCCCACACATAAAGAAGTTATAGGGTTAGTTTCCCCACACATAAAGAAGTTATAGGGTTAGTTTCTCCACACATAAAGAAGTTATAGGGTTAGTTTCTCCACACATAAAGAAGTTATAGGGTTAGTTTCTCCACACATAAAGAAGTTATAGGGTTAGTTTCCCCACACATAAAGAAGTTAGAGGGTTATTTTTCCCACACATAAAGAAGTTAGAGCGCTATTTACCCCAACATAAAAAAGTTAAGAGTCCCCCCCCCCACACACACATAAAGAAATTAGAGGGCTATTTTTCCCCACACATAAAGAAGAGGATGTAATTTTCTCAATCTGAAAAGGCTCACCACCATCCATTGGAGACCTGAGATTAATTAGAATTCTAATGATTGCCCAGCCGCCTTAATGTCAGCGAGTAATGTGGGGAGGTTGCTGTGCTAATGGAGTACTTAAATGGATAGGTTATAAAACCTAATAGTTAACCTTAAAGAGACCTTTAAAGAAGATATTGGATGGATTCTTTGTGGATATTAAAACAGCCCACCCACTTGGCACACACTGGTTGAATCAACGTTGTTTCCACGTCATTTCAATGAAAGGACGTGTAACCAACATGGAATAGACGTTGAATTGACGTCTGTGCCCAGTGAGCACACCATTAATATGCATAGTTAAAAAAGGAAAAATAATAGATCCAAGCAAAAGCCTACCTCTGTTACCTAACTAACCTAAATGGCATGCATCAGTGGAGTTCTCTGTGGTCAAATGGAATTCCTTGCCTGCATTAAGAACAGTTCATAGATAAAAGAAAAAGGAAAATCCCTTTTTATGAGATTTTTCAGCTTTTCTTGAGCATCCACTTGCCTCCCTTTTTATGATGAAAAGGGAATCCATTTGTGACAGAGGAAAGATTCTGCTGCGACCCTCAGTGTGTTTCTAATCAATGGAAGCCTTCACACATATCGGGCCTTTCATTCCTATGCAAATGAGGATGCTCAAGCAAAAGCTGGAATGGACTTCCTGACTGCGTTTAGACAGGGAGCCCAATTCTGATATTTTTTTCTACTAATTGGTATTTTGAGCAATCACATCAGATCTTATTCAGAACTGATCTGATTCATAAAAATAACAAATAGTGAGAAAAAAAAGATCCGAATTGGGCTGCCTGTCTAAATGCCGACAATGAGACCTAAAGAATGTGTCTAGGTTTGTCACATGGGCCTGTGATGGAGTACCATCTCTCAGCATCTCAGGGAAGCATGTCAGTGCTAATGATACTAAGGAGCAAAAACACATGGCTAGTGCTGACAGTGGAATTGTAATTGTTCACTCCCTGGTCTTTACTTACAATCAGTGAGTAGGGAAACCCCTCCCCCCAAATTCACAAGAGCCTTGAATGTACGATGTCTTTTATAAAATGGACGAGTATATAACACACTAAAATGTGTATGTTATCTAAATAAGGCAATCTAAATGGTATAATCTGTGAGACATGGGGCCCTCAACAGGTGACTCTTTGGAACTGCAACTCACAGAAATGCTAATTATGGCTGAGGATGCTAAGGCAGAGACGGAAAAGAAAGCGAGACATTTCATAGGCTCCTTTTTTCTGGTTCATAATACACAGTCAATGAACTAAGTAGACCAGACCCAGCTGCTATCACATTGGTGCCTAAGAGAGAGCCACCTCTTAAGTAGACCGGAACTGTGACCATTATATTCAATGGTAAATGGACATAATGGGATTTCTTCATTTCTCCGCCATCTTTGGCTAAGGTTCCAGAGCTGTAATGTAGTAGCAAAAGAATAGAGCACTCTGCTGAAGCAAAAATGGTTTTGTCATTGTCCCTATGATTTGGTGTCATCTAGAATGGTGCAGAAAACAGCACGGAAATATTTTAGATTTTCACATCTTTTATAATTTTGTGTTGAATACAAATGTCAAGGTATTGAAAAATCAATGCATTGAGGTCTCACTCAGACTCCTCAACTCCCTATAATGCGTTTGATGAAAATTATTATGTGTGATTGTAAAGAAAAACAAAAAACAGACACCATTATTTGCTTCTGTCCTGATCCGTACGGTGTTTGGAAATGATAAGGTTTGCAAAAGCAACTGTAAAGGGGAGGTCAACCAACCTCTCAGAATTCAACTCACACTGATTCTGTTGCCTAGGAACGCTTCATGACAATGTTAAAACAAAGGAATTGTTTCCTAATACGAACTTGTAGGTTTACTTGTACTGTCAGTTAATATATCGCTCTGACTAAATGGAGAGAACTTGGATGGTCTTTTAGTTGTGTTGATCCTGGATCATCATTTAGTTGTGTTGATCCTGGATCGTCATTTAGTTGTGTTGATCCTGGATCATCATTCAGTTGTGTTGATCCTGGATCATCATTTAGTTGTGTTGATCCTTGATCATCATTTAACTGTGTTGATCCTGGATCATCATTTAGTTGTGTTGATCCTGGATCATCATTTAGTTGTGTTGATCCTGGATCATCATTTAGTTGTGTTGATCCTGGATCATCATTTAGTTGTGTTGATCCTGGATCATCATTTAGCTGTGTTGATCCATGATCGTCATTCAGCAAAATGACAAATTGCTATAGATATCCAGCTTTAATTTTTGCAGGTACTGGTGCATCAGTGCCCTCGTTGCGTGAACAAGTGACCTGAAAGAGCTCATATAGCAGCTACTACTATAACAGCATATTTATTTAGATTAAAACTAAGTGGATCACAAAGTGTGATGCAATCAAGAGCTTTTCGACAATAATAAATCAATTATTTGTTAAGTGAGATTAAATTAGTCTGTGTAAATGTGTGTGTGTGTGTGTATGTGTGTGTGTGCGTGTGCGTGTGCGTGCATGCGTGCTTGCGTATGCGTGCGCGTGTACGTGCACTGTCCTGTCCCAGTGATACAGTTGTGTAAAGTTGTCTCGCTCAAAATAAAGCATTGTTTTGATGTTGGTCAGGTTAAGATGCAAATGTTTTACTCCTACCAGAATCTGTCCACGAAAATAAGCCCACAAAGTGAGGAATTTTATATGGATATCAATGACAGTGTCGAATTTGGTCAATAGAAAGTTTAATTGCTCATTTTCTTAGTGAGGCTTATTTGATCGAATAGAAGTTGCGCAATGGTTAGGTTGTTACGAATGCACTATATAATATAATAATAATAATATATGCCACTTAGCAGATGCTTTTATCCAAAGCGACTTACAGTAATGTGTGCATACATTCTACGTATGGGTGGTCCCGGGGATCGAACCCACTACCCTTGCGTTACAAGCGCCATGCTCTACCAACTGAGCTACAGAAGGACCACGATATAAGTGGCATTTTGTCAATTTACCCCAAAACGACTTTATACTGGAGTTGTGCCTGCTACATAGAGCACTAGTCAGTCATTAAGTCATTAAGTGTCTGCTTCTACACCTGCTTTGCTTGCTGTTTGGGGATTTGGGCTGGATTTCTGTACAGCACTTGTGACATCAGCTGATGTAAAAAGGGCTTTATAAATACATTTGATTGATTGATTGATTGATTGATTGATAACTTGTTTTAGCATGGACATTGCCATTGAGGACTTCCACCATTTCAAAGGAGTCAACTGGGTGAGGATTCATCTGAGTTGGGATCAATCAGCTAATGAAGAAGAAGACAATTGACTACTTTAATATATAGATAGCCTCAATGGTACTGCCCCTGCTGTCACAAACACTATAATGGCACTGATACAAAGATGAGTCCTCTATCTATCTCTATGGCCTGTTGGTCACACACATATTTGCCCTCTCATTGGCAAGAATGGTCCCACCTGATCTCGCCTCCTCCCGCCTGCCTTCCATCTTTGAGGTCATGTATTTCCATCGATAGAGTGGTCACCCGAATAGCTTGTCAATATAGTAGACAATCTCTGGCTGCGATGCGCAGGATCTGGTGTGTATCTGTGTTCAATGTCAGATTGAATCCCAGATTGAATCCCATCAGGATCAGACAGAGGAGAGAGAGCAGTGGCGGATTTAGGCATAGGGGACATGGGCAGCTGCCCAGTGCGGCATCTTGCCGGGTGCAGCATGGGGCGCCCACACACACACACACACACACACACACACACACACACACACACACACACACACACACACACACACACACACACACACACACACACACACACACACACACACACACACACACACACAAAAAAAAAAACAAGAAAATATATATATACACAATATTCCGAGTGGTGACATTTTCACTATCGGTTTTCTATTGCTCATTTGCACGTCACGTCAATGATATCATGTCACCGTGTGGGACTCTGGGTCGATTAACCTTGTCGGAGTGGGCGCCCTGATTCTAGGTTGTGAGCTTGGCAGGCTACTGCCTTGGGAAGGTCTCCCACTCAGAAGTACGAGATGGGGAGGGGGCCGGGGGGAGGTTGACCTCAGGTCTCCCCACTGGAAGGGGGGAAATCTATCAAATATAACGCATCTCTAACTTTGTACAGTACTAATGCAAGTAATGCAATTAGTTGTGCAATCTAGTTTGTGTGTTTCTTGTTTGAAGTGCAATAGTGTAGTAATCAGGTTCTCTTATGGTCCTGTGTAGCTCAGTTGGTAGAGCATGCGCTTGTAATAGTGGGTATCCCGGGACCACCCATACGTAGAATGTATGCACGCATGACTGTAAGTCGCTTTGGATAAAAGCGTCTGCTAAATGGCATATATTATTATTATTATATTAAATGTGTTATTCTATTTGTGTAATATAGGATTTGTGCAATTTAGTTTTATTAGTGTGTTTTTTGTTAGCAATATGGTAATAGTGTAATAATTAATTTATCTTTTTTATTTGGATTTATAAACTACAATTAGTTTCTATTTGTCTTTGTTACTTCTTTTTGATATTAAGATTAGTTATGTGTTCCAAATGTCTGAATCAAAATTACAGTTAGTGCATAATGGTGCTTTTGTTTTTGATAAGATGGGGGGGTGCTGCTGAAGGGGGGGTTCGCCCAGGGAGCCATACAAACTAGAACCGCCACTGAGGGAGAAAGAGCACTATTTAATTAAGATGGGACATTCGTCTTCTTTCTATACAATGTTCCCTCTCCTCTTCTCTCACTCTTTCTTTCACTTACGGTCCTTTTCTGACTTGTATTACTTGTTAAGGGCGTAGCATTCATTGTGTTATGTCGTTTGAAAAAGTCATTAAGTGTCTGGGGCACGTTGACATTTGGGAGATTTTTTAATGAGAGTTGTTCACTAAAACACTGTACCTCTTCATGTCTGTGAGATGAATCAGCAAAGAGTGGATTATTTTACTGACTAATCCATTCATCTCCTTAGTCAACAGCTAACCCTGTTTCTGAGGGAACGTTTTTGATGTTGCATCATAGCATCATGATTGTGTATTAAAGGCTACACAAAAAATATGATGTTACCTTTCATCTAAAAAAATAAAGGAATCATAGTAAAGCAGTGCTTGGCTACAGCACAACCTTATGTGGAATAATGTAGATCAGTAGAAAAGATCAAGGATTTTTGATCAGTGATTTGAATGAACAATTTCCCAAAACATTCTCTGATCTCACCTTTAATTCCTCTTTATATGTCATATTTCCCCTTTTTAGCTATTCTCCTGCGTGAATGAAATCCTGTTCCTTCGCAGGTATTGGAAACACGTTAAATCATGCCATTTGTTGAACCTCTGACAGCCATCGGTTGTTGTGTAGATAACGTTCAGAGGTTCTGAGTGGAGTAAGACCATATAGACTAGTGATGCACTGATTTGACATTTTTGTCCGATACCGATATCTGATTTAAAAAATTACCAATAACCAATATTTAGCATTTTAGCGGCCTTTTAAGCATTCTAGTACATTTAATTAGTTAACACACACACTAAGGCACTGCATCTCAGTGCAGGAGGCGTCACTACAGTCCCTGGTTCGAATCCAGGCTGTATCACATCCGGCCGTGATTGGGAGTCCCATAGGGCGAAGCACAATTGGCCCAGCGTTATCCGCGCCATCATTGTAAATAAGAATATGTTCTTAACTGACTTGCCTGGTTAAATAAAGGTAAAATAAAATAAAAATATATAAAAAAAGGATGACCCACAATAGTGGACATTGTGGTTAGCCTTCAAAATAAAAGTATAGCATAATTCTACTATTTGTATTCATTTGCATCACTGTCAATGACATACTTGAATTTTGAAGGCAATCCGTAAATTCCACTATTGTGCCTCATCCTTATTGTGGCTAGCTTCATAATACATAACCCGGTCCGGTTGAGCCTCACTAGCCAGCAGAAGCTAGCTGGCTGCTTATAATGTTAGCTTTGGGCAACAGGGTTAAGTAGCTGGTTAGCTATTTATTTTCATGAACTGAAGTTAAATTTAAATAGGTGAACAACAAGTGGCAACCTAGCTAATACTTATTCTCAAGGATTCCTAAATCATTGCTAAGAATAATGAAAATGACTGCAGTTTCTACTGTTAATTGTTGTCAGGCTGGTTGTATTGGTGCTAGCTAGGTACCAAGCTAAAGCTAGCTACCCCATAATTTGCCTTTTAACAAATTATGCTTTATAACCAACGCGGTATTGTAAACACATCATTCGTGGCCGGTGTTTGCTTGTTTGCAGACTTTTGTGTACAGCTTTGACAGTGCTACTATATTGCTACTATATATTTTTTTGACACGCAAAGACCCAAACGGCATTCCATAGTATGTATGTCGTGAAGTTAATAGCAATAGCAACAACTTTGGTAGGGCAACATTTGAAAAATAGTGCACTTGGTAGTGTGTACCGGTGCTCGACCAGTGGGCGAAAGCCAACATCACCCAATGACAGAAAAAAGTTGATTGTCAAGGACAATGAATTCCATTATTTTGGCATTAATGGATTTCACCTTTGAGTTGTCTGAAATGTTTTTACTCTTTCATGGTAGCTTCGACATCTGTTTTTAACATCAATGTTAAACTCGACATCGGGCCGATACTAATGTTGGCATTTTTAGCTAATATCAGCCGATTCCGATATGTTCACCGATATATCGTGCATCTCTAGTATAGACCTACTTTTGTGCACATTTAGTGACCTGAATTTTGGGCAATTTATTGGATTCTCTTGTCTTTTGGTAAATAAATCATCAGAAAACTCTGGTTCTGCTGTCATTGCTATGAGAAAAGGCAGTAAACTACCTTGGCAATGTGCTTGCTTACTCATATCAGTATGGTTGGCCTAATGGTAAGCAGGCAGGTAAGCCAACCTCTGCAAAGAGCAACAGTGGTATGTGGGTTATAGAGCAAAAACACAATTATGACAACATAGGTTGTAATATGGCTTATTCCCCGGCTTGGCGTCCCCTGTGATTTCCCCCACACACCGCTACTGGGTCCGTTTGACATGGGGCATGTCAAACATGACTTCTGTTGTGTTTCACAGAGATGGCCTCAGACAGGGAGCGTTGGTTAAGTCCATTATATATCTCAGGCAGACTAACAACAGCAGCACTAGCGATAACATTAGGCCTCCTACAGCTGTGACAGCTGTATGTGGTTCTGTGCCATCGACCTCCCATTTATGGAATGTGCATGCATTTCAATCTGTTCAGGTTGGAGATGGGCCTATTC
Organism: Oncorhynchus gorbuscha; assembly: GCF_021184085.1. NCBI lineage: Eukaryota > Metazoa > Chordata > Actinopteri > Salmoniformes > Salmonidae > Oncorhynchus > Oncorhynchus gorbuscha. The sequence goes on from NC_060179.1 coordinate 75,984,175, forward strand.
CATTTCCAACAGTATGGTGTCTGATACCATTAGACTTGACAGAACAGGTCAGTGTAATGGAGGTGGTTCGGTGTACACGCTCCAGTGATAACTAACCTTGCTTTGACTCTGAGCGGGCTAATGCACTTTTCTGGCACTCAAGAGACATGGAGTTCAAACCTTTTTGAGCCTTGTCGATCATATCAGTAACTTCATCTTTCATTATAGAGAAAATATCACAATAGTGACTTGTCACAAAATTTATTAATATGGTTAGTGATCTTGACATTCATGCCAGACAATAAGATTAAATACAATACAATACAATTAATCATGAGGACATATGTAATTATATGAGTGGGATAAAAATATAATTTGAATGAGATAGTCATTTATGCACTGTTGGAGTGTCAATTTACTATATTAAGTGTGTTTTATACAATAATAAAAAGGAAAAATTCTAACAATTGGATGTGGTTCTGTGCTTCTGACCTCAGTGCTACAGGTTCAGCTCCAGATTGGACACTCATACTGTAGCCTTCAGCAATAATACTTAACCTAATGTGCTTTTGCATGAATCAGGCATTTCACATTTTGCATGAAATGGCTGCATTTCAGCAATTCCTATTGCATGGTCTAAAAATGAAGTAATAGCATGTCTCTTTCAGTCAGAATGTACACTACGGGACGACTTTTCTATTCTAAGGGAACAGTGACAGTTTCATGTCATGTTTGGTATTTTATTTCTTAGTAAAAACAAAAGATCCAAGATAATATGTCTGGTCTCTACATGTACAATACTGTACAATAAGTACACAAATGGTGGTGAATACATTTGAAAAGTACAGAAGGACCAAAGTCTGTCATAGACTATTTCTCCTCAGTCTTACATAATGCAATATAGTGAGTGATGTGACCTTCCTCATCAGAAAACACAGTCAAACAAAAAGCCTGTAGTAATTACTTTGTATTAGTTACCATGAAGTGGAAAATTACAAGGGGCTCCAGAAAATGAAGGTTCACTGAGATACTGGGAAAACCAAGCTGTCTGTCAACATCCATTGTTTTATTTATCCCTGCACCAGGTCAGTGGTGATTCACCTTAAAAGTTGGAACTACAGGACCAGACTTTTCAAATACTATGGTAGCCTTTCACATTTTCCAGTAGCAGGACACAGGTTGACGTTTATTGTCATGAGTCTTGTCCAGGAGGTACAACAGAGCGATTTCCCCTTAGATAGGCCAGTCAAAATGGGCTAAATTGTAAAAATTTATGAAAATGTTGATTTAAGGTTAGTGTTAGCATTAGGGTTAGCAATGTGTTTAAAGTTAGGGTTAGGTTTCTAAAGTGCTTTTCATTATACAACAATAATCTCAAAGTGGATCATAAAAAAAGAGTTCAAAAACAATATACACTACAGTTAAAAAGTTTGGGGACATTTAGAAATGTCCTTGTTTTTGAAAGAAAAGCACATTTTTTGTCCATTAAAATAACATCAAATTGAAAAGAATACAGAAGGTCAGCATCCAGGAGTCGCTTCTTCACTGTTGATGTTGAGACTTGTGTGTCAGGACCCGGTTATAAACCAGTCACTTAACCAACGAATAGTCGGCAGAACCCAGAAGATGAGGCAGACACAGCAGTACTTGAAACGGTGTATTTAATAAAGTAAAAAATGAAGTTCTTCAGGAAAACATGTAACTCCACAACCTCAAAAGGAATCCTACAAGAACAAAGGTAATCCTCCAAGACAAAAAAAGGTAAATCCACAAGGTGGAAGGTAAAGCACAAAAAGCCTCAAAAGATACTCAAAAAAACAAAAAACAAACAAGAACAAAAAACAGAATTCCACAAGAGAGTCCACCGGGATCAACAAGAGTTTTCAGAGTACTAGGGCTGGGTGCTAACATACAAACACAGAGCAAAGAACAGAGGAAAACAAAGGGTTTAAATACAATCAGGGGAAACGAGGCACAGGTGCAAATAATAATGGGGATCAAGGGAAAACAAAAGGTCAAAAGGTACAATGGGGGCATCTAGTGACCAAAAACCGGAACAACCCTGGCCAAATCCTGACAGAATCCCCCCCCCTAGGAACGGCTCCTGACGTTCCTACCAGCTCTCTCAGGGTGGAGGGCCCTGAACTGACGAATGAGGTCAGGGTCCAGTATGTCTTTGGCAGGAACCCAGGAGTGCTCCTCGGGACCGTAGCCTTCCCAGTCCACCAGATACTGCCAGGACCGCTGCACCCGGCGGGAATCCAGTATCCGATGGACGGTATAAGCCGGCTGGCCTCCAATGACACGAGGCGGAGGGGGAGGTCTGTCTGCCGGGACAAGGGGAGCGAAAACAACAGGTTTTAATAAGGAAATGTGAAACGTGGGATTAATCTTAAGGGATCTGGGTAAGTGTAGGCGATAAGAAACTGGGTTAACTCTCCTGGCAACCTTAAAGGGACCGATGTATTTTTGGGACAGCTTGCGAGACTCCACCCGTAGTGGTAAGTCTCTTGTGGAGAGCCAGACTCTCTGGCCGGGGCGCAGGGTAGGCCTGGGACGGCGACGTCTGTTGGCTTGTTGTTGGTACCTCTGTGAGGAACGCATAAGATTAAGACGGGTCTTCCTCCACATAAGCCGACAGCGTCTGACGAACGTCAAGGCTGAAGGCACTCTGACTTCTGCCTCCTGGTCCGGGAACAATGGAGGGGCATAGCCAAACTGACACTCGTGCGGGGACATACCAGTGGAGGAGGAGCGCAAGGTGCTGTGCGCGTATTCGGACCAAACAATGAAGGACGACCATGTGGACGGGTTGTTACGAGTCATACATCGGAGGGTGGTTTCCAGCTCTTGATTCATCCTCTCAGTTTGGCCGTTGGACTCCGGATGGTACCCTGAAGATAGACTGGCAGAAGCCCCCATGAGTTGGCAGAAGGCCTTCCAAAACCTAGAGGCGAACTGGGGACCTCTGTCAGAAACCATATCTTGAGGAATGCCGAAGACTCGGAACACATGATTAATTACCAACTCAGCTGTTTCCTTGGAAGAAGGTAACTTAGTCAGAGGGACGAACCTGGCCGCCTTTGAAAACCTGTCGATAATGACTAGGATAGTAGTATTGCCATGGGATGGAGGAAGGCCGGTAATGAAGTCCAACGAGATATAGGACCAGGGTCTGTGGGGAACAGGTAAAGGGTGAAGGAGTCCTTGCGGGCGGAGGTGAGAAGATTTGCCCTGGCAGCACACGGGGCAAGCATTGACGAAAGTGGCAACGTCCGGTTGGTTCAATAGCATGAGCTCGTCTCACGGTATCCTCAACTTGCCACGAGATCGGAGCCACGATCTTAGCAGCAGGAAGGACAGGCATGTCCGTGTCATCTCGAATGACAGGAGCGTAGACTCGGGACAGGGCATCCGGTTTGAGATTCTTCGACCCGGGCCGATAGGTGAGGATAAACTGGAATCGATTGAAGAAAAGAGACCATCTAGCTTGTCTAGAGTTCAACCGCTTCGCCTGCTGGATATACTCCAGATTTTTGTGGTCCGTAAGCACTTGAAACGGGTGAGAAGCCCCCTCGAGCCAGTGTCTCCATTCCTTCAATGCCATCTTAACCGCTAGGAGTTCACGATCCCCCACATCGTAGTTCCTCTCAGCCGGGGTAAGCCGGTGTGAGAAGAAAGCGCACGGATGAAGCTTCTTGTCTTCACCCCTCTGAGACAGGACAGCTCCAACACCAACCTCTGAGGCGTCTACCTCCACCACAAACGGTTCATCCGTAGTCGGTAGTATCAGGATGGGAGCAGAGAGGACGCGCTGCTTGAGTCCTTGGAAGGCTGTCTCAGCTTCTCTTCCCCACAAAAACCTTGCATTGCCACCCTTGGTTAAAGCTGAGAGAGGGGCTGCCACCAAGCTGAAGTTCTTGATGAACTTGCGGTAAAAGTTAGTGAAGCCCAGGAAACGCTGAACTTCCTTAACGGATTTGGGGGTGGGCCAATCCGCTACCGCCCCTACCTTCCTGGGGTCCATTTGGACTTGACTGGGTTCCACTACAAATCCCAGGAATTGTACTTCTGGATGAATGGAATTCACATTTTTCCAGCTTAACGTACAGATGGCTGTCTAGGAGGCATTTGAGTACTTGTCTGACATGCTTAGTGTGTTCTTGAAGAGAGCTCGAAAAGATGAGGATGTCATCCAAGTAAACGAACACAAATATGTTAAGCATATCCCTAAGCACATCGTTTATGAGCGCTTGGAACACCGCTGGGGCGTTGGTCAGGCCGAAGGGCATCACCAAGTATTCATAGTGACCAGTAGGCGTGTTGAAAGCGGTCTTCCACTCGTCACCAGGTCTGATCCGCAAAAGATGGTATGCGTTCCGCAGGTCAAGCTTAGTGAAAACAACTGCTTCCTGGAGCAGCTCGAAGGCTGTGGCCATAAGGGGTAGCGGGTAACGGTTACGGACGGTTATGGCATTGAGTCCCCGGTAGTCGATGCAAGGACGTAATCCACCGTCTTTCTTGGCCACAAAGAAAGACCCTGCTCCCGCCGGGGGAGGTGGATGGACGCATGAGGCCTGCTTCCAGAGCGTCCTTGATGTAGGTATCCATAGCAGCTCGTTCGGGTGGAGATAGGGAAAAGATCCGACCCCTGGGAGGGCAAGTGCCCGGAAACAGTTCGATGGGGCAATCATAAGGTCTATGGGGTGGTAGCATGGTGGCCCTCTGTTTGCTAAATACCAGTTTGAGGTCATGGTAACACTCGGGAACTCGGGTCAGGTCGATGGATTCTAAAGACTCGGGAGTAGAACTCGGGGGAATTTGGGAAAATACAAGTAGCTTGGCACGTAGGACCCCACTGCTTGATAGTGCCCACAGACCAGTCGATGTGAGGGTTATGGCTGTGAAGCCAGGGGTATCCAAGGACGAGAGGGAACTCGGAACAGGAGATCAAATGAAAGTTCATCAATTCCTGGTGTTGTGAAACTGAAAGTCGCAAGGAGGTAGTGACATGAGTGACAAGTCCAGATCCCAAAGGGCTTCCATCCAATGTAGTAACCCTCATGGGGTCACTTAGAGGTTCAAAGGGAACGCCATTCTCCTTCGCCCAGACACCATCCATGAAGTTACCTGCGGCTCCAGAGTCTACCAAGGCTTGAAGGTGAAGCTTGTGGTTGTCCCAGGAAAGGGTGACTGGAATGAGCAGACTGGAGTTGGACGGATGGGAGGAGGTTATGTGTCCCGTTACAGTTCCCCCCGCTCTGTACGGGACAGAGCGTTTCCCTGGAGCCCGGGACACGTGGAACGGAAATGGCCCGGTTTGCCGCAATATAGACAGCGTCGCTCCCTCATCCAGCGGTCTCTCTCAGCCTGGGAGATGCGTCCAATCTGCATGGGTTCCGGTGGAGCCAGCGAGGATAAAGGTGGGGACTCGGAGCTGGGACTGATAGGGGCTAGAGGTCTACGGTTGAGTTCTCTCTCTCTCAGACGCTGGCCAACTTGATCAGGGACTCGAGATTGTCCGGTGGTTCCCAAGTGGCCAGTCCATCTTGGATAGTGTCGGAAAGGCCTTTCAGAAAGCACACCGTGAGCGCCTCGTTGTTCCAGCCACTCGCTGCTGCCACCGTGCGGAACTGGATGGCATAGTCCGTCACGCTGCGCCGACCTTGGTGGAGAGTCAGGAGCTGTTTGGCTGAGTCAGGACCACTGCTTGGGCCTTGAAACACTCGTTTGAATTCCTCAGCAAAGGCAGAGTAGCTGGCACAGCAGGAACTATGGGCATCCCACACAGCAGTAGCCCAGGCCAGGGCTTCGTCCGACAGCAGGGTGATGATATATGCGATCTTAGACCGGTCGGTGGGGAACGACGAGGGTTGCAGCTCGAATGAGAGAGAACATTGGGTGAGAAACCCCTTACAAGCACTTGGATCACCTGAGAACCGTTGGGGAGGTGGAAGACGAGGTTCAGCCAGAGGGTTAACTGCCATGGGTACGTGAATCTGAGGTACTGGGACGGGAACTGTTGCCGGGGTAAGTCGATCAGATATCTGCTTTATGGAAGTCAGCATCTCCGACAGAAGATGAGAATGTCTAGCCATTAAGGCCTCTTGCTGAACCAGGGCGGCTTCGTGGCATTGGACAGTCTCCTGGTGGTGGGACAGCATGGCAACAAGGTCCTGGGAACTGGCTGCCTCAGGGTTCATTTTTGGCTCTGTGTTTCTGTCAGGACCCAGTTACGAACCCGGGTCTCCGGAGTGAGAAACAGTCACTTAACCAACTGAGCCACGAATAGTCGGCAGAACCCAGAAGATGAGGCAGACACAGCAGTACTTGAGACGGTGTATTTAATAAACTAAAAAATGAAGTTCTTCAGGAAAACATGTAACTCCACAACCTCAAAAGGAATCCTACAAGAACAAAGGTAATCCTCCAAGACAAAAAAAGGTAAATCCACAAGGTGGAAGGTAAAGCACAAAAAGCCTCAAAAGATACTCAAAAAAAACAAAAAACAAACAAGAACAAAAAACAGAATTCCACAAGAGAGTCCACCGGGATCAACAAGAGTTTTCAGAGTACTAGGGCTGGGTGCTAACACACAAACACAGAGCAAAGAACAGAGGAAAACAAAGGGTTTAAATACAATCAGGGGAAACGAGGCACAGGTGCAAATAAAAATGGGGATCAAGGGAAAACAAAAGGTCAAAAGGCACAATGGGGGCATCTAGTGACCAAAAACCGGAACAACCCTGGCCAAATCCTGACATTGTGAGGTGTCTTGTTTCTCAAACTAGACACTTTGATGTACTTGTCCTCTTGCTCAGTTGTGCACCGAGGCTTCCCACTCCTCTTATTCTGGTTAGAGACCGTTTGTGCTGTTCTATGAAGGGAGAAGTAGTGCACAGCGTTGTACGAGATCTTCAGTTTCTTGGCAATTTCTCAAATGGATTAGCCTTAATTTCTCAGAACAAGAATAGACTGACAAGTTTCAGAAGAACGTTCTTTGTTTCTGGCCATTTTGAGCCTGTAATCGAACCCACAAATGCTGATGCTCCAGATACTCAACTAATCTAAAGGCCAGTTTTATTGCTTCTTTAATCAGAACAACAGTTTTCAGCTGTGCTAAAGTAATTGCAAAAGGGTTGTCTAATGATCAATTAGCCTTTAAAAATGATAAACTTGGATTAGCTAACACAACGAGCCATTGGAACACAGGAGTGATGGTTGCTGATAAAGGGCCTCTGTATGCCTATGTAGATATTGCATAAAAAATCAGCCGTTTCAACTACAATAGTAATTTACAACATTATCAATGTCTACACATCAATTTGATGTTATTATAATGGACAAAACATTAGCTTTTCTTTAAAAGACAAGGACATTTCTAAGTGACCCCAAACCTCTGAACTGTAGTGTATACAGTAGTGTATACTGTATCTAATACCATGTATCCTCATGGTTTCATGAGGTGAAATAAAAGATTCCTGAAATGTTCCATACACAGAAAAAGCTTATTTCTCTCAAATTCTGTGCACAAATTTGTTTAATAATAATAATATATGCCATTTAGCAGACGCTTTTATCCAAAGCGACTTACAGTCATGTGTGCATACATTCTACGTATGGGTGGTCCCGGGGATCGAACCCACTACCCTGGCGTTACAAGCGCCATGCTCTACCAACTGAGCTACAGAAGGACCACAGAAGGACCATGTTTACATCCTTCTTAGTGAGCATTTCTCCTTTGCCAAGATAATCCATCCAACTGACAGGTGTGGTATATCAAGAAGCTGATTAAACAGCACGATCATTACACAGGTGCACCTTATACTGTGGAAATTAAAAGGGCACTCTAAAATGTGCAGTTTTGTCACACAACACAATGCCACAGATGTCTCAAGTTTTGATGGAGCGTGCAATTGGCATGCTGACTGCAGGAATGTACACCAGAGCTGTTGCCAGATAATTTAATGTACATTTCTCTACCATAAGCTGTATCCAACATTGTTTTATAGAATTTGGCAGTACGTCCAACTGGCCTCACAACTGCAGACCACGTGTATCGCGTCACGGGGGCGAGCGGTTCGCTGATGTCAACAGTGTGAACAGAGTGTCCCATGGTGGCGGTGGGCTTATGGTATGGGCAGGCATAAGCTACGGACAACGAACACAATTGTATTTTATCGATTGCAATTTGAATGCACAGAAATATCGTGATGAGATCCTGAGGCCCATTGTGAAGCGAATTTCTTTTAAGGTAGCTGTCACCAACAGACGCATATATGCATTCCCCATCATGTGAACTCCATAGATTAGGGCCAAAATAATTGATTTCAATTGATTTGACTGATTTCCTCATTTGAACTGAACTCTTTGAAATTGTTGCATGTTGCGTTTATATTGTTCAATAAATATGTGTATCTAACTATGTTAAAGTCTAGGAGGAAGGGTAGGCCATCCGATAGAGATTCGTTTTAAGGTCAGCTTTAAAATCTCCAATATTCTGAACAGCCCTGAGTTTATCTGGAAGGGAGTTCCAAAGGCATGGTGCGTGGAATGGAAATGTCACGCCTTTTATATGTCTCTATTTTGGTTTGGTCGGGGCGTGAGTTGGGGTGGGCATTCTATGTTGTTTTTCTATGTTTTCTTTTCTATGTGTTTGGCCTGGTATGGTTCCCAATCAGAGGCAGCTGTCTATCGTTGTCTCTGATTGAGAACCATACTTAGGTAGCCTTTTCTCATCTGGTGTTTATGGGTAGTTGTTTCCTGTTTTGTGTTTTGACCTTTCAGGACTGTTTCGATTTTCATTTCTTACATTCACTTTGTTATTTTGTATTTTCGTGTTCTGTGATAATAAATAATTATGGACATCACGCTGCGTTTTGGTCCGATCCTTCCTACTCCTCATCCGATGAAGACGAAGATCGTTACAGGAAAGGCATAGTCCCCCATTGTGTGGAGCCTGGTCCTGGGTGCATGGGGGAGTTTGGCGTGGCTTGAACGTCGGGTGGGTGGAGGTTCATAAGCTAGTGTAGGTCTGACAGGAAGGCGTGTTCAATTTTGAGCATGTAGACGAGGAGTAGATTTTTGTTGTCAATTCTTTGAGGAACAGGCAGCCAATGGGAATCAGCAAGGATTGGGTTGATGTGGGCAGACTTTTTGTTTTGTGTCAGAATCCTTTGGGCATTGTTTTGGAATAACTGTAGTTTATCAATTGAATTTGCATTTAGGAACCCAAAAATATTCTCTCTTGGCCACTGGTTCTTAATATATCCTTCCAGTGTACATAGCTACGTGAGAGAGAAACCCCTCTTATTGAATTCTAACTACATATACAGATGTGAAATGCTTGTGAGATGGTTGCTTTGTTGTAAATGGGATATTATGTGACATAACTACCAATTAATTTGCCATAATTATATGATCCTGTTTACGGAATCGGATGTAATTGATCACCCAGCTGTGTGCAAACACAACACATGCTGAAAGAAAACAAAATGGCAGGTGCATCATTATCGTCTACTAGGGGTGTATATCAATAGATGCATATGAAAGTAGCTTCCTCTCCTCAGCTCCTTTGCTTCATCTGCATTGATGTGAAAGAACTGGATTGATGTGAAAGAACTGGAAAATATGAAGTACAATCCCAGGCATCCATATTGCTTACACTAGTCATGTAATGTCCCATGAATGTAAATGATGGAGAGTAGACCAGGAGAGGAAAACACTTCGGACCATTGAGATGCCCCCTTGTAGTAATAAAACAGATACACTATCTTTTCGAGTGATGATATTTCCCATATTATGAAATTCCATGATTCCAGGAGCACGCAGATCAGGGAATCCTTGCGTGTGTGTCATCGATAGAGGTTCTGTTGCTGACACTCCCATTGTTGTGTATAGTAGCCCTGTCATACAGTGACATATACAACAAAATCCTGTTTTCAGGCGAACATGAAGAAAAAATTGTAGTGTGTTTGTTTCCTGGTTTTCCTGGAATTGGAGTAAGGTCCTTTGAGACAGAATCATAATTTCCTTTTTTTTAAAGGTCGCCCTACCTACTAGTTTCCAGTAGGTTTGGAACAGCTTGACTGAGTATACAGAGGACCTTGTGTGTGAATTCTAGGCCTCAGGGGCAGGTTACTCAGTTGGGACAACAACACTGGCATTAACAGATGAAACCTTTGCAACATTTCAAACACGTATTCGGCACATTTTGCGATTTCTCTGAGAGACAAGCTCAGATGTAGCCATGCTCAATGACAGGAAAATGTATCAAAGCTTAAACTTACATCTAATTTACAACTGGACACAATGTCAATTATTTTGTATTACAAGGTTATAAAGCAAGGATAATGTACTATATAAATAATTTAAATGGATATGGGGTGAAAGTCCTCAATGTCAATGCTTGCTCTTGTGTATAAGTCAAATGTTAAGGTGCCCAGTTGTATATCCCTCGTAGTAGTAGATGTTGGTGGCTTCCTTACATCCTCTCTTTCCTCCTCCAAATTCAAGCTACTGGTCAAACTCAAAAACACATTTTATATCTATGTATCGTCTAGACTCGGGACAGACCATATACTTGTTCATCAATTTCTATTGCATCAAAGGTAAAAAGCTTAGGATAGAGCACCCGTGTCTGTGGAGACACACTATAAATGTCAAGATAAGGGAAACCATCAATCAAACCAATGTTTCCTTAGATATAATCACCGATACTTTATACGTCCAGAAATAAATCAATGCGCCAATCGGGTACATTGGTGAATCCAGGACCATAATCAAGTTGGCTGAATTCCCTTCACACTTTTAAAGCATATTTTGGATAGCAAAATTACATGCTCTAGTGTCACAAAGGGACGTTGGATGAAATTGTCTCTTATCAGATTGGGTGGATATAGAGTGCAGGACAGAATGGGAGCAGGGTCAGATTGTGGTCTTGAATTGGCAGTAACTTGTAATTACTGTATCTTTATTTATGTTGTAATACCGTTGTATTACTGGTGTGAATAAATGATGGTTAGGGAAGGAGTGAGTAACCATGTTTTTTTATAGTTGCATAGTAACAGATTTGGCCTCCAGAAGCTCGAATGGCCCTTATTAACAGATTAGTACATACAACTGTCAGGGATGTCGTAGCAACACACAGCGTGTGAAAGAAGAAATCCTTGGGCAATAGAATAGGACATTCCATTGCCACAAAGTGCAGGGTGAAAAATGATGTGTCCCCAAATGTGTCATTCATGTTGGCGTGCTGTGTCAAGCTGTGTGTCTTGGATTAGATTATGCAGGTGCATATCCATCTGTTGAAAAGATTGAGCAGAGAGGAATATCCAAATCCCTAGTGTGAAAAAATGGGTTTCTGGGCCACAAAGTAATCAAATGTAAATATTGTAAAAATGTGAATACTGTTTTCAGTATCGCTTTGTACAGGTAACTGCCAAAATAAATGAGACACCAACATATAGTGTCTTAGCACCTTTAAAAATATATATATATTATCTAGAACCTAAAAGGGTTCTTCTGTGTTCACCATAGCATAACCCTTTGAAGAACCCTTGATGGTTCCAAGCATAACCATTTTGGGTTCCAAGTACAACTCTTTCCACAGAGGGTCCTACATGGAACCCCAAATGGTTCTAACTGGAACCGAAAAGGGTTCTTCAAAGGGTTATCCTATGGTGAAAGCAGAAGAACACTTTTAGGTTCTAGATTGCACCTTTAAAAAATGTATTAAGTCACTATATGTTGGTGTTTCCATTATTTTGACAGTAACCTGTACAAAGCAATACCTGAAAACAGTATTCACATTTTTCAGACAGCCGAAGAAACCTTTTGGAACCCCTTTTGTGTTGGGCCACCACGAGCCGCCAGAAAAGCTTCAATGGATCTTGGCATAGATTCTATAAGTGTCTTGAACACTATTGGAGGGATGTGACACCATTCTTCCATGAGCAAATCCATCATTTGGTGTTTTGTGGTGGAAAATGCTTTCTCAGGTGCAGTTCCAGAAACTCCCGTAAGTATTCAATTAGGCTGACACACACACACACACACACACACACACACACACACACACACACACACACACACACACACACACACACACACACACACACACACACACACACACACACACACACACACACACACACACACACACACACACACCCTTTAAACCACCTATGCTCCTTTGAGACCCCTCACTGAGATCTCTTCTACTGTCCATGGTCCCCAAAATAATGGGCAACTCTGTTTTTATACATGACCCTGAGTATGATGGGATGTTAATTGCTCAATTAATTAAGGAACCACACCTTTGTGAGAGCACCTGCTTTCAATATACTTTGTATCCCTCATTTACTCCAGTGTTTCCTTTACTTTGGCAGTTACCTGTATATTGCTGGCAGATAAGCAATACATCTATACATACACTGTTTAATGAGTCCCCCTCCCACGCAGTGTTCATTTCATCAACACTAACTATGATGAAAAATAGTCGTCAACAACCTATTTTTCCTGACTAAAACTATGACAATAATGAGATGAGATGCCCTGGAAGAAAACCATAGCTATTACAAATTACATTTCATTTTAGTTGACGGAAAGGTGACGAGGCGAGAATTCCAAGTGAGACTAATGGACATTTAATTTGACACAAAGCTACTATCTGTTTTGTCCAATCAGAAGCATGTATGCAGAATATTTCATGTAATCCTCTCTGATTGATCTGATCTGCCCGTCTGTCCCACAATAGGTCCCAGGAGGTCACTTCAGTCATTTGTCAATCTTTTGAACTTATGTGAAGCCAGAACACATGACTTGTAACTAACCTCATCTAGAAACAGTAATGTTTACTCTCTCTCTTACTTTCATGTAAGCAATTTTTGCTTTGATCACATCCCATGTGCTCTGTTATTTATTCATCTGTGTTGCCGCTCTCGCGCAACGGTCCGCAAATGTGAGTTGTGGTTGCTGTTTTCCTATGAGACAAACTAATGCAATTCTTTTGAGTACAGTAATATTACTGGCATTTTTGTAAAGATAAAATTCTCCCCTTTTCAAGGAAACCACTGTTACGGCAGGTAGCCTATTGGTTAGAGTGTTGGACTAGTAACCAAAAGGTTGCTGGATCAAATCCCTTTGCTGACATGATAAAAATGGGTAATTCTGCCCCTAAACAAGGCAGTTAACCCACTGTTCCCTGATAGGATCTCATTGTAAAGAAGAACTTGTTCTTAACTGACTTGCCTAGTTAAATAAAATGAAACAATTATTTACCCCCTTGAGGGTTATGATGGGAATTAGAGCTGTGAATTGTTTAACCTGTAACCAAGGCATTATAGCTATATGGTTAATTATGGCTGGCATTGGTGACAATCTGCCAAAATATCAATGATGCCAGCTAAGGTATACAAGATAGTAAGGCCTAAACCACGTGTTAAACTCATTCCACGGAGGGCCGAGTGTCTAAGGGTTTTTGCTCCACTCTTGTACTTGATTGATGAATTAAAGTCACTAATTAGTAAGGAACTCCTCCCACTTATTATCTTGGTCTTAATTGAAAAAACTAAAACCTGCATACACTAGACCCTTAATGGGATGAGTTTGACACCCCTGACCTAGTTGGCAAAGGCTATCTGAATGTGAACATGATGGAAGTTAGAGGAAGCCTAAATGTATATATTTTTAATAATGATGATGTTTTTATAGTCACATACACCGTATATATTCTTTGTTTTGCCCTGACTCTATAAACACTCACTGGACTCCACACACACAAACACACACTGTCATGGTACCACATGTCACCAGAGGGCGCCAGAGACTGTCCTAGAGAAATTAACGACACTCAGGTGTGTCCCATTCACTCATTATGATGTCACTGTTAAAAGAGGTGTGTTTTCTGTTGTCATTTGCTGAAGCTGGAATTGTTAACCGTTTGTGGTTGTTTCGAGACGTAGTGTATCCTTAACCACGGATTCCTCGTCTGGTCTCTTCTCTGCACCGGGGTCCAACCTCACCACATCACACACTACATACGCTCACACAGACAAAACACATACACACACACAAACATGCATATTGATGCCAAACCAACACATAGATGCACTTTCACACTTCACATACGCTCCTGTTACTCTGTTTATCTATCCTGATTGCCTAGTCACTTTTACCCCTACCTACATGTACATATTACCTCAATGACCTCAACTACCTCGTACCCCTGCACATTGACTCAGTAACAGAACTCCTTGTATGTAGCCTCTTTATTGTTATTTTATTGTGTTACTATTAACTTTTTATTGAGAAAATATTTTGTACTTTTTAGCTCTTTTTTTGTGTACTTTTTAGCATTTCACGGTAAAGTCAACACCTGTTATATTCGGCGCATGTGACACATAACATTTGATTTAAAGGTGCAGTAAAATGTGTTGTTTTACAGGGTCAGCCATATTAGTACGGAGCCAATGGAACAAATTATAAAGTGCCTTGATCAAGGACACATCGGCAGATTTTTCACCTTTGTAGCTCGGGTATTCAAACCAGCAACCTTTCAGTTAGGCCCAACGCTCTAACCGCTAGACTACCTGCCGCCCTAGAACCAGACTAACATTTTCCCCTCAAAATGTACTGATAAAAACTGAAACTAACAATGAATGAAATTAAACTAAAAGGTATATTAAGACTAGAAATAAAATGGCTGCTAAAATGAACACTGCTCCCACTATATACAATTGAAGTCAGAAGTTTTACATACACTTAGGTTGGAGTCATTAAAACTCATTTTTCAACCACTCCACAAATTTCTTGTTAACAAACTATAGTTTTGGGAAGTCGGTTAGGACATCTACTTTATGCATGACACAAGTAATTTTTCCAACAGACAGATTATTTCACTAATAATTAATTCACTGTATCACATTTCCAGTGGGTCAGAAGTTCACAAACACTACGTTGACTGTGCCTTTAAAAAGCTTGAAAAATTCCAGAAAATTATGTAATGGCTTTAGAAGCTTCTGATAGGCTAATTGACATAATTTGAGTCAATTGGAGGTGTACCTGTGGATGTATTTCAAGGCATACCTTCAAACTCAGTGCCTATTTGCTTGACATCATGGGAAAATCAAAAGAAATCAGCCAAGACTGAAATTTGTAGACCTCCACAAGTCTGGTTCATCATTGGGAGCAATTTCCAAATACCTGAAGCTACCACGTTCATCTGTACAAACAATAGTATGCATGTATAAACACCATGGGACCACGCAGCCGTCATACTGCTCAGATGCGTTCTGTCTGCTAGAGATGAACGTACTTTGGTGCGAAAAGTGCAAATCAATCCCAGAACAACAGCAAAGGACCTTGTGAAGATGCTGGAGTTAACAGGTACAAAAGTATCTATATCCACAGTTAAGCGAGTCTTATATCTCCATAACCTGAAAGACCGCTCAGCAAGGAAGAAGCCACTGTTCCAAAACCACCCTAAAAAAACAGACTACGGTTTCAACTGCACATGGGGACAAAGATTGTACTTTTCTGAGAAATATCCTCTGGTCTGATGAAATAAAAATAGAACTGTTTGGCCATAATGACCATCATTATGTCTGGAGGAAAAAGGGGGATGCTTGCAAGCCGAAGAACACCATCCCAACCGTGAAGTACGGGGATGGCAGCATCATGTTGTGGGCGTGCTTTGCTGCAGAAGGGACTGGTGCACTTCACAAAATAAATGGCATTATGAGGTAGGAAAATTATGGGGATATGTTTCTTCAATATCTCAAGACATCAGTCAGGAAGTTAAAGCTTGGTCGCAAATGGACAATAACCCCAAGCATACTTCCAAAGTTGTGGCAAAATGACTTAAGGACAACAAAGTAAAGGTATTGGAGTGGCCATCACAAGGTCCTGACCTCAATCGTATAGAACATTTGTGGGCAGAACTGAAAAAGCGTGTGTGAGCAAGGAGGCCTACAAACCTGACTCAGTTTCACCAGCTCTGTCAGGAGGAATGGGCCAAAATTCACCCAACTTACTGTGGGAAGCTTGTAGAAGGCTACCCGAAATGTCTGACCCAAGTTAAACAATTTAATGGCAATGCTACCAAATACTAATTGAGTGTATGTAAACTTCTGACTTGAACTCTATATAATTCAGCAGACATGAGGAGGCCCATGTGGAACATATGACTCAAGCACTCCAATGTTCAGACCAACAGATACAGTAGAATTATCTCCTTGTTGATATTCTGACACGTATGTAATGATGAATGTAATCATGACCAACTAGGTGTACAGTATGCTACATGCTTGAGGAAGCATGGGTATATATTTTGAGGCAAAGTGTTTTTTGAGGCAAAGTTCTAGAAAAAATGTGAAAGTACTATAACATAAGCAAGTATGTGCTTGTTCCCTAATTTTGTAAGTATCTTTTTATACAAAACATCTTATACACATTGCTTATATAAAAGACTAGGAACTGCTCTTTCCATGACATAGACTGACCAGGTGAAAGCTATAATCCCTTATTGATGTCACCTGTTAAATCCACCTCAATCAGTGTAGATGAAGGAGAGGAGACAGGTTAAAGAAAGATGTTCAAGCCTTGAGACCATTGATACGGATTGTGTGTGTGCCATTCAGAGGGTGAATGGGCAAAACAAAAGATTGAAGTGCCTTTAAATGGGGAATGGTAGTACTACAATGCTGCTGGGTTTTTCACACTCAACAGTTTCCAGTGTGTATTAAGAATGGTCCACCAGCCAAAGGACATCCAGCCTACGTCACACAACTGTGGGAAGCATTGGAGTCAACATGGGCCACCATCCCTGTTGAACGCTTTCGACACCTTGTAGAGTCCATGACCTGATGAATTGAGGCTGTTCTGAGGGCAACTCAATATTAGATAGGTGTTCTTAATATTTTGTAGATAAAATCCTTCTTTATATCCCAAAAGGTCAGTTTAGTTGGCGACATCGATTTGAGTAAAACTTGTAGAGAAAGCAATCCGAAAATCTACCTCTAAACTTTATTTCAACAAGTCAAAATACATTTCTATGTACTCCTCAGAGTAAACCCTAAAATGTAATCTAACTATAATATATTTTTTGGAAAGAAGTATGTTCAATAATTTTAGCAGGTGCGTAATGTCTTCACGGCACGCAAAAACACCAATCTCCAAGACTGTGTCCCTTTACTAAAACTGATATTTCTTATTTGTTTTTGAAGTTACAAGCCTGAAACCTTGAACATAGACTGTTGACACCCCGTGTCCTTACTCTTGCATTTCTAAGAGGATGGTCTCTCAAAAAAAAGAAAATCTGGTTTATTTTGTTTGGGTTTTCTCCTACCATATCTATTGTGTTATATTCTCCTACATTATTTTAAAGTTTCTACAAACTTCAAAGTGTTTTCTTTCCAATGGTACCAATTATATGCATATCCTGGCTTCAGAGCCTGAGCTAGACGCAGTTTACTTTGGGTATGTCATTCAGACAGGAAGTGGAGAAAAAGGGGCCTTGCCCTAAGAAGTGATTTGAGTTGTTCTTACCATAATATGGACTTGGTTTATTACCAAATAGGGCTATCTTCTGTATACCACCCCTACCTTGTCACAACACAACTGATTGGCTCAAATCTATTAAGAAGGAAAAACATTCCACAAATGAACTTTTAATTAACCTGTTAATTCATTAAGCTTGTTGAGAGAATGCAAAGAGTGTGCAAAGCTATGATCAAGGCAAGGGGTGGCTACTTTGAAGAATCTATTTTATAAAATATATATAAAAAAGTATTATAGATATAAAAAATATAACACTTTTTTGGTTAATACATGATTCCAAATGTGTTAGTTCATAGTTTTGATGTCTTCACTATTATTCAATGTACAATGTAGAAAATAGTATTTTTTTTTAAATAAAACAATCCTTGAATGACTCGGTGTGTCCAAACCTTTGACTGGTGCTGTGTATATATACATTTAGACTGTACATGAAACAAATCATAATCCCAAGCTGTTTTGAAGATTTCAAAGATTCAAATTGAGATACAGCTTTGAAAGGTCATACATAACAGCAAGTCATTATATAAAGTTCAAGACTTGTCTACACAACACACTGTGGCTGGATAACATTTAAATTAATTGAGCTATAATGATCAACCTTTATACAATTGTGCCTATGATGAATTTGTTAATGTTTATATGCAAATTGACTGTAAGCTGTGACTGAAGAGGTGACTTCTGTGAATGTTCTGCGTATGTTTTGTACTGTATGTTGTAGCGGTAACAGACAATTCTTAACACTTCATCTGAATATTGTTTTTCTGACCTGGTGTGTTTTGAAGATCTGCCTGAACGTGTCTGGATGTGTTTTTTTTAATATGTAGACCTGGATCAATGTTAAAACCCAAAAGAAGCTTTCATACAAGGAAATTCAAAATAAAAAAGTATGGCAGTATTTGGCAGGTCGGTTATCAAAGTAAACTTGGAGAGAGAGACGGCAAATAACTACCCTGGTCAAATCAATATTCTTGATTGGTGGTGGTCCTTGTCTAGACATTCCCATATGAATGGGTATTTCCACAACATGGACGAAAGCAATAAAATGTGTTATGAGGAATATCAATATGAGGATAATATACCTATCAGAGCATTAGCTGCAGTGATGATTGAATGAAAATTATGATATTGCATCATGCATCATGTGCTTAACTTTCCACAGCTAATAATTCAGTTATTGACCTGCTACAGTATGTTTGTTAGATTGTTACTGAATATGTCATGAAATGTCATAGTTAATTACTGTATGCACAACATGATACTGTTATAACTTGACAGATATCAGCGACATTGATACGTGTAGTATGTTAATGATGTATTTTGGGAAGAGTGCTACTCTTCGCACAGTGTGCATGTTGTCTCTTTCCCAGCAGCACTTATTGTACCTAGACAACATGTGTCTTTATGGTTTTATCGCCATGGGCTAGATATTTGTTATTTTATTTTTAATGGTTCGAGTTATGTAAAGGGAACACAAAAATAAACACAATCCTTTGATTATTATCAAGTGAAATTAAATTCAAACAATATATCGTCATATGAAAAATAATATATTAGCTTTGTCTGTTTTTGTGGCAGTGCTGTTTTTGTGGCAGTGCTAATTCAGTTCTAATAGTTATTTTTTCTGGTTTCAATGTTTTGCATAATACAGATCCCTCAATTGACCCTCAGCAGGAATTCATGACAACTGAACACCATGGTTTCGGATGTGTTTAGGAATTGAAGGCTAAACTCAATAAAAAATGATTGTCCAAAAGACACAAGTAGGTTTCCAAGCAGGGTAGCAATCTGGGATAGCTTTCGCTAGGTTTTTAATACTTTAATGTGCATTCGTGGGAGAGAAAAATACTTAAATATCATATAGTTTGTTCCGCACATGTCTATAAAGAAATCTACAATATCAGTTCCATATTAGTCACAAGGCAGTAGGTTGACTGTATTACCACTTGCCACTTGAGTCATTACAATGTAACCATGCAAACACAGTCTAAAAGCAACTCACACATCATTCTGCCACCCCTCTGCACACTGTCAGCTCCTATTCTCAATAAAGTGTGGGTTGACCATAAACGAGAAAGCCCCCATAAAAGAGAAAGCCAGAACACATTTCGCTCTCCCTACTTTAATTTCACTGAGGGTGCAAGGATCAATATCTGCTGATGCTTTAAAAGTAAACATCCTCTTTAGGGGTCTCTGTTGTGTGGCAATGCATGGTTCCACTTGTCCAATAAGCCTTTTCTCAAGAGTTCACTGATATTCAAAAGACATATGTGATTCTGCTGAAGGTGCTTCCCACTGGGCACAGACGTCATACAACGTCTATTTTACGTTGGCTCAACGTAATTTTATTGAAATGACGTCGGAACATCGTTGATTCATCCAGTGGGTTTAGGCTGCTGGCAGCAACACTGAGAGGTTTGTGCCCATGAAGTGATTCATTTTTTAATATGCAGATTTCTTCCTCTCCTTTCGAGGACCATCTTTCCAGCTGGGTAACCAAACACAATTTTTTTTTACCATGCTGTCAGTACAGCCAGACACAAGGCTTCTAATTGGCTAAACCAGGGTTACTTTAGTTCACATGTACATGAAGGTTGAAATAATTAAGTGGAATGTACATTAAAGAATTCAGCCAACAGTGACTCTTAAATGATTGACAGGTTGTTTCTGTGAAGTTTGCACATGAAAGCCACACAAGTGTTAGATGCAAGGCAAACCAACATAGGCTCAACAGCAAAGGCTGTAGTGAAACAGTTTCCTAATACATGGTTTTAACACGGTATTACAAATATGCAACTCCAGATTGCATTTAAGGAAGGATTGCAAAGTTCATGCATTTCCAAAATTTTCTCAACTCTCTCCATCACACTTCATGTGTTTGTCCGGGGGGGGGGGGTGTAAAACCTATCTGCTTAGGGCAGTCAAAACAATGCCACAAATGACCCATAACTGCTAGTCCAGTCATGCCATGTGATTTGTTCGGACAAGGCAAATGATTCATGGGGCAAAACAGACGCTAAGGTTACCAACAAACCTCTGAGCTGATGTGGAATAATGAACAGCCTCCTGAGCAACAAGGTCTGTGGGAAATTGACTTATATCCCCTTCCGACTTAATGCATCTTCATTTAACAGCTTGCAGTCACATTTACATCTGTCATCCCCCATTAAATAGGGATTGATAGTTTGTGCCTGGAGGGAGCCTCCGTAGGGCCACATAGTGTATGGGGACCACAATGAATTCAACCAAAGTACTGCCTCATAAAAGAGCTGTCCCATTCTGTATTTTATTTCATATTTGGCTGAATGACCACTGGTTACATACTTTTAAAATGTTTTTATAAATGCCACTCGTTGACTTACCAACATCTAAATAAAATAAAATAAAATTGTATTGGTCACATACACATGGTTAGCAGATATTAATGCGAGTGTAGCGAAATGCTTGTGCTTCTAGTTCCGACAGTGCGGTAATATCTAACAAGTAACCTAACAATTCCCCAACAACTACCTAATACACACAAATCTAAAAAGGGGTGAATGTGAATATGTACATATAAATATATGGATGAGCGATGGCCGAGCGGCTTAGGCAAGGTGCAATAGATGGTATAAAATACAGTATATACATATGAAATGAGTAATGTAAGATGTGTAAACATTATTTAAAGTGGCATTGTTTAAAGTGACTAGTGATCCATTTATTAATGTGGCCAGTGATTGGGTCTCAATGTAGGCAGCAGCCTCTCAGAGTTAGTGATTGCTGTTTGCAGTCTGATGGCCTTGAGATATAAGCTGTTTTCAGTGACTCGGTCCCAGCTTTGATGTACCTGTACTGACCTCCCCTTCTGAATGGTAGCGATGTGAACAGGCAGTGGCTCGGGTTGTTGTTGTCCTTGATGATCCTCTCGGCCTTCCTGTGACATCGGTTGCTGTAGGTGTCATGGAGGGCAGGTAGTTTGCCCCCGGTGATGCGTTGTGTAGACCGCACCTCCCTCTAGAGAGCCTTGCGGTTGAGGGCGATGCAGTTGCCGTACCAGGCTGTGATATAGCCTGTCAGGATGCTCTCGATTGTGCATCTGTAAAAGTTTGTCAGGGTTTTGGGTGACAAGCCAAATTTCTTCAGCCTCCTGAAGTTGAAGAGGAGCTGTTGCGCCTTCTTCACCACACTGTCTGTGTGGGTGGACCATTTCAGTTAGTCTGTATTTGTATTTATTATGGATCCCCATTAGCTGCTGTCAAAGCAGCAGCTACTCTTCCTAGGGTCCAGCATTGATTGACATGCATATTATTAATATTAGCAGATTGACATGCATATTTTTAATATTAGCTCTCTGTGAACATTCAAGGGCCAGCCGTGCAAGCCCTGTTCTGAGCCAATTGCAAGTTTGCAAGTCTTTTTTTGTGGCACCTGACCACATGACTGAACAGTAGTGAACAGGGCCTGTAGGACCTGCCTTGTTAATAGTGTTGTTAAGAAGGCAGAGCATCACTTTATTATAGACAGACTTCTCCCCATCTTAGCTACTACTACATCAATATGTTTTGACTATGACAGTTTACAATCTAGTGTTACTCCAAGCAGTTTAGTCATCTCAACTTGCTCTATTTCCAAATGATTTATTTCAAGATTTAGTTGAGGTTTAGGGTTTAGTGAGTGTTTTGTTCCAAGTACAATGCTTTTCGTTTTAGAAATATTTAGGGCTTATTCCTTATTCCTTGCCACCCACTCTGAGACTAACTGCAGCTCTTTGTTGAGTGTTGCAGTCATTTCAGTTTCTGTAGTAGCTGACGTGTAGTGTTGAGTCATCCGCATACATAGAAACTATGGCTTCACTCAAAGTTAGTGGCATGTTGTTAGTAAAAACTGAAAAAAGCAAGGGGCCTAAACAGCTACCTTGGGGAATTCCTGATTCTTTATTTGATAGGCTTCCATCAAATAACACCCTCTGTGTTCTGTTAGACAAGTAACTCTTTATCCACATTATAGCAGCAGGTGTAAAGCCATAACACATATGTTTTTCCAGCAGCAGACTATGATCGATAATGTCAAAAACTGCACTGAAGTCTATGACAGCCCACACAATAATTTGATCATCAATTTCTTTCAGCCAATCATCAGTCATTTGTGTAAGTGCTGTCCTTGTTGAGTGTCCTATAAGCATGCTGAAACTCTGTTTTCAATTTGTTTACTGTAAAATAGCATTGTATCTGGTCAAACACCATTTTTTCCTGAAGTATACTAAGGGTTGGTAACAGGATGATTGGGTGGCTATTTGAGCCAGTAAAGGGGGCTTTACTATTTTTGGGTAACGGAATGACTTTAGCTTCCCTCCAGACCTGAGGGCACACGCTCTCTAGTAGGCTTAAATTGAAGATGTGGCAAATAGGAGTGGCAATATCGTCTGATATTATCCTCAGTAATTTTCCATCTAGATTGTCAGACCCTGGTGGCTTGTCATTGTTGATAGACAACAATACTTGTTTCACCTCTTCCACACTGACTTTACAGAATTCAAAAGTACAAGTCTTGTCTTTCATAATTTGGTCCGATATACTTGGATGTGTAGTGTCTGCGTTTATTTCTGGCATGTCATCCCTATGTTTGCTTTTCTTGCCAATGAAAAAGTAATTAAAGTAGTTTGCAATATCAGTGGGCTTTGTGATGAATGAGCCATCTGAACCAATAAATGAAAAAGCTGAGTTGGCTTTTTGCCATAGCTTTTGCCTCATCCCTCTCAACCACACAATTTTTCAATTCCTCATCAATCCAAGGGGATTTCACAGTTTTTACAGTCATTTTCTTAATGGGTGCGTGCTTATTAGTAACTGGAATAAGTAGTTTCATAAATGCGTCAAGTGCAGCGTCTGGTTGCTCCTCAATACACACCACAGACCAGCAAATATTCTTTACATCATCAACATATGTATCACTACAAAACGTATTGTATGACCTCTTATACTGTACACTATATTAGGCCCAGCCTTTGGAACTTTGGTTTTCCTAGATATGGCTATTATATTGTGATCACTACATCCTATGGATTTGGATACTGCTTTAAAGCAAATATGTGATTAATACATGTTGATGATTTTATTCCTGTGCTGTTTGTAACTACGCTGGTAGGTTGACTGACAACTTCATCCAGGTTGCAGGCACTGGTTACACTTTGAAGTTTTTTCCTGAGTGGGCAGCTTGATGATAGCCAGTCAATATTTAAATCACCCAGAAAATATACTTTTCTGTTGATATCACATACATTATCAAGCATTTCACACATATTTTCCAGATACTGACTGTTAGCACTTGGTGGTCTATAGCAGCTTCCCACAAGAATGGGCTTTAGGTGAGGCAGATGATCCTGTAGCCATATTACTTCAACATTATTTAACATTAGGTCTTCTCTAAGCTTTACAGTAATGTGGTTCTGAATATAGACCACAACACCGCCTCCGTTTGGGCGTTTCTGTCTTTTTGGTAGATGTTATAACCATGTATTGCTACCACTGTATCATCAAAGGAATTATCTAAGTGAGTTTCTGAGATAGTCAGAATATGAATGTTATCTGTTACAAGCAAGTTATTGACTTCATGAACCTTGTTTCTTAGGCTATATATGTTAATATGGACTATTTTTAGCACTTTTCTGTGTTTCTTGATTGTTTTTAATGCTTTACTGGGAATCTTATCAGATTCAGACTTACTCATGTTATTTACATTGGAGCTGATAGTGCAGGGTGAGCTGCATAAAGTGGTCTTCCTACTATTGCACACCGCCTCAGTGCTAACAGTGTAAATCTGGTTTACAGGCTCATGATTACTGCTTACAATAGCTGTAGGATAAACAGATGTATTCCGTGCAATTAGGGGTACATAAATTAAATTACTTACATTGTGTTTGCCAATGCCCCTAAGATCATATACATTTGATGCAGCATTATGTCGACTCATTGTCACAATGGTAGGGATTAACTGAGCTGGTCTTGGATTATTTACTTGTCGTTGTTTCAACGCAGCCTTGATGTGATGTGTATGCCGAGGAACTTAAAACTTTACACCTTCTTCACTGCTGTCCTTTCAATGTGGATAATGATCATCTCCTTTGTTTTTTTTATGTTGAGTGAGAGGTTGTTTTCCTGACACCACACTCCGAGTGCCCTCACCTCCTCCCTGTAGGCTGTCTTGTCGTTGTTGGTAATCAAGCCTACCACTGTTGTGTCGTCCGCAAACTTGATGATTGAGTTGGAGGCGTGCGTGGCCACGCAGTCATGGGTGAACAGGGAGTACAGGAGGGGGCTGAGCATGTACTCTTGTCGGTCCACAGTGTTGAGGGTCAGCGAAGTGGAGATGTTGTTTCCTACCTTCACCACCTGGGGCGAAATTCCAGGACCCAATTGCACAGGGTGGGGTTGAGACCCAGTGCCTCCAGTTTGATGATGAGCTTGGAGGGTACTATGGTGTTGAATGCTGAGCTATTGTCAATGAACAGCATTCTTACATAGGTATTCCTCTTGTGCAGATGGGATAGGGCAGTGTGCAGTGTGATGACGATTGCATCGTCTGTTGACCTGTTGGGGACTGAAGTGGGTCTTGGATGGCCGGTAAGGTGGAAGTGATATGATCCTTGACTAGTCTCTCAAAGCACTTCATGATGACAGAAGTGAGTGCTACGAGGCAGTCTCATTTAGTTCAGTTATCTTTGCCTTTTTGGGTACAGGAACAATGGTGGCCATCTTGAAGCATCTGAGGACATCCGACTGGAATAGCGTAGGTTTTAATAGTCACAGTGGGTACAAAATCTCCAATGCACTTCCTTATAAACTCTCTCATCGAGTCAGCGATCAATGTTGTTCCCTAAAGGCTGACCAAAACATATCCCAGTCCGCATGATCAAAACAATCTTGATATACTCGGGACATGTGGGCGATGTGTCACATCTACGGAGCCTGACTAGGAAGCCGCTCCGTCGGCCCCTTCTGCGTCGCCATTGTTTTGGATCGGCTTCTGGGATCAGATCCATTGTCCTGGGTGGAGGTCCAAACAGAGGATCTGCTTCGGGAACGTTGTATATTCCTGGTCGTAATGTTGGTAAGTTAACGTGGCTCTTATATCCAAAAGTTCTTCCCGGCTGTATGTAATAAGACTTAAGATTTCCTGGGGTAACAATGTAAGAAGTAAAACATTTTTAAAAAAAATACTGTATAGTTTCCTAAGGACTCGAAGCGAGTCAACCATCTCTGTCGGCACCATCTTGATTCTACACATTGATAGTGAGTGTGAGGGACTGCAAGGTAGCTTCTCATCACATCTCCAAAAGTGAGCAGTTCTGGAGTAGCCCTCTTCTGTAAACCAAAACAAACTGCAGGGGATGTTACATTTAGCTGGCTAGTGATGCAATCCGTTCGGGCAGTCAGCGAAGCGAATCAAATCCAGTCTGTTGACAGTGCAATTTCCGTCATTTCAGAGGTCGTTAAAAAGTGTACATTTGTTGTGGAATCCGATAGATCTTAATGGATGCCCATCATTTTCACATTATAGGTAATCGTTTAAATCTAGGCCTACTTGAAAACCAACTTGTGTTCCTCATTGAGCGCCCTGTGATGAGGAAGTGCATGTACTGTACATTGGAAAACAAACAGATCTTCACGTGAATAATAGCTTCAATGAATGACTTGGTCTTGTTTCGTCATTAAGAGGATGAAACTGACGAATAATTATGAAAAAATAAATCAATGAGGTTCATTATGCAATCACTATGCTGTCAGCACACATGAATTAATAAATAAAAATATGCCTAAAAAATGATGCTATATGGAGACAGAGAAAGCATGATGACAGAGAAGGAAGTGTCAGGGTGAGACATAAAACAAAGTCTCAAAAAGTGCATGCAAAGTGAACAACACTGCATAATAAATGTCCCTCAGCTGTGACAGAATTTAAAGACACAAACATTTATTTAGACAGAAAGGCTTCCATTGATTTCTGCATTAAAGGAAAAATCCATATTAAAACTCTATTTTCATATTTTTTATAAAATAAAATTTGTATTTGTCACATGCCCCGAACACAACAGTTGTAGGCTTTACAGTGAAATGCTTACTTGTGAGCCCTTTTCCAACAATGCAGAGTTAAAAAGTAAGAACATGTAAAGGGAAATAGTAACACAATAAAATAACATTAACAAGACTACCAAGTCAATGTGCAGGGGTACGAGGTAATTGAGGTAATTGAGGTTGTAACTCAGCAAAGAAAGGTCAGTTTTTCAGGACCCTGTCTTTCAAAGATAATTAGTCAAAATCCAAATAACTTCACAGATCTTCATTGTAAAGGGTTTAAACACTGTTTCCCATGCTTGTTCAATGAACCATAAACAATTAATGAACACGCACCTGTGGGACGGTCATTAAGACACTAACAGCTTACAGACTTTAGGCAATTAAGGTCACAGTTATGAAAACACTAAAGAGGACTTTCTACTGACTCCCAGGGTCCCTGCTCATCTGCGTGAGTGTGCCTTGGGCATGCTGCAAGGAGGCATGAGGACTGCAGATGTGGCCAGGGCAATAAATTGCAATGTCTGTATTGTGAGACGCCTAAGACAGCGCTACAGGGAGACAGGACGGACAGCTGATCATCCTTGCAGTGGCAGACCACGTGTAACAACACCTGCACAGGATCG
Source organism: Oncorhynchus gorbuscha (assembly GCF_021184085.1). Taxonomy (NCBI): domain Eukaryota; kingdom Metazoa; phylum Chordata; class Actinopteri; order Salmoniformes; family Salmonidae; genus Oncorhynchus; species Oncorhynchus gorbuscha. The sequence goes on from NC_060179.1 coordinate 76,011,389, forward strand.
GTAGATCTGAACATCACACATGCGGGACAGGTACAGGATGAAAACAAGAACTGCCTGAGTTACACTAGGAATGCACAATCCCTCCATCAGTGCTCAGACTGTCCACAATAGGCTGAGAGAGGCTGGACTGAGGGCTTGTAGGCCTGTTGTAAGGAAGGTCCTCACCAGACATCACCGGCAACAACGTCGCCTATGGGCACAAACCCACCGTCTCTGGACCAGACAGGACTGGCAAAAAGTGCTCTTCCCTGATGAGTCGCGGTTTTGTCTCACCGGGGGTGATGGTCGGATTTGCGTTTATCGTCAAAGGAATGAGCATTACACCGAGGCCTGTACTCTGGAGCGGGATCCATTTTGAGGTGGAGGGTTTGTCATTGTCTGAAGCGGTGAGTCACAGCATCATCGGACTGAACTTGTTGTCATTGCAGGCAATCTCAATGCTGTGCGTTACAGGGAAGACATCCTCCTCCCTCATGTGGTACCCTTCCTGCAGGCTCATCCTACATGACCCTCCAGCATGACAATGCCACCAGCCATACTGCTCGTTCTGTGCGTGAATTCCTGCAAGCCAGGAATGTCCGTGTTCTGCCATGGCCAGCAAAGAGTCCGGATCTCAATCCCATTGAGCACGTCTGGGACCTGTTGGATCGGAGGGTGAGGGCTAGGGCCATTCCCCCCAGAAATGTCTGGGAACTTGCAGGTGCCTTGGTGGAAGAGTGGGGTAACATTTCACAGCAAGAACTGGCAAATCTGGTGCAGTCCATGAGGAGGAGATACACTGCAGTACTTATTGCAGCTGGTGGTCACACCAGATACTGACTGTTAGTTTTGATTTTGACCCCTCCTTTGTTCACGGACACATTATTCAATTTCTGTTAGTCACATGTCTGTGAAACTTGTTCAGTTTATGTCTCAGTTGTTGAATCTTGTTCTGGTCATACAAATATTTACACGTTAAGTTTGCTGAATAAACACAGTTGACAGTGAGAGGTTGTTTCTTTTTTTGCTGAGTTACTTGGCAATCAGGATAGATAATAAATGGAGTAGCAGCATATGTGAAGAGTGTGAAGAGTGTGAAAGTGTGTGTGTGAGTGTCATCAATATAGGTGTGTGTGTTTTGTGTGTGAGCGCGTGAGCTGTACTGTGCATTCGCAAAGAATTCAGACCCCTTCAGACCCCTTCACTTTTTCAAAATGTTGTTACGTTACAGCATTATTCTAAAATTGATCAAATACCCCATAATGATAAAGCAAAAGCTGGTTTTAAGACATTTTGGAGAAAGTTTGGAAAGGTACACACCTGTTTATATAACGTCTCACTGTTGACAGTGCATGTCAGAACAAAAACCAAGCCATGAGGTTGAAGGAATTGTCCATAAAGCTCCAAGACAGGATTGTGTCGAGGCACAGATCTGGGGAAGGGTACTAAAAAATGTCTGCAGCATTGAAGGTCCGCAAGAACACAGTGGTCCGCAAGAACATCATTCTTAAATCGAAGAAGCCAACTGTCATCTGTGGTGATGGGAGAACCTTCCAGAAGGACAACCATCTCTGCAGCACTCCACCAATCAGGCCTTTATGGTAGAGTGGGCAGAAGGAAGCCACTACTCGGTAAATGGCACATGACAGCCCGCTTGGAATTTTCAAGATTCTCTGGTCTGATGAAACCAAGATTGAACTCTTTGACCTGAATGCCAAGCGTCACGTCTGGAGGAAACCTGGCACCATACCTACGGTGAAGCATGGTGGTGGCAGCATCATGTTGTGGCAATGTTTTTCAGTGGCAGGGACTAGGAAACTAGTCAGGATCATCGAGGGAAAGATGAACGGAGCAAAGTACAGAGAGATCCTTGATGAAAACCTGCTTCAGAGCGCTCAGGACCTCAGACTGGAGCAACTGTTCACCTTCCAACAGGACAACGACCCTAAGCACACAGCCAAAACAACACAGGAGTGGCTTCGGGACAGGTCTCTGAAAGTCCTTGAGTGACCCAACCAGATCCCAGACTTGAACCCGAACAAACATCTATGGAGAGATCTAAAAATAGCAGTGCAGCGACACTCCCCTTCCAATCGGATAGAGCTTGAGAGGATCTGCAGAGAAGACTGGGAGAAACTCCCGAAAACAGGTGTACCAAGCTTGTAGCGTCATATCCAAAAAGACTCGAGACTGTAATCGCTGCCAAAGTTGCTTCAACAATGTACTGAGGAAAGGGTCTGAATACTTGTGAAAATGTGATATTTACATTTTTTTAGTTGTAATACATTTGCAACATTTTTGAAAAAACTGGTTTTGCTTTGTCAGTATGGTGTGTAGATTGATGAGGAAAAATTATACGGCTGTAACATAACAAAATGTAGAAAAAGTCAAGTGGCGTGAATACTTTTCGAATGGACTGTAGTGTGTGTGTGTGTGTGTGTGTGTGTGTGTGTGTGTGTGTGTGTGTGTGTGTGTGTGTGTGTGTGTGTGTGTGTGTGTGTGTGTGTGTGTGTGTGTGTGTGTGTGTGTGTGTGTGTGTGTGTGTGTGTGTGTGTGTCAATGTAGTATGTGTGAGTGTGTGGGTAGAGTCCAGTGAGTGTCCATAGAGCCGGTGCAGGAGTGTCAGTGTAGTATGTGTGAGTAGAGTCCAGTGAGTGTCCATAGAGCCGGTGCAGGAGAGTCAGTGTAGTATGTGTGAGTGTGTGGGTAGAGTCCAGTGAGTGTCCATAGAGCCGGTGCAGGAGTGTCAGTGTAGTATGTGTGAGTAGAGTCCAGTGAGTGTCCATAGAGCCGGTGCAGGAGAGTCAGTGTAGTATGTGTGAGTAGTGTCCAGTGAGTGTCCATAGAGCCGGTGCAGGAGAGTCAGTGTAGTATGTGTGGGTAGTGTCCAGTGAGTGTCCATAGAGCCGGTGCAGGAGAGTCAGTGTAGTATGTGTGAGTAGTGTCCAGTGAGTGTCCATAGAGCCGGTGCAGGAGAGTCAGTGTAGTATGTGTGAGTGTGTGGGTAGAGTCCAGTGAGTGTCCATAGAGCCGGTGCAGGAGAGTCAGTGTAGTATGTGTGAGTGTGTGGGTAGAGTCCAATGAGTATCCATAGAGCCAGTGACAATTAGCTTTTTTAAAGTTTTGTATCTCAACTTGATTGCTGACATGCAAAACATTTTGGGATAGTATCAACAGTGGACTAATGAAAAGAAAAAACAAAATATCGTTTTGAGTGGATTTTACCTTTAATAAGGGTGAAATATCAGTTTCTGTATATTTGGCATGGCTAGGTCAACCAATAGGGGCCAAGTCTTTGAGTGCATGCATCCTCCAAATATGGAAAGAGACAGTTTATGGCTTGATCAGAGTAAGGTGGTCAGATAGATGGGTTGATGAAGAGTCTGGTGGCGATCTTGTAGAGGGCTATTCTGGGAACCAGCCAAGCAATGGGTGTAATTTTCTGTCTGTAGGCCTTCTTATTCTAATTTACATTTTCTCATTGTAAAATAATTTGGCCTATATTTTTTGTCTGCTTCTCAAGAATGTTGCTAATAGAATTCAAGCTATGAGATAACTATTTAATCTAAAAATCTGGAGCTTCTCAAAATCTTCACATTGTCTGTCAACTACTGCATCTTCGCTCATGTAGCCATTACAATCGTGTGTTTGTAGTAATCCCTTGATTCATCAAGAAGGCCGGGAGCCTCGTTTTGACAGTGCTAAAAAGAGACTATATTACTCCCAATACCAGTTACAGCATTTATTTCAAAAACCCAAATGGTGAGGCATCCATCCGAAGGCAGGAATAATTTATGAGGGTTTTGATTACAACCGTGCTGATACATAGTGCATGCGATGTAGCCGGAAAACTGCTGCATTTCAAACTCTTTTTAAAATGTCTTCTAGATCTTAACCAATCCTGGTCATTTTACACATTTTAGGGGATGTAGGTTATGCTAATTGTGCAGCCTTACTGTCTTCTCTTCATTACTCATGTGTTTATATTAACATTAGTGTATGTACGGTACTTATTCTTGTTTTGTCTAAGGCAGGACAGTACTGTGACAGAGATGGTCTGATCCACTGGTTTAGCAGTGTGCCACAGATAGTCCCACTGGTTTAGCAGTGTAGCAGAGACGGTCTGATCCACTGGTTTAGCAGTGTGCCACAGATAGTCCCACTGGTTTAGCAGTGTGCCACAGATAGTCCCACTGGTTTAGCAGTGTAGCAGAGAAGGTCTGATTCATAAGAGAAAGGAGGCGAGGGGAGGACTCAGCCACCAGACTGAACCTGGGGGCTTGTATCAGGCTTTCAGTACCCCATGCATTTTATTTCCAGTTAGGAACTGCAAATAGACATTTAGCTCATTCAAGCTTTAATCAGCACAGAGGTAGTTATTTCATAGGTCCACAGAACGGAGTACTAAGGAGGCAGCATTTGCATTTGGGGCATGCAGTTATTTATTTATATCGAATTACATGTATTTGAATTAAACCGGAATATCCATGACTTCAGTGCCTTAGATGAAATGAGGGAACAAATAAAGTGTCTAGTAAACTTGAAGCACTGTCCATCTGACTTTGAGATAATGCTGATATATATATATATATATATATATATATATATATATATAGTATTCTGTAATATATATCATTTGATGATGTTCTATTTCTGTCATAAAGTATCAAAATTCTATTCAGAATTCCATCAGAAGTGTAGATTAAAGCCATTCTCAGTGGTAGGGTAAAATAACATTTGCCTCTTATTTTGTGTGGCAGACTGGTCCCAAGGCTGATATGTGTTGTTTAGGAGTTGACAGGATGTAACAATGCTCTTTGAAAGGATGTAACAATGCTCTTTGACATGATGTAACAATGCTCTTTGACATGATGCAACAATGCTCTTTGAAAGGATGTAACAATGCTCTTTGAAAGGATGTAACAATGCTCTTTGACATGATGTAACAATGCTCTTTGACAGGATGTAACAATGCTCTTTGAAAGGATGTAACAATGCTCTTTGACATGATGTAACAATGCTCTTTGACAGGATGTAACAATGCTCTTTGAAATGATGTAACAATGCTCTTTGACATGAGGTAACAATGCTCTTTGACAGGATGTAACAATGCTCTTTGAAAGGATGTAACAATGCTCTTTGACATGATGTAACAATGTTCTTTGACAGGATGTAACAATGCTCTTTGAAAGGATGTAACAATGCTCTTTGACATGATGTAACAATGCTCTTTGACATGATGTAACAATGCTCTTTGACATGATGTAACAATGCTCTTTGACAGGATGTAACAATGCTCTTTGACAGGATGCAAGAATGCTCTTTGACAGGATGCAACCATGCTCTTTGACAGGATGTAACAATGCTCTTTGACATGATGCAACAATGCTCTTTGAAAGGATGTAACAATGCTCTTTGAAAGGATGTAACAATGCTCTTTGACATGATGCAACAATGCTCTTTGAAAGGATGTAACAATGCTCTTTGAAAGGATGTAACAATGCTCTTTGACATGATGTAACAATGCTCTTTGACATGATGTAACAATGCTCTTTGACAGGATGTAACAATGCTCTTTGACAGGATGCAAGAATGCTCTTTGACAGGATGCAACCATGCTCTTTGACAGGATGTAACAATGCTCTTTGACAGGATGTAACAATGCTCTTTGACATGATGTAACAATGCTCTTTGACAGGATGTAACAATGCTCTTTGACATGATGTAACAATGCTCTTTGACAGGATGTAACAATGCTCTTTGACAGGATGTAACAATGCTCTTTGACATGATGTAACAATGCTCTTTGACAGGATGTAACAATGCTCTTTGACAGGATGTAACAATGCTCTTTGACAGGATGTAACAATGCTCTTTGACAGGATGTAACAATGCTCTTTGACAGGATGTAACAATGCTCTTTGACAGGATGTAACAATGCTCTTTGACAGGATGTAACAATGCTCTTTGACAGGATGTAACAATGCTCTTTGACAGGATGTAACAATGCTCTTTGACAGGATGTAACAATGCTCTTTGACAGGATGTAACAATGCTCTTTGACATGATGTAACAATGCTCTTTGACAGGATGTAACAATGCTCTTTGACATGATGTAACAATGCTCTTTGACAGGATGTAACAATGCTCTTTGACAGGATGTAACAATGCTCTTTGACAGGATGTAACAATGCTCTTTGACAGGATGTAACAATGCTCTTTGAAAGGATGTAACAATGCTCTTTGACAGGATGTAACAATGCTCTTTGACAGGATGTAACAATGCTCTTTGACAGGATGTAACAATGCTCTTTGACAGGATGTAACAATGCTCTTTGACAGGATGTAACAATGCTCTTTGACAGGATGTAACAATGCTCTTTGACAGGATGTAACAATGCTCTTTAATGCTCTTGACAGGATGTAACAATGCTCTTTGACAGGATGTAACAATGCTCTTTGACAGGATGTAACAATGCTCTTTGACAGGATGTAACAATGCTCTTTGACAGGATGTAACAATGCTCTTTGACAGGATGTAACAATGCTCTTTGACAGGATGTAACAATGCTCTTTGACAGGATGTAACAATGCTCTTTGACATGATGTAACAATGCTCTTTGACATGATGTAACAATGCTCTTTGACAGGATGTAACAATGCTCTTTGACAGGATGTAACAATGCTCTTTGACATGATGTAACAATGCTCTTTGACATGATCCCTGGAAGTTGAGGTTTTGGAACGTATCTTAAAAAACAAGAAAACTGCTACTTGCACAATGTACAATAAAATATTAATACAGTCCCTTATTTGTGGTATCTGTTGGGTTGTGCCGAAGTAGAGATGTTATATACTACAAGACAGGCAATATTTTGTTTTAAGATCGATGATGTTTTCATTTTACCCTAGTGACTTTTTATTTATGTGTGAGAACATTGATGCATTCCATTCAATTTGAATTATTTCAACTAACAAAATAAATGAATGAATGATGCATGTTTAAATACTCCAGCAACAAATTTCTAGTTACAAAGTTGTAGTTACAATTGTCACGACTAGTCAAGGTGGGTAGAATCAGGCGCAGAGAGCAAATAATGAATAGAGGTTTATTCTCCGGTGAACAACAAACACGGACAACCCAAAATACAAACAGGGTGAAAAATATCCAAAACAGGAAATAACAGACAAACCGGAGAAATAAAACACAAAAACACCGACAGCCGAAACGAAATGACAAAAACAAACAATCCCGCACAAAACAAGGGCGGGACAACCTACATTATATACAGATACTAATTAACTAATACACAGGTGAAAACAATCAGACAAAACCAACAGATAACCGAAAAAGGGATCGGTAGTGGCTAATAGGACGGTGACGATGACCGCCGAGCACAGCCTGAACGGGCAGGAGAGCCAACCTCGGCGGAAGTCGTGACAGTACCCCCCCCTGACGCGCGGCTCCCGCAGCGTGCCGCCACCGTCCTCGAGGACAACCCGGAGGACGAGGTGCTGGGCGATCCGGGTGGAGGCGGTGGAATTCTATCAGGAGAGAAGGGTCCAAAATGTCCCTCACCGGAACCCAGCATCTCTCCTCCGGGCCGTACCCCTCCCAGTCCACGAGGTACTGTAGGCCCCCCACCCGGCGTCTAGAATCCAGAATGCCTCGAACTGTATACGCCGGGGGCAGAGGGACCTCAGACACCTCACCTTCTTGCAGGGGACCAGCCACCACCGGCCTGAGGAGAGACACATGAAACGAGGGGTTAATACGGTAATACCTAGGAAGTTGTAACCTATAACACACCTCGTTTATTCTCCTCAGGACTTTGAACGGCCCCACACACTGCGGCCCCAGCTTCCGACAGGGCAGACGGAGGGACAGGTTTCGGGTCGAGAGCCAGACCCTGTCCCCCGGTGCAAACACGGGGGTCTCACTACGGTGCTGGTCAGCGCTCCTCTTCTGCCGTTCTCCCGCTAACCGTAATGAGTCCTGAACGACTTTCCAGGTGTCTTTGGAGCGCTGTACCCATTCCTCCATCGCAGGAGCCTCGGTCTGACTCTGATGCCATGGAGCCAGGACCGGCTGGTAACCTAACACACACTCAAAAGGAGACAAGTTAGTAGAGGAGTGGCGTAAGGAGTTCTGGGCTAGTTCGGCCCACGGAACATACCTTGCCCACTCACCAGGCCGGTCCCGACTGTAGGACCGCAGAAACCTGCCCACATCCTGGTTAACGCGCTCCACCTGCCCATTACTTTCGGGGTGAAAACCTGAGGTTAAGCTAACCGAGACCCCCAGTCTCTCCATAAACGCCCTCCACACTCTGGACGTGAATTGGGGACCCCGATCAGAGACGATGTCCTCAGGCACCCCATAGTGCCGGAAGACATGGGTAAACAAAGCCTCAGCAGTCTGCAGGGCCGTAGGAAGACCAGGCAACGGAATAAGACGACAGGACTTAGAAAACCGATCCACAACGACCAGGATCGTAGTACTTCCCTGGGACGGGGGAAGGTCGGTAAGAAAATCCACCGATAAATGTGACCACGGCCGTTGTGGAAGGGGGAGGGTTGTAATTTCCCTCTAGGTAGGTGCCGAGGAGCCTTGCTCTGAGCACACACTGAGCAGTAGGAGACATAAAATCTCACGTCTTTAGCCAGTGTGGGCCACCAGTATTTCCCTCTCAGACTCTGCACTGTCCTCTTGATACCAGGATGACCCGAGGGGGGAAGAGTATGAGCCCACCTAATCAGCTTGTCCCGGACCACCCTCGGCACGTACTTGGTCCCTACTGGACAGTTAGGAGGAGCCGGCTCTGACCTGGAGGCCCTCTCTATCTCAGCATCTACCTCCCATACCACCGGTGCCACAAGACATGACGGTGGAATGATGGGAGTTGGCTGTACTGACCGTTCCTCTGTATCATAGAGGCGAGACAGTGCATCAGCTTTGGTGTTTTGGGAGCCTGGCCGATATGTGAGGGTAAACATGGCCCATCTAGCCTGACGTGGATTTAGTCTCTTAGCTTCTCGGATGTACTCGAGATTACGATGGTCAGTCCAGATGAGAAAAGGGTATTTAGCCCCCTCAAGCCAATGTCTCCACACCTTCAGAGCCTTGACTACAGCTAACAACTCCCGGTCCCCCACATCATAGTTTCGCTCCACTGGGCTGAGTTTGCTTGAAAAGAAAGCACAGGGGCGGAGTTTGGATGGCACGCCCGAGCGTTGGGACAGCACGGCTCTAACCCCAGCCTCGGACGCATCCACCTCCACTATGAACGCTAAAGAGGGATCCGGATGCGCCAACACGGGCGCATTGGTGAACAGCTCCTTCAGACGAATGAAAGCCCTGCCCGCCTCTGCTGACCAGCGCAAGCACAGCGGTCCTCCCTTCAGCAGTGAGGTGATGGGAGCAGCCACCTGGCCAAAACCCCGGATAAACCTCCGGTAGTAATTGGCAAACCCTAAAAACCGCTGCACTTCTTTCACCGTGGTCGGAGTCAGCCAATTACGCACGGCTGTAACGCGATCATCCTCCATTACCACCCCGGAGGTGGAAATACGATACCCCAGGAAGGAAACAGACTGTTTGAAAAACTCACATTTCTCCGCCTTGCAATACAGGTCATGCTCCAATAGTCGCCCAAGTACCTTACGCACCAGAGACACATGCTCCGCGCGTGTGGCAGAATAGATCAAGATGTCATCAATGTACACTACCAATCCCTGACCGAGCAGGTCTCGGAGAATCTCATCTACGAAGGATTGGAAAACGTCTGGAGCATTCTTCAAACCGTATGGCATGACGCGGTACTCATAATGACCAGAAGTAGTACTAAATGCGGTTTTCCACTCATCTCCTCCCCGGATACGTACCAGATTATACGCACTCCTCAGGTCCAGTTTTGTGAAGAATTGCGCCCCGTGAAATTATTCCATTGCCGTAGCGATGAGAGGTAGTGGGTAACTAAACCCCACTGTAATGGAATTTAGACCTCTATAATCAATACACGGACGCAGACCTCCATCCTTCTTCTTCACAAAAAATAAGCTTGAGGAGACGGGTGATATGGAGGGCTGAATGTAACCCTGTCCCAGCGATTCGGAAACATATGTTTCCATCGCAACTGTCTCCTCCTGGGACAATGGATAAACGTGACTCCTAGGAAGTGCAGCGTTTTCCAGAAGGTCCTCTCGACGATGAGGTGGTAATTTGGTCGCCCTCCCTTTACTGAAGGCGATAGCCAAATCGGCATATTCAGAGGGAATGCGCACGGTGGAAACTTGGTCTGGACTCTCCACCGTAGTCGCACCAACGGCAACTCCTATACTCCTACCTGAACACTACTCTGATCACCCCTTAAGAGCCCCCTGTCGCCAGAAAATCACCGGGCTGTGTTGAGCTAACCAGGGAACCCCCAACACCACTGGAAACGCAGGTGAATCTATAAGGAACAGGGTAATCTGCTCCGTATGATCACCTTGCGTTACCATGTCCAGCGGCACCGTAGCCTCCCTAATTACTCCTGACCCTAATGGTCGGCTATCTAAGGAGTGCACGGGGAAAGGTTGATCTAACGACACCAGGGGAATCCCTAGTCTTAATGCAAGCCCACGATCCATAAAATTCCCAGCTGCGCCTGAATCGACTAGCGCTTTATGCTGTAGAGAGGGGGAAAACCCAGGGAAAGAAATCAATACAAACACATGACCAACAGAAAGCTCTGAATGAGTTTGGTGCTTACTCACCTGGGGTGATCGAGCAGTGTTCTGCCTGTCCTCCCGACTCCTAGAAGAGTTCCTCCAGCACCGGTCGGACGTGTGCCCTCGTCGACCACAACTGGTGCAGGAGGACACTCCTCCTCCGGTCCCCCTCGAAGATGTACCTCCTAATTCCGTAGGGATAGGATCAGGGGGGCTGGGGATTGGAAACGACAGGACCTGATCCGAACGCCCGCGAGCAGCCAGCAGGTTGTCGAGACGGATAGCCAGATCGATAAGTCCATCCAGTGAATATGTGGTGTCCCGACATGCCAGCTCCCTGCGGACGTCCTCCCTGAGACTACATCTAAAATGATCAATCAAGGTCCTGTCGTTCCATCCTGCTCCTGCTGCCAACGTCCTAAACTCTAGGGCAAAATCCTGTACGCTCCTCGTCTCCTGACGCAGGTGAAACAGCCGTTCACCCGCCGCCCGACCCTCGGGTGGATGGTCAAAAACAGCTCGGAATCGGCGGGTGAACTCTAGGTAATTATCCTTAGCCGAGTCCGGACCATTCCACACTGCGTTGACCCACTCGAGGGCTCGCCCAGTCGAGCAGGAGACGAGGGCGAGCACGCTCTCCTCTCCAGAGGGAGCAGGACGCACGGTAGCCAGGTATAATTCCAGTTGAAGGAGGAAACCCTGGCACCCAGCCGCCGATCTGTCAAACTCCCGTGGGAGTGTCAGCCGAAGAGCCCCAGAGCCAGATGTGGTCGCAGAAACAGGAGGTGCTGGAGAAGGGGTTGCTAGAGATGAGGTGGGGAGGCCACTCCTCTCCCATCGATCCATTCTCTCCATCATTTGGTCCATAGCAGAACCAATCCGGTGAATCACGCTGGTATGATGTAGGACCCTCTCTTCCATCGATGGGAGAGGAGACGCTGCTGCTCCTGCTGATTCCATGGGAGGTGCGGGATTCTGTCACGACTAGTCAAGGTGGGTGGAATCAGGCGCAGAGAGCAAATAATGAATAGAGGTTTATTCTCCGGTGAACAACAAACACGGACAACCCAAAATACAAACAGGGTGAAAAATATCCAAAACAGGAAATAACAGACAAACCGGAGAAATAAAACACAAAAACACCGACAGCCGAAACGAAATGACAAAAACAAACAATCCCGCACAAAACAAGGGCGGGACAACCTACATTATATACAGATACTAATTAACTAACACACAGGTGAAAACAATTAGACAAAACCAATAGATAACCGAAAAAGGGATCGGTAGTGGCTAATAGGACGGTGACGACGACCGCCGAGCACAGTCTGAACGGGCAGGAGAGCCAACCTCGGCGGAAGTCGTGACAACAATGTTGTAGTTACTACTTTGTAGTTCTCCTGAAACAGAGACTTTACCACATTTAAGCTTAGTCTAATTCAAATATACTGAACAAAAATATAAACGCAACAAATAAAGTGTTGGTCCCATGTTTCATGAAAATAAAGAAAAGATTCCATACGCACAAAAATATTATTTCTCTCAAGTTTTGTGCACAAATGTGTTTACATCCCTGTTAGAGAGCATCTTATCAAATTGTATTTGTCACATACACATATTTAGCAGATGTTATTGCGGGTGAATAGAAATGGTTGTGTTTCTAGTGGCATTCACTAAAATACGGTAGAATGGAATACAGTATATACATATGAGATGAGTAAAGTAGTATGTAAACATTATTAAAGTGACTAGTGTTCCATTATTTAAGTGGCCAGTGATTCCATGTCTATGTATATAGGGCAGCAGCCTCTAAGGTGCAAGGTTACATAACCGGGTGGAAGCCACCTAGTGATGGCTATTTAACAGTCTGATGGCCTTGAGATAGAAGCTGTTTTTCCAGTTTCTCGGTCCCAGCTTTGATACACCTGTACTGACCTCGCATGGGGTATGTGTGGAAAAGATGGCACCGGAGGAGATGGCCGCCGGAGGAGATGGTCTCCTAACCAATTGTGCTATTATGTGGGGGGTTTTCCGGGATAGTTGTAAACTATTTTGTACATAATGTTTCTGCAACCGTATCTTACGGCAGAAAATAGCTTCTGGATATCAGGACAGCGATCACTCACCTCGGATTAGACAAAGAGCTTCTGGATATCAGGACAGCGATCATTCACCTCGGATTAGACAAAGAGCTTCTGGATATCAGGACAGCGATCACTCACCTCGGATTAGACAAAGAGCTTCTGGATATCAGGACAGCGATCACTCACCTCGGATTAGACAAAGAGCTTCTGGATATCAGGACAGCGATCACTCACCTCGGATTAGACGAAGATTTCTTCAACAACAACAACAGCAGCAAGCAGGACTCACACGATATTCTCCAAACAACCCACAGGGCAGACATTCCAATTATTCGCAAAAGGAAGCGACGGAGAGGACAAAGAGCCGGATGCCTCGTACGGACCCACAGAAGACAACTAGGAAAGCTGCAGTTACCGTCAATATTATTCGCCAACGTGCAATCATTGGACAATAAACTAGACGAGGTAAGATAACGAATATCCTACTAACAGGACCTAAAAAACTGTAATATCCTATGCTTCACGGAATCGTGGCTGAATGACGACATGGATATTCAGTTAGAAGGATACACTCTGCACCGGCAGGATAGAACAGCACACTCCGGTAAGACGAAGGGGTCGGTCTGTGCATATTTGTAAACAACAGCTGGTGCACGAAATCTAAGGAAGTCTCTAGATTTTGCTCCCCTTGATGTTGAGTATATTGTGATAAACTGCAGGCCAGACTACTTGCCTAGAGAGTTCTCAGCTATACTTTTCGTGGCTGTTTATTTACCACAACAGACAGATGCTGGCACTAAGACAGCACTCAGTCAGCTGTATAAGGAAATAAGCAAACAAGAAACCACTCACCCAGAGGCGGGGCTCCTAGTCGCCGGAGACTTTAATGCAGGGAAACTTAAATCAGTTCTACCAAATCTCTATCAACATGTTAAATGTGCAACCAGACACAGATGTACTCCAAATCAAATCAAATCAAATCAAATCAAATGTATTTATATAGCCCTTCGTACATCAGCTGATATCTCAAAGTGCTGTACAGAAACCCAGCCTAAAACCCCAAACAGCAAGCAATGCAGGTGTAGAAGCACTCCACACACAGAGACTAGAAAAAGCTCTCCCTCGCCCTCCATTTGGTAAACCCGACCACAACTCTATCCTCGTGATTCCTGCTTACAAGCAAACATTTAAGCAGGAAGCACCAGTGACTTGGTCAATAAAAAAATGGTCAGATGAAGCAGATGCTAAGCTACAGGACTGCTTTGCTATCACAGACTGGAACATGTTCTGGGATTCTTCCGATGACATTGAGGAGTACACCAGATCAGTCACTGGCTTTATCAATAAGTGCATTGAGGACGTCGTGCCCACAGTGACTGTATGTACATACCCCAACCAGAAGCCTGTGCTTGCAAACTATTACAGACTACAAAGGGAAGCACAGCCGCGAGCTGCCCAGTGACACGAGCCTACCAGAAGAGCTAAATCACTTTTATGCTCGCTTCGAGGCAAGCAACACTGAGGCATGCATGAGAGCGTCAGCTGTTCCGGACGACTGTGTGATCACGCTCTCTGTAGCCGACGTGAGTAAGACCTTTAAACATGTCAACATACACAAGAATGCGGTGCCAGATGGATTACCAGGACGTGTGCTCCGGGCATGTGCTGACCAACTGGCAGGTGTCTTCACTGACATTTTCAACATGTCCCTGATTGAGTCTGTAATACCAACATGCTTCAAGCAGACCACAAAGTCCCTGAGCCCAAGAACACAAAGGCAACCTGCCTAAATGACTACAGACCCGTGGCACTCACGTCCGTAGCCATGAAGTGCTTTGAAAGGCTGGTAATGGCTCACATCAACACCATTATCCCAGAAATCCTAGACCCACTCCAATTTGCATACTGCCCAAACAGATCCACAGATGATGCAATCTCTATTGCACTCCACACTGCCCTTCCCACCTGGACAAAAGGAACACCTATGTGACCAGCCGCAGCCCGTCTGGTGTTCAACCTTCCCAAGTTCTCTCAATTCTCTCCACTGGCTTCCAGTTGAAGCTCGCTCCGCTATGGTGCTTGCCTACGGAGCTGTGAGGGGAACGGCACCTCAGTACCTCCAGGCTCTGATCAGGCCCTACACCCAAACAAGGGCACTGCGTCATCCACCTCTGGCCTGCTCGCCTCCCTACCACTGAGGAAGTACCTCCCGCTCAAAAAACTGTTCAATGGTGGAACAAACTCCCTCACGAGCCAGGACAGCGGAGTCAATCACCACCTTCCGGAGACACCTGAAACCCCACCTCTTTAAGGAATACCTAGGATAGGTTAAGTAATCCCTCTCACCCCACCCCTAAGTTTTAGATGCACTATTGTTAAGTGACTGTCCCACTGGATGTCATAAGGTGAATGCACCAATTTGTAGTTTGGATACTTCCTGACAGGCCTATTGTTAAGTGACTGGACCCCCAGGTGGTGAGGGTAGGTAGGAACACTGCTGAACACTGGAGCTCCCCAGGGGTGCGTGCTCAGTCCACTCCTGTACTCCCTGTTCACCCCCGACTGAATGGCCAGGCACGACTCCAACAACATCATTAAGTTTGCTGACGACACAACAGTGGTAGTCCTGATCACCGGCAACAACGAGAGCCTATAGGGAGGAGGTCAGAGACCTGGCCGGGTGGTGCCAGAATAACAACCTATCCCTTAATGTCATCAAGACTAAGGAGATGATTGTGGACTACAGGAAAAGGAGCACCGAGCACATCCCCATTCTCATTGACGGGGCTGTAGTGGAGCAGGTTGAGAGCTTCAAATTCTTTGGTGTCCACATCAACAGCAAACTAGATTAGACCAAACACACCTAGACAGTGGTGAAGAGGGCACGACAAAGCATATTCCCCCTCAGGAAACTAAAATTATTTGGCATGGGTCCTGAGATCCTCAAAAGGTTCTACAGCTGCAACATCGAGAGCATCCTGACCGGTTGCATCACTGCCTGGTATTGCAATTGCTCGGCCTCCGACCGCAAGGCACTTCAGAGGGTAGTGCGTACGGCCCAGTACATCACTGGGGCAAAGCTGCCTGCCATCCAGGACCTCTACACCCGGCGGTGTCAGAGGAAGGCCCTAAAAATTGTCAAAGACCCCAGCCACCCCAGTCATAGACTGTTCTCTCTAATACAGCATGGCAAGCGGTACCGGAGTGCCAAGTCTAGGACAAAAAGGCTTCTCAACAGTTTTACCCCCAAGCCATAAGACTCCTGAACAGGTAACCAATGGTTACCCGGACTATTTGCATTGTGTTCCCCCCCTAACCCCTCTTTTATGCTGCTGCTAATCTCTGTTTATCTTATATGCATAGTCACTTTAACTATACATTCATGTACATACTACCTCAATTGGCCCGACCAACCAGTGCTCCCCGCACATTGGCTAATCGGGATATCTGCATTGTGTCCCACCACCCGCCAACCCCTCTTTTTACGCTTCTGCTACTCTCTGTTCATTATATATGCACAGTCACTTTAACGATACCTACATGTACATACTACCTCAATAAGCCTGACTAACAGGTGTCTGTATATAGCCTTGGTACTCGTTTTTCAAATGTCTTTCTACTGTTGTTTTATTTCTTTACTTACCTACACACACACACACACACACACACACACACACACACACACACACACACACACACACACACACACACACACACACACACACACACACACACACACACACACACACACACACACACACACACACACACACACACACACACACACACACCTTTTTTGGCACCATTGGTTAGAGCCTGTAAGTAAGCATTTCACTGTAAGGTTTACACCTGTTGTATTCGGTGCACGTGACAAATAAACTTTGATTTTATTTGATTCTGGATGATAGCAGGCTGAACAGGCCATGGCTTGGGTGGTTGATGTCCTTGATGATCTTTTTGGCCTTCCTGTGACATTGGGTGCTGTAGGTGTCCTGGTGGGAAGGAAGTGATGCTTTGGACAGACCGCACCACCCTCTGGAGAGCACTGCGGTTGCGGGCAGTGCAGTTTCCATACCAGGTTGTGATACAGCCCAACAGGATGCTCTCAATTGTGCATCTGTAAAAGTTTGTGAGGGTCTTAGGGGCCAAGCCAAATTTATTCAGCCTCACCACACTGTCTATGTGGGTGGACCATTCCAGATTGACAATGATGTGTACGCCGAGGAACTTGAAGCTTTCCACCTTCTCTACTGCGGTCCTGTCGAGGTGGATAAGGGCGTGCTCCCTCTGCTGTTTCCTGAAGTCCACGATCAGCTCCTTCATTTTGTTGCGGTTAAGGGAGAGGTCGTTTTCATGGCACCATTTGCCAAGATAATACATCCACCTAAGAAATGTGGTGTATCCAAAAGGTGATTAAACAGCATGATCATTACACAGGTGCACATTGTGCCGGGGACAATCAAAGGCCACTCTAAAATGTGTGTGCAGTTAGCATGCTGACTGCGGTAATGTCCACCAGAGCTGTTGCCAGTGAATTGAATGTTCATTTCTCAACCATAAGCCGCTTCCAACATCGTGTTAGAGAATTTGGCAGTACATCCAACGGGTCTCACAACCGCACACCACGTGTAACCACGCCAGCCCAGGAACTCCACATCAGGCTTCTTCACCTGCGGGATCTTCTGAGACCAGCCACCCAGATAACTGATGAAACTGTAGGTTTGAAAAACCGAAGAATTTCTGCACAAACTGTCAGAAACCGTCTCAGGGAAGCTCATTTGCATGCTCGTCATCCTCACCAAGGTCTTGACCTGGCTGCTGTTCAACGTCGTCACTGACTCTCGATGGCCACTGGCACCCTAGAGAAGTGGGCTGGCATAAGCTAAGGGCAATGAACACAATTGCATTTCATACATGGCAATTTGAATGCACAGAGATACCATGATGAGATCCTGTGGCCCATTGTCATGCCATTCAACCGCCGCCAGCATGATAATGCATTGCCCCATGTAGCAAGGATCTGTACACAATTCCTGGAAGGATTTTTTTTCCAGTTCTTCCATGGCCTATATACTCAACAGACATGTCACCCATTGAACATGTTTGGGATGCAGCGTGTTCCAGTTCCCACCAATATCCAACAACTTTACACAGCCATTGAAGAAGAGTGGGACAACATTCCACAGGCCACAATCAACAGCCTGATCAACTCTATGCGAAGGAGATCGCTGCATGAGACAAATGGTGGTCACACCAGATACTGTCTGTTTTTTTGATCCACACCCCTACCAGTCATGTGAAATCCATAGAGTTACTGATTTCCTTACATGAACCACAACTCAGTAAAATCTTTGAAATTGTTGCATGTTGTGTTTATATTTTTGTTCAGTGTAAAAATAAAGTGGAACAGTAAATGTAACCATAAAAACTGACTAGCAGAACTACACAATATTATATAATTGACCTTCAAATTGTCTTTGTGAAAGATGGATGTTGACTCCACTGTTGTGACAAAACAGAGGTGGTTGAGTATGCAACTCATATATTCTTGTGGGTGATGAGGACCTGAAATGATCTTGGTGCTGGACCAGCATTGTGGAGTCGTGAGAGAAATAATCGCTCTTGGTTCATAGAATTTTTTTTGCCAAAACGGGTTCACGGCCCAAAACAAGTTTGGAAAGCCCTGTGCTAGACTCGACGACAGAATAACACTGGGGTCTGCCATGGAATTAAAAGTATTATCTTTTGTTTTGTTTTTCAGTGCTACCAAGTCACACATGTGGAAATCCAGGGTTGATACCAAAAGGAGTAATTCATGGAACAAGGTACAACATTGGAGACAAGATCCGTTACAGTTGTCTCATGGGATATATACTGGAGGGACATGCTGCACTCACTTGTATTGTGAGTCCAGGTACCGGTGCATCGTGGGACTTTCCAGCACCATTTTGTCGGGGTAAGACACAGTTTGTAGTGTATTTACATATAATATCATATTATTTTACAATACTGTTTGGAGGGTAAGAAATTACCTGGATCATCATTTAGCTGTGTTGATCCTGAATCATCATTTAGTTGTGTTGATCCTGGATCGTCATTTAGTTGTGTTGATCCTGGATCATCATTTAGTTGTGTTGATCCTGGATCATCATTCAGTTGTGTTGATCCTGAATCATCATTTAGTTGTGTTGATCCTGGATCGTCATTTAGTTGTGTTGATCCTGGATCATCATTTAGTTGTGTTGATCCTGGATCATCATTTAGTTGTGTTTATCCTGGATTATCCTTGAACATGAAGTATCAAATCATAGGTTTTAGAGGTCTTAGGGAGGTCACAAGGCAGTAGCTTCCAATGGCCACTGTTTTGGTTGTTCAACTTGCAACAACAACCACATTTATTTGACAGATTTGCCAATCTTGTGTCAGGAACAAGGCCAATATTAGTTGCTGTAAAGCCTTCATCTCTTACTAGTAAATATTTGTCCACTCAATAGGAGCTGAAAAAATAGAGAGTCAGGACTCAGTCGAGAGTGATTTATTTTAGAAGAGCAAGTTGTGACCCAGTCAGTAATGCAATTGTCTCTCACTTATTTTCTTAATTTTAGCTGAAGGAGCTTGTGGTGGGACATTGAGGGGAACAACAGGGACGATATCAAGTCCACACTTCCCCTCGGAGTATGAGAATAATGCAGACTGCACATGGAGTATTCTGGCTGAACCAGGGGACACCATCGCCCTAGTCTTCAGCGATTTCCAGCTGGAAGACAGATACGACTTCCTGGAGATAAGTGGGACTGAGGCACCATCAATATGGTAAGTAATTAACAAACACAATATAATTAAAGCACCTAATTCCTTGTATTCTAATGGTGGCAACTGTCATGGCATCACTGCTCTGCTGATTGCTAGCAAAGTAATTTATGGTGATTCACAAATGTATGAAAGCAATTTAAGTTAGTGTTTTTGTGTTATACGGTTGATCCCAGTATGTCAATAACAGACCTTTATTTTCCATTGAGAGAATGCAAAGATGAGTCACTAAAGTTGTACAGGACCTCACACCACTTTTGGAGAATAGATCATAATGTTTACGTTTGTCCTGTCAAGAGCTGAGACATTTCTGGTCTTGAAACCTGACACTTCAATAACCGGTTCATTTGAGAATTCCTTGACAAAATAATATTCAAGGCCTATTGTCAACGGAATGCTACTGCAATGCAGAGCACTATAGTGTGTTCTGAGCAGAATGGGATGAAACATCTGTATTTAAACACATACACAGCCTGTGAAGACTGTTGAAACTACCTGTGAAGACTGTTGATTAGGCTTCCATTTCTGTTAGGGAATTCCATTTAAAAACAATGTGTCCGTTTTAGGACACCCTCATTCCAACGTCCTTCACACTAGTTGTGGTAACTTGACAAGGAATGCCCACACGCATTTCAATATGACTTTCCTTTACTTTCAACTTAAGAAATAAAAGGTGCACAGCCATGTACAAATGGTGCAAATACAACTAAACGATACAGCTCTCTCAACATGTGGTAGAGTCACATTCTACAGATCCGTCGGGGTGATGACATCATCCAAGGGGAAAGGTCACAGTCATTGCCAATAATAACATTGCACCCATGAATAGCAATCATACTATGCAGCAGGTAAGTACAATACATATTCAATGTCATTATTGATATAGTGTCCACACTGTAACACTAGTGATCACCACCGATATGGAAAACCTGTTTAAGTGTCAGTAAAAATGTTCAGTACAATATCGATATCATATTAGTTTCATGATATAATGGCCTATAATGGCCTATCAGTTAGAGTGTTGGGCCAGTAACCGAAATGTGGCTAGTTCAAATACCTGAGCTGACAAAGTGAAAAATCTGCCAATGTGCCCTTGAGCAAGGCACTAACCCCTAATTTGTTCCAAGTGTGCCGTACTACTATGACCCTGTACAACAACACATTTCACTGCACCTATCTGGTGTATGTCACAATAAAACATATTTTTGTATATATATTTTTATGAATATCTGCATTACTGCACCATCTCATGATACAATGGGGTCCATAACTATTGATGAAGATTAGCAAAAAAGACTGGATAAAATAAATCATATTGTATACTCCAAAAAGTTGGGAAATTCAGATAAATATTTTGTTAATGAGTAAAATAAAAATAAAAAATTGGTCAAAATGATTGGCACCCACGGTTTTCAGGCTAATGACACTGAATCCTTTTCTTAAAATGTTTCATGTGTTTGGAGGACATATTGGGGGGGATACATACAGAATATTTCCAGATAATGGATATTCATTCTCTGTGCTTATGGACTGCCATCATGGACTAACATCTTGAATTCAAACCACAGGTTTTCAATGGGTTTCAAGTCCCGTTGAAAGTCCCAAGTACATTTCTGCATATGCTTTGAATATTATTTTAAATGTTATTTGTTAAAAATATATATTTTAAAGGAATAGTTTTACCAGATTGAAACAAGAGTTTAGCTCACGGGTTGACTTTAAAGCTGGGAGACAAATGTAAATGTATCACTATTCACATTAACAATCTTTAGATATGACTTTCCCAAAGCAACAAAATAGCTATAGGACTTTACAATGATGGTGAAAACGAGGGAAAATCTTGGGGTTAAATGGTTTAAAATTTGTTTTAATGAAATCACACACTGCTATTGAAATGTTTAACATGGTTTAGATTAGTTACAGCATAGATGTACTTGAGCCAACTGTTAAATGTAGTGTTTTATCAAACATACGCATATAATGTCTGAAGGGCATGAAAGGCACTCTATTCGTGGAACAACTATATCTAATTAGCAACATGTAGTATTTGCTTTGACTCCCAAGTAATATTTATACTGAATAGTATAATTTTTCTGGACTTCAACAAACCACTAGACTTATTTTACCAAAGGTTTGAGGAACTTTTCTGAATATGCTTCTGCCAAACCCACCACTGATGTGGATGGCATTATAGCACTATTTTCATGTCATCTGACCATAGCACCGCCTGGAGTTTGTTAGATAAATGGCACTTGGATTGGAACTGGTGCTATGGTCAGATGACATGAAAATAGAGCTCGTTGGCCATGCACACCAGTGGTGGGTTGGTGTCGAAAAACAGCAGCATGTTTGCTTTCAGTATGTGTTTTGTTTGCACACAGCTGGGTGATCAATTACATCCGATGCAGTAAACAGCATAATATAATTATGGCAAATTAATTGGTAGTTATGTCACATAATATCCCATTTACAATAAAGCAACCATCTCACAATCATTTCACATCTGTACATGTAGTTAGAATTCAATAAGAGGGGTTTCTCTCTCATGTAAAGTGGGGCAAAAAAAGTATTTAGTCAGCCACCAATTTTGAAAGTTCTCCCACTTAAAAAGATGAGAGAGGCCTGTAATTTTCATCATAGGTACACTTCAACTATGACAGACAAAATGAGAAAAAAAATCCAGAAAATCACATTGTAGGATTTTTAATGAATTTATTTGCAAATTATGGTGGAAAATAAGTATTTGGTCAATAATAATAAGTGTATCTCGATACTTTTTTGCCCCACTGTACATGTAAGCTCAGCAAAAAAATAAACGTCTTCTCACTGTCAACTGCGTTCATTTTCAGCAAACTTAACATGTGTAAATATTTGTACATAACAAGATTCAACAACTGAGACATAAACTGAACAAGTTCCACAGACATGTGACTAACAGAAATGGAATGTGTCCCTGAACAAAGGGGGGGTCAAAATCAAAAGTAACAGTATCTGGTGTGGCCACCAGCTGCATTAATTACTGCAGTGCATCTCCCCCTCATGGACGGCACCAGATTTGCCAGTTCTTGCTGTGAGATGTTACCCCACTCTTCCACCAAGGCACCTGCAAGTGCCTGGAGATTTCTGGGGGGAATGGCCCTAGCCCTCACCCTCCGATCCAACAGGTCCCACATGTGCTCAAAGGGACTGAGATCCGGGCTCTTCGCTGGCCATGGTAGAACACTGACATTCCTGTCTTGCAGGAAATCATGCACAGAACGAGCAGAATTGCTGGTGGCATTGTCATGCTGGAGGGTCATGTCAGGATGACCCTGCAGGAAGGGTACCACATGAGGGAGGAGGATGTCTTCCCTGTAACGCACAGCATTGAGATTGCCTGCATTGACAACAAGCACAGTCCGATGATGCTGTGACACACTGCCCCAGACCATGGCGGACCCTCCACCCCAAAATGGATCCCGCTCCAGAGCACAGACCTCGGTGTAACGCTCATTCTTTCGACAATAAACACGAATCTGACCTTCACCCCTGGTGAGACAAAACCGCAACTTGTCAGTGAAGATCACTTTTTGCCAGTCCTGTCTGGTCCAGCGATGGTGGGTTTGTGCCCATAGGTGACGTTGTTGCCGGTGATGTCTGGTGAGGACCTTCCTTACAACAAGCCTACAAACCCTCAGTCCAGCCTCTCTCAGTCTATTGTGGACAACATGAGCACTGATGGAGGGATTGTGCATTCCTGGTGTAACTCAGGCAGTTGTTGTTGTACCTGTCCCACAGGTGTGATGTTCAGATGTACCGATCCTGTGCAGGTGTTGTTACATGTGGTCTGCCACTGTGAGGACGATCAGCTGTCCGTCCTGTCTCCCTGTAGCGCTGTCTTAGGCATCTCACATTACGGACATTGCAATTTATTGCCCTGGCCACATCTGCAGTCCTCATGCCTCCTTGCAGCATGCCTAAGGAACGTTCTCACAGATGATCAGGGACCTTGGGCATCTTTCCTTTGGTGTTTTTCAGAGTTAGTAGAAAGGCCTCTTTAGTGTCCTAAGGTTTCATAACTCTGACCTTAATTGCCTACCATCTGTAAGCTGTTATTGTCTTAATGACTGTTCCACAGGTGCATGTTCATTAATTGTTTATGGTTCATTGAACAGGCATGGGAAACAGTGTTTAAACCCTTTACAATGACGATCTGTGAAGTTATTTGGATTTTTATTGATGATCTGAAAAAGAGACTATTCTGTTTTGCTGACTTTATATTGACACTTCACATGGAGTTTACAGTGTGACGTCGTGAGGTTGGACCCAGGTGCAGAGAAGAGACCAGACAAGGAATCAGTGGTTAAAGATAAACATAATACTTTACTGAGAAACAGTAGCCACAGGATCACAGTACACTTGGGGGGGAAAAACAGCAAACACTAAGTCCCAACCACTCAATCAGGACACAAAAGGAGGCACACAGTAAACAATTCAAGCTTCTGCAAAGGACCACATAAAACACACCTCTTTTAACAGGGACACAATCATGAAATAATAACACACACCCGAGTCCAATAAAAGTCTCTAGGGCGGTCTCTGCCGCCCTCTGGTGCCAGGAGGAACCATGTCAGACGGGCTGCTTCTGTCTGAATTAATTCAACTCAGAAAAATGAATACGATTATAAAATATTATATATTGGTCACTGATACGTCGTTGACACAAGAGGTGAGGACTTGTGATTGATATACAAACAGCCATGAAGGAATGAGACTTGGTGAACAAGATTGACAACTGACAGGTGGTCAAATTCCTGTATTGATGCCTGATACATATCATGCTCTTAGGGAGCTCCCTGAAAGGCTTTCCTGAAGCAATTTCCACCACATGATCCTGGCAGGCAGGGGCCTGACAAGCTGTCATGCCAGATTTTGTCACTCTTCATAGCACAATAAATATGTTCATTTCATTATTGAACTTTTTAGCCAATGTGAAGATCATTTATTTCATTCATAAATGTGATTCAAATTAAACCAATAATACTATAATTTGGTGGGTGCTTATATTTGTTCCTATTTCACACATGTACAAGTGTGTATTAATACACGTGTGAATTGGAATTATATATTTTTTTATATCCCAACTCTCCCTGAGACACCGTCAGCACAAGGGATATTTTCGACTTGAGCTGTTAAAATCAATGTTGATGTCACCCAAATGGCATATTCGCTTCGAAAGGGTATTTTCAGAAGTTTCGAAAGCTTGCTTAAAGTGGAACATGGAATCTTATTAAAATCTGTTCAAATACATCCTCAGGAAGGATGACACAATTTTTTCTGTAAATCATGCAGCGCATTATGTCAAGTTTGCAGATTTGAGAGAAACTGTCAGGATTTGGCCAGGGTTGTTCTGGTTTTTGGTCACTAGATGCCCCATTGTGCCTTTTGACCTTTTGTTTTCCCTTGATCCCCATTATTATTTGCACCTGTGCCTCGTTTCCCCTGATTGTATTTAAACCCTTTGTTTTCCTCAGTTCTTTGCTCTGTGTTTGTATGTTAGCACCCAGCCTTAGTACTCTGTGAACTCTTGTTGATCCCGGTAGACTCTCTTGTGGAATTCTGTTTTTTGTTATTGTTTATTTTTGAGTATCTTTTGAGGCTTTTTTATGCTATACCTTCCACCTTGTGGATTTACCTTTTTTTGTCTTGGAGGATTACCTTTGTTCTTGTAGGATTCCTTTTGAGGTTGTGGAGTTACATGTTTTCCTGAAGAACTTCATTTTTTAGTTTATTAAATACACCGTCTCAAGTACTGCTGTGTCTGCCTCATCTTCTGGGTTCTGCCGACTATTCGTGGCTCAGTTGGTTAAGTGACTGTTTCTCACTCTGGAGACCCGGGTTCGTAACCGGGTCCTGACAGAAACAACAAATGTCGGTACATGTAAGTGTCTTATATCAGCTGAAGGCTTAAATTCTTATTAATATATCTGTACTGTCCAATTTTCAGTAGCTAGTACTGCAAAAAAATGCCATGCTATTGTTTGAGGAGAGCTCCTAACAAGAAAACACTTTTTTCACCGGGATTGATAAATTCACCTCTGAAGGTGAAATGTGTGTACTTAAATCAGAGCAGGATTTCAGAATGTATCATCCAAAGGTTCCCAGAGATAACAGGAAGTGTCATTTTGTTAGATAAAATCCTTTTTCATATCGTAAAAAGGTCCAGATAGCATGCACGATTGATTTTGTATTTCAACTCGTTCAATTTGCAAAGAAAGGAATCTGTGAAAATCTCACCGTAAACGTTGTTTCAACGAGTCAAATCACATTCGTATGTATTCCTTGGAGAGCCTAGACGGTAACAAGACTTCACTATATCATTAGGGGTGTAGTATATCCTATAGGACACCATATTTGGTTAGAGAGCAACACCTTCATGGCACGCCGATGGCGCGGGCAGTCATCACTTGAACGACTGTATCGTTCTCAAATAAGCACCAATCGGAGTCAAAGCTAGCTAGACAGCCAATGAGCTGGGCTTTACGGGAGTATGTCAAATGTAGCTACTAACCTTGTATGACAGCATACCTTCTAATTTTGGACTAAAATTATAAGGATATTCAAATCAAAGTCCAGGTATACAGATTTGATGATATTCTTGCAAAAAAAATCAATATGAATGTGCATGTCTCCTTCACGATCTGCCCAAATGTACCTGGGGACTTCACACTAAAAGTATTGTCGTTCACTCATACTTCAAGTTATCCATCTGAAACTTTGCACATTCACTGCTGCCATCTTGTGTACACTATCATAATTACAACCAGATTAATGGCTTGAACTGTGAACTTTCTCTGCATTTCAAAGATTGTGGTAGAAAAAGACTGGTTGGTTTTTCTTTGTATTTTCTTCTACCTGATCTATTGTGTTATATTCTCCTACATTCAATTTACATTCCCACAAACTTCAAAGTGTTTCCTTTGAAATGGTACCAAGAATATGCATATCCTTGGTTCAGGGCCTGAGCTACATGCAGTTAGATTTGGATATGTCATTTCGGAGAAAATGGAAAAAAAGGGGACTATCCCTAAGAAGCTTTAACTAAGGCATTTGAGAAAATTATCTAGAAATATAGTGTGGGAAAAAGGCTGTGCTTTTGGACAATTAGTAGACACTGCAGTAAATACAACCTAATAAAAACATCTGTCTTATCCAGGACCCGGAGTGTCCGCAGACCGGTGCGCCATAGCCAATCAGAGCTACGGTAGGCCTTTATGCAAACAAGCCATTTGCCACACAGGCCTGCCATCATTCACTGAACTGGACTGTGTGTTTACAGGAAGTTGCAACAGCGAGACTTTAGATCATTAGAACGCATTTGTCAAAAGCCACAAAATACACCTGAATGAATTTCTGCAAATATGTTGCTAAGTCCTCTTACATTTGGGAACTTTACAGTCCTATTGATCAAACAACCATAAAAGGTAGGCTATCTTTCCCTATATAAACATCAACAACATCATGGGTCCAGGGGGCGGCCCGTCAAGAAGTCCAGGATCCAGTTGCAAAGGGAGGTGTTAAGTCCCAGAGTCCTTAGCTTAGTGATGAGCTTCGTGGGTACTATGGTGTTGAACACTGAGCTATAGTCAGTGAACAGCATTCTCACATAGGTGTTCCTTTTGTCCAGGTGAGAAAGGGCAGTGTGGAGTGTGATTGAGATGGCATCAACTGTGGATCTGTTGGGGTGGTGGGCGAATTGGAGTGGGTCTAGGGTGTCCGGGAGGATGCTGTTGATGTGAGCCATGACCATCCTTTCAAAGCACTTCATGGCTACCGATTTGAGTGCCACGGACGGTAATAATTTAGGCAGGTTACCTTCGCTTCCCTTGGGCACAGGGACTATGGTGGTCTGCTTAAAACATGGAGGTATTACAGACTCAGTCAGGGAGAGGTTGAAAATGTCAGTGAAGACATTTGACAGTTGGTCTGCACATGCTTTGAGTACATATCCTGGTCATCAGTCTGGCCCAGCAGCTTTGTGAATGTTGGTCTGTTTAACTTATCTTGGGTAGGGGGCACTATTTTCACCTCTGGATGAAAATCTTGCCCAAAGTAAACTACCTGCCACTCAGGCCCAGAAGCTAGGATATGCATATATTTAAATAGGAAATGCTCTAAAGTTACCAGAACTGTTCAAATATTGTCTGTGAGTATAACAGAACTGATTTGGCAAGAGAAAACCTGAATAAAATCCATCCAGGACGTAGGATTGTTTTATTTTTGTAATTTTCTATTCAATGCCATTACAGTATCCATTGACTTAGGACTCAAATTGCACTTCCTATGCCTTCCACTAGATGTCAACAGTCTTTAGAAATTGTGTCAGGCTTGTATTCTGAAAAATGAGGGAGTACGACCAGTCTGAATGAGTGGACCCTACAGTGTCACAGAGCTTTTTCATGCGCAATCCCGAGAGCGCACCTTTCTTGTTTACCTTTTATATTGACAACGTAATTGTCCGGTTGAAATATTATTGATTATTTACGCTAAAAACAACATGAGGATTGAATATAAACATCATTTGACATGTTTCTATGAACTTTACGGATACAATTTGGATTTGTTGTCTGCCTGTTGTGACTGCGTTTGAGCCTGTGGATTACTGAAGAAAACGCGCAAACAAAACGGAGGTTTTTGGATATAAATAGATACTTTATCGAACTAAACTAACATCTATTGAGTAAATTAATGTCTTCTGAGAGCAACCATATGAAGACCATCAAAGGTAAGTGATTAATTGTATCTCTATTTCTGACTTGTGTAACTCTTCTACTTGGCTGGTTACTGTTTGTAATGATTTGTCTGCTGGGCTATGTTTTCAGATAATCGCATGGTATGCTTTCGCCGTAAAGCCTTTTTGAAATCTGATACCGTGGTTGGATTAACAAGAAGTTCATCTTTAAACCTATGTATAACACTTGTATGTTTTCTGAATTTTTACAATCAGTATTTCTGTTTTTGAATTTGGCACTCTGCAATTTCACTGGATGTTGGTCAGGTGGGACGCTACTGTCCCACGTACCCTAGTGAGGTTAAAGGTTTTGTTCACATCGGCTACCGAGAGCGTTATCACACAGTCATCCAGAACATGCTGGTGTTCTCGTGCATGCTTCAGTGTTGCTTGCCTCGAAAAGAGCATAAATTCCTAGCCTTAAATCCATCTGTTTTTGTCCAAAATATTGAGTCATTGAAAATTAAACAGTGCATCCCGAATGGAGGCAGCAAACAATGTTTTTTTTAATGTATTTTTAAAACCTCTTATAAAGTTGGTTTTGTAGCATAAACTGGTATTTTATATTTTTGACTGATATTATGACTTTCTGTTTGTTTCATATCTGCAAAGCAGTTAAAACACTCTCAGTTCCACTATAAATTACCCAGCACACAATACAGTATGAGTATCAATTGTGTCCCTGAAGCATCATTAGTCACTTAGCAATGGATATGAAGGAGATGTGTCAAGTGCTTCCATGGCGACAAATTATGTCACGTGACACCTTTTAACCAATTAAGTTCAGACTAGGATATGATCATCAGAAACATACTGTATTTGACAGAAGCCACAATGACCCAACTCCCTTTATGTATGGCTCTATTTGTCAGCTGTCATGCCAATCATGTTATTGTGCAAAAAAGTTTTGAAGGTGATAGAGGTCTTATAAACTCTCAGGCAGAATAATGGATGTTGAATGCATTTGACACCTCATGTGTGACAACAGATATTTTTGATTAATGTGTATGGACAGCAAGTTTTGCACAACCATTGTAAGGTACACTCTTAAGAAAAAGAAGAACCTAAAAGGGTTCTTCTTCTGTCCCCATAGAAGAACCTTCTGAAGAACCCTATTTGGTTCCAGGAAGCACCCATTTAGGTTCCATGTAGAACCTTTAAATAGGGTTCTACATGGAACCCAAAAGGTTTCTACCTGGAACCAAAAATGATTATTCTATGGGGACAGCCGAAGAACCCTGTTGGAATCCTTTTTTCTAAGAGTACAGCAGCACATTTCCTTTTAATTCTTGCTCCTTTTCCTTGTGCCTTGTATTGGGAAGACATTTTGCCTTATTTCTGCTTTACTATGCTGCTGTACTCAGAGAAAAAGGGTTCCAAAAGGGTTCTTTGACTGTCTCCATAGAATATCACTTTTGGGTTCCATGTAGAACCTTTACAGAGGGTTCTACATGGAACCCAAAAAGGGTTCTACCTGGAACCAAAGCATATTATTCTATGGGGACAGCCGAAGAACCCTTTTTTCTAAGAGTGTAGTGTCCAACTGTTGAGAAATTAGAATGTGCGTGGAAGGTTCT
Source organism: Oncorhynchus gorbuscha (assembly GCF_021184085.1). NCBI lineage: Eukaryota > Metazoa > Chordata > Actinopteri > Salmoniformes > Salmonidae > Oncorhynchus > Oncorhynchus gorbuscha. Next base: position 76,041,322 of record NC_060179.1, read on the forward strand.
CCGTTGTCATCAAATACTAGTAAAAGTCATCAGTGCAGATATGTTTGTCCTCATGACCTTTCATACATTGTGTTTCCAAAGCTGAATTAACAATATAATAACTGCTCCAGAAAATTACAGCTGAAATAAACAATATAATAACTGCTCCAGAAAATTAAAGCTGAATTAACAATATAATAACTGCTCCAGAAAATTAAAGCTGAATTAACAATATAATAACTGCTCCAGAAAATTAAAGCTGAATTAACAATATAATAACTGCTCCAGAAAATTAAAGCTGAATTAACAATATAATAACTGCTCCAGAAAATTACAGCTGAATTAACAATATAATAACTGCTCCAAAAAATCAAAGCTGAATTAACAATATAATAACTGCTCCAGAAAATTACAGCTGAATTAACAATATAATAACTGCTCCAGAAAATTACAGCTGAATTAACAATATAATAACTGCTCCAGAAAATTAAAGCTGAATTAACAATATAATAACTGCTCCAGAAAATTAAAGCTGAATTAACAATATAATAACTGCTCCAGAAAATTAAAGCTGAATTAACAATATAATAACTACGGTATAAAATAAAAGCCCTCCTCTTCTTTAAAATGTTGCACCCACTTTTCAGAACATCATGATCTCATAACTACTACTACTCAATCAAATGATAAGGTTATAAAGCCATTATAAACTATTGCCCCCCCCCCCTATAATGTAAAATAGATTGACAAACAAGGATTTTAATGATTGTAGAATAGATGGATCATACATTTCAATCTAACAAAACCTCCCAAAACATCCATTGTCTTGGATTGAAGGTCCAGCCGAAGTTGGCACAGGACAGTGAGCGAATAGCAATTACTGCTGAGTGGTGTTTGGATTTCTTCTCAATTTCTTTTTTAACAGTGTTGTTCATTGGAGTGTGAAAACTAGGCTGAGAGGAAGAGGCAGTCTGAGCAGAAATAAGGCAAAGGTCTTCCCAATACAAGGCTCAAGGAAAAGGAGCAAGAATTAAAAGGAAATTGCTGCTGTACTTGAAATAACCACTGTGTTTTTAGTACTGTTTGTGAAGATTTAAGAGTTGGCTAATGAACAGGTATTGGTTTCAGTTGCTGGGAGGCTATTGGAATAAACAGAGATTGAACTGGATTTAAAATGCCTGAGGTGTTTGGTGGAACAATCATGTGTCCATGGTCTGAGGTACTTTACCTAAATTGCTTCACCTGCAGCGACCCACTCCATCACCAAACCTGCTTCCCATAAAGACTTCATTATGATCGGGAAATACAGATAGCACAGCATGTCGGTAAAGATTGATTTGAAAGATAACTGTACTGTCACCTCCCAAATTATTGGCACCCTTGATGAAGATGAGCAAAAAAAGACTGTATCAAATAAATAATACAAATACCCAGCTATATTGCGTGCCCAACAAATGTGAAAATTACATTATTTTAGACTAATACAATTACTCAGAGAAAAAAAATCCAAAGTAGACTCCAGATGAATAATGCATACTCAAGGGTTCTTCATCCTCCAGGGTTCTTTATACTCCAGGGTTCTTCATCCCCCAGGGTTCTTCATCCAGGTGTAGTGTCTTTGGCTTTGCCGGATTAAGTGATATGACATGCTATTCTATAAAATCCTTTCTCTGTAATTAATATTACCTGATTGAGCTAATCATGTAAATGTAATTAACTAGAAAGTTGGGGCACCACGGAAGAGTGTTTATACAGCTGTTATCTTCCAAATAAACCCTGAAAGACCTAGTAATATTTTACATTAATAGCAGTCAATATTAATCTTCACCTTATTTCAGTCTCATCTGAAAGTTGTACATTCTTGGTCTTCACGAACCCTGGCTAACAAGTTGAATCAGCAATACAAAATTGGGTTTAATGATTTATTTACTAAATACCTAACTAATCATACAGAATTACATACACACAGAATGCAAATTATGTCATAGAGAAAACATGCCTAGTGGATGGAGCCAACATAATTTCTGGTTACACAAAGGAAATGGGGTTGGGTTTGAGTGAAAGAGGGGGAAGACTGAGGAACAAAGGGAGAAGCCATGCTATCGTAAATACAGTATCTTATGCATTCTAAATTACCGCTGCGCTTCGGTAGGTTGGTAGTAGATGCTGGCTGTGTTGGCCAACAGAGATCTTCCTGTCCTCGGAAGAATGTCTCTGGTGGTAAATTGGATACGTTGTAGTATCGTTGTTGTGTGTTAGACTGGATACGTCGTCCATCCTTTCCTAGCCCATGTTTACAACGGCCGCTACTAACTCAACGGCTAGGTTGTCTCACTTCTTTAGTGAATAAGAGTTCAAAGTTCATACCATTCACAACCAAAACTCACGCTGAGGTTGGCTTAGTTCTGTAGTTGACCAGTTAGTCCTTTTTAACGTATGGATCGTCGTCCTATCGTCCTCGGAACAGAAGGTTACATTTTCAGAAAGGGCTTATATAGTGGAGGGAGAGAAGGGTGTGTTTCATAGTTTATAACCCATGTTTCTTCACAGTGGCGGGCCACTGATTGAGCAGAGCTCTAACCTTATGAAAACCCAATTCTCTCATTTGGAAGCTAAAATGACATTTTATCTTTTCACAAATAGTTTCATATTCAAACATTTAAATTGCACACATTTAAATTGCACACAATTCCACGTGAGTCTACTAGAATGTGTAGACTTTCCCAGATACAGTTTATGTCGTCCTGTCATCAGTCATAATGTCTCAGATGACAACCGAACTGACATCATATTCATTAAGTATCAACGCATATTTTCAAATGGTTCTATTACCGTAATATGGTTCCTTTCCCCCCACCGTTTGATGTTCCCAGACTCTCTATGTTTAACAAAGGCTATTCAAGAGTTCTTCAGTAGAGTCAAGAGAGAGAGGGGAGAAAGGTATTTATGGGGGGTCATGTCACGCCCTGACCTTAGAGAGCCATTTTTTTTCTCTATTTTGTTAGGTCAGGGTGTGATTTGGGGTGGGCATTCTATGTTATCTGTTTCATTGTTTTTGGCCGAGTGTGGTTCCCAATCAGAGGCAACTGTCCATCGTTGTCTCTGATTGGGAATCATACTTAGGCAGTCCTTTTTCCCTTTTTCATTTGTGGGATCTTATTTTTGCATTGGTTGTTATTTTGCCCTGCAGTACGTCACGTTCGTATTTGTTTTGTTGTTGTCGGTGTTCATTAAATAAATAAATAGAATGAACACGTACCACACTGCGCTTTGGTCCACTTCTTCCCATGACGATCGTGACAGAAGATCCCACCACAAAAGGACCAAGCAGTGTGGCCAGGAGGAGAAGGGATCCTGGGCACGGGAGAGAAGGGAGTTTAGGACATCGTGAACATGGGAAGAGATCATGGCAGGCGACAAAAGCCTGCCATGGAAACAGGCGGAGGCAGATAGAGAGGAGCAGAGAGATCAGGAGTTACGGCAGAGACGGGAACACGAGAGGCAACACAAAAAAATGGGTTGGCGAGCGGAGTTGGTCACGGTTCCAGCCCCATGTTTTCCGGTTTTACGCACCTTGCCTTCAGTGCACAGTCACAGCTCGATAAATTCTCTCCGTACCTGCCTGATAAAGAGGGGTATCCAGCCAGGAAGGGTGGTGCCGGCTTAGAGCTCCTGGTCTCCAGTGCACCTTCTCGGACTGGGATATCCTGCGCCGGCTCTGTGCAAGGTGTCTCCAGTGCGCCTGCACAGCTCAGTGCATCCTGTGTCAGCACCTTGAACGTGCCGGGCTAAAGTGGTGATTCAGCCAGCAAGGGTTGTGCTAGCTCTAAGCTCTAGACCTCCAGTGTGCTTTCACAGCCCAGTCCGTCCTGTGCTGGTGTCACGCACTTGCTGGATTGAAGTGGGTATCCAGCCAGGACGGGTTGTGCCTGCTCCACGAACCAGGCCTCCAGTGTGTCTCTCTAGCCCGGTGAGTCCTGTGCCTGCTCCACGAACCAGGCCTCCAGTGTGTCTCTCCAGCCCGGTGAGTCCAGTGCCTGCTCCACGAACCAGGCCTCCAGTGTGTTTCTTCAGCCCGGTGAGTCCTGTGCCTGCTGCACGAACCAGGCCTCCTGTGTGTCTCCCCAGCCTGGTGTGTCCTGTGCCTGCTCCACGCACCAGGCCTGCAGTATGTCTCCCCAGCCTGGTGAGTCCGGCGCCTCCGGCGACGGTCCCCAGTCCGGGGCCTCTGGCGACGGTCCCCAGTCCGTGGTCTCCGGCGACGATCTGCAGTCCGGAGCCTCCAGCGGTGATTCCCAGTTTGGAGCCTCCGGCGATGATCCACGGTCCGGTTCCTCCGGCAACGATTCACGGTCCGGAGTCCCCAGCGACGGTCCACGGTCCGGTTCCACAGAAGCGGAGGGATTAGAGTAGGGAGCGGGGGCTACGTCCCTAACCGGAGCCGCCACCGAGGGTAGATGCCCACCCGGACCCTCCCTTATAGGTTCAGGTTTGCGGCCAGGAGTCCACACCTTTGGGGGGTACTGTCACGCCCTGACCTTAGAGAGCCGTTTTATTTCTCTATTTGGTTAGGTCAGGGTGTGATTTGGGGTGGGCATTCTATGTTATCTGTGGTTCCCAATCAGAGGCAGCTGTCCATCGTTGTCTCCGATTGGGAATCATACTTAGGCAGTCCATTTTCCCTCTTTCATTTGGGGGGGGGGGGATCTTATTTTTGCATCGGTTGTTATTTTGCCCTGCAGTACGTCACGTTCGTATTTGTTTTGTTGTTGTCGGTGTTCATTAAATAAATAAATAGAATGAACACGTACCACGCTGCGCTTTGGTCCACTTCTTCCCATGACGATCGTGACAGGTCATAAACCTTAATCACAGGCCAACGTCATGACACAGGGTTCTTTATACTCCAGGGTTCTTTATACTCCAGGGTTCTTCGTCCCCCAGGGTTCTTCATCCAGGGTACTTTATACTCCAGGGTTCTTCATCATTCTTCATCATCCTCCTAGGTTTTCTTCATGGTTCTTCATCCAGGGTTATTCAGTCTTCAGGGTTCTTCATCCTCCAGGGTTCTTCATCCAGGGTTCTTCCTCCTCCAAAGTTCTTCATCCAGGGTTCTTCATCCAGGGTTTTTTATACTCCCGGGTTCTTCCTCCTTCAAGGTTCTTCATCCAGGGTTCTTTATACTCCAGGGTTCTTTATACTCCAGGGTGCTTTATACTCCAGGTTTCTTTATACTCCAGGTTTCTTTATACTCCAGGGTTCTTCCTCCTTCAAGATTCTTCATCCTCCAAGGTTCTTCATCCAGGGTTATTTATACTCCAGGGTTCTTTATACTCCAGGGTTCTTCATCCTCCAGCATGCTTCATCCTCCAGCATTCTTCATCTTCCAGGGTTCTTCATCCTCCAGCGTTCTTCATCTTCCCGGGTTCTTCATCCTCCAGCGGTCTTCATCCTCCAGGGTTCTTTATCCTCCAAATTGAACATCCATGCTTGCAAACACAAAGCAGACACAGAAAGTTAATGCACATGTTTGCACACTGTGGAATATGCACTTAGCTTGTTGTTAAACCATTTAAACCAGCAGAATGGAGCAATACAGCCATTCTGAAAATATATCAAAATGTGTGATGATTACTCAAGGCATCTGTGAAGTAAATGGGCTAGAGTAGCTAAATGAACCCTTCAAAATATAAAACAAACTGCTTTCGAATTGAGTATGACATTGCATAACTCCAGCTAGAGTAAACCATGTGTGTGACTTTACAACACAAATATTAACCATTTGGTCTGGTATGTTCACTTAGCATTCCTACCGGTTAATTCACTCTGTAATGATTCCTGAAGTCAAGCAGTGCATATGTTCCATTGTTACTAACAGCGGCCCATGTGTTTCATTTTGATGGAGGTGTTGGGTCACTTGGTTGAAATTAGAACCTTATTTTCTTCCAGGCTGACCGGTATGAATCTACCTTCCCCTGTCATCAGCAGCAAAAACTGGCTACGGCTACATTTCACATCTGACAGCAACCATCGACGGAAAGGATTTAGTGCCCAGTACCAAGGTAAGGGGTCAGTGTCGGAGGGCTAGGAGAGATCCCTTCCCATTGCAGGCAGTCATCAGTGCACATGGCAGTGAGTTCTTTGCCAGAGTTCAGCTAAACATGATGTCTTGGCCTGACCTGAATTCTGCCGGCACACGGTTCACAGGTATTTGTCTGGTTTCTTTTTACGAAGTTCAGCATGGCTTGAGGCCCTCCAGGCTTAGACACTAAGTGTAGTCTAAGATACTTCTGACTAAAAGAGAGTTGGGAAACTAAACCCCGTCTGCACATTATATTTAAATTATTTAGGATTTGTGTGTATTTTCCGGTAAAATTACAATACTCCTTTTATTAATACCTGGCAAGGGGATGAAGTCATACTGGAGAGAGGATAACTCACACTGAACCTATTTTAGCTTTCTCATGGTTTAATTAGCTTCCCTGCATGACATAATTACCAGATTAGATTCCGAGTTGTATCCAAATCCAAATTGGCTCCCGCTGACAAAAATGCAGGCTATGCATCAAGTGCACTGCCTGCTGGGTACTGAGCCCAGTGGTGTTAGGTGACTGTGTGGCCACCACTATTCACAAGCTGGCCCTCCCTTGCCCTGCACAACAAATTACTCCTGTGCCTTGGATGTACTGATCCATAAAGACTAAATACCACAGACCCAATAAGGCTGGTTGATGTTTATTGGGATGAATCTTGTCCTGGAGGCAGAGCTGAGCAATCTCCACTAGATGGGCCAGCTGCAAAGTCAAAATTGGCTATACATCGTAAAAAATCATAAAAACAAACATTTGCTTTTTGGTCTAAATTTAAGGTTAGGTTTGGGTATAAGGTTAGCGGTGTGGTTAAGGTTAGGGTTAGGTTTAAAATCAGATTTTATAACTTTGTGGCTGTGCCAGCTCGTGACTACCCTGCAGAGCTGCCTACATTGCATGAGTCATCCCAATAAATTCCAACTTGCAAGTGCACGGAAGCCTGGGCACATTGGCACCCTCCTGGCCCTCTGCAATCACCTGGAGGACAGCTTGACATCTCTGCTTGTGAACTTCTACAGTAAACCCCATCTTCAAAGGATTTGGGGGAGGCAGGGAGGGACAGAGAGAGAGAGGGGGAAGCTGCTTGCATAGCAAGGAATCTCACAGAAGTGTTTCCACGTTGTGACAGATTTTCTTTCAGCCTTTGCTCTTAGGGTGTTTTGCTAATTAATATAATAATAATGTATCATATATGCTAATTACATGAATGGATTATAATGTGCACTATTTTCTCTCTTCAACAGTGAAAAAGGCCATTGAGCTGAAGTCAAGAGGGGTGAAAATGCTTCCAAGCAAAGACACAAACCACAAAAATGCTGTTTGTAAGTACTTTCTTATGCTCACGGAGGTTCCGTTTTTACCCACATTACATTTATAATCGCACTATCATAAAATCAAGCATATCTTAAATAGTGTTTTCTTTCCCCAGGCAGTCCAAACAGTCCAGAATTGTACACTTATGATAAGCATTTTAAATTACGATAAGAATTTAGGATGTGGTATTTAGTATTTTATTCACATCCCCATTAGCTCTTGCAGAAGCTACAGAGTTAAACGAAGTAGGTTTTCTTACAAAGTTAAGTCAAACTGAGTGATATTTCATCCTACGGATCTCCACATACATTGGACAAGCCCTCTTTGTGTAAAAATTCATGCCATCTGTATCGGTCCATTGACAGTTATATGATCAATGTAAATATGTGCATCATTCGATTGCACAATTGCTATTCATTACCCAGGGGGTATACTAACAGATTTTATCTGTCAGATTTATTATATACTAAATCCACCCAGTCTGACGTATGCATATGCATGGTGATCAGGTGGTTCCCAATGTGATGTGTGTATGGATACAGATGGAGGATCTTAATTTGAGACAGTTTGCTACAGCATGAAAATGAACCTGCAGCAACAGGAAATGTGAATTATCATATTATTATATTGTTAATTAATGGACATTTTTGTCGTGGTTGCTACAGTTTCCTCAAGGGAAATCATGTCTGAAATGTCAAAGTGGGTGATCAAATTAAGATCCTACATCTGTATGTATGTGCGCATACAATCTCTTTGACATGACAAATATCCACCTTTGATCAAAATGCTGTTACAAGAAATACATTGAACTTTTTTAATTCACACTGGCTAGTGGCCCAAAATGCATTTCAAACCCAGCTAGTACCTCTACTGAGTTTCCAGGGAAGAAATGTCTCCATACAATTAAGGTCATAGTATTTTTTTTACAGATATTTTTTAAAAGTGGTAGTATGTTTGATTATCAGTTAGACATGAGTAGCTATCACACATAATTATCACACACATCCATATGTACACACATACCATAATCCAATTTAGAGTGTTTGCTTAGCATTTAATGTCTGCACAATTTCCATAATGTGTTTTCCAAAAGATGCCCTTGATGCTATCTATAATGGTATGGGGAAAACAACCCCCTCTTTAACACCACATTAAATTGTATTAATAATTTGTTCCACGCTATGCTTCATAAAGCCTGTTCTATTGCAATTAGTGTTACTAAATGGCTGACTTTGCAAAAGTGAGGCACCATTTCTAATCTAGAATTTACATTTCAGGTACAATATATGGTGATCCTGGATGGATAAACAAATAGCAATTATAAAAACACTATTTTGTGACGCTGGTGTAAGGCAACCTTGTCAACTCGGCAACATAATGCAGTGTATAAAACAAGTCCACTTTATATACTTGAATAGCATCAATAGGCTCAGGTAATTATTAACCAAGTTTGTAACTCTTAACTGCCATTAAAACATTCTAAATTCTGCAAAGGCAGAATTGATGTGGTCATTCATATATGAATATGTATATTATCACCATCACCAGACACTTTTAGATGAGGGATTAAGTTCAGGTCCTGACTCACTGTGGTTATTAAAGATCCCATGGTGCTCATTTAAAAAGCAGAGGTGTAAAATCATGCACTCTGGCCAAACCCTGGATGTATAGCCAGCCTTCTCCTCATATCCTCCAAGACATCTAATTACTACAGCTACATTTCAGTTGGACATAATTATTTTAATCTTCATTGAAAAGGCAGATCTTTTGTAAATTTTGCTGATGGCTGGAAAGATGTCTGACATTGATCACCGAGATGGCGTCTCATTTTTCACGGGGTAAAAATTCCAACCACCTACACAGTGTGGAGCCTGTGTTTGCCATCAAAGGGGTATCCCCATTGGACCAAAATGAATTGATACTGATCCAAACTGGCTGCCCACCTCTGTAAATTGTTTGCCAGCTTTTTAAAACTAGACTAGATCCAATGCTTAGGATAACAACATAATATAGAAGGGAAATACATGCTTAGAGAGTTTATTGCAGAATTATCTGCGGGAGAATACAATAGTGTGTGGTTATTAATTACCCTTCCTTTTGATGCTCTCCAATTCCCGATCAAAAGAAGCACCTCTACCTGCACAAGTTTAGCAGATTGATTGCATGTGGGATGAAAGAGTTCTTTGTTCTATTGTGATTAACGTTGGGTACAGAAAAATGCAGGCCTAAAGGAAGAAGTTTATTATTCAAGCTACATTGGTGACTATCTAAAATTGTCTTAGCTTTACCTATAACATACCAGATACTGTACAGTAGTAGATACTGTAGAAGATAATGTAATAGGTACTGTATCTACAGTAGATACTATACTGTAGGTACTGTAGTAGATTCTGTAGACCATCGTACATACAGTAGTAGATACAGTAGATAGTGTAGTAGATCATTTAGTAGATATTGTAGATACTCTAGTAGATATTGTAGTAGATACTGTAGACACCATTGTAGATACAGTAGTAGATACTGTAGTGACTGGAACGAATTGCAAAAATCGCTGAAGTTGGAGACTTTTATCTCCCTCACCAACTTCAAACATCAGCTATCTGAGCAGCTAACCGATCGCTGCAGCTGTACATAATCTATTGGTAAATAGCCCACCCATTTTCACCTACCTCATCCCCACAGTTTTTATTTATTTACTTTTCTGCTCTTTTGCACACCAATATCTCTACCTGTACATGATCATCTGATAATTTATCACTCCAGTGTTAATCTGCAATATTGTAATTATTCGCCTACCTCCTCATGCCTTTTGCACACATTGTATATAGACTCCCCTTTTTTTCTACTGTGTTATTGACTTGTTAATTGTTTACTCCATGTGTAACTCTGTGTTGTCTGTTCATACTGCTATGCTTTATCTTGGCCAGGTCGCAGTTGCAAATGAGAACTTGTTCTCAACTAGCCTACTTAAATAAATAAAGGTGTTCTCAACTAGCCTACCTGGTTAAATAAAGGTGTTCTCAACTAGCCTACCTGGTTAAATAAAGGTGTTCTCAACTAGCCTACCTGGTTAAATAAAGGTGTTCTCAACTAGCCTACCTGGTTAAATAAAGGTGTTCTCAACTAGCCTACCTGGTTAAATAAAGGTGTTCTCAACTAGCCTACCTGGTTAAATAAAGGTGTTCTCAACTTGCCTACCTGGTTAAATAAAGGTGAAATAAAATAAATAAAAATAAAAAGTAGATATTGTAGTAGATAATGTAGATACCATCGTAGATACTGTAGTAGATATTGTAATAGATAATGTAGATACCATCGTAGATACTGTAATAGATATTGTAGTAGATAATGTAGATACCATCGTAGATACTGTAGTAGATATTGTAGTAGATACTGTATTGGATACTTTAGTACGTGAATCTTTCTGAGTGTTGTCTGTTGTATCATGATGACCTCACTGAATACCATCACAAGCATATTCAGTGTTACTTCAAATCCCAAACTAGGCAGCCATGGAAACAGTTCAAACAGATTAACAAATCTATAAAATATAGTCACTGTAGTTATATTTATAATGAAATCATTCTCAGAAAATACAAGGATTTTACAAATTGGTATCTGTGTGTGCAGCAAAGTTCAGTTTGTTATTGGTGACAGTACCCAAATATTTATCTTAAAGAAGCCAATCTGGGGATCTTGAATGATAGTAGTCCAGCAGCCATTGGTGGAGTGGGAAGTTTACCTTTCACAGCAGAAGTGAGCTATGTGGGCTTCATCATTGATTATAACAGTAGTCTAGAGAAGTGTCGAAGTGGGGAGGCTGTGAGAGGAATGGATGCTTTGTTGTAGTTCTCTCTGTTATAAATTCCCTGCTAAAAAAACATGCTGCCCGACAAAATAGCTTTATTAACATAAGAAATAAAACTAGTATGAAAGTAAAGTCATGATCCTTTTCATTTTCAAACCAAAGTCCTAACACAGAAAAGTAGAGTAAGATTATCACTGGGCAGAACAGGAAACAGAAATGGTGGTGCAAACAGACAAAAGCTTTGATTGGATGGTGGAACTTTTTAAAACTAACATCAGCATTCACAGGAGGTGACATTTGAAGACAACATCAAACAGAAATACATGACAGTTGATCAAAAGGGATAGCAATGGCTGTCCATGCCGCTCACTCCATCAACACATTCTCTGACCTTGACTTGAAATGAACATTTTAGCATTTCATGGGATAGGGTTAAAACATTCTCAAATGCACTTGTATGATCTTCATTTGATCACTCTTATAGTGTATTCAAGGTTTAAAAAGGCTTCTAAAGTTTGTAATTTCAGACTTTATTTGCCCTAACAAAAAATGTATCAACCCCTACAAAAAAAATGACCATGAATTATAATCCACATTTCCTGTTGCTGCAGGATTACTTCCCTGCTGTGGCATACTGGTTCAAATAAAAATCCTACATCTGTACGTATCCTCCAATATACGATTTCTCGCATGTAGCATGTTGATTTTTTTATAGAAAGTAATGGTCACTAAAACCAAAGCCACATGGTACATTGAGAGTTCACACATAGAAATTGTTTACAGAATGAAAGGATTCTGTAGTCTGTGATTACTGTGCAGTGCATCAAAAGGAATGGATGGAAAAAGGGCAACACATTTTTTTTTCCAATGCCTTTTGCACCAGCTTTTTGTGACCAAGTTAAAATGATGTGTAAGATGACCTAATGCGGTTCTGGGCCCGTAAACAAACTGAGGTTATGTGACAGAATGATGCAGAAATTAAGGTGAGAACACAAACACACACTGGCACAGGAATGGTGGAAGAGGATATGCTATGAAGCATGACCTTTTCACAGTTTGTTTTCGTTATATTGCCACGAGCAGTGAATCATTAAAGCTCCTGTCATCACAAGGTGGAAATACATATTTCATATCTGAATGCAACCCATACAAATGTTATGATGAAACATTTACTTGTAGAGGCTGTTTTATTTCTATAGCTGTTGACCCACCTGTTCATTTATTTCTCTTTAAGCAAAGCTTATTATCAAGTTCACTATAAAAATAGATTATTCTTTTGATAAATGCACCTATCCAACTCTTGGTAAGAAAATGGTCATACAATTTACAGAACTTCTTACGTAAATTTGCAATTGTGCATATGCTAACATAAGACCTTTCCTAATATTGAGTTTCACCCCCTTTTGCCTTCAGAAAAGCCTCAGTTCGTTGAGGCATGGACTCTACAAGGTGTCGACAGCGTTCCACAGGGATGATGGCCCATGTTGACTCCAATGCTTCCTACAGTTGTGTCAAGTTGGCTGGATGTCCTTTCTGTGGTGGAACATTCTTGATACACATGGGAAACTGTTGAGCGTGAAAAACCCAGCAGTGTTGTAGTTCTTGACAAACTGGTGTGCTTGGCGCCTAATACCATACCCCGTTCAAAGGCACTTACATCTTTGTCTTGCCCATTCACCCTATGAATGGCACACATACACAATCCATGTCTAAATATGTCTCAAGGCTTAAAAATCATGATTTAACTTCTCTGGGATATGTGGGATGGTAGCGTCCCACCTTGCCAACAGCCAGTGAAATTGCAGGGCGCCAAATTCAAAACAACAGAAATACCATAATTAAAATTCCTCAAACATACAAGTATTATACACCATTTTAAAGATAAACTTATTGAAAATCCAGCCACAGTGTACGAATTCAAATAGGCTTTACCGCGAAAGCACACCAAACGATTATGTTAGGTCAGCACCTTGTCACAGAAAACCATACAGCCATTTTCCAGCCATGGAGAGGGCTCACAAAAGTCAGAAATAGAGATAAAATTAATCAGTAACCTTTGATGATCTTCATCGGGTGGCACTCACAGGACTTCACAGACATCATTCAAACTGTTTTTTAAAATCTACTAATTATATGCATATTCTAGCTTTTGGGCCTGAGTAGCAGGCAGTTTACCCTGGGCACCTTATTATCCAAGCTACTCAATACTGCCCCCCAGTCCCAAAGAAGTTAACCTTTCTCCTCCCCTTCATCTACGCTGATTGCTGCTGCTACTCTCTGTTGTTATCCATGCATAGCCACTTTAATAACTCTACCTACATATACATAATTACCTCAATTACCTCGACACCGGTCCCCCCTGCACATTGACATTGACTCTGTACCGGTACCCCTTGTATATAGCCCCACTATTGTTATTTACTGCTGCTCTTAATTATTTGTTATCATTATCACTTACTTTTTTGTGATTTTCTTAAAACTGCACTGTTGGTTAAGGGCTTGTAAGTAAGCATTTCACGGTAAGGTCTACATCTGTTGTATTCGGTGCATGTGACAAATACAATTTGATTTGATTGACATCAATAAGGGATCATATCTTTCACCTGGATTTACCTGGTCAGTCTGTCATGTTCATAATGTTTTTCATAATGTTTTGTACACTTTTTTAACATGACTTAATGTGTATGATATTGCAGGATATAATACACTAAACGTTGTATCCAGTGTATTGTCCAGGACTGTTAGATGCAATGCATTTTGTTTTGTAATGTTTTTATGAAACCTTTATTTAACCAGAAAAATACCCTTGAGGTTAGAAACCTCTTTTGTTAGGGGGATTAGGTGTAATGATTTGTTTCAGTCTGTGTTATGGCCATTAGAGACTTTTAACTTCTTCCTTCACATGAATGTTTTCAGTGCAACAGCGCACAATGATCGATGCAATTTCTATTCTGAAATCCATTATTAGACCAAATTGTCTCCCAAAGTTTTCATTGATAATTTTACTGCCAATGATCTAAATATGCAGTAACTATAAGTGGACTCATCTTTGTATTCATTCATGGCTTCTGAATTAATGGCAGCGATAGAGGAATCATTTCCTTTCATTGAGACTAATGGAGCGTGATCTTGTTAGAACATGAAATTAGGATGAATTGCTCTAATCCTATGATTGTGAGAGTGCTGTTTGTCACCATTGTCTCTTGCTTCTGGCAATGTGTTTCTAGTATAATACCTTTACGATTGTTGTCAGCACCTGTTATGGAGCATCAATATGGGCCTTTGTTAAAAGTATCCGAGCCTCTGTATAATCCCATAGCAAACTCTTAACCTTTTGTCTAACCATCAGTGTGTATATTTTGTACTGTCAATTAATCAACTAGACATAAAAACTGTACAATCAAGCTTTTCACATTACATTTGACTTACCCAGACTATACAGTGCACTTGAGGCGCATAACTTTCATGGTATTATTTTATAATATCTGTCACTAGTAATTGAATAGATTTGGTACTTCTTTTCTCACCACTCTGTATTCCACCTTTATCCTCTTTCTGTAGTGAGCCAAGGGGGCATGGCAGCTGACATTTGTCCAGATCCTGGGATTCCAGAGAATGGGAAGAGGATGGGCTCAGACTTTCAGTGGGTTCCTTTGCTTCACTCTCATCAGGTTTGGCCTCAGTGAATTTGGAACTGTGTGGAACAGCTTTAATCAAGGCGATCCCTGCTGTGTGGAATAGGCATTTTTAAACCCCCACTGCTATGCCATCACCATTAGTGACTGAAATTAGACCCGCACAATAGGTGATAAGACCCTCTTAGAAAAGATGCCTTAATTCAACAAGGGTCATTACTGGTTTGTTAAGGACGCAGATGTACTTAGATGTACTTATCACCATTAAAAACTAAAAACATTTGAGAAATTGAGGAAACTTGTTTAGACCAAAAAAGTTATACTTGGTTGTTTGGAACACACCATAGCAATCTACTGGTGGAAATTGAAAACTTTTTATCCCATGTTGCTTGTTGCAGATTTGACAGAAGGAAGTCTGTCACAGGCATTGAGGAGTTAGGGGTTGATGCCATGCTCTGTACGGCAGGTCATTTGTTTCTCCAATTCCTACAGGGTCGGAGCCAGCATCCAGTTTTCCTGTGATGACAGCTATGTGCTTCAGGGATCAAAGAGCATCACTTGCCAGAGAGTGACAGAGACGTTGGCCGCATGGAGTGACCACAGGCCTATTTGCCGCAGTAAGTGTGAACGCAGGCAGGCTCTTTTACCATCGCAACACTTTCTGTAGGTACAGATATGCTCTCTTAATTTGATCACCCTGTTGTGGTAGAGTATTTGTAAATTCAAAACTTGTATTGTATTCAATGTTTAAAAAGGCTTCTAAAGTTTACATTTCCACTTAAACATTTCACATAATTCATATTTCCTGTTGGTGCAGGATTATTTTCCCGCTGTGAGAAACCAGTCAAATTAAGATGTACAATGTCACACCTCGTCACCAGTGGTGAGGAGGGTGTTGGGTGTTTAATAGTGAGGCACTGCAGTACAGATATTATTGTATTTAGAGGTCAAATACTTGAATATTCTCTATTCTTCATGGCTTTAGCTGGAATTTACAAAGGCTGTTGAAGATTCAATCCCCTTGATTTAAAAGCATTGAACTGTCTTATTTATGTCTTTATTGAGACATGTAGTAGCTAGCCATCTGTGAGAAGTAGCAACTGCTTTTGAACTGTTAATAGCTATGATTAATACCACATGAGTTTCCAAAACTATTATGACTGTATGGTTCACTTTTGCTGGCACATACTGTGTACAAAAATAATAACATTTGTTTACTTTTTAATATTTTTGCTAAATGCACTATTTATCAGTAATCCCTATCCATTTAGAGTTAGGGAAGCATGACATGTTTTTTTATGTAAACATGACATGTTTTTTTAGGTAAGTGTGACATGTTTTTGAGGGGAAGCATGACATGTTTTTTATTCTGTTTCACAGGAGATAATCGCAATCCATATAGGTTAGGTTAAGTGCTACCAAACTGTAAATTACAGTTGAGGCTATACTGATGGTAACTGATGATCGGCTCACAGTTGTATTATTGGTGTGTGCAGGCAGCTAATGCCCACTGGAGGTGAGATCCGCAGAGGTCTAACTTTCAAAGCCATAGAGGACACAGGCCTCCAGATGACATTAATCAAAATGAAATGAGGCAGTATGTCAGCCATCCAGAAGGAAAGAGTAACCATGTTTGACAATTTCTTAGCACCATTCCTGGGGAGTACTGATCGATCCAGACACTTTTTGTCACAGCGTCGCCCGGTAAACCCTTTAAGAATAACACTCTACTACCCCCTCGCCCCCAGACCTCTCTCCACCATCACCCTCTCCATGCGGAGCTAAGTACCAGGTAGAAGCCATTAAATGTGAAGTTAAAAGGCCTCCAGAGATCCACTGCTGCTCTGTACTCTCCCGGATATGTATAATCCCAGGTGATTATTTAGAGTTAATTATAGAATGCTTTTCCGACCTGTGAATGAAGGATGTGCTCGTTTAGGAGTTTTTTCTACCAACTTCAGAACCCTCTGACTCTTCGATAATTAACAGGCGTACGGCGTAGTCATCAGAGATTTCATAATTAATCATTTTCAGTCATTTTAACTAGACAATGGGTGATGTCAGACTCTGCTTCTTCACCTCTTGATGATTTCACTCACCAATCTTCAGGATAAACGTTAAGTAATGAGTAATTAAATGTTCAGTAATTTGGTGCAGTAACCCAAAGGTTGCTGGTTTGAATCCCCGAGCCAGGAATGTGGAAAAATCTTACATTCTGCCCCTGAGCAAGGCAGTTAATCCCCAACAACAACTGCTTCCCGGCCACCAATGACATCGATTAAGGCAGCCCCCCACTCTTCTCTGACTCAGGGTGGTTTGGTTAAATGCGGAAGATACATTTAGGTTGAATGCATTCTGTGGTGCAACTGACTAGGTATTCCCTTCCAATGTAGCATTGACTTATTTTTGTCTGATAAATGTATTTGTATTTTATTTCAACAGCGAGAACGTGTGGTTCTAATTCAAGAGGACCAAAGGGCTTCATCACCTCTCCTAATTACCCTGTTCAGTATGACAACAATGCCCACTGTGTTTGGGTCATAACAGCACTGGACAATAGGAAGGTGAGTCACATTTATTTTCTTTCTTTTTGCTTTCTTTCTTTTTATTTGCTGAGTTATCAGCATGCATAACCGTGCTAATGAGTCTCTTTGCAAGGTGAATGGTTCAACTTCAATAATTTAACTCAGTTTGTGTTGTAATTTTGCAAGTTGAGGCTATGTCAAAATCACATTATTTTGGATGTAGGTGAAGGATAATCTATTTTATTGTGACCAACAGGACATCTAGTGAAAGGGGTATCCAAGCACATAATTATGATTATAATATGGTATTAATGCAATGCCATTGTGTTCATTGGCATACAAGTGGTATTAGAATCACTAAATTAGCATAACAAATATAATGGGGAAATTAACAGAAAAAAAAGCTTATTTTATAATGAGGGCCCACTTAAAAACGGTTTAATTACTGGTTTCTACTTGTCTTTCATATCCCTCGTGCCACGTAGGGGTCAGAGCACTAAAGCTAAAACAAACAGTAATTCATATCTTCTGCTGTAAATTATGGATAGTTCAAGGAGGAGTGCCTTAAAGGAAATGGAACGCTTCAAAAGCATTATGAATGAATAATTAGTCACTTGGCTGTAAATGGCTGCATCTCTGATGCACATGAATTTCTGCATGTGACCACCAGTATTTGTTATGCTGCCGTTAACACTGTCCACCTCAAACCAAAACTCCCTATGAACATAATTCATGGAACTGCACCTTCTTGGTGCAGCCACAGATCAGCACCCAAGTGAATTAAGTCAAGCTAGAAATTACTTTACAAAGTAGTTTGAGAATGCTGTTAAAAGTTTGACATGTCACCCAGGTATTCAGCATGCCCAATTCAGCAAGAACCTGATAACAATGGAGGTATCTTGCACCTCCTACTGTACATGTTCATTAGAGATTCACGTTGGATTCATTAAGTGAGTTCAACCTTTAAATCGTCTCCCGAAGGCCAGAGTTGTGTAAAATGTTCCTGTCTGTCTGCCGTGCAAATTGATACGGTTGTTCCTTTCCTTAAACATATTCTCAATTAGTTTAGCAAATTCTAAACTGTAGAATTATCCAAAAGTAGTCCATGTCTTGTAATTCAATTACTGTTCTGAATGATGTTTTTACCTGTAATTATTACTTGCTGCGGAAGTAAACTGTTCATTATTTCCTTCTCATATTTGTGGCATGTCATCATTGAAACATATGAGCCTTTATCTTTGTGCAAAACATGGGTTTTGACTTGGGTTTTAAAACATTGAGAGACTTGAAAATTGCAGAGATCCTAGAGTCTCTTGGGATAGTGAGCTGACAGTTGTTCTTCTTTTTCACTATCTTGTTTATACTTATTGAAACACACCAGAGAGGTTTTTTTTTGAAGATTCACTGACATAGCACCTGTCAGGGAATATTGCATTTTGAAAATGCACCTTAAATGCACATTCAGTGGAGACTATAATTTGACTCACAATTGGACTTTTGTTATGCTCTAACCTGAGCTGTATATTTCAGCATCACCTTGCATACCGTCATAGGAATATGACAATAATAAAAATCAGTAATGAATTTAGTAATTGGCACATTAATATACATGCATTCGGAAAGTATTCAGACCCCTGAACCTTTTGAACATTTTGTTAGAGCCTTATTCTAAAATGGATTAAATATGAGGTTTTTTTCTTCATCAATCTACAATCTAATCTTTTTTTTTAAATATCACATTTACATAAGTATTCAGACCCTTTACTCAGTACTTTGTTGAAGCACCCTTGGCAGCGATTACACTCTCGAGTCTTCTTGGGTATAAACCTACAAGCTTGGCACACCTGTATTTGGGGAATTTTTCACATTATTTTCTGCAGAACCTCTCAAGCTCTGTCAGGTTGGATGGGGAGCGTCGCTGCACAGCTATGTGCATGTCTCTCCAGAGATGTTCGATTGGGTTCTAGTCTGGGGTCTGGCTGGGCCACTCAAGGACATTCAGAGACTTGTCCCGAAGCTACTCCTGCATTGTTTTGGCTGTGTGCTTATAGTCGTTGTCCTGTCGCTGAAAACATCCCCACAGCATGATGCAGCCACCACCATTCTTCACCATAAGGATGGTATTGCCCAGGTGATGAGCGGTGCCTGCTTTCCTCCAAACGCGATGCTTGGCATTTAGGCCAAAGCGTTCAATCTTGGTTTCATTGGCAAACTCCAAGCGTGCTGTCATATGCCTTTTACTGAGGAATGGCTTCCGTCTGTCCACTCTACCATAAAGGCCTGATTGGTGGAGTGCTGAAGATATGGTTGTCCTTCTGGAAGCTTCTCCCATCTCCACAAAGGAACTCTGGAGCTCTGTCAGAGTGACCATCGGGTTCTTGGTCACCTCCCTGACCAAGGCCATTCTCCCCCGATTTCTCAGTCTGGCCGGGCGTCCAACTCTAGGCAGAGTCTTGGTGGTTCCAAACTTCTTCCATTTAAGAATGATGGAGGCCACTGTGTTCCTTTGGACTTTCAATGCTGCAGAAATGTTTTGGTAGCCTTACCCAGATCTGTGCCTCGACACAATCCTGTCTCTGAGCTCTATGGACAATTCCTTCTACCTCATGGCTTGGTTTTTGCTCTGACATGAACCGTCAACTGTGGGACCTTATATAGACAAGTGTGTGTCCTTCCAAATCATGTCCAATCAACTGAATTTTCCACAGGACTCCAATCAAGTTGTGAGAACATCTCAAGGATGATGAATGGAAACAGGATGCACATGAGCTCAATTTCGAGTCTCATAGCAAAGGGTCTGAATACTTATGTAAATACGGTATTTCTGTTTTTTATATTTGCAAACATTTTAAAAACCTGTTTGTTTTTGCTTCGTCATTATGGGAATTGTGCATACATTAGTGAGGACCTTTTTTTAAAAACATAACAAAATGTGGAAAAAGTGAAGGGGTATGAATCCTTTGCCAAGGCACTGTATATACCCCCGATGTGTTTGTGCATGTAACTGGTAGACAGTATTCGTAAACAAATAGTGTGATGCTTTTGACAAAACAATATCATTGAGGGGAGACGAAACGATGGGCAAATTGTATAGGGACAGGTGTTCCAATCAGACAGTGATTATTTTGGATGAGTTACAAAACATCAACAAACTATAGAAGGTCAAATGGATGTTTTTTCAACAAATGGAGACAAAACAGAACCATTGAACCAGCCTTCCGGTTCTGTATAAAACAAAGGAATCAATAGTGCCCTAAAATATTGTATATAAGCCAGGTGAAGGAACAATCACCAAGGTGTGCTGTCAGCTTGCAATTGTGTTGATATAGACCACAAGTGCTGTTTCTCCTCTTGCTAAGTCTTCTGTAAAAACCCTTTCTGTTTTTGACAGGGTAATTTGAGAGGGTGGTATTGTAGACGTCTCATTTAAGATTGCCTCAAACTGCTTACTACAAAGTTTGACATTCCACACAGATTGCTTGTCCAAAAACTTCAGAGGTGCTTAGCAGAATCACAGTTGCGTAAAAAACAACAACATATGTTTACCTCTGTTGACAGTATGTTATCCCAGAGACATAAAGAGAAGACTAGTAAAGGGTGCCAACAGTCACCTGTTTTAGGATGTATGTACGGTTATGGCACAGCTTGACATTTAATTGAATCAAATTAATCCTCCGCATTGGTATTTGTTGTAAGAAATTATAATCTCCCTTAATTTATTACCTCTTTATAATCAGTTGACTTTATTGTACTCTATAGCTCTAGCATACTCTATCTAGACTGATACAATTTTGTGTTTACCATTTTAAACATCTCCTTAATCCTTTTTGCATCTTGAACTCTGTAATTCATTACGGGTGGATTGATTACCTTACAAGCATATTGAGCATCAATACTTTCTATTCATATTTATGCTGACAAATCATGGTACCCATTCCTATTGTGTGAACATTTAGGAATCTTGCTCTGTCATTCAACATATTTCCCATTTTAGAGGTCAAGACATGTCCTTCTATGATTATTTAACCACTCCAATGAAGCTGTCGGATAGGTGCGTTTTTAAATCATTACTGGCTGCCAAAAGGGAGTCGCCATGGAGATGGATATTGCTCTCCATATTCTATTAGTGTTGTAAATGGCAGGTCAGTGTGTAATTGCTCATTTATTCCTAGCCCTGTCTGTCTATCTGCTTGAACATTGGCTTGTTCCAGTCACCATGACTTCATTGCATTGCTGTATGTATTTGTACAGTGTCTGTTTTTCATTGTTATTAAAGCATAGGTCAGAATTCAATTTGAGCAGATATTGGTTTTCTTTAAAGGAAAACTCCACCCAAAAACAATGACAAAGTCCCAAAATGTTTTGTTTGTCAGCGCTCAAGTTTTCAAGAGACTTTAAAAATACAGAAATCAACCCCGTATGATGCATTTTAAAAGGAATTTTCCTTTAATGAGATTTCTTCCAGATGGCACATGCTGGAGCGGAGATGTCAAAGTTCAACGAAGATTGACATCTCATGGACATTGAATTGTCACAAAGCCAGAATTATCCTTAGACAATTTTGAGTTTTTGTGCGCTTTGAAGTGCAATGCATGAAGATTGAATTACAAACAGAGGGTTTCGCAGTCTAAGTAAACCCAAGTTTATCAAATCTACAAATCTATTATTGTATTGTTAAGTTCCATTGAAATGACTATTATTCTTGGTTAGCAGTCATTGGTCATTGAGGAAAAATGTGTGTGTGTGTGTGTGTGTGTGTGTGTGTGTTAGATCTTTACATGAGCTATTATTATCATCAATCCCTGCAATGTTTTATATCAGAATAGTTGAGTTTACATGACAGGGTGAGTTATAAGTGGCTCTTGAAAAGCAAACTGGCTATCAGTGAACTCATACTCAAGGGTTTAGGCTCTCACATTGATCATTCACTTTGGGCCCCTTGGCTTGGTACTACACATTTCAGTGAGGATAGCCCAACCTACACAGGTAATACATTTGCTTTTGAGTCTCAGGAGAAAAAAAAATATGGATGGAATAATGGTTATTTAATGGTGCAATTGAGAGAATTTGAGGATGTTGATAATGGGCTTGTCCTAATTAAGCTTTATTTCTTCCCTTCAAGCAATCTCTGCTCAAATCCAATTTTCTTTTAACTGCCTTTCTTCCTGTGCCGGCATCAAAAGTGAAGCCATCTTTTTTTTCTCAAGCCTTTGTTCGTGCCCAGGCATTGCAAATACTTGAACTGCTCTTTTCCAGTTCATCATTGCACTGCCACCACGAAATGATTTGCAAATGTATTTCATGGTTTCATTATTTTAGTCTCCCTGGTAGCTGTGACAGCAATGCTTTTTTTTTTTGCAAATACTATGCAATGCTAATGATTCTGTTTACCACAGAACACACACACAACAAGTGTTTGAAAGTATAGAGCTGCAGTAGCTGCAATGTTGATGTCTTTTGCTGCTCTAATATGAATAAGCTATGTTTGTTATGGTGCATACCAGAGTACTGTGATGTTTTTCTACAATACATGATAAAAGACTCAATATTATTTCATGGGATCTATGGTTAGAATTAAATCATAGAGCATTACACTATTCAAATTTTATTAGATTGTGTTGCAAAACCACACCAATCCTGAAATGTTTATTTAATTACTGCAGTGGGCTAAATCAGGGTCACACAGTCTTTCTTGCTAGTCTTAAACAAATCTACTTTGAAACAAAAGTATCCACCTCACACACATGTTCTTGGGCTTAAAAAAAAAGAAGACACATGTACCATGTCAGATATACAGTAATGTAATATATTGAAATGTATTACATTTTGAGATTGCATCCCATTATTACACTTTATATACATCACAGAAGACTGAAATATAACAGAACCGTTTCACAAAGAACCACCAGCTTTTCTGCAGCTTTTCTTCCTTCTTCTATAACGTTTATCCATTATGAAATATGAATAACATTCCACCCATGAGGCCACTAGGTCATTTGACTGCAGGAAAGGGCTACATCCCAACCACTTTAAAGGGAATTTGCTATGATTTAATTATTTTTAATTGATACCATTTCTAGGAAAATAAAGCACTTTGTATCAGAATGAATAGAAGAGTAACAAAATAAGCATTGTGTAAATAGTTCAATTGCAAAATGGTTTACGGCCATGTTATCATGGCTGTCCTTGAACCAATGTGGAACATATATCCTGTTTTGAGCAGGTTATCAAGCTTGCCTTTGAGGAGTTTGATCTTGAGAGAGGATATGACACGCTAACAGTGGGGGATGGAGGGAAGATTGGCGATGCCAGGAGAGTGCTCTATGTGTGAGTATTCTGCAGATACCCAGAATTTATCATTTACTATCTCGAAACTTTCCCTCAAACCTTTCCCTCAATATTTTCGCTCAAACCTTTCCTCCAGCATTCACTGTAGGATTTTTAAGTTGCACCGAACTATGCTGTAGTCTACACAGACGAACTAGGACAATAGATTGGGGCAGTTATTCTGATAAAACATTGAACATAATTGTCATGTAATTAATACACATTTTCCCATTTACTTGAAAATAATGACCATAGTTTTTGGAGCATGAAAACAATAAATTAAACTACCGATGTGGGTAAGAGACAATAAGTTAATCATTGAGTTCCATGTGATGTGTTTTAGGCTGACAGGGTCTAGTGTTCCTGACCTGATAGTCAGTATGAGCAACCAGATGTGGCTCCATCTCCAGTCTGATGACACCATCGGGTCCCAAGGATTCAAGGCCACATATGAAGGTACACTTCCTATGCTCTTTCAGAACATATGCAATGGTCTGCCAAATAATGGATTTGGTCCGGATTTAAACCCTGTACATCTACCATTTCATGTTGAGGTCATGTTTATTTGAGTTCTCATAGTTGGTGGTACTTGTCAGCATAAGACACATTTGATATGTAACGTGTTGGTCAGCCTACCATTTCCACATACTACAGTATGTGTGCGTTTCTCTGCAACCCATAGAATGATGTTCATTATACAACGGGTGGGTCTAATCCTGAATGCTGATTGGTTAAAATAATATTCCAGCCAAGTCATCAATTCTGCAGATTCAGCAAAAGATTAAATGGGCCAGCATGTGATCGACACAGACAAGTTAGTTTTCCAGATGAAATGCAACAGCAAAGCAAAGTTCTATAAATAGGGTTGCAAAATTCCAGTAACGTTCCCCAAATTCCTTGGTTTTCCAAAAATCCTGGTTGGAGATTTCCCACATTTCCTGCTTATTCCGTTGTAATTTCGGGAATCTTGGGAAAGGAGTTTTGCAGCCCCATCTATATATGTATCTAAACATCTGTTTCAATAAACACCAAAGTCCAGAATTTCCCCCCACCAGCATGAACTGTAATTCATTCCCAGTATCAGATGGTGGGACTAATTCCTTCCAACTGATGAATAGCACTGAACTTGCACTAATAAGTTATTACTGGGTTACTGGGCACAGTCAACACACCTACATTAAAGTAGTGTCATGCTGTGAGAGAGAAGAGATTTGCATTGCTGATAAATACTGTAGGGACACTGTTTGCTTTGGAAGTCATTTTCCATTCCACTCAACTGCTAGGTGGAAGTAAATTGTATTTAGGCCCCTGTTCAATCAAACCTGGTATGCCGATTTATTGCCACAGTTAGACAAATTATTGTTCTGACTGGGAGAGAGTGTTTGTATTGCTTTAATAATGAATCAATGTTTACTCTGTGAAACAAAAATGAATGCTACTGAATATTCATTCACAGATACCTTTTTACAGATAGAACCAGCCCAGAAACGGCAGGACACCAATGTTGATTAAGCAATTAGCTTGTAAACGATATTACAACCCATAAAACAGCAATGCTATAGGCTAGTTAGACTCCAATAAACTACTATCTTTTTTTCTAAACTGTTGAGTATATCCATGGGCCACGACCGTCTGTGAACTTTTGAAAGTTATTAGTTTGCACTTTTGTTTGGAAACACTGTATGGAAAGTCCATTGTCACCACCATCCACTTTCCATTTAGAGATCACTATTACCTCCTCAAGTGTCAACCCTTACCTTATATGGTCATACAGAGAGTTGACACAATCGTCAATTTAACACAATGCAGAACCCTGCACAACAACACAACCTCCATTAACTTTGTATAAACCCAACTTCAAACCTGTGCCTACAGTCCGGGTGTCAACGTTGACAGCAGAACCACTAGTGGTAGGACTCATTGTCAGGGGTCCGCATACAGTAGGTGTCCATGTCTACTGTATATACAATCTGGGGGAGTATTAAGTCAGGCTTGTTCACCTGTATTATGCATCTGTCTGATAAATGTTGGCAAAAAAAGTGATACCTATAGACGGACTATATGAAACATTTATAACCCATACATACTGTATAAGCACTACTGTACATAAGTAATTGCTTGTGTAATAATGAAACAACATATATCAGTTGGATGGAAGAGAATCATGGGGAATTCATAAAAATATATATTCTGAAGACCATAGGCACATACTGTATGAATCAGTAAATATAATGAATGTTACGGATTAAGGATAAGAATCATTGCATAATATCATTAAAGTAGCTTTGCAAGCAGGTACGCATTTCCTTTAGGCAAAGGCTTCTAGTGGATATGTTGCCCCTAACTTGTATTTTACTTACATAATTCCTTCCTGTAGCACATTCTATGGGCCTATTTGTTAGTTATTCTGTGATAATTCAGATTTTCTCTCATGCAACTGGGTAAGGTTGGCTCACTGTGAGAACATTGATTTTGAGGGATGTCTCACAAGGAGCTGAGTGAAGTCCATATTATGGCAAGAACAGCTCAAATAAGCAAAGAGAAACAACAGTCCATCATTACTTTAATACATGAAGGTCAGTCAATGCGGATCATTTCAATAACTTCTAAAGTTTCTTCAAGTATAGTCACAAAAACCATCAAGCGTATGATGAAACTGGCTCTCATGAGGACTGCCACAGGAAAGGAAGACCAAGAGTTAACCTCTTCTGCAGAGGATATTTCAGTAGCGTTAACTGCACCTCAGATTGCACCCCAGATAGGGTAATAGAAACATCTCAACATTAACTGTTCAGATGAGGCTGGGTGAATCAGGCCTTCATGGTCGATTTCTGCTAAGAAACCACTACTTAAGGACACCAATAGGAAGAAGAGACTTGCTTGGGCCATAAAACACGAACAATGGATATTAGACCAGTGGAAATCTGTCCTTTGGTGTGATGAGTCCAAATTTGTTATTTTTGGTTCCAACTGCCTTGTCTTTGTGAGACGCAGAGTAGGTGAACGGATGATATCTGAAAGTGTGGTTCTCACCATGAAGCATGGAGGAGGAGGTGTGATGGTGTGGGGGTGCTTTGCTGGTGACACTGTCTGTGATTTATTTAGAATTCAAGGCACACTCAACCAGCATGGCTACCACAGCATTCTGCAGCGAAACACCATTCCATCTGGTTTGCACTTAGTGGGATTATCATTTGTTTTTCAACAGGACAATGACCCAAAACACACCTCCTGGTTATGTAATTGCTATTTGACCAAGAAGGAGAGTGATGGAGTGCTGCAGCAGATGACCTGGTCTCCACAATCACCCGACCTCAAACCAAATGAGATGGTTTGGGATGAGTTGGACCATAGAGTGAAGGAAAAGCAGCCAACAAGTGATCAGCATATGTGGTAACTCCTTCAAGACTGTTGGAAAAGCATTCCTCATGAAGCTGGTTGAGAGAATGCCAAGAGTGTGCAAAGCTGTCATCAAGGCAAAGGGTGGCTACTGTGAAGAATCTCAAATCTGAAATATATTTGGATTTGTTTAACCGTTTTTTTGTTACGACATGATTCCATATGTGTTCATAGTTTTGATGTCTTCACTATTATTCTACAATGTAGAAAACCGTAAATAAATTAAAACCCTTGAATGAGTAGGTGTATCCAAACATTTGACTGGAGCTATATTTACAGTTGAAGTCGGAAGTTTACATACACCTTAGATAAATACATTTAAACCTTTTTTCAGGGTGGACTAGTGGTTAGAGCGTTAGACTCGTTGGACTTTCAGGGTAGCCTAGTGGTTAGAGTGTTGGACTAGTAACCGGATGGTTGCGAGTTCAAACCCTGAGCTGACAAGGTACAAATCTGTCATTCTGCCCCTGAACAGGCAGTTAACCCACTGTTCCTAGGCTGTCATTGAAAATAAGAATTTGTTCTTAACTGACTTGCCTGGTTAAATAAAGGTTAAAAAAAAAATCCTAGTAAAAATTCCCTGTCTTATGTCAGTTAGGATCACCACTTTATTTTAAGAAGGTGAAATGTCAGAATAATAGTAGAGAGAATGATTTATTTCAGCTTTTATTTGTTTCATCACATTCCCAGTGGGTCAGAAGTTTACATACACTCAATTAGTATATGGTAGCATTGCCTTTAAATTGTTTAACTTGGGTCAAACGTTTCGGGTAGCCTTCCACAAGCTTCCCACAATAAGTTGTGTGAATATTGCCCCATTCCTCTTGACAGAGCTGGTGTAACTGAGTCAGGTTTGTATGCTTCCTTGCTCGCACACACTTTTTCAGTTCTGCCCACACATTTTCTACAGGATTGAGGTCAGGGCCTTGTGATGGCCACTCCAATACCTTGCCTTTGTTGTCCTTAAGCCATTTTGCCACAACTTTGGAAGTATACTTGCAGTCATTGTCCATTTGGAAGACCCATTTGCAACCAAGCTTTAACTTTAACTGATGTTTTGAGATGTTGCTTCAATATATACATTTAATTTTCCTACCCCATGATGCAATCTATTTTGTGAAGTGCAAAAGTCCCTCCTGCAGCAAAGGACCGCCACAACATAATGCTGCAATCCCCGTGCTTCACGGTTGGGATGGTGTCCTTCAGCTTGCAAGCCTCCCTCTTTTTCCTCCAAACATACATACCAATGGTCATTATGGCCAAACATTTCTATTTTTGTTTCATCAGACCAGAGGACTTTTCTCCAAAAAGTATGATCTTTGTCCCCATGTGCATTTGCAAACCGTAGTCTGGCTTTTTTATGGCGGTTTTGGAGCAGTGGCTTCTTCCTTGCTGAGCGACCTATCAGGTTATGTTGATATAGGATTCGTTTTACTGTGGATATAGATACTTTTGTACCTGTTTCCTCCAGCATCTTCACAAGGTCCTTTGCTGCTGTTCTGGAATTGATTTGCACTTTTCGTACCAAAGTACATTCATCTCTAGAAGAGAGAGCGCGTCTCCTTCCTAAGCAGTATGACGGCTGTATGGTCCCATGGTGTTTATACTTGCGTACTATTGTTTGTACAGATGAACGTGGAACCTTCAGGCATTTGGAAATTGCTCCCAAGGATGAACCAGACTTGTGGAGGTCTACAATTTTTTTCTGGGGTCTTGGCTGATTTCTTTTGATTTTCCCATGATGTCTTTCAAAGAGGCACTGAGTTTGAAGGTAGGCCTTGAAATACATCCACAGATAAACTAACAATTGACTAAAATTATGTCAATTAGCCTATCAGAAGGTTCTAAAGCCATGACATCATTTTCTGGAATTTTCCAATCTGTTTAAAGGCACAGTCAACTTAGTGTATGTCAACATCTGACCCACTGGAATTGTGATACAGTGATATATAAATTAAATAATTTGGCCGGAAACAATTGTTGGAAAAATTACTTGTGTCATGCACAAAGTAGATGTCCTACCCCACTTAGCAAAACTATAGTTTGTTAACTTTTTATGGCTGCAGGGGCAGTATTGAGTAGCTTGGATGAAAAGGTGCCCATTGTAAACGGCCAGCTCCTCAGTCTCAGTTGCTAATATATGCGTATTATTATTAGTATTCGATAGAAAACACTCTAAAGTTTCCAAAACTGTCCAAATTTTGTCTGTGAGTATAACAGAACTGATATTGCAGGCCTCAGAAAACCTGAGGAAAATCAAAACAGGAAGTGGCTTCTATTTTGAAAACTCCATGTTCCATAGCCTCCCTTTGCTGGATTTAAAGGGATATGAACCAGATTCCTTTTCCTATCGCTTCCTCAAGGTGTCAACAGTCTTCAGACATAGTTTCAGGCTTTTATTTTGAAAAATGAGCCAGAACGATAACATCGCGTCAAGTGGTCACATGAATTTTGCTCGCGCAACAGAATTTGGACAGCCATTGTTTTCCTCTCTCCTACTGTGAAAGACATTTGCGGTTGATATATTATCGATTATATATTTTAAAAACAACCTGAGGATTGATTATAAAAAACGTTTGACATGTTTCTGTGGACATTATGGAAACTATTGGGAATTTTCGTCTACGTTGTCCTGACCGCTCTTTCCTGTGGATTTCTGAACATAACGCGACAAACAAACGGAGGTATTTTGGATCTAAAAATAATCTTTATGGAACAAAAGGAACATTTGTTGTGTAACTGGGAGTCTCGTGAGTGAACACATCCAAAGATCATCAAAGGTAAACGATTAATTTGATTGCTTTTCTGATTTTTGTGACCGAGCTACCTGATGCTAAGTGTACTTAATGTTTTATCGTGCAATCGATAAACTTACTCAAACGCTTGGATTGCTTTCTCTGTAACGCATTATTTCAAAGTCTGACATGACAGGTAGATTAACAAAAGGCTAAGCTGTGTTTTCCTATATTGCACTTGTAATTTCATGAATATAAATATTCATAGTAATATTTATTGAATGTAGCGCTATGCTATTCAGCGGTTGTTGATGACACTTATCCCGATATCGGGATTGCAGCCATAACAAGTTAACAAGACATTTGTGGAGTGGTTGAAAAATGAGTTTGAATGACTCCAACCTAAGTGTATGTAAACTTCCAACTACAACTCTATATATAGTTTATATCTCCCAGAAAACTGTTAAACAGAGACATCATAAACATAAATTAAACATGTCTCTGTTATCTGTGGACATTGATATGATGCTTTGACTTGTTTATGACTACTCTGAAATATTCAAATTAAATCTGAAACAGACCACCGGGTACCTCAAATACCCATATTTTAATGTTATCTCCTGCTTACTCTTTCAACAATGTTTTGCAATTTCAGCCGCAATATGCATTGAAATGGTAAACATGTTCTGGACTGCTGACTTGACTTCCAGCTCCTCATAATGTCGTTTATTGGACAGTAGATTCAGTGATGGCCAGCCACTTGAGGCATGTTTACATATTAGTATTTAAGAGAATGGCATAGCCTTAGTAAGACAGTTTACATCTCTATCACAGTTGCGATTGGGCTGATATGCCCTTACTGATTGTGGAGCTTCCGCATAGATCCTTCAACTAATTGCTCTTGGCAGATCCAAAGGTATTTAACCGGCACTTAACACCTCACAAAGGTTGTTGAATGTGCTGCTGGAATAAAACCCATCCCCTGTAGATTATTGCTCAGATGGGCCAGTGGAGCGGTAGCAGCTAAGCTGACACACTGGTTGTTAACACAAAAATGAACTCTTCCAGAACGTCATTCATTTGTCACTGTCATTTTACTCCTGCTAGAAAATGCTGCCTCCACCTGAAAATGTAGAGGAAATAAACAACTCTCGACTGTCTTGTTTTCTCTTGGATTATACCAGGGATAGCTTGTATCAGGTGAGCCATCCATGGTTTTCAGAATGTTTTACTTGTGTAAAGAATGTTGAGTTAGAGGAAAGCTGTCATGTTCTGTTTTCAGGATCTGATGATTGCTCAGTGGATGTCAGTTTTAGGACATTCAACCCGAAGAGCAGCTAACCTGATATCCTTGGGAATTGAAACCACTGAATGAACTTAAACGTTGTAACAGTTGTATATTTTCTTTACAGAAATTGACAAAGGAGGGTGTGGCGATCCTGGAATTCCGGCCTACGGCAAAAGAACAGGGGAGCGTTTTTTACACGGCGACATGCTGACTTTCGAGTGTCAGGCGGCCTTCGAGTTGGTCGGCGAGAGAACGATATCATGCCAGCAAAACAACCAGTGGTCTGGAAACAAACCCAGCTGCGTGTGTAAGATGCCATTTAAACATGCAAGACTTTAATTAACTGCGCTGTCATTGAGATTGATCAATCTGATACACTGTCCGAGGGAACCAGCCAGGTAGGGAAGGAAGGTGATATGGTTATCCCCACTGTCCCAACGGTCCGAGGGAACCAGCCAGGTAGGGAAGGAAGGTGATATGGTTATCCCCACTGACCCAACAGTCCGAGGGAACCAGCGAGGTAGGCAAGGAAGGTGATATGTTTATCCCCACTGTCCCAACAGTCCGAGGGAACCAGCCAGGTAGGGAAGGGAGGTGATATGGTTTTCCCCACTGTCCCAACAGTCCGAGGGAACCAGCCAGGTAGGGAAGGAAGGTGATATGGTTTTCCCCACTGTCCCATGTAAAGCTGTCATCATCTCTCAGGTTTTGTTGTCGCTTGGTCAACACTCCCCGCTGTCTATTTTGGAAAGTCATACAATTCAATCATTACTAACATCATTTTAGACACTGAGCTTATTCATTACAGTTTCAATACAGAGGCCTTTTTTGAGAATGGAGACTTTTCAGATGTAAAGTAAGAGCTGCTGCTGCAGGTAATGCTGTATTCAATCTTTTTATTTCACCTTCCTTCTGGCATGCAGGCTGACACCTCTAAGCCATCCAACAAGGGTTAAGCAGCTAATCAGCCAAGGGCAATCAGGTCTTGGTTGTATGCACTCACTACTGTAAGTCGCTCTGGATAAGAGCGTCTGCTAAATGACTAAAATGTCAAATATCCTCTACTGTCATGACACTGGGTTATATTCTTCCACCTAGTACAGTGAATAGAATGTGTCACCTGAAGCATTCAAAGGAAAGCGTGTATCCATCCCATTTCAAACAAAATGTCTTCAGTGATGTCTTATAAAAGAGCTATTTTCGCTCACTGTGTGATGCGTCAAAGCATGATGGCAGATCTGTGTGTGTGTGCTCCTATCTATTTTTACAGTCTCCTGCTTCTTCAATTTCACAACCCCATCAGGAATAATCCTCTCCCCAAACTACCCCGAGGAGTATGGGAACAACATGAACTGTGTGTGGCTCATTATCGCAGAGTCAGGGAGCAGGATTCATCTAATTTTCAGCGACTTTGAGGTAGAGCCCCAGTTTGACTACCTTATTGTGAAAGATGACGGGATGTCGGAACCCACCACGTTCGGCACATTCTCTGGGAAGGACGTACCCTCTCAGATCGCCAGCAATGGACACATCATGCGCCTGGAGTTCCAGTCTGACCACTCCAACACTGGGAAAGGATTTAACATCACATACACAAGTAAATGGCCCCTTCCTTTTAAAGATATGGGATTTTGCAATATTTTGAAGACCCTCACAATATCTTCTGATATGCAATTCAGAACTGCCTGTGGCACAACTACTGAGTCAAGCTGTCTCTATAGTGCTTCAGATGTATGCAATCAAATGCTTAGTCAGGTATATTCTCACAAGGGTGATAACGAATCAACATTATTAACCATCTTCAAATTAGAGGATCCCTATTTGAGAATGGAGATCCATTAGCTAGAACTGTGGTACTGTTCTATTTAACAATTTGTATGGCCATAGATGTGTATACCATTGTATATTTTACCTGTAATTTAAACCAGGAACATCTCATTTGAATTATTACGAATTCTATTACATTTGATTAACTGCTCTAAAGATATAAGTAGTGCATCACGTTTACTAAATGATTTCCCACTTGGCACACACTGGTTAAATCAACATTGTTTCCACGTCATTTCAATGAAATTGCATTGAACCAACGTGGAAAAGACGTTGAATTGACGTCTGTGACCAGTGGGATCACTCTGTTTTTTTATTCAACAGATGACATGACAAATTAAATAAACAATTTGCCCTTTTCTCTCAATACTACACCATTTAAAAAGGGGCTTGGGAATGTTTGCCATTTTAATAATTTACAATATTAACATTTTAATGCATATTGTTATGCAAATGTGTCTACCAGTGGTCCCAAAACATGTTTTATATGTAAACACAAGATAAGAAAAACAATAATACTGCAAGGCAATTCCAAACCTTGAAGGTAAACATTTAAAAACATATCGTTTCTATATTTTTTGCTGATATTACAGAGACAGTATCATGGAACAGAAAACAGCAATGGTAGTGGTCTGTTCAGGTCCTCTGCCTCAACATAGACACACTATAGCACAAAAATGTTGAACTGATCCGGGTGTGCCCAATGTTAATGGAATTATGCCTGTACCACACCAAGCTGAAATTAGGTCTGAATATTGCTGTCCCCAGTGCCTGTTTGCTATCTCTAGGAAACATTGTCTCGTTGCACTCTCCCGGCCTGGGAGACAACGCAGTGACATGTCTCTCCTCCACAGAGGAACAGAGGCAGGCTGCAGCGGTGGGGAAGGTTAATGAAATGGAGGAGGATGTTGTTACCGTTCTTATTCCGCATCAGAATCCGCTGGACACTCCTGTCAGTGACTAAGACAGGGATGGGTTTCTTTTTTTCTTGGCGGGGAGGTGTCAGCCATGTGATGGGGATGGCGGGGGGTGGTGTGGCATCTCAATAGCAGCGCCGTAGAATTGGCGTGTCACTGTGTCAGGAGGAGAGGGACATGTCTCCCAATCTGGTGTGGGGAGTTACTGTCAGCGAGCAGGAGTGTAATAACAATGAGCCAGGGAAATGAGTGTTGCCTCCATGGCATCAGTCTTCACCACTGTGCTGTGTTCATTTTGTTGGCTGATTAGCCTCTATTCTCAGTGACTAAATAATTAACCAGGTTCTCATCGTGTTTTCTGGGATAAGACAAATGAGTTAAATGTGACACAGAATCCAGTTTGATGTCTTCTTATTGATTAAAAAACAACAACACTGAAAAACACTGAAACCAGTTTTATTTTCCTCGCTAGCATTTGGTCAGAATGAATGCCACGACCCCGGCATCCCTGTCAATGGCCAGCGGTATGGGGAACACTTCTTGTTGGGGAGCTCCGTTCTTTTCACATGTGATGAAGGATTCATCAAAACCCATGGGTCTGAGTCCATAACCTGCATCATTCAGGATGGAAACGTAGTGTGGAATGCAGCAGTTCCTCGGTGTGAAGGTACTGTATAATGTTGAACAATAATCCATACAGTCTGCCAATGTCAGTGGAGTGGGTGGGCACTGGGCATGTCATGTGGGGGTCTGCTTTATTGTTGTCTGTTGGTGTCACATTGTAGAGCCGCTGAAAATGTGCTACAATAATGAGTAAAGTTTCCCCTCGACAGTCGATGCGGTTACATTCTGCATGATGTTGCATATGGACGTGTAACTCTCTATGTCAGAACATTGCCACTAAAACATGTTCCCCTCTAGCACCTTGTGGAGGACATTTAACAGCTCCAACCGGAGTTCTGCTGTCCCCTGGCTGGCCAGGATACTACAAAGACTCGTTAAACTGTGAATGGGTCATTGAAGCCAGCAAAGATCACGCCATCAAGATATCCTTTGACAGGTTTCTATTTTGTTTCAAATGTATCTTATCCCTGAAGAAGCTATTTCAATCATTCCATATGAGATAATCTGCCATGATAAACTACAGAAAAATGCTTGGATGGAATAGTATCTTCTAATTCACTTCTCTTTTCTTTCTGTCTGTTTCCATGTAGATTCCAAACCGAGGTTAATTATGACACACTGGAGATTCGGGATGGCCCCTCCAACTCCTCTCCTTTAATCGGAGAGTATCATGGCACTCAAGCGCCCCATTTTCTCATTAGCACCAGCAATTACATGTACCTGCTATTCACCACAGACAACAGTCGCTCCAGCGTGGGCTTCCAGATCCGCTACGACAGTGAGTTCTACCGTTTTCATTTGGAAATGTATCCACAGGGCTACCTTTCAAAAGCAGAGGACATTGTGTTGTCAATCCACACATTGTTTCATGGCTACAACTACGTGGTGCAATATCACTTTACTACGTGTGCTGTGATGTCAATATTAACTCAGCTTGTGTGTGGGTGTTGTGATCATATTGAAGTAGTGTAGGAGCTGTGAAATTAGATGTACACTTCATTTGGATAACTTGTCTTCATTGGGGTTGTTGCCTGAAGAGGACTGCGATTTAAATACCAAAGAATTGGTGATTGTGCAGGGAAACCTAATTTAACTCATTATATCACTAATAGCAATAGGCAGTGGTTTGCGATAGGATTATTAAATAATCTATCAATAATTGAATAGCGTTGTAAAATAGCTAGTCTAATTCTTTCTACAAATGCCAAAATATCTTAGGAATGTTAAAAATGAAAAAAATTACTACGAAATAAAAGTTATGTCACAAAGGCTGTTTAAATTAATGCTTTAGGGTGCGTTCGTAAATTCAATCTGGAGTGCCAGCGTTCGCTCAGAGTGCCCTCTAGGCGTTCGTAAATTCAATCTGGAGTGCCAGCGTTCACTCAGAGTGCCCTCTAGGCGTACGTAAATTCAATCTGGAGTGCCAGCGTTCGCTCAGAGTGCCCTCTAGGCGTACGTAAATTCAATCTGGAGTGCCAGCGTTCGCTCAGAGTGCCCTCTAGGCGTACGTAAATTCAATCTGGAGTGCCAGCGTTCGCTCAGAGTGCCCTCTAGGCGTTCGTAAATTCAATCTGGAGTGCCACCCTCTAGGCGTACGTAAATTCAATCTGGAGTGCCAGCGTTCGCTCAGAGTGCCCTCTAGGCGTACGTAAATTCAATCTGGAGTGCCAGCGTTCGCTCAGAGTGCCCTCTAGGCGTACGTAAATTCAGAGCATTGTCAGATTGTCCGTTCTTAAATTCAGAGTGTTTCGCTCTCATAGCGTTCAGAGTGCACACTGGACGCTCTGGCCAGAGGAGTAGGGTTGATCCGAGCATGTTGGTTAGGCTGGATAGGCTGTTTCCTTGTTAACTAGAGCGTTGGTGACTGTAAATGTGCTGCTGGCAATAATTTAAGATTTTGCAAACGTTTACTGACACCGGCCAAATTCAACAGCTGTTGAGCGTTCGTAAATCCATCAGTTATTTTTCCCTCTGGAATTGGAGTAGTTAGCCAGGGTGAATTTACGAATGCACCCTTAGACCGAATGATTTCGTAAATAACATTATACAACGGCTTGATTTAATCCTGGATGCTGATGGGTTAAAATCGCATTCCAGCCAGTGTCTATTCC
Source organism: Oncorhynchus gorbuscha (assembly GCF_021184085.1). Classification (NCBI taxonomy): domain Eukaryota; kingdom Metazoa; phylum Chordata; class Actinopteri; order Salmoniformes; family Salmonidae; genus Oncorhynchus; species Oncorhynchus gorbuscha. The sequence continues at coordinate 76,077,900 of NC_060179.1, forward strand.
AAAAATGACCACCGGCTAAATCTATGATGTTGAAATGCCTATTTACTCTTTTCCATCTGACTGGGCAATCCACTGTCTCATCAACCCAGCCAGACAATTTATACATTTGATGTCCACTATAAAAAGCACTAAGACATTATCTCCCATTTCTTTAGACAAACATTTCGTTTTCAACAGCGGAGATTTGCATACATGTTGCTGTCTGTCTCTCCGACATTTGCAACATTGAGGTTCGATCTCCAGCTGTCCCATAGTAATGAACGTGTCGGAAGTCGAGAAGAGACAGTTTTTCTCAGCCAGTCGAAATCATTAATCAGTTGGCATCATTTTTCTGGACATATATCTTCCTTTTTTTTACTAGAAAACAGTTCAAACAAAACAAAAATAAGCTAATTCACAATCTTTCCAGCTTCCGTTTGAAGTGATTGTGTTAGCTGTGTTGTTTGAACAATAGTGTCCTGACAAGAGAGCACATTTTCTATGCCAGGCGAAATCGCACATCAGTAGCTCATTGTTATGGATGTATCCAAATAAATGTCACTAGAAAGCAGCTTAAACCAAGCAAATGCAGCTACTTTGCTGTTATTCTGGCTGCACTGTTTGTCGTGAATGTAAGTTAGCTGTAGTTGGCTAGCTAGCAAGAAAGGGAAAAGAATGTTGCCAGCCAGTATGTCAATGGAACATTTAGAACAAACAACTGGGTCGCGTCCATAGATATAGACCAAAAGGACTTAACGACTGGGTCGTGTCTCTGGCAACCGAACCGATAGAATGGCTTGGGTAGCAAGCTTAGATTTGTGTTGGGACTATATCTCATGGAAGGATGAAATAGTATGAATACATTCATCAAAATAACATTTTTTTAATGAAAATATGTCAATCATTATTTGAACATGTTGGTAACCTATTGCATAAAAGTGATAACACCCGTGCCAATATATCCTCCAAACACGGCATTATCACTTGTATGTACCACTGTCATCCATCAGTGTACTATGATAGAGAACATGCTCTCTATTTTCTTCTACTTAAAATTAGGCTTCCATACTATACAGTTGAAGTCAGAAGTTTGCATACACTTAGGTTGGAGTCATTAAAACATGTTTTTCAACCACTCCACAAATGTCTTGTTAAAAAACTATAGTTTTGGCAAGTCGGTTAGGACATCTACTTTGTGCATGACACAAGTCATTTTCCAACAATTGTTTACAGACAGATTATTTCACTTATAATTCTCTGTATCACAATTCCAGTGGGTCAGAAGTTTACATACACTAAGTTGACTGGCTTTAAACAGCTTGGAAAATTACAGAAAATTATGTCTTGGCTTTAGAAGCTTCTGATAGGCAAATTGACATCATTTGAGTCAATTGGAGGTGTACCTGTGGATTTATTACAAGGCCTACCTTCAAACTCAGTGCCTCTTTGCTTGACATCATGGGAAAATCAAAAGAAATCAGCCAAGACCTCAGAAAAACATTTGTAGACCTCCACAAGTCTGGATCGTCCTTGGGAGCAATTCCAAACGCCTGAAGGTACCACGTTCATCTGTACAAACAATAGTACGCAAGTATAAACACCATGGGACCACGCAGCCGTCATACAGCTCAGGAAGGAGACGCGTTCTGTCTCCTAGAGATTAACATACTTTGGTGGGAAAAGTGCAAATCATTCCCAGAACAACAGCAAAGGACCTTGTGAAGATGCTGGAGTAAACAGGTACAAAAGTATCTATATCCACATAAAATTAGTCCTATATCGACATAACCTGAAAGGTCACTCAGCAAGGAAGAAACCACTGCTCCAAAACCGCCATAAAAAAGCCAGACTACGGTTTTTGCGACTGCACATAGGGACAAAGACCATACTTTTAGGAGAAATGTCCTCTGGTCTGATGAAACAAATATAGAACTGTTTGGCCGTAATGACCATCGTTATGTTTGGAGGAAAAATGGGGACGCTTGTAAGCCGAAGAATACCATCCCAAACGTGAAGTAGGGGCGTGGCAGCATCATGTTTTGGGGGTGCTTTGCTGCAGAAGGGACTGGTGCACTTCACAAAATAGATGGCATCACGAGGCAGGAAAATGATGTGGATATATTGAAGCATCATCTCAAGACATCAGTCAGGAAGTTAAAGCTTGGTTGAAAATGGGTCTTCCAGATGGACAATGACTGCAAACATACTTACAAAGTTGTGGCAAAAGGACAACAAAGTCAAGGTATTGGAGTGGCCATCACAAAGCCCTGACCTCAATCCTGAGGAAAATTTGTGGGCAGAACTGAAAAAGCTTGTGCGAGCAAGGAGGCCTACAAACCTGACTCAGTTACACCAGCTCTGTGAAGAGGAATGGGGTAAAATTCACACAACTTATTGTGGGAAGCTTGGGGAAGGCTACCAGAAACATTTGACCCAAGTTAAACAATTTAAAGGCAATGCTACCAAATAATAATTGAGTGTATGTAAACTTCTGATCCACTGGGAATGCGATGAAAGAAATAAAAGCTGAAATAAATCATTCTCTCTACTATTATTCTGACATTTCACATTCTTAAAATAAAGTGGTGATCCTAACTGACCTAAGTCAGGGAATTTTTACTAGGATTAAATGTCAGGAATTGTGAAAAACTGGATTTAAATGTATTTGTCTAAGGTGTATGTAAACTTTCGACTTCAACTGTATACTCCAATTAATTCCCTAAATGTTTCCTATAATTACATTATTGTAGTTACTATAGTACAATACTGTCTGACATTAGGTGGATGAGACATGACTGCCACGTCCAGAAAAATGGCTGGAAAATGTTTATTTGATTTATTAGATTTATTGTACTGGGAAAAACTCCTTAATAAAATATATATTTCATTATTATTACAATATTTCTTATGAGGACAACCCTCCACCATGGGATGAAATAGAACACAAGGGAAAAGGAGAGAGCTCCTTTTTGCTCCCCCTCATGATTTATACAGTAAAGAGAAATTCCGACACCATCTTCTATTGCATTTAAGGCATGAAGGTGGAATTAAATCGTTCTTTCTATCCCCACAGGCGTTATGATGGAAACAGATTCCTGCTTAGATCCCGGGATCCCAGTCAATGGAAAGCGGTTTGGGAACAATTTTGCCATTGGGACCAGGGTGACATTCAGCTGTGATCAAGGCTACACGCTGAGCGACGAGAAACCCATTGTGTGCGAGAGGAACCATCAGTGGAACCACGCACTGCCCAGCTGTGATGGTAGTGTACCCCGATTTAGCACCCTCCAACCCTTCCTTCCTCTCTTTTTCCCTGTTCCTGTCAGGTGCACTGACATGAATTGCAGCACTTACTCAGCCATCACCCCTTCTCCTCACACTCCCCATCCGATTCACAGAGAAAGATGTGTGCGACACAGCGCACTGCTAACCAATCTCTCTGTCTTATCTGGTGGAAAGGGTACGCCTCTTTGACAACCCTAAGGAGCGGAGTTCATTGATTCCTGATGAGAGGAAAGGTAACTGGAATATGCACACTTAAGATAACTTTGAGCGGCAGACAACGGAGAGTCAGAGAGTCGGTAGGCAGGTTGGAGATTCAGTAGGAAGACATAATTCCAACCGTTTATCTCATTTGTTTCCCGCGACTTGGGATAAAAATAACACTGTACAGCATTTTTTTTCTTCCAGTAAATGGAGTCGAGCGTTTGACCATCAGGTTTTGGTCGTCCTATATCATCCTCTGGACTACTAGTTTATAAGTTGTATTTTCTATTCTAGTCTACTATTTCAGTCTTCTATTCTGTTTTCTATTCTAGTCTTTTATTCTGTTTCCTTCTGAACTTGACCTTCATGATTGACAGTGGTGGCATTTCCGCATCTCATTCAGATATGTAAAACGTTTTCTTCCGTTTTGTCCCTCTTACTCACTCTATCATTTCACAAGGGGGGTGTAGGCATATGCAGTAGACAGGTCCTGTTCTAGGCAAAGATGCTATCTGATTTTTAAATGGGATTTAAAGGAGTTTGAGGAATAGATACAATGTTTTATATTAGGGCACAATCCTTTTTGCGAATGGTGAGAAATAATGAACCACAGAACACAGAATGATCACAGAACATAACATTGATCATCCATCATTGGTTTGTTCTTGTAGTGTCATTCTTAGAACCCTCCTACTTAGAAGTTACTGCAGGAATGCACGCTTCACTTCCTGTAGAAAAGGTCCACTACCCTGAGCACCTGCCTCCTCCCCGCCCACTGCTGTGCTTATGGAGAAAGCAGGAGTTCATTTTTTAAGAGTGGGGCCAGCTTTATGATTCTTTTATTTATGACAATGACGGTACTATATGGATTGTTCACGCCCACAATTTGTCTTGTCCATGTCCTTTTTGTGATAACTATACCAGAAGTAATTTGTAATGATTTCCGAGGATCTGTCACGCCTTGGTCATTGTATTTTGTGTTTTCGTTATATATTTGGTCAGGCCAGGGTGTGACATGGGTTTATGTTATTGTATTTTCGTATTGGGGTTTGTAGTATTTGGGATCGCGGCTGATTAGGGGTGTTGTATAGGCTTGGCTGCCTGAGGCGGTTCTCAATCAGAGTCAGGTGATTCTCGTTGTCTCTGATTGGCAACCGTATTTAGGTAGCCTGGTTTCGCTTTCTATTTCGTGGGTGATTGTTCCTGTCTCTGTGTAGTTTCACCAGATAGGCTGTAATAGGTTTCACGTTCCGTTTGTTGTTTTCGTATTTGTATAGTTATTTCATGTATCGCTTTTTTCCTTTCATTAAAGACATGAGTAACCACTACGCTGCATTTCGGTCCGACTCTCTTTCCACAAACGAAGAACGCAGAATCACCCACCACACTCGGACCGAGCAGCATGTTAACAGGCAGCGACAGCTTGAACAGCGAAGGGAGGACGTTATGGACAGCAGAGGCATGGAGTATACGACGTGGGAAGAAATCGACAGGTGGGCGGCCGACCCAGAGAGAGTGCAGGTGCCTGTCTGGGATTCGCTGGAGCAATGCGAAGAGGGCTATAGGCGAATGGAGTCAAAAAGAAAGACACGTCGGCGCAGAGCGAAAACCGAAAGTAACCCCCAAGTATTTATTGGGGGAGGGCGCAGAGAGAGAGTGGCTGAGTCAGGGTTCAGACCTGAGCCAACTCTCCCTGTTAATCGTGAAGAGCAGTTGCAGTGGGAGAGGCTGCACCACTTGGAGAATTGGACATGGGAGGAGAAATTAGACGGAAAAGGACCCTGGTCTCAGCCTGGAGAATATCGCCGTCCCAAGGAAGAAATAGAGGCGGCTAAAGCGGAGAGGCGCTGGTATGAGGAGGCAGCACGGCGACGCGGTTGCAAGCCCGAAAAGCAGCCCAAAAAAATTATTGGGGGAGGCTAAAAGGGAGTATGGCTATGCCAGGTAGGAGACCTGCGCAAACTCCCTGTGCTCACCGTTGGGCTAGAGAGACCGGGCAGACACCGTGTTATGCTATGGAGCGCACAGTGTTTCCAGTGCGGGTGCATAGCCCGGTGCGGCACATACCAGCCCTTCCTATTGGCCGGGCTAGAGTGGGCATCGAGCCAGGTAAGCTTGGGCAGGCTCGGTGCTCAAGAGCTCCAGTGCGCCTGCACGGTCCGGTCTATCCAGAGCCACCTCCACACACCTGTCCTCCGGTAGCAGCTCCCCGCACCAGGCTTCCTGTGCGTGTCCTCGATCCTGTAGCACCAGTTCCAGCACCACGCACCAGGCCTTCTGTGCGCCTCGCCTGTTCAGCACAGCCAGAGCCTTCCTTCCCTCCTGCACTGTCTGAGTCTCCCGCCTGTTCAGCGCTATCAGAGCCTTCCTTCTCTACAGCGCTGCCGGAGCCTCCTGCCTGTTCGGAGCAGCCTGAGCTGTCAGTCTGCATGAAGCAGCCAGAGCTGCCAGTCTGCAAGGAGCTGCTACATTTACATTTAAGTCATTTAGCAGACGCTCTTATCCAGAGCGACTTGCTAGTCTGCAAGGTGCTGCCAGCCTGCATGGAGCAGTCAGAGCTGTCAGCCTGCATGGAGCAGTCAGAGCTGTCAGTCTGTATGAAGCAGCCAGAGCTGTCAGTCTGCATGAAGCAGCCAGAGCTGTCAATCTGCAAGGAGCTGCTAGTCTGCAAGGAGCTGTCAGTCTGCAAGGTGCTGCCAGCCTGCATGGAGCAGTCAGAGCTGTCAGCCTGCATGGAGCAGTCAGAGCTGTCAGCCTGCATGGAGCAGTCAGAGCTGTCAGTCTGCATGAAGCAGCCAGAGCTGTCAGTCTGCATGAAGCAGCCAGAGCTGTCAGTCTGTAAGAAGCAGCCAGAGCTGTCAGTCTGCATAGAGCAGCTAGATCCGCCAGTCAGCCATGATCTTCTAGATCTGCCAGACAACCAGTCTCTTCCAGATCTACCAGTCAACCAGTCTCTTCGAGATCTGCCAGTCAACCAGAATCTTCAAGATCTGCTAGTCAACCAGAATCTTCCAGTTCCGCCAGCCAGCCAGGATCTACCGGAGCCTACTACCTGCCTGAGCTTCATCTCAGTACTGGGCCTCCTCTCAGTACTGGGCTTCCTCTCAGTACTGGGCTTTCTCTCAGTACTGGGCTTCCCCTCAGTTCCGGGCTACCCCTCAGTTCCGGGCTGCCCCTCAGTTCCGGGCTGCCCCTCAGCCCCGAGCTGCCTCAGTCCCGAGCTGCCCCTCAGTTCCGAGCTGCCCCTCAGTTCCGAGCTGCCCCTCAGTCCCGAGCTGCCCCTCAGTCCCGAGCTGCCCCTCAGTCCCGAGCTGTCCCTCAGTCCCGAGATGCCCCTCAGTCACGAGCTGCTCCTCAGTTCTGTGGGGTTCTGGGTGAGGACTATTAGGCCATGGTCGGCGGCGAGGGTGGATTATCCCAGGACGCGAAGGGGAGGAACTAGGACATTAATGGAGTGGGGTCCAAGTCCCGAGCCGGAACCACCACCATGGACAGACGCCCACCCTATGGACCCACCCTATGGTTTTCAGGTGTGTCCGGGAGTCCGCACCTTAGGGGGGGGTTCTGTCACGCCTTGGTCATTGTATTTTGTGTTTTCAGTATATATTTGGTCAGGCCAGGGTGTGACATGGGTTTATGTTATTGTATTTTCGTATTGGGGTTAGTAGTATTTGGGATCGCGGCTGATTAGGGGTGTTGTATAGGCTTGGCTGCCTGAGGCGATTCTCAATCAGAGTCAGGTGATTCTCGTTGTCTCTGATTGGGAACCGTATTTAGGTAGCGTGGTTTCACTTTGTATTTCGTGGGTGATTGTTCCTGTCTCTGTGTAGTTTCACCAGATAGGCTGTAATAGGTTTCACGTTCCGTTTGTTGTTTTCGTATTTGTATAGTTATTTCATGTATCGCTTTTTTCCTTTCATTAAACATTTACATTACATTTAAGTCATTTAGCAGACGCTCTTATCCAGAGCGACTTACAAATTGGTGCATTCACCTTATGACATCCAGTGGAACAGCCACTTTACAATAGTGCATCTAAATATTTTAAGGGGGGTGAGAAGGATTACTTTATCCTATCCTAGGTATTCCTTAAAGAGGTGGGGTTTCAGGTGTCTCCGGAAGGTGGTGATTGACTCCGCTGTCCTGGCGTCGTGAGGGAGTTTGTTCCACCATTGGGGAGCCAGAGCAGCGAACAGTTTTGACTGGGCTGAGCAGGAACTGAACTTCCTTAGTGGTAGGGAGGCGAGCAAGCCAGAGGTGGATGAACGCAGTGCCCTTATTTGGGTGTAGGGCCTGATCAGAGCCTGGAGGTACTGAGGTGCCGTTCCCCTCACAGCTCCGTAGGCAAGCACCATGGTCTTGTAGCGGATGCGAGCTTCAACTGGAAGCCAGTGGAGAGAGTGGAGGAGCGGGGTGACGTGAGAGAACTTGGGAAGGTTGAACACTAGACGGGCTGCGGTGTTCTGGATGAGTTGTAGGGGTTTAATGGCACAGGCAGGGAGCGTTCTTTCCACAAACGAAGAACGCCATTACAGGATCCCTCAAATTAGGGCAATCAAGTACAAAAAATATATCTTCCCCTCTTCCTTCCAACGGGGTGAATCAGACCTCAGTACATATATAAATGCATGTTGGGATACCATGCAATTATGACATTTTTATTTGTCTCACACTCAAAAGAGCCATCCTCGCTGATTAACTTTCAGTAGTAGCCTTGGGCAAGTATGATAACACACAACATGAGCCCCATTTAATCACCAGCATCTCCATAGCCTACGGAATCGGGTATAATTGCAATTGCCAACTCCATACATTTGTTCATGGGAACCTGTGCTATCTTGGGAATGCCTTTTTTCAGCTATTTTCACAGCATTTAACTGATACTCACACCAATTAAAAATGTTGAGTGACTCAACCTCACAGGCTAGAGGTTGTGGACCTCTGTCTATTCACATACACATTCATGCTACAAATGTCATGCTTCACAAACACGGTAAATACAATTATCCTGTGATACATACACAGAAGTCATAGTAGATTAGCATATTTCCTTTAAGGCATTCCTTTTACTCGTTTTTTCTTTTTATTCATCTCGTAATTAAGGCAGTGACAAGTTGTTGTTTAGACGACTCTGCCTGACTGTCTCCACTGACAGGGTCTTTCCTGTCAGAATTCTGCCTTGGTTATTAAGTTCCCTTTTGATCTTCCCAGACAGACTCACTATCAGCATACAGTATCCCACGTCTTCATCTTACTCAGCCCTAGCTGGGTAAACTCTGAGGCTTTTCATCTGGGAACATGATGTGTCTATGTCTGTGTTTCACACTGTCATCAGGTTTGTCTCTACAAATAACATGGAGGAGAGACTAAAAGTTTGTTTAGAACATTTACTAAGTCCAAAAGAGATCCTCTTACACCCAGGGATATTTTGTTGCAGTCTCTGACCTAGATTCGGGTATCAAACCCACCCGGACTCTTTTTTTTATGTTGCAAATTCTTTGAGCAATTTTCAATGATATTGGCATACTAATCAAAAATCTAATGATACAAGCTCATAATCTTTTGCATCTTTATTTATTTAAATGCTGTTATTAATTTTTCAAAACCCCTGATTGTTATGCAAGAAATTGCATTAATTAATCATTAAAGGGCAACTCCGACACTTTTCGTTATCTTCGCAACAAACTAGTGTCTTCATAAAATACTGTTCAAAAGTTTGGGGTCACTTAGAAATGTCCTTGTTTTTGAAAGAAAAGCAATTTTTTTTGCCCATTAAAATAACATCAAATTGATCAGATATACAGTGTAGACATTAAATGTTGTAAATGACTATTGTAGCTGGAAACGGCTGATTTTTTATGGAATGTCTACATAGGCCCAATATCAGCAACCATCACTCCTGTGTTCCAATGGCACGTTGTGTTATCTAATCCAAGTTTATCATTTTAAAAGGCTAATTGATCATTATAAAACCATTTTGCAATTATGTTAGCACAGCTGAAAACTGTTGTTCTGATTAAAGAAGCAATAAAACTGTCCTTCTTTAGACGAGTTGAGTATCTGAAGCATCAGCGTTTGTGGGTTTGATTACAGGCTCAAAATGGCCAGAAATAAAGAACGTTCTTCCGAAACTCATCAGTCTATTCTTGTTCTGAGAAATGAAGGCTATTCCATGCGAGAAATTGCAAAGAAACTGAAGATCTCGTACAATGCTGTGTACTAATCCTTTCACAGAACAGCGCAAACTGGCCCTAACCAGAATAGAAAGAGGAGTGGGAGGCCCCGGTGCACAACTGAGCAAGAGGACAAGTACATTAGAGTGTCGAGTTTGAGAAATAGACGCCTCACAAGTCCTCAAATGGCATCTACATTAAATAGTACCCCAAAACACCAGTCTCAATGTCAACAGTGAAGAGGCGACTCCGGGATGCTGGCCTTCTAGGCAGAGTTGCAAATAAACAGCCATATCTCAGACTTGCCAATAAAAATAAAAGATTAAGACGGGTTAAAAGAACACAGTACTGGACAGAGGAAATCTGCCTAGAAGGCCAGCAACCCGGAGTCGCCTCTTCACTGTTGACATTGAGACTGGTGTTATGCTTTTCTTTCAAAAACAAGGAAATTTGTACGTGAAAACGCCGCATTTCTACATTTTGTGAAAACGTTAAAATGTTATCCCCAATGACATCATAAAAGGTTTAAACATTTTAAAAACAGTGATTTTCAAACATGAGATTTGCGGTGATATGGGGTGCAAGAAAATACCCTCCCTCTGGCTAGAAACACATTGCACGGCCTCCCGGGTGGCGCAGTGGTTAAGGGCACTGTACTGCAGTGCCAGCTGTGCCACCAGAGACTCTGGGTTCGCGCCCAGGCACTGTCGTGACCGGGAGGTCTGTGGGGCAACGCACAATTGGCCTAGTGTTCTCTGGGTTAGGGAGGGCTTGGCCGGTAGGGATATCCTTGTCTCATCGCGCACCAGTGACTCCTGTGGTGGGCCGGGGCAGTGCGTGCTAACCAATGTTGCCAGGTGCACGGGGTAATATATTTTTAACCACAGATCATAGAAATGCCCTACATATGAAGACACTGGTTTGGTGCTGGAGATAATGAATATGAGATTGAAAAGTAGCGGAGTTGCCCTTTAATAATGGAAATGTTCAGTCCTCAAAGTTCTCAAAATATGTGAGTTTAAAAAACGATGCCTCATTCATGATGTTTCATTTTGTTTCCCTTAGCGTTGTGTGGTGGTTATATCTTTGGTAAAAAAGGAACCATACTCTCCCCTGGGTTTCCTGATTTCTACCCAAACTCATTGAACTGCACATGGACAATAGAGGTGTCTCATGGCAAAGGTAAGCCTCACGAATAGCTGTCTAATGTAAGTACCAACCAATAATTTGTTGCAGCAACTGAGTGAGTAAAATCCGCTGTGACTGGCCCTACAGCACCCCATTTGAATGATGAGTCTCTATATTCTCATTAACATTAAGCCCCAGCCCTCCCTTAGGGCTGGTGTGACGTGGAGACAGGGTTTTTGATGTGTGACTTAGGGAGGCCTAATCTTATCTGAAACTCTCCAGGAGTGCAGCTGCTCTTCCATACGTTCCACCTGGAGGACTCCCATGATTACCTCCTCATCACAGAGGACGGCAGCTTCACGGAACCCGTGGCCCGGCTCACTGGCTCCGTCCTGCCCCCCTCCATCAAGGCCGGCTTGTTTGGAAACTTTAGCGCCCAGCTCCGCTTTGTCTCCGACTTCTCCATGTCCTATGAAGGTTTCAACATGTCCTTCTCAGGTGGGTGTCACATATTGTGTATAAAGGGTAATCAGTTGTTGCAGATACATTTTAAGAGTTCCTTTCATGTAGATTCAAAGATATGAGGTCACTGCAGTGATTAACATTGGTGTAAAGTACTTAAGTAAAAATACTTTAAAGTACTACTTGAGTTGTTTATTTAGGGTAACTGTACTTTACTTTATTATTCATATTTTTGACTACTTTTACTTCACTGCATTCCTTAAGAAAATATTGTACTTTTTACTCCATACATTTTCCCCGACACCCAAAAGTACTTATACCATTTGGAATGCTTAGCAGGACAGGACAATGGTCCAATTCATGCACTTATCAACAGAACATCCCTGGTCATCCCTTCAGCCTCTGATCTGGCGGACTCACTAAACACAGATGCTTCATTTGTAAATTATGTTGGAAAGTTGGTGCTGTCTGGTTTGCTTAATAATATAAAGAATTTGAAATTATTTATACTTCTACTTTTGATACTTAAGTATATTTTAAACCAAATACTTTTAGACATTGACTCAAGTAGAATTTTACTGGGTGACTTTCAATATTGTCATTTTCTATTAAGTTATCTTTACTTTTACTCAAGTATGACAATTGGGTACTTTTTCCACCACTGGTGATTAGAACACTGTTTTTGATGAAAAAAATGGATTGAGAACCCAGCCGACTATTAAGTCAATGTGAAACAGAAACAGTTGAGACGTCATTAGATCAAATACTGAAATAGTTGGTATTTATTTATAGTGCAGGTGATGGAGAAGACTGGCTCCAGAGTTGTATCTACAAAGATACATACTTCAAACATGACAAAAATACTTTAAAAGGGCTGTGTTTTGTTTCATATGTGTACAACAGCTGATGAAATGAACACTGTAAAAGTGTAATAAAAATGTGATCACTTATTTTTGATAGTTGCTGGTTGGAAACACAATCTACACGTGACCTTCTTAACAGCAGGTTTTGCATGGGTGGAGTTTTGGCTTGCCTGGTGATATAAGTGAATCGACCAATAACAATACGATTTCCGAACCTCTTTGCCAATAACAGATCGTTTTCTGGTTACAGTGCATTCGGAAAGTATTCAGATCCCTGACGTTTTCCACATTTTGTTATATTGCAGCCTTAATCTAAAATCGATTCAATTGTTTTTCCATCCTCATCAATCTACACGTAAAACCCCATAATGACAAAGCAAAAACAGTTGTTTTTCAATTTTGGCAAATGTATTAGGAAAACTCCCCAGAAATATTACATTTACATAAGTATTCAGACTCAGTACTTTGTTGAAGTACCTTTGGCAGTGATTACAGCCTCGAGTGTTCTTGGGTTTGACGCTACAAACTTGGCACACCTGTATTTGGGGAGTTTCTCCCATTCTTCTCTCTGCAGATCCTTTCAAGCTCTGTCAGGTTGGATAGGGAGCGTTGCTGCACAGCTATTTTGAGGTCTCTCCAGAGATTTCAATCAGGTTCAAGTCCGGGTTCTGGCTGGGCCACTCATGCACATTCAGAGACTTGTCCCGAAGTCACTCCTGCGTCCTGAGGTCCTAAGCGCTCTGGAGCAGGTTTTAATCAAGGATTTCTCTGTTCTTTGCTCCGTTCATCTTTTCCTCAATCCAAACTAGTCTCCCTGTCCTTGCTGCCGAAAAACATCCCCACAGCATGATGCTGCCACCGCCATGCTTCACTATAGGGTTGGTGCAAGGTTTCCTCCAGACGTGACACTTGGCATTCAGTCCAAAGAGAAACAAGATTCCCTGGTCTGAGAGTCATGAACCTTTTACTGAGGAGTCGCTTTGGTCTGGCCACACTACCATAGAGGCCTGATTAGTAGAGTGCTGCAGAGATGGTTGTTCTTCTGGAAGGTTCTCCCATCTCCACAGAGGACCTCTGGAGCTCTGTCAGAATGACCATCGGGTTCTTAGTCACCTCCCTGACCAAGTCCCTTCTCCCCTGATTGCTCAGTTTGGCAGGGTGGCCAGGTCTAGATAGAGCCTTGGTGGTTCCAAACTTCTTCCATTTAAGAATGATGGAGGCCACTGCATTCTTGGGGTCCTTCAATGCTGCAGACATTTTTTGGTACCCTTCCCCAGATCTGTGCCTCGACACAATCGTGTCTCAGAGCTCTACAGACAATTCCGTCGACCTCATGGCTTAGTTTTTGCTCTGACATGCACTGTCAACTGTGGGACCTTATATAGACAGGGCTGTGCCTTTCCAAATCATGTCCTGTCAATTCAATTTACTGCAGGTGAATCCAATCAAGTTGTAGAAACATCTCAAGGATGATCAATGGAAACAGGATGCACCTGAACTCAATTTCGAGTCTCATAGCAAAGGGTCTGAATACTTTAATATACATTTTCAATGTAAACGTAAATACCTATTTTCGCTTTGTCATTATGCGGTATTGTGTGTAGAATGATGAGGAAATAAATTAATTTAATCCATTTTAGAATAAGGCTGTAATATAACAAAATGTGGAAAAAGGGAAAGGGTCTGGATATCTTCTGAATGCACTTTATTGTAAATATCCCTCCCATTTGTCTTCTCCATTCAAGGATTGATCCACTCTGTGTTTAATGCATTGCTTTTGCGCCCTTCCCCTCCCCTCTCAGACAACTCCTAGACAGTCCTCGCAAATGTCTTGAGAAAATGTGTCGTTTTTTGGAAAATTACTATTTTTGTTTATTTTTGATCATTTTAATGGAAAACTATCACAGTATGTTACCGTAACTGTTTCCCAGAAACTATTTGATATTGAGATAAAAATGGCTGCATTGGGCCTTCAAACTTGGTTGCAAAATAATAAACTTGCTCTGCCAATAATATAATAACCCGACTCGAGTACAAAGACAAAAGCACTTCAAACACAGGGCAAAATGCCCATAAACATCTGAGTATGGCAGAGCTATAGTAACAGCATGTTACCTAGACAAACAGCCCTGCATGAGGATTGGGGAATCCTAAATAATAACCCCATTACCAGGGATAAATCATTTATACCTTTACATAGGTAAATTCCCACAGAACAATGATAACACACTTTAAAGTTATTGCAATTACCCAATGAACATTCCAGTGGTCAACACGTTTATGAAAAAAACGAACATTATTAGCATAAACATTAACGTTTCCAATAAACAATGACAACACCTCAGAGAACCGGGAGAAACCTAATAATGAGAGACGTGCCTAACGCCTCGATCACACCGACAGAGTTGGGGTTACGCAGCATCATCTGGGTACTGTTTGTGTGTAACAACAGTTCAACATTCACCTTCTGCTACCATTTCTGTCAAGTCGTCCACGCATACAGTTTGACGCATACGTTCGATGAATCCAACATATGCATCACACAGAACGTACTACAACTACCTCTGCAAGGCTGCAAGGCAAATGCAGTGTTATATTGGGAAGTAATGTACTTCTGCTGTACCAAAATGCAATGATGATGTCGGTGTGATCGAAGCGTAAAGCTGTGGTCTTCACCGGTGAGCTCAAGTAGGAGCCAGTTCACGTTGGTGGTGAGTAGAGAACAGGACAGGTTGGCTTTACCAAACAGAGGTAATACTAACATTTCAAAATAAATAATAATAATAATGACTAATTATGGGAAACCGGGGCTTTCTGAAGGCTCCATAGTTTCCCCAAATTGTGCCGAAAACAGTTCATTTCTCAGAGCTTCATTATTTGTTCGCAATACACATTAGTGACATCTGCTGGTCAGCAATAAATATCAGTGTGTGAACATCAGATAGATGTTTATTTCTCCAGATTTCAGACATTCCAAATTCCGTCTTGCATGTGAACTCGGCAGAAGTTAACTGCTTAGGCTCAATCACAATGACAGTGTTTTGCATTTTGGTACACGAGAAGTACATTATTTTCCAATGAAACGCTGCGTTTGCCTTGCACGATTGCGTTGCTGAGCGTTCTGAGGCTTGCGCACCATTTTGCGTAAAAACACTGTAGATGAGATCGAGGCGCAAGCAATTTCGATACATGCTTTGATGCTCCGGAATCAAACGTAACATCACTTATGATAACCAGACCCTTTTACCGACCAGAGTTTGATTACAAAACACACAAAGGATAGCATGGTTAGCAAGCAATGTTCATACTAGCTGAGCATTCTCAGCTCCACCACCATATGTAGGCTATGTAATTGTGTTGATTAGTTTTGGCGGAGTGACATCAGACGATAGTGTAAAAATGTCCATTCTTTAAATCGTACCTATGTTTGTCCGGTGTAAAAATCGATGTGACTAAATTGCACCGCGTAATCCACTATTTTCCAATCAAGTATGAAGTTAGTGACTTCAAACATGCTCAATACTTTAAGAACTATCAATTGTGTCATGCTTACTTTGTACCTGTGCTTCTCTTGATTGTAGTCAGTGGGAGTTGGCATCCATAGTTTTTGATTTAAAAGAAATAGCCTTTACGCATCCCCTGACAAAACGACTAAATATTCCGTGCAATGACGGGTGCTCCTTATGTTATCTGCTCCCTTGGCGGAGGTCGCTAAAAATGTGATTTTAATCCCAAAAGATTAAAATCACTAAAGAAAAGAATGCCCTAACACAGGACAAACATAGGTAGGCTACAAGACATTCATTTAAGACTCTTATGATTCAATGTAGTTGGAAGTATACTCCACCAAAACTCATCACCACTCAACTCCATTGTAATAGTGGAGTTGAGACTTCTCAGCTATGCTCGTACCAAACAATTAGTCTGTTTGTGTTGGGAAAGGCCCAACAGGTGTTGATAACTCCAAGGCATATCATCACACATTGTTATTTTCTAAAAACCTCTTAAGGATCCGGACCCTTTTTTACATTTTCGCCTAAAATAACATACCCAAACCTAGCTGCCTGTACTGTAGCCCAGGATCTGAAGCAAGGATATGCATATTCTTGATACCATTTGAAAGGAAACACTTTGACGTTTGTGTAAATGTGAAATGAATGTAGGAGAATATAACACACTAGATCTGGTAAAAGATAATACATAGAAGAAAAGGTTCAGGTCTGCCCAAATGTGCCTCATTGGTTTATTGATACATTTTCAAGTTCATAACTGTGCACTCTCCTTAAACAATAGCATGGTATTCTTTCACTGTCATAGCTATTTTAAATTGGACAATGCAGTTAGATTGACAAGAATTTAAGCTTTCTGCCAATATCAGAAATGTCCTGTGAAATGTTCTTGTTACTTACTGTACAACCTCATGCTAATCGCAGTAGACTACGATATCTCAACTGTCCCGCCAGGAGGACCGATCCTGTAGAGCAGGTATTCCCAAACTGGGAATATGTCAAATAAAAATGTGATTCACTATACATTTGGGTGAGTTTTTTTCTCTCGCCTGAGTAGCCTCGTTTCACTGACAAAAATAAAAATAAACCATCTAGTGTTCATTGAAATAACAACACAATGTCAAATACAGCTAGTGTAGTCAAATAATGAACATCTAATCACATTAACCGTTACTCTCTCGCAGGATTCCCACTAACGGTCCGTATGTAGCCAAACGTAGCTGCTGCTCATTCTGTTTGCTTGAAAATGGATAAATGGTAAAAATAAAAAATAAAGGTAAGGCCTGCGTCCATAGAGACACATACCAGCTCTACTGGTAGTACTGCTACTACCAGCAGTACTACACCTGCACCTGTCGACGACACAAGTTCTTTTGCTTCCACGAGCACATCCAATGCTAGCATCAGTAATTCTACATTTGTTGTTAGCCCAGCTAGCATGGACACTAACAGTTGTGAATCTTATGCAGCCAAGAGCTACTGCCCCCTTACCTGGTATAGCACTGAAAAACAGACCTGGATGTTGGACCATCAAAGAGGCTCAAATATGATGAGAACTACATTGATTTGGGGTTCACTTATATTGGGAGTAGTGCCTTTCCTCAGCCACAGTGTGTTATATGTGCAAAAGTACTATCTCATAATTCGATGAAACCTTCAGTCTTGCGCAGACATTTAGAAATAAAAGATGCCAATTTGAAAAACAAGCCACTGGCGTTTTTTGAGTGAGAATTAAGACAACTTTTGAGTAGTAAGAAATGTATAAAAGCATCAGATACCATTAATAAGAAGGGGCTAGAAGTTTCGTATATGGTGAGTTACCGAGTGGCTAGGACAGGCAAGCCCTATACTATTGTGGAGGACTTAATTCTTCCTGCTGCCTCCAATATGGCTGGGGGAAAAGGCCAAAAAAACTATACAGACAATGCCTTCATCAAACAATACTGTTTCACGAAGCATCAGTGACACGGCAGGAGATGTTTTGAAACAATTACTGCTTTGCATACAAGCCGGTGAATTCTATGCGTTACAGCTGGATGAGTCAACAGACGTGGTGGGCACAGCTCCTGCTATATGTCTGTTACGTTTATGGGGGATCAATTAAAGAAGACATCCTCTTCTGCAAACCACTGGAAATAAGGACAACAGGAGAGGATATTTTTTAAGTACTGGAAAGCTTTGTGACATCAAATGAACTTTGGTGGTCAAGATGTGTTGTCATCTCTACTGATGGTGCAAAAGCCATGACAGGGAGACATAGTGGAATGGTAACGCGCGTGCAAGCAGTTGCTCCCGATGCCACTTGGGTACACTGCAGCATCCACCAAGAAGCTCTGCTGCCAGGGGAATACCTGACAGCTTGAAAGACGTTTTGGACACTACAGTGAAAATTGTTAACTTTGTTAAAGCAAGGCCCCTGAACTCTTGTGTATTTTCTGCACTATGCAATGATATGGGCAGCGACCATACAGAAGTGTGCTGGTTATCAAGGGGCAAAGTATTGACACGTTTTTTTAAATTGAGAGACGAGCTTGAAGTTTTCTTTACTGACCATAATTTTCACTTATCTGACCGCTTGCATGATGACGAGTTTCTCACACGACTGGCCTATCGGGGGGGGGGAGTTTTTTCTCGCCTGAATGATCTGAATCTAGGATTACAGGGACTCTCCGCAACTATATTCAATGTGCGGGACAAAATTGAGTCTATGATTAAGAAGTTCTGGTCTTCTCTGTCTGCATTAATAAAGACCATCCTCAATGCCCTGCCTCCAGTCCACTTACCGATATCTGTATAAGAGAGCCTCATCGAAATTGCGACCAGTGGTTCTATGAAAATTGAATTTAATCAGAAGCCACTGCCAGATTTCTGGATTGGGCTGCGCTCAGAGTATCATGCCTTGTCAAATTGCGCTGTTAAGACACTGATGCCCTTTTCAACCACATACCTATGTGAGAGTGGGTTCTCGGCCCTCATTAGCATGAAAACTAAATACAGGCACATACTGTGGGTGGAAAATTATTTAAGACTGAGACTCTCCAATTCAACCCAACATTGCAGAGTTATGTGCATCCTTTCAAGCACACCCTTCTCATTAACCTGTGATGAGTTATTCACAATTTTTGATGAACAAATATAATTTTATATGTAAGATGGCTAAATAAAGAGCAAAATTATTGATTGTTATTATATTATTATTTGTGCCCTGGTCCTATAAGAGTTCTTTGTCACTTCCCACGAGCCGGGTTGTGACAAGAATTCACACCTATTTTTATGTTTAATAAATGTATCGTATAGTGTGTGTGTGGCAGGCTTACAATGATGGCAAAATCAACATTTGAGAGTGTGCTGACCCTGGTGCTATAATATAATATAATAATAATAATATATGCCATTTAGCAGACGCTTTTATCCAAAGCGACTTACAGTCATGTGTGCATACATTCTACGTATGGGTGGTCCCGGGGATCGAACCCACTACCCTGGCGTTACAAGCGCCATGCTCTACCAACTGAGCTACAGAAGGACCACTAGAGGGGATATGCGGCTGGAGGTTGAAAGTTTGAAGGGTACGGGACTATAAAAAGTTTGGGAACCACTGCTGTAGAGGTTACAGGACACACACATAATGAGCCATATATATATAAATAAACATGTATTTCAACATTTAAAAAAACTAAATGATACTACAATCAAATGATTGTAAATCTGTATTTTAGTACTAATGTGGATTTTATTTAGAGCTTTTGCTTTTGCAAAAATAAGTCTGTTTTGGTACATTTGTTTTCCAGATAACATTATTTAAATGAAGTTGACATTTTGATGTGATTGTTTTTTTTTCAAATAGTTTTATTTTTTGGGGTCAAAATGACCCCAGTTAAATTATGTTAGCAGTTTGAGGGTTAGGAAACATGTTGGTGTATTCCACAGAGTACAGCCTAGAGCCTTGTGAAGATCCAGGAGTGCCAGCCTACAGTCGGCGAGTTGGGTTCCAGTTTGGAGTGGGGGACTCGCTCATTTTTTCCTGCTTCCCGGGTTATCGTTTGGAGGGGGACCACAAGATCACTTGCCTGGGGGGAGGCCGGAGGGTCTGGAGTGGAGCCCTGCCAAGGTGTGTGGGTAGGTGGACACATGCTTTCATTTCATTTGGACAAACTGAGAATACTTGTACTTTGAAATAACTTGTACTGTACTTTGCCAACGGCAGGAGAATGAGCTATACTCAGCATACAGTATAATGCAAGTCCATGAGCTAGTTTCTAATGATTGATTTACCTACATTTCTGAATATTGTCAAATGGTTAACTTACAATCTCAAAAATATTCCCCAACTGCTTCCAGTTAAGCATACTTCTATAAGCAGAGCATGAAACCAGGGCAGAGTTAGAAACCACAAATGATCTGGCTGTCATTTTGTCATTCCCTACAAAGAGCCATGTGTTTTCTCAAAAAGTTCAGTAGAGAGAATTAGGCAATAACCCCACGAGAACCGAACTAGAGTTTAAGCTCACATGGCTCAAGGTCTACAGGCAGAATTTGCTTTTATACCTGAGGTACAACATCAGAATATTAACTACAAGGACATCCAGTCCCAGCACAGCCCCGAGCCTTGGTGACCAACACACACTTAATGCAGAGAGCTGTTCATTAATTCATATTCCCCTCAAGTTTCTGTTGTGGAGATTCATCAAAATTCCAGCAGGGGAAACATCTGATTGGCCCATCAGTGGATAACAGGTCGCAGCTGCTGAAGTATTCTGGGTTCAACCTGCTGAACATTTGTGGTGAACTCTCCTCTTAGGGTTAAACGGCTCCTTTAATGCCCCTATTCAGATTCATAACAGACAGATATGACTTTTCTCACAGGTCTTTACTCTCTCTCTCTCTCTCTCTCTCTCTCTCTCTCTCTCTCTCTCTCTCTCTCTCTCTCTCTCTCTCTCTCTCTCTCTCTCTCTCTCTCTCTCTCTCTCTCTCTCTCTCTCTCTCTCTCTCTCTCTCTCTCTCTCTCTCTCTCTCTCTCTCTCTCTCTCGTTGTTTGGAATGAGCAGTGTCTAGTGTGTAGGAAAATATGACAGTTCTCTAAAGATAATCAAGACATTTTTTCTGACTTTAAACCCAGATTGCCATGAAATGTCTTAATATCATATTCTCTCTCTCTCTTGCTTATTTTCTCTCGCTCTCACTTTCTCTCGCTCTGCCTAGCTGAATGTGGAACCACTACCGTTGGGAGCGAGGGGGTTCTGCTATCACCCAATTACCCATCCAATTATGACAATAACCATGAGTGCATTTACCGCATTGAGACGGAGGCAGGGAAGGGCATCCGTGTCACGGCCACTAACTTCCTGCTCCATGAGGGGGATTACCTGAAGGTGAGTCTCACATCACTCATACACAACACTGGATATTTACTCCACAGATGTTACATATCAATACATCCCAATGCATAGTCTTCTCACTGCAAGGTGTTCAAATAGTTAATAAAGGACTCAATGTGAGACTTTTTCACTGCAGCATCAAGTTTCTGAATGCAGTTATGGTCCAATGTAACCCGTAAGAGACCAGAGGTAGTGACTCAGTCAAATCATGAATTATTAATGCCTTCATTAAAATTACATGATGCCAGAGCTTGAGGCATAGAGAGGCCAATGAGAAAATGTGTATCAAATCTTACAGTAGTGCATAACAACATAATAACTGGTTATAAAGTGGCGGGATTGTCCTTTAAAATTCTGTTCAATCTCTTTAAACAGAAAATCTAATCAAACTTTATTGGTCACATGCGCTGAATACAAGAGGTGTAGACTTTACAGTGAAATGCTTACTTACGAGCCCATTCTCAGCAATGCAGAGTTTAAAAAAATGTATATATATTTTCTCAATAAAAAGGAAATAGTAACACAATAAAAGAACAATAAAGAGACTATATACAAGGAGTACCAATACCGAGTCAATGTGCAGGGGTAAGAGGTAGTTGAGGTAATTGAGGTAATACAGTACATGTGGGTAGTGGTAAAAGTGACCCCTAGGAAATCAGGATATATAATAAATAGAGTAGCAGCAAGATATGTGAAGAGTGTGTGTGTGTGTGTGTGTGTGTGTGTGTGTGTGTGTGTGTGTGTGTGTGTGTGTGTGTGTGTGTGTGTGTGTGTGTGTGTGTGTGTGTGTGTGTGTGTGTGTGTGTGTGTGTGTGTGTGTGTGTGTGTGTGTGTGTGTGTGTGTGTGTGAGCGTACGTATTGTGTGTGTTGGAGTGTCAGTGTACAGTAGTGTGTGTGAGTGTGTGGGCAGAGTCTTGTGAGTGTGCATAGAGCAGGTGCAGGAGAGTCAGTGCAAAACAATTAAGATAAATAAAGAAATAATAAAGGGTGTTAATGTAAATAGTCCGGGTAGCCATTTCGTTAACTGTTCAGCAACCTTATGGTCCCAGACTTGGCGCTTAGGAACCCCTTGCCATGCGGTAGCAGAGAGAACAGTCTATGACTTGAGTGGCTGGAGTCTTTGACAATTTTTAGCGTCCACCTACTCAGGTTCTTTTTTAATTTTGCTATTTTCTACATTGTAGAATAATAGGGAAGACATCAAAACTATGAAAGAACACATATGGAATCATGTAGTAACCAAAAAAGTGTTAAACAAATCAAAATATATTTGAGATTTGAGATTCTTCAAATAGCCACGCTTTGCCTTGATGACAGCTTTGCACACTTGCCATTCTCTCTACCAGCTTCACCTGCAATGCTTTTCCAACAGTCTTGAAGGAATTCCCACATATGCTGAGCATTTGTTGGCTGCTTTTCCTTCACTCATCCCAAACCCTCTCAATTTGGTTAAGTTCGGGCGATTGCGGAGGCCAGGTCATCTGATGCAGCACTCCATCACTCTCCTTCTTGGTAAAATAGTCCTTACACAGCCTGGAGATGTGTTGGGTCATTGTCCTGTTGAAAAAACAAATGAAAGTCCCACTAAGCCCAAACCAGATGAGATGGCGTATTGCTGCAGAATTTCTATGGTAGCCATGCTGGTTAAGTATGCCTTGAATTCTAAATAAATTACAGACAGTGTCACCAGCAAAGCACTCCCACACCATAACTTCTCTGGGATAGTGTCCCACCTCGCCAACAGCCACTGAAATTGCAGGGCGCCAAATTCAAACAACAGAAATCTCATAATTAAAATTCCTCAGACATACAAGTATTATACACCATTTTAAAGATAAACTTCTTGTTAACCCTGCCACAGTGTCTGATTTCAAATAGGCTTTACGGCGAAAGCACACCTTGCGATTATGTTAGGTCAGCACCTAGCCACAGAAAACCATACAGCCATTTTCCAAAGAAGGTGTCACAAAAGACAGAAATAGCATTAAAGTGAATCACTAACCTTAGATGATCTTCACTGGATGGCACTCCCAGGACTCCATGTTAGACAATAAATGTGTGTTTTGTTCGATAAAGTTAATCTTTATGTCCAAAAACCTATTGGTGCGTTATGTTCAGAAATACATTGTCTCAAACAAACATCCTGTGAAAGTGCAGAGAGCCACGTCAAATTACAGAAATACTCATCATAAACATTGATCTAAGATACAAGTGTTAAACATACGATTATAGCTAAACTTCTCTTTAATGCAACCGCTGTGTCAGATTTCAAAACAACTTTACAGTAAAAGCACACCATGCAATTATGTTAGGTCAGCACCTAGCCACAGAAAAACATACAGCCATTTTCAAACCAAGGAGAGGTGTCACAAAATTCAGATATAGCATTATAAATATTCACTTACCTTTGATGATCTTCATCGGAATGCACTCCCAGGAATCCCAGTTCCACAATAAACTTTTGTTTTGTTCGATAAAGTCCATCATTTATGTCCAAATACCTCCTTTTTGTTTGTGTGTTTAGTTCACAAATCCAAATTCACAAGGCGCAGGCACTTAGTCCAGACGAAAAGTCAAAACAGTTCCATTACAGTTTGTAGAAACATGTCAAACGATGCATATAATCAATCTTTAGGATGTTTTTATCATAAATCTTCAATAATATTCCAACCGGAAAATTCCTTTGTCTTTAGAAATGAAAAGGAACGCAACTCGCTCTCACGGCCGCGTGCGTGACTTAGCTCATGGCATTCTGCCAGACCCCTGGTTCAAACAGCTCTTATTCGCTCCCCTTCATATCAGAAGCCTGAAACAAAGTTCTAAAGTCGGTTGACATCTAGTGGAAGCCGTAGGAAGTGCAATATGACCCCATAGACACTGTATATTGGATAGGCCATCACTTGAAAAACTACAAACCTCAGATTTCCCACTTCCTGGTTGGATTTTTTAACCGGTTTTTGCCTGCCATATGAGTTCTGTTATACTCACAGACATCATCCAAACAGTTTTAGAAACGTCAGAGTGTTTTCTATCCAAATCTACTAATTATATGCATATTCTAGCTTTTGGGCCTGAGTAGCAGGCAGTTTACTCTTGGCACCTTATTCATCCAAGCTACTCAATACTGCCCCCCAGTCCCAAAGAAGATATCACCTCCTCCTCCATGCTTTACGGTGGGAAAAGCAGATGTGGAGATCATCCCTTCACCCACACAGCGTCTCACAAAGATACAGCTGTTGGAACCAAAAATGTCCAATTTGGACTCCAGACCAAAGGGCAAATTTCCACCGGACTAATATTCATTGCTCGTGTTTCCTGGCCCAAGCAAGTCTCTTCTTATTATTGGTGTCCTTTACTAGTTTTTTATTTACGGCAATTCGACCATGAAGGCCTGATTCACACAGTCTCACCTGAACAGCTGTTGTTGAGATGTGTCTGTTCCTTGAACTCTGTGAAGCATTTATTTGGGCTGCAATTTCTAAGGCTGGTAACTCTAATGAACTTATCCTCTGCAGCAGAAGTTATTCTGGGTCTTCCATTCCTGTGGCGGTCCTCATGAGAGCCAATTTCATCATAGCGCTGGATGGTTTTCGTGACTGCACTTGTAGAAACTTTCAAAGTTCTTGAAATGTTCCGTATTGACTGACCTTCATGTCTTAAAGTAATGATGGACTGTCGTTTCTCTTTGCTTATTTTAGCTGTTCTTTCCATAATATGGACTTTTGCCAAATAGGGCTATCATCTGTGTACTCCACCTACCTTGTCACAACACATCTGATTAACTTTTAAGAAGGCACACCGGTTAATTGAAATGCATTCCAGGTGACTACCTCATGAAGCAGGTTGAGAGAATGGCAAGAGTGTGCAAAGCTGTCATCATGGCAATGGGTGGCTATTTGAAGAATCTCAGATATAAAATATATTTTCATTTGTTTAAAACTTTTTTGGTTACTACATGATTCCTTATGTGTTATTTCATAGTTTTAATGTCTTCACTATTATTCTACAATGTAGAAAATAGTTTTAAAAAATAAAGAAAAACCCTTGAATGAGTAGGTGTTCTAAAACTTTTGACCGGTAGTGTTTGTTATTTGGAATAGGCACCCAACTGGTTATCCGCATTAAAATGTTTCTGCCTTTGTCTTGACCACTATCCTCTGGAAGCCCAACTCCCGTAGTGTATATATTCATATTTATTCATATTATGTATGTACAATATGTATCTACCCATCTGCTCTTTACTATTTTCGTGATGAATTGAATGCTAACTACTCACTCAAACCTCTTACGCTGCCACTCTGCAAATATTGTAATAGTACTGCAAGAGGCTTCATACTGTACAGTATACAGTATGCTATTGAATATTCTCTTGAATATTAATAGTATTTTGACAAACCTGTGCATTATAGTGTTGTTCTTTCATCAACAGGTGTATGACGGGAAGGATACTTCACATCGTCTTCTTGGCAATTTCTCCAAAACTGACATGTACAATGTCATCATCAACAGTACCTCAAATCACCTCTGGTTTGAGTTCAACAGCAACGGCACTGAAACGAACAAGGGATTCAGACTTACCTACAGCAGTGAGTACATTATGTCCTCGAGACACAGCCTATATATATATTCCCTGATTCATGTTTTGGTTTAGTGGACACATGTTTTTTTAATGTTTAAATGGGCTAAAGCGTCAAATCTGTATTTATAGGTTTTGACCTTGTCAAGTGTGAAGAACCAGGAACTCCGAATTATGGATACAAGATTCAAGATGACGGCCATTTTGCGAACACTTTTGTGTTGTACAGTTGTAACCCTGGCTATACTCTCCATGGAAGCAGCACTCTGGCATGCCTAAGTGGAGACCGTAGGGTTTGGGACAAACCTTTGCCTTCCTGTCTAGGTGAGTGAGTAGTTGCCGAAAATAGACCAATCAAATCAGAGTTTATTGGTCGCATACACAGATCTGCAGGTGTTATAGCAAATGCAGCTAGTAGAGTGTCTCACAAATACAATACAAATAATAAAAATATGTATTAAATAAGAAATCAAGAATTAAGAACCCAGAGAAGATATATTATAGTGAGCATGTGTCAGAATCCAGAATATACATATGTGGTGTGTATAGACAGTATAGAATTTGGAAGGAAAATGGTATTTACTGTAGTAGGTATCATCAGGGAACATTCCCTGATTATGGCGAAACACACCATTTCCATTCCCAAGGAAGATTTTGTTGACATTTCAATTATCAGAGTAATGGTCAAGATGCCCATATCAAAGGATTCATTTTCATCCACTGCATAGTTTTGAATATATTCTACTATTTTACCAGTCAACATGTACTTTGTTGTGTTGTCTGCATTCTGTCCCACTGTTATTAATATCTTACTGATTCCATAATCTGACGAGCTCTGCCAGTTCCGCTCTCTCAGGCTAACTATGAGTCAAATCCCCTCCAGTCATACTGTCATTTATACTATACTGAAATATTATACTAGTTAACAGCTATGAACATTTATCCCCTAATGCTGGCTATATTACTGCCCCTAAAGCTATATATGAAGAAACCTTGTGTGTCTCTCTCTTAATTTAAGTAAGGACACTCTGAGCTTTCTGTGCTGGTGAGAACTGATACATTACAGTGTCATTCTTCAGTTCAGCCTCATTCCTTAATTAGCCCAGCTCGGTTCAGACACATTTCTATACTGCAGAAAAGTAGCATGGAAAATGGATGACATTGCCCTAGGCTGTCATTGTATTTTTTTTTTCCTTTGAACGAAGTGACATAATAGGGATATCCTCTTTTCTTTTTCTGTCGTCAGCAGTGAATAAAATAAAACACATACGTATGTGGAGAAGCTAGAGAACATATTAGATTCTTTCAAGTGTGATTATGCAATGTATTATGGGATGTTTATGAATTGGTCTGGTTGATGCCAGATAGAGAAACCAGCCTGAGGTTCATCAGGATTAAGACACCTCAAAAGATCAGGGTAGCTTATTGTGATGATATGAGCCTGCCCGTAACATATTTACACTGAACACTAGGGCTGCTGATGACTATGGTAAAATACATGTTTCGGTTTCCTCATCTAGCTGAATGCGGAGGCCACATTGCAGGTGCAATATCTGGACGGATACTCTCCCCGGGTTACCCTGCACCCTACGACAACAACCTCCACTGTACCTGGTCCATTGAAGCGGACACAGGCAAAACCATTAGGTACAGTATCTCACAATAGGGACACACCCCTTGGAATATGCCATTAGATACACAATAGCCCAATTTTTCTTGACTCCATTTAAATTTGAAGTGAAATCAGCTAGTTTATTGCGAGGCGTGTCTAGTATAGCGGAGCAATTGTTCTGCTGCACATTTGGAAAATGATTTGTGATTAAATGTGCCATTGCTGATTGCATTTCACCCCCACTGCTAGGGCTTCCTTACCATTAGCATATATTCCTTTAGGTCCATTACTGGCTTCTTCAAAACCAAACAATAACCTCCAAAGATAAACCAATTATGCCCGCTAGAAATGCCATAGAAATCAGATATGCCAATTCAATTCAAGCAATCTAAGGATCAAGGAGGGGGAGAGATACAATTGACATCGCTGGCTATTGGACTTTTAAAGAATTCATCCTCTCTCTACTTTGCCGCTGAAAATAATTGAAACATTCCTTTGGCGATCAAGTCCGTTCTGATCTAGATGTTTCCTTGGTCTGAGGCATTACTTGAGGACTGATTCGCTAGAACTCCAATGATAATTTTGTATTACAAGTTGGTAACTACCCTTGGTCAGTTGATTTATGGGGTATTGTTGTGTAGGTGTTTGTCACAAATGTGAACTTATGCTAATGCCAGACTATAGTATGCAAGGTTCTAATTCTTGAAGAGCTGCATAGTGTATAATTAATCATTCTCTCTCTTTCTATTTAGCCTCCACTTCATAGTGTTTGACACGGAAGTGGCCCATGACATCCTGAAGGTGTGGGACGGTCCAACAGAGGGTGGTATCCTCCTGAAGGAATGGAGTGGGTCAGCTCTGCCCGAGGACACCCACAGCACCTTCAACATCCTAACACTCCAGTTTGACAGTGATTACTTCATCAGCAAGTCAGGCTTCTCCATTCAGTTCTCAAGTAAGTAGCACTCTACCTGTCACAACAGACCAGAAGAATTCTAATATGACATTCATACCAGTAACTTTTCAGACAAAGGCTACAGTATGTTTCTTGACATTTCCCTCTCTCAGCCTCGATTTGAACTAGTTTTTATGTCTTTTATATCCACGTATAAACCACTCTTATGACGAATAAAAAACATTTGCACCATAAATATTTCATGCAAATATAAATTAAATGGAGCATTGCATTTGCATATAAATGGCAAATATTTTCCGGAACTATTATTTCAAAGACAAGTAGTCTCCACAATTCTGTTTGCTGCCAGTCCAATGATTTCAAATACAATATTATATTATATCATAATCAGCATTTGTCCGATATTTTTTTTAGTTGTATAAATGAAATGCGTGTTGTCAAAATGTCAGCATTTGTCTCATGTTAATATTCATAAGTGATTCATTTGTGTGATTTCAGCTACTACTGCCATGACCTGTAATGACCCTGGGACACCCCAGAATGGGACGCGTTACGGGGATAGTCGGGAGCCCGGGGACACCATCACCTTCCAGTGTGACCCAGGTTACCAGGTCCAGGGCCTGGACAAGATCACCTGTGTACAGCTCAACAACAGGTTCTACTGGCAGCCAGACCCTCCAACCTGTATAGGTATGTTGCTTTGACTTCCACAGTAATGGAGAAATGACTTCACTGTTATTTCTCTTCTTGGCTTGATGTCAGCAAAGGGTTTGTAGAATAGGTAGATGTTCCCTTTAGAATAATTCTGCTGCAAGAAGGTGATTTGGGATGTGTATGCTAGGCCACTGCGTTGTTTTCATTGAAGGATTTGTGGTATCTGAAAATCCATGTAAACAGTGTTTTATGAACCACCACTCATTTGTGTCCGCTTAATTACTTTATGTTGAATGAGTGACATGGTTATTATTAGAATGAATGAAATGTAACATTAGGAATGTAAACCATGTCTCAGTAGAGTGTGAATCCCCCTGTGAAAAATGATTCATCAGTAACTGAAATGTAATTGGCATTTTCAGCCATTGTCAACCAGTCCTTTTGTCAGACAGCGTGCTTTGTCACTTCTAGTCGTTTGGTATGTTTACCACACCACTAATAATTGTTTGATGGAAGGCCATTTATAGCCAGAATCATTTGTAATGGTGGAAGATTACTAAGATTAGAAAAATGTTGCTCTTACAAACCCTCCCCATCAAGTACATGATTGACAGGATTGAAACTCAAATGGAGTCTTATTTTGCTTGGCTCACGCTTGAATTGACATTCAAACAAGTCTCACACAACGGCAAAAATAAAGAAGCAAAGATGTGAATAACCTTTCTGAATGACAGTGGCAGGGAGGAATTCCATGGCTACTGTTTGTCACTGAACGTCTGTGCATGGTGGCCTGTTTTGTCACTTCAATCAACATAAACAGTTAACGTGATGGAGACAAGTCGTATTAAAACCTGTGTGTTGCCCTCACTCTCCTTGATGTGATAGCTACCTGCGGCGGCAACGTGACAGGCCCTGCTGGGGTGATTCTATCACCCAACTATCCACAGCCGTACCCACCAGGAAAGGAATGTGACTGGAGAATTAAAGTCAACCCTGACTTTGTTATAGCCCTAATTTTCAAAAGGTATGTCACTCCTGCTATGCTGCGAGGCACCGACGGTAATAAGGAGCAAGGTCAAAGAGCAGATGGAAGGAGTGTATCCACTCTGTCTTTGTCAGTTTGGTAATTACTGTAAACAAACATCAAACAAATCTGTGTTTGAGGTGAAATAGTTTGCCTTTGTTCAAATATTATCCAAATCAATGTGTGTTACTGTATTACGCCATATACCTAGATGATACTTATAGATGGAATAGCTTTGATGAAATGTACTATAGTTCCTCGAATTACAAAGCACCACAACCCACAGGAATTACATAGGCTCAAATGAGTATAATCCCAAAGAACTCTTATCAGTTGATCTCAGATTCATCAGAACATTACTTGCTCACCATCCCTCGAATGGCAGTTACAGACTGTACAAACAGGCCCCCACATGCCTGCTTCACAATGTAGGGCCAAGGCGAGTTGAACTGGCCTGGCCTTGCAATAGTTGCTGGGAAGATAAATGTGAATGGGAACATCCGAGCCAACAGAGTATGGTTCTGGTTGGCCCTACGGTGTAATTCAGGCTCAGATTGATGTTATTTGGGATGAATCTTGTCCTGGATTTTCACTAGATGGGCCAGTGGCAAAGTCAAAATTGGCTATATATCATAAAAAGTTATGAAAACAAAAATATTCTTAGGCATAAGGTTAGGTTTACAATCAGATTTTTTTTATTTGACCTTTATTTAACTAGGCAAGTTAGTTAAGAACAAATTCTTATTTTCAATGACGGCCTAGGAACAGTGGGTTAACTGCCTGTTCAGGGGCAGAACGACAGATTTGTACCTTGTCAGCTCGGGGGTTTGAACTTACAACCTTCCAGTTACTAGTCCAACGCTCTAACCACTAGGCTACCCTGCCGCATTGGTGGCCAACTAGTGAAACACTGCAGATCTGCCTCCAGCACACGAATCATCCCAATATATGCCAACCTGTGAATCAGGCATCAGTCTTTAATAAACATTGTTTTCTATTGCATACTTCCAGTTTCAACATGGAGCCCAGCTATGACTTCCTGCACATCTATGAGGGGGATAACTCCAACGGCCCATTGATCAGCAGCCTGCAGGGAAACCAGGCCCCGGAGCGCATCGAGAGCAGTGGCAACAGCCTCTTCCTCGCTTTCAGGAGTGACGCTTCCCTCGGGATGTCTGGCTTTGCCATTGAATTCAAAGGCAAGTTGTCAACATGTTAGTCTCACAGGAGGTGACCCTAGGTTTCTATGAAAGTGTATAGCATTGGCCATATCGTAAGGTTTATGTCTCTATAAAAAAAATGCTTTCAACAGATATAGATTTCTAAGATGAAAGATTTCCAGGAACTGGAGAATACATTATATAGACAACGTGTTTTTATAAGCCTTATTGCATGTTGTTCTTCCTGTCAGCTAGATGTCCTTATTTTGTCTGTTGTCTACACACAGCTATGCAGTATGTATTCCAACCTACTTCTTTTTATGAAATGCTTTTTGATTAAAGGCATTGATGATAGAACTACTGTAGATCAACTGGATAATTGGTTTGATTTGTTACAGAAAATCAATGAAAGTCACAAAACACATGAACACAGATGTGTATAGTATTTTGTCACTTCAACGTCTCGTTCTTCCTGGAAGATTTATTCAAACCAATCAATGGCATAATTTGTCGTTTTGTTTTGTTGGTCCTGTATTTAACTGTGCTTTTGTCAATAAAAACAGTTAATTACCTTCCATGGGAACTCAGTGAGATTTGTCATCTCCCAAGGCTAAAAGCACTCAAATGTTTCTTCTCTCTCTCTAATTGAAAATATAATCTACGCTCATTTTTTCTGTAAATCATTCTCCTATATTCATATGTTTCTCCCATCCATGCACCATTAACTAAGGTAATTTAAATGTTGAGAAGGTTAAAATAATGCCTTTTCTGTTTTCATACTTATTACTGTAATAAACTTCATATATTTGTTGATGTTTTCTACTACTTTATTTCTAATTGTATTCATAAATCCATGTCAAAATGTAGCTTTAGGTTGAGGGCATTGGCATGTATACTTTGGCCTTGTGTGTTGAGAAGCATTTTCCCTCTCTGGGTATTGGAATGCGGATGAAATTGCGATGCACTATAGCAATTTCAGTGATAAAATCTCCCACCGCTACCCTCCAACTTTCACTGCTTCTTAAAGCACAAGGCAGCAGAGAAAAGTGGGCTGTTAGCTGTCATCTTGTTTGGCAGTGTATACAAGCACCACCTCCAGAGCTTTTTCCAACTGTCCTTCTCCTAGTGTCTGTTCCCTTAAGGACACTGGCTGCCCTCACCCCCCACCCCCCTTCCCCCATATTTCCTACAGACCCAGATGCTTACCTTGCATTCCCCTCTGTGCTGGTCTTTTCTATTGAGGATTCCTTGGAGCAACTCTACTTGCTCTTTTGTACTCTACACTCCCTGTGTTCTGCTTCTTACATGAAGGTTCACCATAGAGAAACATCAGTAGCGGCTTCCGAGAATCCCTGGAATGTTCATTTATATATTTCTTAATTCCATTTTTTTACTTTTAGATTTGTGTGTATTGTTGTGAATTGTTAAACACTACTGAACTGTTGGGTCTAGGAACTCAAGCATTTCGATGCAACCGCAATAACATCTGCTAAATATGTGTATGTGACTAATAACATTTGATCTGATTTGTTTGAATGCACCCTGTAAACCAGGATACCATGCCCTGCCTGTTCCCGATATCTGGGCTTTTCAACTGCTGAGTTTCTTTTGCATTTATGGATAAGTTGCAATGCTTTAGCAAAAATTATTATGGTTTTTCCTTTTCCTTAGTGTTGTATTGAAATAAAGTCTCTCTGCTCAGGGTCAATTGTCCTGCATGATACATTATCTTAAGCTTGTGTATGTTTTCTACTCCACAGAGAAACCCAGGGAGGCATGCTTTGACCCTGGAAATATCATGAACGGCAGTCGCGTGGGCATGGACTACAAACTGGCCTCCACAGTGACCTATCAATGTAACTCTGGATATACTGTTGTTGGACCAGCCACAATCACATGTGTTATCGGTTCAGATGGAAAACCTATATGGGACAAGGTCCTACCATCGTGTAAAGGTAAGATCTTTTCAGTTTGCCTACGGTTATAAAATCTGATTCCCAACAGCCTATCACAGAGAGAGTAGCTTGAGTTCTTGTTGTCCTCCCTTCAAGTCTAATTGATTTGTCTTGGTACCCTCATCTAGCCTCTTAATTACAGACTGATTACCGCTCTGTGGGAGAGAACCATTCATGTAAGCTTGTGAGATCAGGTGGCTTGCGAGGCTAACTATCATCGGCACTATCAATCAAGGCTAATATCAAGCCAATTTTTACGGGTTTCACCGAAAGGTTTTGTGGACCCCTTTTTGTCTTTGCACAAGAAGGAAGTATTGGTTTTTTAAAGACCACGGCTGAACTTTCTAGCAGTTTATTGACAGTTGTGAGAGCTTGGGCGGTGACAACTGCCACTCACTCGTCCTTTCACCCCACCCCCCTTTCTCTCTCTCTCCTTCATGCCCATGCGTCTCTGAGGAGACAAAAACTCAGACAGGTGGCTGTGTAGTTGCTGCCACATCATCTCTATGCCTCCACCCTGCCACTTCACACACTGAGCCTCTACCTTACAGCAGCACGGCCACTGGAGACATGACTTGGATGTGAGAGACACACACCAGAGTGTTATAGCCGACATGATGAACATGGAATTATGTTGTTTTCAATAAAGATTTCTAGATGTATGCATAAAGCTGATCATTTTAGGATATAAGCTATTTTCAAGGAAACAAGCTAGATTCGCTTGCTTCTAATTTTTAAAACTAATTTTCACCTGTTTTTTTCCCTTATTCCATCAAGTGTCAGATCTAGCGGGGGGGAGTGTGAGACTCATGAGTGAAAATCCACCTGAGCTCCTACCGTTAAGAGATTTGGAGCTTTTATGAATCTGATTGTATGTCATTAAGAAGTTACTCCGGCATTCACATAAACAATAGAGAGGGTTTTGTGCACCAAGACACAGCTGAAGCAAAGCAAACAGCTCATTGTCTCTAGTCTAGACCCTACTGGGTCGAAAACTGAACAAACACTAGAGCTAGTTTAGAAGGATATACAACAACAGGAGACTGCAGAACAAATCAGGAGAGGAACTACAAATGAAGCCTTGGATCTATAGTTAGTCCCTCCAGGATTCTGCTATTCTGCGATCGCAAATTATTTTGCAAAACCAACAATTTCCCATATATTATGCGAGGGTTTGCAATTTTGACCTATCCCTGCTTTATTTCTGCATAAACAGTCAAATCATTGCAATATTATCGCATAAAACTGACCCATCAATGCAGTATAAGAACAGGTCTCGCAATTTCAACCAATCACTGTACATTTACCGCATAATATGGTTAGATCAAGTTGCATATCAACAAACTTTTTCCCTTGTCAGTGCATTTTCAAATTGGACAAGATCATCACGTATTGCCATGCAAAATGTCAGAATTGCCACAGCAAAATCAAGTATTTTTGTTCACAAATATCACAGAAAATCCCAGCAAAATCCTGGAGGGACTGTATAATGGTTTTACATTGCTAACACTCTTAACCCCTGTCTGTAACTCTTCCTGCCGGCGCTCAGAGAGACCATGGATCTGCCTTTGTCTGCGGGGAGTCAGTCTTCTTCGTCGCCCATCCTGTCTTCCATTCGTGTTCAGCCACGTTCGTCTTCCCTCCCCCCATCTCCCGTCCTTGTCGGGGGCGCACCTTACATAAGATCATGGACATGCGTTCTCGGGGACAGGGTTTCATGTCCTGAGGAGAGGGAGTTGGGTTCCGTCTCGGGAGTTGCTGGAAAGGGATTTGAGCTTTTAAACAGCATGTGTTGATTAGTTGACCCTTTTAGATTGAGCTTCTGTACCTAGAGAGGGATAGCTTTCATTTCGTCACTCCCAGATCATTTATTTGCTCACACTGATGGTATATTTGGCTGTTTGCCCTTAACCATTTAATTATTTATTTTATTTTAGTTTGGTGGAGAGCTAGAGAATTATTACCATGAGCTGCATTCCCTTGTTGACCATTGTGCATTATGGATGTGGCTTAAACATTCCATTTGTCATTCTGAATGGAACGATTCAATAGCGTTGTGTAATTAGAGTTATGGCTGGGTCATGGACACAGTTAGCTTGAACTCGTAGTGCAGCTGAGGACCTCAGGATCACTGTCTGCTTCTCCATTCTAGTGTTCTCTAGTAACGTTCTTGTCTCATTGAATCTTTCATACATTTCAATGGGAAAAGGTCTTTCCGCTAAGAGCTTATTGAAATATAATTTGCCATTATCAAGATTGTTTAACCGTGACAATGAAGGGCTATGTTCTGTGGGGTCCCATAACATTGGTTTATAGATGTCCGAGCACTTGCTTTTTAATCCCTAGACTCCATAAAGAAGAAGTGTGTGGATTGTAAGGGTGAGACATGATGTTATTGATTCACAAATGCCACAATTGCTCAATGGCCTTTGTTGATCGATACCCTGGGCTTGAAAGAAAATGGTAGCCTAGCGGTTAAGAGCGTTGGGCCAGTAACCGAAAGGTTGCTGGTTTGATTCCCCGAGCCGACTAGGTGAAAAATATGTTGTTGCCCTTGAGCAAGGCACTTAACCCTAATTGCTGCTGTAAGTCGCTCTGGATAAGACTAAAATGTATGAAAGTAGTGAGCAAAATGGCTTGTTCTGGTTTATGACCTTTCTCAACAGTTGTATATAGCCTGCTTTCAATGACACACAACATTTGATCGGAGATATGAATTCCATATTATTTGTATTTTTTCGAAAGTGAAAAGCACACAGCAGGCACAATTGGAAATCACTCTGAAAACCAAGGTGATGTGAAGCAAATGTTTCTGTTTCATTTGCTTGTATTGTTTGTCAGTTATGTTTATGTCTAATCCTAGAAATATGTTATTTATGTCACCTTCAAGGAGGATCGTAGGTGTGTATACGCTACACTAAAGCCGTGTTCTAAAGAACACGTTATAAATCAATGAAAGGAAGGGAAATTATGTCTTCTTCATAGTTGGAATCTTTTGTTCGAGGTCAATGTCAGATTTTGGCTAGCTGAAACAGCATATTGATTGAGGAAATCCATTGTAAGCCTCTAGTTTATAGTTTGATATCTGGGAACCGTACATCAGTTGCCGAGCCTTTTTTAACATGCCTGAACGTAACATTACAGTATGTGAGAACACACATAATCCCCTCCAGCAAGAGCATTTAACCCTCTTGTCTGTGGTTGAATTGAGCTTATTTTGCCTGATGATAAAGAGGTGAACAAAGCTATTTGCTGGTTGTGTTCATAAGTGAGCAAAAGAAAGAGCCATTTCTGAAGGCTGTGGCTGTGCCTGCAAGCCAAGGCCTCTTGAGTGACGGTGAAAACGCCAGAGTGCCACGTGGGTTATATGCAGATCAGTCACAGTGAGACAGGGAGGACTCACTGTGAATGTTAAAACGCATTCTGCTGCCGGTTGAGGGAAATGATTACTAATGTCCCCAGTATCACTCGGCTAATGAAAGGAATCGTTATGTATTTAATAAGGACTGTGGGGGGAGGGGTGGGAATATTTCTCAGTGTAAACCGCTCCTGTACCCAATGAATCCCCTTTTTTAGAAGCTGTGGGTGTGTACAGGTAAGTGGTACAGTATAGAAGAAAAGCAAACACTTTAAATGTGTCGGTTATGCGTTATTATTGTTGCTGTCATGTTCAGCAATGAATATTAATGCAACAAACAAGAACAAAAACCATGATACCGTCGTTATTTAACACCAGCAACCCTTCTCTTCACCTGTATTTAGCTACTTCATCTTCTAATCTTTGATATTTTAGTCTCCTCTGAAAATAGCAGGTGCAAAACTACAGTATATCTACTGAAGACCAAATTTTAACCATTTGAAATGTTTCACTGGTCTGTGATTTTCCGCTGCTTTTTGGAATACTGATTCACTCCAAGGCACTTCCTTGGGCTTTCAGACAAAACTAATTAGAAAGGGGTGAGATCCTTTTAAATAATAAAGGATTTCACCCCCCTCTTTCTCTCAGCTTCTCTCATCCAAACAGGTCTTTTATTCGTTTCCATAGTAACTACAGTAAAATACTGTCTCTTGAATGAGGAATCCTCCATGACTGTAAATAGAAGGTGTGTAACAGGGTTAAAGCATGGTGGTATGGCGCCCCTCGGAGGCGGGTAGTGTTGACACATGGCCGCGCCGGCTCCAGATGAATTGCATAGACTAGAGGAATTAGAGTTTGTTTGGATTTATGCATTTCTGTGTTCCTCTGTGTTGAGGGCATAACAATGCAATAGCTGTGTCCACACTACAGTCCTCAATATCCACACTACGGTCCTCTGTATCCACACTACGGTCCTCTGTATCCACACTACGGTCCTCAATATCCACCCTACGGTCCTCAATATCCACACTACAGTCCTCAATATCCACACTACAGTCCTCAATATCCACACTACAGTCCTCAATATCCACACTACAGTCCTCAATATCCACACTACAGTCCTCAATATCCACACTACAGTCCTCAATATCCACACTACAGTCCTCAATATCCACACTACAGTCCTCAATATCCACACTACAGTCCTCTGTATCCACCCTACGGTCCTCTGTATCCACCCTACGGTCCTCTGTATCCACCCTACGGTCCTCAATATCCACAGTACAGTCCTCAATATCCACCCTACGGTCCTCTGTATCCACACTACAGTCCTCAATATCCACCCTACGGTCCTCTGTATCCACACTACAGTCCTCAATATCCACCCTACGGTCCTCTGTATCCACACTACAGTCCTCAATATCCACCCTACGGTCCTCTGTATCCACACTACGGTCCTCTGTATCCCCTCTATGGTCCTGTATCCACTCTACAGTACTCTATCCACTCTACGGTACTCAATATCCACTCTACGGTCCTCAATATCCATTCTACGGTCCTCAATATCCACTCTACGGTCCTCAATATCCACTCTACGGTCCTCAATATCCACACTACGGTCCTCTGAATCCACTCTACGGTCCTCTGTATCCACTCTACGGTCCTCAATATCCACTCTATGGTCCTCAATATCCACTCAACGGTCCTCAATATCCACACTACGGTCGTCTGTATCCACTCTACGGTCCTCTGTATCCACTCTACGGTCCTCAATATCCACTCTACGGCCCTCAATATCCACTCTATGGTCCTCTGTATCCACTCTACAGTACTCTGTATCCACTCTACGGTCCTCAATATCCACTCTATGGTCCTCAATATCCACTCTACGGTCCTCAATATCCACACTACGGTCATCTGTATCCACTCTACGGTCCTCAATATCCACTCAACGGTCCTCAATATCCACTCTACGGTCCTCAATATCCACACTACGGTTCTCTGTATCCACTCTACGGACCTCAATATCCACTCTACGTTCCTCAATATCCACACTACGGTCCTCTGTATCCTCTCTACGGTCCTCAATATCCACTCTACGGTCCTCTGTATCCACTCTACGGTCCTCAATATCCACTCTACGGTCCTCTGTATCCACTCTACGGTCCTCTGTATCCACTCTACGGTCCTCAATATCCACTCTACGGTCCTCTGTATCCACACTATGGTCCTCAATATCCACTCTATGGTCCTCAATATCCACTCGACGGTCCTCAATATCCACTCTACGGTCCTCTGTATCCACACTATGGTCCTCAATATCCACTCTATGGTCCTCAATATCCACTCGACGGTCCTCAATATCCACTCTACGGTCCTCTGTATCCTCTCTACGGTCCTCAATATCCTCACTATGGTCCTCTGTATCCACACTATGGTCCTCAATATCCTCACTATAGTCCTCTGTATCCACTCCATGGTCCTCAATATCCTCACTATGGTCCTCTGTATCCACTCCATGGTCCTGAATATCCACACTATGGTCCTCTGTATCCCCATCTGAACTTCCTTCCTCCTCTCTTTCTCATTCTCTCTCTCTTTCTCTCTCTCATCCTGTGTCATGCATGCTTTCATTCTTCCTCTCTATCTGGCTCCCTCTCTCTTTCTCACATTATCTCTCCTGCGGTATTACATGGATGTTTTTTCACGGCTGACTCCTCTACATGAGACGTTGAGGTCAGGTGGAAGACACGTCTGTTTCCATGATATTAGTGAAGGGAAATCACACTTGCTTACATTGGTGTAGAGATGCATTCATATCAGGCACATGTCACTGCAGCCAACATTGTACGGTCTGTTAGGTTTAAGCGGCTTGTGGCGTCTGTTCGATTACTGTATGCATAAACATGAAGCTATGTTTGAATGTCCTTAAATAGCTAAAGTATGTACATTCCCACATACAATTATTATTAGAAATAAGGTCTGACTAACTTGGCACGTCGCTACAGTGGCTGGCGTTTTATACGGTGTTGATTTGAGCATATTGTCTAGTGTCATTTAATTTGTTAGTTTTTATTGTCTTTTGTTTTTGTCCATATTTCTATTCATTGGGGCGTCGGGTAGCCGATCAGTTAAGAGCATTGCGCCAGTAATCGAAAGGTTGCTAGTTCAAATCCCAGAGCAGACTTGGTGAAAATTCTGTCAATGTTCCTTGGAGCGAGGTACTTAACCCTAATTGCTCCTGTAAGTCATTCTGGATAAGAGCATCTATTTAAATGTAGAATATTTCCATATATTGCACGGAAAATCTAATAAACAGGTCATGGCTTCTGGAAGCTTGTCATTGTCTGTAACTCTCACCTAGTCATGATGGTAAAAATGTAAAACTACTATCATCATAATTCATACTGGCTGACCAATGCTCAAGTAACCAGTTATCTCAACAGCATATTTAATATTCAATTGTAGTTTTCAGTATAACCATGGTAACCCACAGTTGGATGTATGCTGAGTAGATTGACCCTAAGTCAAATGTTATCTGTCACATGCTTCATAAACAACAGGTGTAGACTAACAGGGAAATGCTTCATAAACAACAGGTGTAGACTAACATTGAAATGCTTCATAAACAACAGGTGTAGACTAACATTGAAATGCTTCATAAACAACAGGTGTAGACTAACAGGGAAATGCTTCATAAACAACAGGTGTAGACTAACAGTGAAATGCTTCATTAACAACAGGTGTAGACTAACAGTGAAATGCTCCTTGGCTGGTCGTAAACAACAGGTGTAGACTAACAGGGAAATGGTTATCCCTGATCTTTGAGATGTTCAGTTTGTTGTGGGTTAATGTCATTTCCCAGATTTTTTCATGTATAATGAAGATTGTTACATAACCTGTTTTGAAAGACTAAATAATGAAATCCAATATTTGTTATGATGAACAGTGAGTGAGTGATACAGCATTTGATACCTAAAAGAGAAAGTACATTTTGCCTGAAATGACTCTGCTTACAGTGCCAACAGTTAAACAATTATCAGACAGCAATTCCCCTTTCTTTACGAATTACTGACAGGATCTGTGTTAAAGTCCCAGTGTAGTAAAAAACACGATTTCCCTGTGTTTATATATAAATATTATTTTTATTTATTTTTCACATACACATGTTTAGCAGATGTTATTGCTGGTGTTATTGCTGGTGTAGCGAAATGCTTGTGTTTCTAGCTCCAACAGTGCAGTAGTATCTAACAATTCACAACAATGCACACAACTTTAAAAGTAAAATAATGGAATTAAGGAATATATAGATATTAGGATGAGCAATGTCGGAGTGGCATAGACTAAATACAGTAGAATAGAATACAGTATATACATGAGATAAGTAAAGAAAAATATGTAAACATTATTAAAGTGGCTAGTGTTCCATTATTAAAGTAGCCAGTGATTTCAAGTCTATGTATATGGGGCAGCAGCCTCTAGGGTGCAGGGTTACATAACCGGGTGGAAGCCACCTAGTGATGGCTATTAAACAGTCTGATGGCCTTGAGATAGAAGCTGTTTTTCAGTCTCTCAGTCCCAGCATTTATGCACCTGTTCTGACCTTGCCTTCTGGATGATAACGAGGTGTACAGGCAGTGGCCTGGGTGGTTGTTGTGACATTGGGTGCTGTAGGTAGTTTGCCCCCAATGCTGCATTAGTCAGACCACACCACCCTCTAAAGAGCCCTGTGGTTGCGGGCGGGGCAGTTGCCGTACCAGTCGGTGATACAGCCTGACAGAATGCTCTCAATTGTGCATCTGTAAAAGTTTGTGAGGGTTTAAGGTGCCACGACAAATTTCTTCAGCCTCAAATTTATTGTGCCTTCTTCACCACACTGTCTGTGTGGGTGGACCATTTCAGATTATCAGTGATGTCTATGCCGAGGAACTTGAAGCTTTCCACCTGCTCCACTGCGGTCCCATCAATGTGGATAGGGGCTGGTCCCTCTGCTGTTTCCTGAAGTCCATGATCAGCTCCTTTGTTTTGTCGACATTGAGTGAGATGTTATTTTCCTTGCAACACACTCCCAGGGCCCTCACCTCCTCTCTGTAGGCTCGTCATTGTTGGTAATCAGAACTACTACTGTTGTGTCGCTTGCAAACTTGATGATTGAATTGGAGGTGTCCATGGCCACGCAGTCATGGGTGAACAGGGAGTACAGGAGGGGGCCGAGCACACACCCTTGTGGGGCCCCTGTGTTGAGGATCAGCGAAGTGGAGGTGCTGTTTCCTACCTTCACCACCTGGGGGTGGCCCGTTAAGAAGTCCAGAACCCAGTTGCACAGGGCGGGGTTTAGACCCAGGGCCCGAGCTTAATGATGATCTTGGAGAGTAATATGGTGTTGAATGCTGAGCTATAGCCATTCTTACATAAGTATTCCTCTTGTCCAGATGGAATATGACCTTGTGCGATGGCGATTGCATCGTCTGTGGATCTATTGGGGTGGTAAGCAAATTGAAGTGTGTCTAGGGTGTCAGGTAAGGTAGAGGTGATATGATCCTTAACTAGCCTCTAAAAGCACTTCATGATGACAGAAGTGAGTGCTACGGGGCGATAGTCATTAAGTTCAGTTACCTTTGCTTTCTTGGGTACAGGAATAGTGGTGGATATCTTGAAGCAAGTGGTGACAGCAGACTGGGATAGGGAGAGATTGAATATGTCTGTAAACACTCCAGCCAGCTGGTCTGCGCATGCTCTGAGGACGCGGTTAGGGATGCCCTTTGTAGTCCGTGATAGTCTGTGGACCATGCCACATATGTCTCGTGTATGAGCTGTTGAATTACTACTCTACTGTCTCTATACTGACGTTTTATCTGTTTGATTGCCTTACGAAGTGAATAACTATACTGTTTGTATTTGGCCATATTCCAAGTAACCTTGCCATGGTTAAATACGGTGGTCCGCACTTTCAATTTTGGGCAAATGCTGCCCTCTATCCACGGTTTCTGGTTTAGGTAGGTTTTAATAGGCACAGTGGGCACAATATCTCCTGTACACTTCCTAATAAACTCAGTCACTGTATCCATGTATTTGTCGATGTTATAATTTTAGGCAACCAGGAACATATCCCAATCTGCGGGATCAAAACAATCTTGAAGCATGGATTCTGATTGGTCAGACCAGCGTTGAGTAGTCCTTAGCACGGATACTTCCTGTTTTGGTTTCTGCCTATAGGCAGCAAAATGGAATCGTGATCAGATTTGCTGAAGTGAGGGTGGGGGAGGGCCTTGTAAGCATTTCGAAAAGCTGAGTAGCAATGGTCTGTTTTCTCAGAGCGAGTGCTGCAGTCAATGTGTTGGTAGAACTTCTGTAGCGTTTTTTCTCAAATTTGCTTTGTTTAAATCCCCAGTTAGAATAAATGCGGCCTCAGGATATGTGGTTCCCAGTTTGCATAGAGTCCAGTGTAGTTCTTTGAGGGACTTCCAGGGCAATGACTGAAAGTCGCAATGACTGCCAGCAGATACCCATAGATTTCCAGTCATTGTGCTAATGCTACTTAGCATTCCCTCACAAAACGACCTCTAACTTCTTTCATACCGGACACAGAGTCATAAAAATGTTATCCACGAGTTGATCTGACTCTGGGGAAGTAGACATATTGCCAAAATCCCAAACTATCCCTTTCATTGTTACCCAGAAATGATTTTATATGCCATTTAGCAGACGCTTTTATCCAAAGCGACTTACAGTCATGTGTGCATACATTCTACGTATGGGTGGTCCCGGGGATCGAACCCACTACCCTGGCGTTACAAGCGCCATGCTCTACCAACTGAGCTGCATTGGACCTTTAACTAAATCTCTCGCTCCATGGGTGTGAAATTTCTAGTTTTATGCTGGGAAGACCCAGATACAAAACATTTTTTTACAGCAGAAACTCTGTCTTCCCATAGGAAGTATGAGGTGAGGGTGATGTGATCAAAGGTATGGGGAAGGAGTTTGATAAGCAGAGGACCATGAGCCGGGGCTGCATCCTGACACCAGGTTTATAAGCTCCACAAGGTATTGTGAGCATGAAGGAGGAGACCTGGTGGAGTGAGCTCAGGGAGTCTTAGGGTGCTTGAGACGTGGCAGGAATCTCAATCGATGATCATTGTAGCAAGGACCAAGGGGATGGAAAGAACAAGGCAGGTGCAGGAAGAACACAGGAGGGTATCAAGCGATTGGGGCATTGATATTTTCCGAAAGGTGTAAAGCAAGTAATAATACTTAATGAAAAAGGAGATGAGAAGAAGGGTTAACTAGGGATTTAGGGTCAGGGAGAACAAGAGGGGATCAGAGCTCACTGCCCCCTAATGTTGTGTGTTCAGTCATTTTCTCTCCTTTTGCCAGTATTTATTCAGAGTTTCTCAAAGTAGTTAGTAGGGCAGTACACTACTAGTCCCAGGGACCCATGTACAGTATGATAATAGAATCTTGACATTGACAGATTTCCTCCTTTGTGTTCTGTTTTCATTGACCTTAAATTTAAAGGTGGGTACCATGAATTATTTTATTTCACCCTTCATGCATGGCCCTCATGCTATGTCCTTCGAGTGAAGCCACGTGTGTCCATGGAGCCATTGAAATCAGTATATTTCACCTCTGGACACATTGCAGGCCATATTAAGGACTTACTGTACACATGCTTAAGGGCAACATAAACACAAAGATATATAGAATCTTAATCATGTGGGCATGAAGGAGCAGACCTGGTGGATTAACCTTTAATGTTTGTCTGAAATGGTGTTGATATTTTGTATAGTGAGTTAAGATCTATAAGTTATGCCTCTGATGGTTGCTGAAAAAGGTCCCAGGAGACATCATTTAACAGGTTGTAC
Source organism: Oncorhynchus gorbuscha (assembly GCF_021184085.1). Classification (NCBI taxonomy): domain Eukaryota; kingdom Metazoa; phylum Chordata; class Actinopteri; order Salmoniformes; family Salmonidae; genus Oncorhynchus; species Oncorhynchus gorbuscha. The sequence goes on from NC_060179.1 coordinate 76,121,996, forward strand.
CGGTTCCTTTCAGAGGGACTAAAAGCAAGTAAAAAACATGTAACTTTTTTTTTCTTCAGTCAAATGCCCCATTTCACCAATGTTATTGACTTAGGCCTATGTATTGGATTGAGTTGTTTTGAACCATTATCATTGAGCTGCTATGAACGTTGAATGAAGGTCCAGCTGTTAAGAGAACGCACAGCACATCTTTGTTCCAACATAACAGCTCGTAACTAGGGCACTGACTTTTCTCCCATGTGTATACATGGTGCTTGTCCTTTCATGATTATTGTCTCTGGGAATTAAGTAACAGGGAGATGGTTTCTGGTGTGTCTTTCAGCTCCTTGTGGTGGTCATTATGCTGGGTCTGAAGGAGTGGTACTCTCTCCTAACTTTCCCCAGAACTACACCACTGGTCAAACGTGCTCCTACTACATTACTGTCTCTGGAGAATTTGGTAAGATTTTTTATTTAATTGAACCTTTATCTAACTAGGCAAGTCACTTTTAAGAACAAATTCTTATTTACAATGACGACCTACCCCGGCCAAACCCGGACAACGCTGAGCTAATTGTGCGCCGCCCTATGGGACTCCTAATCACAGCCGGCTGTGCCTCTTGCGCTGAGATGCAGTGTCTTAGACCACTGCGCCACTCGGGAGAAGGGTTAATCAACTGCAACATTATTAAAGCAGCACTTAGACTTAATCTGACTAGTGTTATACCTCTGATTTAGCTGCCTACAGTCCAATGGAGGATTTACCATCATTTTCAGATATTATCATTGTGGAAAGTATGTATCTTAAGATAGTCTCCTCCTATCCAGGCTTATACAAAGCATAGTTCAGTCATGAAGTGCTGAATCATGGATCAAGGTATGTTAGAGTCATCCCTGGTTCTTGTCTGACCTCATACAAGTTATGCTTTCTCAATTGTGCGTGATATTCGGCCGTGATGACACAACCAAAACATATCTAATTGTATAAGGTATTTATCTGTGCCTCAGTGTGTATTTATCATGCATGAACTGATGTAGCAGATGTGAAATCGCAAGGTAAACATTGTTGGTTAGCCTGTTGTGTGGTGACATCACCCACCCTGAGACCTGGGTAGTTAGCACGCTAGCCTTGTGTCATTGTTGACAAGATTCCAAGTTCCATTTTGCCATTTTAAACTCTCAGTTTACCATTTGCAGATAGGATTGTTTTGGAGCCACGTTTTTCATACTGAGGTAACCTATATGATGTCCCCATTTTGTCTCCTCAGTGGTGTTTGGGCAGTTTGCCTACTTTCAGACGGCAATGAATGACTCAGTGGAACTATTTGATGGGGCCAATCAGAATGCCAGGCTGCTAAGCTCCCTTGCTGGGTCTCATTCTGGTACGTAATAGCTTTCCATTCTTTCCGTTGTTTGTAGCCTTTAAATGAACAAAACCGATGGAAAACCACACATGCAAATGTTGTTGGGGAAGACAAGAGGTGGTATTACAAAAAGGTCTCAGCATGATCCCTGTATTAATAACTGCTGTTTGCACTTGGTTACTGTCTCATTCAAAATGTTTTCATTTCAGTAACGAACATTGTGACATAACGTCCATATTGCGACATGATGTCCATATTGTGACATAACGTCCATATTGCGACATAACGTCCATATTGTGACATAACGTCCATATTGCGACATAACGTCCATATTGTGACATAACGTCCATATTGCGACATAACGTCCATATTGTGACATAACGTCCATATTGCGACATAACGTCCATATTGCGACATAACGTCCATATTGCGACATAACGTCCATATTGTGACATAACGTCCATATTGCGACATGATGTCCATGCCATATCAGAAATAAGCAATGCTTCAATGACCGCAAGTATCCATGGTTTCAGTCCTTAGGCTACTGTTACCGTCTACACTGTTCTTACCCCTAGATGGCTTCAGAGAGAGCTTGTGTGGCCTACCACTTTGCGATTGAGTCGTTGTTGCTCCCAGTCCTTAGGCCACTCTCTCAGTATTTTTGTATTATTTAAAGCCACCTAATAAAATACGAAAAATTCAACACCTGTCCTCATCCGATTTATCGCTGGTATTAACAGGGGAAGGTAATTACATTTCAGAACAGAAATCAGCCTCAACTTTACATTCTTCTGAGGATTGATTAAGGCTGTTGGATATAAACTGTTTGTATGGGACCTTGTACTATTCAGATTTGTGTTATTCTGCAGTGCAACAATATATTCCCAAGGGAAATGATGGTCTTTGACTTTTGTCTTTTGGATTTCACCATTCAGTAATGCAGTATGATGTGATGTGCTATATAAAATGAAAATGGAAAGGTTATACTGAATTAGATAACACATTAATTACCTCTGACATTTGTCCAAGACGTGTATACTAATATTTTCTGTACACTATTCCTTTGCACTGGTAATTGAGATTTTCTATCAACAAGTAACTTGATGTGTTTTCCCTGTCTATTCATGGTGACATTTGAATTATAATGATACATTAGATCACAATGCATTGGCTGTGTTCACCTTAATGGAGGCTGATTAGCAACCTACATTAGCCACATCCACAATAAGCTACTCTACCTAATTATAGGCGTTCAAATGTCATGGCTTTCAATAAGTTCACGCCATCAAGAAGATACATCCTACCATGTTTTCATTGTCACGGCTGATTACGTTTTACAAGACTCAGGCCTACAAATGTGTAGCCTATACAAAGTTGTTTGCTTGTCCAACATTCTCATTATTGATAAGACTTTGTTCTTCCTCTTATTATTAAGAGAGTCCTCTACTCTATAGACCGTACTTAAAAGTTCAACTGCCAACATCATGCTATTTACCCAGCAAGATTTTGAATGGGAGCGAGTATATTTATAAGAAGCAATTCATCATTCAGCTGAGGTTTTGTTCTGTATAGCACACAAGAAGGGTCGGGAATCTCAAGAAAGGCCACTGTTGTCTTCATAGGGTTAACACTGTGAGTCAGCATATTGTGTGTGTTTAAAATATATATATATATATATATATATTCATCCTTTTTTTGCAGGAGAGACCTTGCCCCTGGCGACTTCAAACCAAATTATGGTGCGATTTACTGCAAAGAATGGTCCTTCCGCCAGGGGTTTCCACTTTGTTTACCAAGGTATGTTTATATACTGTACGAACAGGTAATACGTTGCAATACATACTCAGGTCACATGCATGACCCTTCCTTACTGTTTTTACCCCTGTGGCAGTAGGTGTGTTTCCTGGAGGCCTCCTGAAGCCCTCCATCCCCAGGCACCAAAGGGTCTTATCTATCCATGTTATGGTTCCCATGGTTGTCAGGCTGTTCAGGGCGTTTGCCATTATCTCTCTTGCCCCATGGGAGCCTAGGGTGCCAGTACTCTAATCATTATACCTGTGCAAGGCATGTCATGGTGAAAGGGATTTTTAGCTGCTTTAGTAGGCATTGAGCAGAAGGGCTCACACAGATACACTATAGAACCGTAGGTTGAAAGTGTCATAACCAATATTTAAGGACTCCCTCTCTCTTGCATAATCAATATAAAATGTCACACATTAATATATAAGATATAAACCCACATGTTTTATAAAACGTTTCCAGGATGGCAGAGTACGATTTTTATTTTTTATTTCTTAACCCAATCCTTTCAGATTTCTTAAATCCAATGATGCCTTTGGCTTTTATCATCGAGGTGTCATGTCTACTTTATTTTAGTGTCATTTAGAGGTTCTCTCTCATGTAGATAATAGCTCACCTCAGGACACATCAAGCATTTTCTCTCTCTGTCAAAATTGTAATAAATAAGCTATGTGAATTACATGAACTTTTACTGTCAGCTGCCTTATAAAAATGGATGATCTCAAATAGTAATCTTCCATGAAGTATGTTGAGCATATATACTGTACAGTGTTTACCAGACTGTGGGGATGGAAGGTTTTTTTAAATACTCCCTGACAGTTAGGATAGTTTGTTTGGTACATGATTGCAGAACACACTCTGCTCTGGTACAGATCTATAATTATCAGACACAATCCCTCCCAGCCCAACAGTAAAGGCCTCAATATTGCATTAAGATATACTATATACTGTAGATAAAATAGTATTTGAACACTTACCCCCCCCCCCCTCGGATATGGAGTTTCACATGTGAAAAACCTTAACGTGTGAAAATCTCACTTTCACGTCACAATGTGAAAACATTCATGTCTGTGAGAGAAGAGGGGATAAGGCCATGCATGCAGTGGTACATAATGTTTTGATATACTGTAGTACAGATTGTAACCAGTCATGTTTTGAATATCAGGTATATATATATTTGGTTTCATTGTCATATTCCATGCCTTGGTGTCCTGAGAGTGTTCATGATTGAATAACAAAGTTATAACACATGCTAAAGTGTTTTTACTTCAGCATGAATTAGCCATTAGTATGGCTGATGATACACTGAGATCCTTCTAAAGATCTCAAATGTCCATAATGACAAATCATATATTACTACCACATTGTATTGCAATTTTCCTGTGAGCTTTAAGCGAAGAGTTATCACATCTAGGTGTTAAACACTGGGGACTCTTTTCTTTGTAGCTGTTCCTCGCACCAGTGACACGCAGTGCAGCTCTGTCCCAGAGCCGCGGTACGGTAGACGGATGGGGTCCGACTTCTCCGCTCGTTCCATTGTTCGCTTTGAGTGCAACCCTGGCTATCTGCTACAGGGATCCACAGCCATCAAATGCAATGTGGTCCCCAGTGCACTTGCCCAGTGGAATGATACTGTGCCCGCTTGTGCTGGTAAGCCTCCTCAAATCAGTCACATTTGTGGACATTGATTTAGAGATGGGTTCATGTTGTTGTAAAAGGGAAATTACACCACTTTTCAACCTGGTATTAATTATCACCAGACCCATACCGAGTCTGTGAAAACAACTCATTTCCACCATCTGCTGTTTTTACTTTATTTTTTATTTTTTTTACGGTAAAACGTAGGAATGCGCTGTTTTTACATATGTAGACATTGGTATGGTGCTGAGATAATGAATATGAGGTTGAAATGTGGTGCAATTGCCCTTTAAGAACATACAGTGGGCAGAACATCTAATAGATTTGTCATCATTTTTTACATTTGTAAGTTACCATAAACACCATAAACATACTAAGATATTGGGAAGTGAGATGATTCTTTAGTCACAATAATATTCTAAACTCAGCAAAAAATAAATGTCCCTTTTTCAGGACCCTGTCTTTCAAAGATAATTCGTAAAAATCCAAATAACTTCACAGATCTTCATTGTAAAGGGTTTAAACACTGTTTCCCATGCTTGTTCAATGACCCATAAACAATTAATGAACATGAACCTGTTGAACGGTCATAAAGACACTAACAGCTTACAGACAGTAGGCAATTAATGTCACAGTTATGAAAACCTAGGACACTAAAGAGGCCATTCTACTGACTCTGAACAACACCAAAAGAATGATGCCCAGGGTCCCTGCTCATCTGCGTGAACGTGCCTTAGATGTGGCCAGGGCAATAAATTGCTATGTCCGTACTGTGAGAAACCTAAGACGGCGCTACAGGGAGACGGGACGGACAGCTGCTCATCCTCGCAGTGGCAGACCACATGTAACAACACCTGCACAGGATCGGTACATCCGAAACATCACACCTGCAGGACAGGTACAGGATGGCAACAACAACTGCCCGAGTTACACCAGGAATGCACAATCCCTCCATCAGTGCTCAGACTGTCCACAATAGGCTGAGAGAGGCTGGACTGGGGGCTTGTAGGCCTGTTGTAAGGCAGGTCCTCACCAGACATCACCGGCAACATCGTTGCCTATGGGCACAAACCCACTGTCGCTGGACCAAACAGGACTGGCAAAAAGTGCTCTTCTCTGACAAGTCGCAGTTTTGTCTCACTGGGTGGCTGGATTCGTGTTTATCGTGGAAGGAATGAGCGTTACACCGAGACCTGCACTCTGGAGCGGGATCTATTTGGAGGTGGAGGGTCATGGTCTGGGGCGGTGTGTCACAGCATCATCGGACTGAGCTTGTTGTCATTGCAGGCAATCTCAACGCTGTGCATTACAGGGAAGACATCCTGACATGACCCTCCAGCATGACAATACCACCAGCCACACTGCTCGTTCTGTGCATGATTTCCTTCAAGACAGGAATGTCAGTGTTCTGCCATGGCCAGTGAAGAGCCCGGATCTCAATCCCATTGAGCTCGTCTGGGACCTGTTGGATCGGAGGGTGAGGGTTAGGGTCAATGCCCCCAGAAATGACCGGGAACTTGCAGGTGCCGTGGTGGAAGAGTGGGGTAACATCTCACAGCAAGAACTGGCAAATCTGGTGCAGTTCACGAGGAGGAGATGCACTGCAGTACATATTGCAGCTGGTGGCCACACCAGATACTGACTGTTACTTTTGATGTTGACCCCACCCCCTTTGTTAAGGGACACATTATTCCATTTCTGTTAGTCACATGTCTGTGGAACTTGTCCAGTTAATTGAATTCAGTTGTTGAATCTTGTTATGTTCTTACAAATATTTACGCATGTTAAGTTTGCTGAAAATAAACGCAGTTGACAGTGAGAGGACATTTCTTTTTTTACTGAGTTTATATAGAATTATAAACTGGGTGGTTCAAGCCCTGAATGCTGATTGGCTGACAGCTGTGGTATATCAGACCGTATACAATGTGTATGACAAAACCATTTCTTTTTACTGCTCTAATTATGTTGGTAACCAGTTTATAATAGTAATAAGGCTACCTCTGGGTTTTGTGGTATATGGCCAATATACCACAGCTAAGGGCAGTGTCATGGCACTCCGCGTTGCATTGTGCTTAAGAACAGACCTTAGCCATGGTATATTGGTCAAATACCACACCTCCTCTGGCCTTATTGCTTAAATTACTTATGTCAAATTTCCACTCTGTGTCTTGACTCACCATGGCTACAGGAACCTGGCATGTGCCCCATTTAATGTGACTCTAATTTCCCCTCTGTTTCGCTCCCCAGTTCCATGCAGCGGTAATCTGACAGAGAGAAGGGGCACCATACTCTCCCCCGGATTCCCCGAGCCCTATGGGAACAGCTTGAACTGCGTGTGGAAAATCATTGTCACCGAAGGAGCTGGGATTCAGGCAAGTACAAAGGGGGCAGGTCTGAACTCATCGAAAGTAATAAGCTACACCGACAGACAGAGAAGAGAGGGAAAATTGTATTTTTTGAGTGACAGGCTATAGCACATTTTAACCATCAGTCGTCCTACTGAGAAGAAAAGAAAATTAGACGGTATAAATTAGACCCGTTGCCAGCAGAAGTAGTTTTAAAGCACATAAAAAACATCTGCAGTCTTATTGCTATTGATCGTGCCCTAATGAGAACAACTCGTTTTTAAAAATACTTCTTATAAGAGCACAGTATAAAACCTGGGTTTATGTCTATAGCAGGAGAGAAAACTTCCCTCGATAAAAAACACCAATCTCTCATCTAACCATTCAAAATGCTTGTCCTTTCAGAGAGATGGCATGTACAATATTTTTGTCACTCTATTTATGTATTTTTTCTTTTGCAGATTCAAGTAATGAGCTTCGCCACTGAGCATAATTGGGATTCCTTAGAAATCTATGATGGAGGGGACATGACAGCTCCTAAACTTGGAAGCTTTTCAGGTGGGAATTGGATTACTTAATCATGCATGGAATCACACGTTTCCCCTTGAGTTATCATGTCTGTGTGCAATATAATACTTATTGCAAATTAGGTTTCATGTGTTTTACAGAATTCTTACAGGCCTATTATTTTGAAGACCACAATAAAAATGAAACCGACTCATGTTATGTTCCGTAGTTCTTCTAGGGGACTGAACATTGATCATGGGTCCAATACCTTTCTCCGCAATCTTTTACACAGCAGACCAATGTCCCAATCGTCATGTTGGATGACTCACAGTATTAGCTCCAGAGACCTTTTGAAATCCAGTTGGCAGCCATCTTGGCCTTCTTTGCCTCCCAGTTAATCCTAGGAACAGCATTTCTGCAACTGAATAGCTTTGTCTGCTATCTAATGAAGACGTTGAATGCTATGGCTCCATTAGGCATGATCAGTGATATGTATGGCATATTCCATCCTTTTGAAAATAGAGGGCACTTCCCCTGTCTGGCAAATGTGTGGGTTTATCAATCTTGAGTAGATCCATTAGTTCATGACTTTCATTATGTGTACATGATTTTAAATGATTCAGTAAGCGAGGTCAGTTGAAGAAGAAGGTCATGAAAGACATTGGGGACATGTTGGAATTCCTCCATAGGAATGAATAGAATTCTGCAGTATTTCAATTCAATATTTCAAGGATGAAATTACATGTATTTAAGTATTTTTGTTCTTGTAGTGGGGACAGTAATATTAGTACTTTCTAAAAACTATTCTTTAAGGATTTTAAAAATATATATTTTAAAAATATATATATATATATCATGTATATCATGTATATCATGTATATCATGTATATACAGTATACACTACCGTTCAAAAGTTTGGGGTCACTTAGAAATGTCCTTGTTTTTTTTAAAGAAAATCACATTTTTTGTCCATTAATATAACATAAAATTGATCGGAAATGCATTGTAGACATTGTTAAAGTTGTAAATGATTATTGTAGCCAGATTTCTTTATGAAATATCTACATAGGCGTACAGAGGCCCATTATCAGCAACCATCACTCCTGTGTTCCAATGGCACGTTGTGTTAGCTAATCCAAGTTCATCATTTTAAAAAGGCTAATTTATCATGAGAAAACACTTTTGTTAGCACGGCTGAAAACTGTTGTTCTGATTAAAGAAGCAATAAAACTGGCCTTCTTTAGACTAGTTGAGTATCTGGAGCATCAGCATTTGTGGGTTCGATTACAGGCTCAAAATGTCCAGAAACAAAGAACTTTCTTCTGAAACTCGTCAGGCTATTCTTGTTCTGAGAAATTAAGGCTATTCCATGCGAGTAGTTGCCAAGAAACTGAAGATCTTGTACAATGCTGTGTACTACTCCCTTCACAGAACAGCGCAAACTGTCTCTAACCAGAATAGAAAGAGGAGAGGTAGGCCCCGTTGCACAACTGAGCAAGAGGACAAGTACATTAGTGTCTATTTTGAGAAACAGACACCTCACAAGTCTTCAACTGGCAGCTTCATTAAATAGTACCCGCAAAACACCAGTCTCAACGTCAACAGTGAAGAGGCGACTCCAGGATGCTGGCCTTCTAGGCAGAATTCCGCTGTCCAGTGTCTGTGTTCTTTCATCCATCTTAATCTTTTATTTTTATTGGCTCTTTCTTTGCAACTCTGCTGAGAAGGCCAGCATCTCGGAGTTGTATCTTCGCTGTTGACGTTGAGACTGGTGTTTTGCGGGTAGTTTCTCCCATTCTTCTCTGCAGATCCTCTCAAGCTCTGTCAGATTGGATGGGGAGCGTCACTTTACAGCTATTTTCAGGTCTCTCCATAGATTTTCGATCAGGTTCAAGTCCGGGCTCTGGGTGGGCCACTCAAGGACATTGAGACTTGTCCCGAAGCCACTCCTGCATTTGTCTTTGCTGTGTGCTTAGGGTCGTTGTCCTGTTAGGTGAACCTTCGTCCCAGTCTGAGGTCCTGAGCAGGTTTTCATCAATGATCTCTCTGTACTTTGCTCCGTTCATCTTTGCCTCGATTATGATGAGTCTCCCAGTCCCTGCTGCTGAAAAACATCCCCACAGCATGATGCTGCCAACACCATGCTTCTGAGAATCTTTAGGTGCCTTTTGGCAAACTCCAAGCTGACTGTCATGTGCCTTTTACTGAGGAGTGGCTTCCGTCTGGCCACTTTACCATAAAGGCCTGATTGGTAAAGTGCTGCAGAGATGGTTTTCCTTCTGGAATGTTCTCCCATCTCCACAGAGGAACTCTGGAGCTCTGTCAGAGTGACCATCAGGTTGTTGGTCACTTCCCTGACCAAAGCCCTTCTCTCCCGATTGCTCAGTTTGGTCGGGCGGACAGCTCTAGAAAAAGTCTTGGTGGTTCCATACTTCTTCCATTTAAGAATAATGGAGGCCACTGTGTTCTTGGGGATCTTCAATGCTGCAGAAATGTTTTCATACCCTTCCCCAGATATATTCCTCTACACAATCTTGTCTCGGAGCTCTACGGACAATTCTTTCGACATCATGGGTTGCTTTTTGCTCTGACCTTATATAGACATGCTTTTCCAAATCATGTCCAATCAATTGAATTTTCCACAGGTGGAGTCCAATCAAGTTGTAAAAACATCTCAAGGATGATCAATGGAAACAGGATGCACATGAGCTCAATTTCGAGTCACATAGCAAAGGGTCTGAATATTTATGTAAATAAGGTATTTCAGTTTTTGTTATTTTTAATAAATCTGGAAAAATGTCAAAAACTTTTTTTGCTTTGTCATTATGGGTTATGGTGTGGATTGCTGAGGATATTTTTATTTAATCAATTTTAGAATATGGCTGTGATGTAACAAAATGTGGAAAAAGTCAAGGGGTCTGAATACTTTCCAAAGGCACTGTACGTTATACAA